>NC_134474.1:26563005-27241619 GCF_964194025.1 Convolutriloba macropyga | reverse complement strand
GTATGTATGTATGAATGTTTGTGTGTATTGTAGTATGCATGTATGAATGTATTTATGTATGTATATGTATGCATGTATGTGTATGTGAGTATCTATATATGTATGTATGGATGTATGTATAAATACACACATGCATGCATACATACATACATACATAAATACATACATACATACATACATACATACATACATACATACATACATACATACATACATACATACATACATACATACATACATACATACATACATACATACATACATACATACATACATACATACATACATACATACATACATACATACATATATACATATATACATATATACATATATACATATATACATATATACATATATACATATATACATATATACATATATACATATATACATATATACATATATACATATATACATATATACATATATACATATATACATATATACATATATACATATATACATATATACATATATACATATATACATATATACATATATACATATATACATATATACATATATACATATATACATATATACATATATACATATATACATATATACATATATACATATATACATAGATACATAGATACATACATACATACATAGATACATACATACATACATACATACATACATACATACATACATACATAAATACATACATACATACATACATACATACATACAAACATACATACATACATATACATACATACGTACACAATGATAAAAAAACCCAGAGTTGTACAAGAAAACAAGTTTTTACCTAAGTATGTACACAATTATGGTCATAATCACTTATGTCCATAAATGCATACATAAATTGGTGAAAACAACAGTAAAACAACTAACCTGTTAGTAGATGTATAAAATCACTAATGATATATTATTTAGAGAGTCATCAGATCATGTCCAAACATGTTCAGGGTCACAAAACTTTCCAAAATTAATTGACCAATCAGAGTGCTTGATTTATTATTCAAGTTGACAACCAATCAGAATTGAAAGATTTATAAACAAAAACTCTAAACGCTCACGTTCAGTAAACAGTAAATAATGAACACAATAGGAACAAAAGACATCAAGCTCATTCATGAGAAAGTTTTATCACAGAGGTAACATAAATTATACACACATATCTTATCGACAATTATATTTCGTAGCTGCTTGTTCTTTGTTAGATCCAGAAGTTGACGGAGAAATAGCACTAAAATTTAGACCCTATGGTGGTTTCATTGGAATTGATAATTCAAGACTAGATCCTTTATTGAAACGGAGCAAAGTGCTACGGCTTCATGCTGCATTGCATGACGCCGCTGGATTTATAAAAGATTGCAGAAACAAAGGCCCTGGATATGTTTACGCTTTCCGTTACTCACCAGTAAACAATTGTCTTTTTGGACACTTGACAGGAATTTTATTCATTCTATCAGTGAAAATTTTTCATTCACAATTGTTTCGTGAATTGGAATGCTAGAAAATTTTGGCAGCAAAACCACAAATATTATTGTCCTCGATCTCGAAGGTTTCAAACTCAAGTCACTTGGATTCATTATAAAAGAACTCAGTTTGTGTTCCAGTTACAACGATACAATATTTTTCAAACCGCCCCTTAAATTCACTGATTTACCCGCACACGATAGACAAACTGTTATTTGGTTGACCAATAACCTACACGGTCTTGATTGGGACGAAGGTGATATACCTTACTGTGATTTGAAAACAATCTGTCTGAGTTTCAGTTTCCGATTCACAAGGAAAAATTTTTTTGCCAAAGGCATTGAAAAGTGTGAGCTCCTCAGTAAGCTTTTACAAAAAACTGTTTATAATCTGGAGGATCTAAATTGTCCCCGAATCTCAGAGATAATATCAGAAGAACAAGTTCCCTCCTGTTATCTTCATTCAAACTTTCGTTCCACAAACGATCAATTATCAAATCACTGCGCGGAACGTAAAGCAATAATATTCTCAGGTTGGACACAAAGTGATGCACAGAGAAGACACGGCAACTTTAACAACTTATCTGTCAGACAACTTGAAGATATTCACCTGCTTGACTCCACTTGACGATCAACCTATTGTAATATTCAATAGAGTTCAGGATCCCTCTCCACCAATACAGAATAATTTTTCAAGTGATCAACAGAACCGAGCGAACTATCTCAACAATAAGCCAAACACAGCACAACAACCGCGTTACAACCCGCTTTATAGCGCAGCAGCAAAACGTTATTTTGCAACCATTACTCTTTCTCCCGACGAGCTAGACAGCTTTAGGGCTTTCCTGCCCGTGATAGATAATTTCTATCACTTCCAACTGTACGTAAAAAATAAACAGAGAGCTCGAGAACATCGGAATCAGTTCAATTATGGCTATGAACAAAACAAACGAGAAGCTTATACAGTCCCCCAAAGAGCAGCGAATCCCACGTTGGAAGCAATGGGCGGACAAAAACGTTCCTCAATTTAGATTGAAAAAAACACCACCAGAACGTGAGCTATCACTTAATGAGATACCGAATGAGTTGCGGTTATATGTCTTGGAGCACCCCGAAGTTGAAAAAGTCTTCAATCAACCATCGTTCGAGGAAAATGACTCATCAACCGTTTGTTATAAACTAGAGATAAAAAGTCATATTAAAGGTTTCAATATATTTGAGTTCTGGTACATGAAACAGTTGCCCAGTGAATAATTCAAAGAATTAACATTTTATATCATCCTTGTTTCAATTCACTTTTCACTTAATTATTTTTCTCCAATGAATCAAAGAGACGATGCTGACGCCGGTATCAGTAATTTAGTCTTCGATTTAAACAAAGAGGAGAGGCCCCCATGGCGTTGTTGTTCAAACTCAACAGTGCCAAGGTCCGAAGTAATATTTTTTGTTCAAGTGAGTATCATTGTCTTAATGATCATTCTTTGCTTCTCCATGCTCTTTCTATTATCAGAAAGCTGTGAAGAGAAATCAATTTGGATTGCTCTCTTATCGAGTTTAGTTGGTTACATTTTACCTAATCCTAAACTATGAACAAAGTTATTCTTACACATGACAGGGTATTCATGTCAATTGTAGGACCAAGTGGTTGTGGTAAAACAGAACTCTTGTTTCGAATGCTAAAAGGTTCGACCTTTTATCCACGTTTTGAAAAAATTTATTATTTTTACAAAGAGTTCCAACCCCTTTTCAAAGATATGCAACGAGTTATACCAGGGATTGCGTTTCTAAAATACTCAGGCTTTGATATAACAAAAAAACTATCGCATTGTCTGCTTATCTATGACGATTTGTGTGAAGAAATCTTCAACGATAAAGAATTTGTAAAAATAGCTACCTCAGGACGTCATCGCAAATTACATGTTATATACGTCAAGCATAATTTGTTCCATCAAAGCAAATGGTCCAGAACCATTGATCTGAATACAACACACATAATATTATTCAAGTCGCTTCGTGACATTCAACAAATTGAATATCTTGGAAAACAGTTGAATTGTCTCCAACTGATAAAAGAAGCATACAAACTAGCAACTGCGGAGCCCTTTGGACATTTGATGATTGATCTCGACCCAAAAACTAGCCAGGGTTTACGTTTTTCATCGCAACTAATTGGACCGGGTCCTTCTATTTTTTACATTTCGTCCCCTGAAGCAGTCATTACAACAATTACAAATGAAAAAGAAACATTTGCTTATGCTCAAGCAATGGGTAAATGAGAAATGAGAACACAGCTCAAATAGGAATATTACATCAGGGCGATTTCATTTGGTTCTTGAGTGACTGTGTGATGAACGTACTCTCTGGAGTTGTACCGATCAATAAAGTTGAATTAAAAAAATTCGAGAAACCACTACGTAAACTTGCAGACAGGAGAGTTGAAAAAAGTGAGAGAATCAAAATTTTTCGATCAGATTCTGGAATCCGTCTAATTAAACTGATTGCGTTACCTTGTATTGCTTTTCTGGAGCAAAATGCACACTGAAGAGTTTGTGCTAATTCCTCGTCAAATGTATGCGAATGAACAACCTCAAATTGCTCAACTTCTCAACAATAAAAATGTCCGAGAGAAAGCAAAACAAATATCACTCTTGCAAAGAAGCAAGTCTCCACCAGCACCTTCTACCACGCAACAAGACACGCAACAGCAGACCGATAATATTTTGGAGAATGTCAAAGATGAGTTGAATGAAACTAGAGATGACAAAACTGATACAAAATTTTCCAGGGAGCGTGTTTTGAGAGATATTAAACACCTTGACAGAAAAAAGTTTGAAAAAGCGAGCATAATATTGGAAAAAATATTAGAGTCAGAATCTCTATCGCTGGATCAGACATCAAGACTAGTGGTTAATAAGTCAAGCACGGGAATTCTTGTCGCAGTTTTTCTTTACGATCTACAACAAACAACCTCTAAACTTTCACTTGAACATTACAAAGTCCTGACCTTTCTAGATATCAGTTCACAATTAACTTGTAATACATACGCAAAAAAATTTCTTGCCTTATCACTAAACGAAAAGATACAGTTGTTTGAGGATGAACCAGAAAACGAAGAATCAGGAGTCTCAAGAACAGAAGAATCAAAAGCTTCTGGCGACGATGAAGGAAGCTTTGAAGATGCAAAAGACGAAATCCAACCGTCTAGCTCGTGGACAAATTACTTCCTCTCACGTTAAACAATTGAACAAATTTTACACAAAAGGTAGTGCAGCTTTTGGTAGCATTGCTAACTTGAAGAAAGCCAGTGGTTTACCAAGATCCAAAGTGGTTCAATACCTTCAGTCGAAAGCTCCATACACAAAATACGGACAATTCAGAAAAACTTTTCCGAGACTAAAAGCTGTTGCATACAGAATAAACGAAATCTGGTCTGTCGATGTGGCGTATATGGATAAAATTGACCAACACAACAATGGAGTCAAATATTTACTGGTGGCTGTTGATGTTTTATCGCGATAGCTTAGAGTGCAACCAATGAAGGCTTTATATGCAAAAGACGTTGTTGAAGCGTTCAAAAAAATGATCGAACAGAAAAAACCAGAAAGGGTTTGGACAGACAAGGGATCCGAGTTTAAAGGTGAATTCAAAAAATTTTGTGAAAAGAAGGAGATTCATTTATATACAACCGAAAACGAAACCAAGTCGGCATTTGCTGAGAGGAATATTCGATCGCTCAAAAACATTATTCACAAATACCTGGAGGAAAATTGGACTTGGACTTATATTAAGCAATTGCCCCAGTTTGTAAATACTATAAACACTCGTGTTAATCGTGTTACCCAACTTGCACCTAATAAAACTTTCAAAAAACATGAACCGTTTCTAATATCCCTAGCAATTAGCACAAAAAAGTACAAGCCAAAATACGAAGAAGGAGACCTGGTTCGGATTGCCAAGCCAGACGAAATATTTAGGAAAGGTTATAAACAAAATTACACAGACGAAGTCTTCACAGTATTCAAGGTTGCTACCCTTAGTCCACCAACATACAACCTTATAGACGCAAACAACGTTATAATTGAAGGTAAATTTTATGAACCAGAATTAGTCCAAGTGAACGTTCTTTCTGTCAAAGATTAAACATGAGTATTATAGAGAATTTACTATTGATTTGATCTCGAATGCATCAATGGGAATTTTTACCAGTAATACTATGGCCAAGTTTTGAAATCAACTCGATCAACCATTACAGTTAGATGGAGATTGGCAAGTTGCCCTTGCTTCAATATCATTTCCCTCAAACATCAATAATGTAAACTCAGCCGAAATAGTTGCGTATGTCAGTTCTGGCGCTGAACTTGATGCTTCACATAACCGAACCGGACAACTTCGAAGAATTCGCAAAGGTATATACAACAGTTCAGAAGAGCTTCTGAAAGAAATTTTTCGAATCGCTCAATTGAAAAACTTTGACTATGATTTTGACACTGTAACGCAAAAGTTAGTTTTGAAATTTGGACCTAACGAAGGTTTGTCATTTGAAGATGAAGAAGTACCCAGTATTCTTGGTTTTAAAGGAATAAGAGATATTTCGAATCATGGTTTTATTCACATTGGTTACAAGTCAGAAAAAGCAGGCAACTCTTTGAACAGACATGTTGGAGAATTTCCAGTTGATATCACTTGCGGATCACAGTTAATATTTGTATACATTGATATAATTGAACATCAGAACGTTGGTGATGTGAGAGCTCCAGTAATAAAAATCATTGAGTCTGAAAGACGTTTGAGAAACGGTAGCATAAACACAGTGACACCCATACACCACAAGTCCTACACGAATTTGGATTACAAGCCAATATTATCAAACAACATTCAGAACATACAGGTAGAGTTGAGAAACGAAACTGGAAAACTAATTCCTTTTACTGGAACCGGAAAAGTTATAGTCAGCTTAAAATTTCAAAAAATTATTTAATATGGAGGCATACTACAGCAATCAAGCATCTCAATCAATGCCGCATTTTTCCGGACACTACAGACAAAGAGGCAGTGGTTTTGGAGCGCTTGCTGCAGGTATTGGAAGAGTTGCTCTGCCATTAGCACGCAAATTTCTCTGGCCCGCAGCAGAAAAGATTGGGCGTGATTTATTGGTTCAAGGAGCACCGGAGTTAGTAGAAGTTGCAACCAAAAGAAAGTCAGCAAAACAAGCACTGAAAAGTACAGTAGCCAAAACAGCTCGCAAACAAAT
Source organism: Convolutriloba macropyga (assembly GCF_964194025.1). Classification (NCBI taxonomy): domain Eukaryota; kingdom Metazoa; phylum Xenacoelomorpha; order Acoela; family Convolutidae; genus Convolutriloba; species Convolutriloba macropyga. Next base: position 27,234,917 of record NC_134474.1, on the reverse strand, counting down.
AGGTGGATCTCTTCAATCACGTATTGCATCAGGTCGTAAAATAATTAGACGAAAAAGACGACAATACACGAGACCTCGTTCAAACCAAAAACGAAAAATCTCAACCAGAAGAATCATTTCTCGAAAACCCCGTCCAAAAAGGAGTCGTCTGGATTTTTTCTCGCGAGTGAAAAATGCGAACTAATATTGTGATACCATCTGAAGCTACTCACAGTTCTCTAGACTTATTTGAAAAACCACCTTTGCTGGTAACATTTGATCAATCATTCGAGCAAAAAACAGGACCGCTTTATTCGCCGTCAGGATCATCATTGGAATTTGAAGTTGTTGGTGATCGCAACAATTTTATTGACTTACAAAAAATTTACCTGGAGATCAAGTGTCGAATACTTCAAACAGATGGAACGGATTTGCGCTTCACAGCTGGTGACGCTAATGCCAGTGACCTTCCATATTTTGCTAATAATATCCTTCATTCACTTTTCGCCGACTGTACTGTTTCTGCAAATGGTATCAAAATTTCAACAGCTAATGGACACTATGCACACAAAAGTTTCATAGAAACTGAATTCTCTCATGGGACAGACGCAAAGAAAACCTGGCTGAAATGTCAGGGTTACGAGTATGAAGAAAACCCCGGCACTATTCCAGCAGCAATATCAGATATAAGATAAAGAACAGTGCGACAATCCGCACGCATAAAATTATATGGAAAGTTGGCCATTGATTTCTTTTCATGTGAGAAACATTTGGTTAGTGGAGTTACGTTACGCATTTCAATGAGAAGATCCCAAGATGACTTTGCCGTCATCAGCGAAGACGCAGCGAAACACTACAAGGTTAAAATAGATGAGGCTAATTTATTTGTCAGGAAGATGACGGTGTCAGATAATGTTGTAGGTGCAATTGAGAAGACATTATTGAAAACTCCGGCAATTTACCGATACAATGAAGTAATTACCAAAACATTCTTGGCTACAAAAGGCCAACAAAGCTGGAAACATGAGGATATTTTCACTAAAGAGCCAATCAGAAGAGTCATTGTTGCATTATGCGTTGGTACAGCATTCATCGGTACCAACACCGCTAATCCATTCCATTATCAAAAATTTGGTTTAAGAGAGATAACCATTTATCGAAATGGTTTTGCAACGGCTGGAACTTCAATGTCAACAACTGACAACAAGAGGTTGTACTACAATTCAATGAGTGCATTAGCTTATGTAGAAAATTGCCATGGAATACCTCTGAGTGAGTTCGCAAACCATTATATAATGGTATTTGATGTGACCAGCACTCAAGAGGCAACTCATGACTTTATTCATCCAGAGCTCACAAATTCATCATTGTCTGTCGAACTCAAGTTCGATGCAGCGTTAGCTCATAACGTTGAAATATTTTTTCTTGGGGAAAAAGCATCTACGATCTACATTGACTCTGCAAGAAACGCATCTAAAAACGCTCTTCCCATGATCACATACTAATGGACGAAGATCAAATTCATCTTCAAGTGAAAAAGTGTAAACACCTCAAATTCAAATTCAGAGGGGTTTATGCCGCTGATAATTATCCTCTGAACTTGCAAACCAACACATTTATTATTGTTAATGCATCACGATCCAACTCTATTGGAACCCACTGGGTAGTGCTAGCTAAACGATATGCATACCCAATAATATATTTTGCGGATCCATTGGCTCTACCCTTGACTACCTACAAGGATATTTTCAACCGTTTACAACAGTGTAAAGACTTGGAGATAATGATGGATATCATGGAACATAGAAGAGACATTCAGTCTCCACTGCAATCCTCAGACTCCCAGCTTTGTGGTTTATTTTGCATATATATTGTTCATTATTTTTATAGTGAGAAATTTCCATTTATACCTGATGTAAATGAATTAGAGTTGCTAACTGTTGTAAAACATATGAAGTAAAAATTAATTTAATTTTGAAACAACAACACTATTTTTTGAATATCAATTTTTACAAAATTGAAAGGTTATGAAAGAGTTTGAGGTTTCTCTCACAAAACTTCCGTGGCCACTAAGCAGAATATCAATTATCTGATAAAGAGTTGACGAGTGTTCACCTAGCATAAGCTGGCAAAATCGTTTCATAGTTACATCAGGGACTGTAGAAGAACGTTTGTTGGCCGTCAAAGTACTAATAGATTTCACTGTTGCCTCACTCAAGGGTGCTGGAAGTTGTTTCTGGTTCTTGGTAACTGCAGAAGAAGTTGATTTTGAAAGGTATTCAACAGCAACATGTAGTCGTGAAATTATTGCACCACGTTTAACAAAGTCTTTTTGCGTAGGCTGAATAAGTAATTTGAAACAGTTAACCAGACACGGTATCACCGCAGGTACATAAAGAGAATCGAATATGTTATCATCTAGCGAACCAAATTCATACATAACATGATAATGATTGGAGCCAAATGTACAACCTTCGATAACTGTTGCAGATGAATGATAACCATATGCATAATTTTCAATTGTTGTGTTTTCAAATTTTGGTTCCGTCTCACAAATATTGTACTTGAAACGTTTTTGAAATTTCTTGAAATATTCAGGACTGTTCTCATACATCGCCTCAACCATAACGAACAAAAAAGAAAAAGCTAATAAACCAAATATGAAAGCATAAACAATGACAGGAAGCAAAAGGTATAATAGAAATTATTCCGATTCCTCATTGACTGTTACAGATGTTTTTGGTATCTTCTTCTGGCGCTGAGTTGGTGTTTTGCCGGCCCGTTTTGCTGGACGCTTCGAGTCATCGGTTGAATCCGGTTTTAGAAGTGAGTCGATCAACCCAACTGGTTGATCAAGCATTTGTTCTAGTTTTTCTATGTTCTGACATAGCAAACGAAACTCTCGCGCTGAAAGTGTAATTTTTTGATTGAAATCCCAGTCGACCTGTTCAGTATCACGTTTGAACAATTTCAAGGATAAATAGGTGCCCGTGGTATGATAAGTCTTAACAGCAGCCCTAACAAGCCGTTTTTGATTGAGTGAGAGATCCAAATGAAAGTCGCTGTACTCAGCATCCTTAGACAAAACATTACCCATAATGATGCATATATTGAGACAAACTGTATCAAAGTAATCTGAAATGATAAATCAATAATACATTACTGTTTGTCGGAATGTAAACAATTTCAAACCCCACGCCAACATGTCTAGACAAGATAACAGCTGAACAAACAAATCCCCCCTCCCTACGCGTGTAAACAAATTTATACTCCTTTATATTAGCTATGACATTTATACGAAATATGAAATTCAAAAGATCGGAAAAAATATACCCTGCTGAATCAAGACCCATTCAATGTCACAATTGTCCAAGGCAATTTAAAAATTTCCATTCACTAATGCAACATCGCCGGGCCAAGCATTATAAAGGCCATAGCAGAAAACAGTTTTACAAGTCCCGACCTTTAAATCTAAAAACTGACAAATTTTCATTAGCAATGGATAAATTAGCTCGCCTCCTGGAGTCTATTTATATTTCTAGAGAGCAACCCAATTCAACTTAGGTCATTATGACATAATTCTATTTATAGACATGACGGCATAATGATGAAATGATTAAGTCAAATAAACAAATCAGTCTGCAACAATTTTTTCAATCTTTCCGCCATTGTTCTTTCTTGTTGTTCAATATAAGTTTTGTGAAAATTCTTTAGTTCTTTGACACATTATTACATTACTGCAAGTCTTTTGTTGCTTAACTTTCTTCTTGAATTTGCTTTCATCCTGCTTTTCCTTTCCATTCCATAACATATAAAAGCAAGTTTTCATTTCTCTTGTTACTAGAATTGGTTCTAGACTCGGTGCTGTTCTAGGTCTTTATAAAATTTTCCTTACAAAGAAAACTGTGTGCTTTGTTACCGTTTAATTCCGTAAAATCAGAACAAAAACATCTCAATTGTTTATCCATCACCTGCAATATGGCTGCTGAATATTTAGAAATTGCAACGACAAGTGAGCGAGGCACTCGAACCCTTGTTTGAATGTGTCACAACTTCAAAAAATATTGTCCGTGTAAAGGAAAGCTTTGATGATAAGACAGAATTATGGCACACAAGAAACAGCTTTATTGTTCCAGTTAATTACATTGAACCAATACTTGAATACACAAAACAAAACGATTTATTTCATCTTACAAAAACGCCAGAAAAATCACCAAGACAAGAAGAGTCTCCATATGCTCATCGATATTATGGATGTATTACTCCCATTCAAACAAAAAAGCAGGATGTGAAAAAATTGGCAAAGCGAACAAGAAAACTTTTTGCAGACTACGATCATGACTGCATTGAAATTTGGGAGAATCAATTGGGGCAGCTAGAAGAAGTTGAGCAAATATCTGGTTTTTGGAATTTTGATCAGTCGCCAAGTGAAGAAAGAAAAACCCCGGAAAGCCTCCCGTTGCTTGCCAACAATTTTTCTGATGATGTCAGCATCGATGAAACACCTCCATTGAGCCAATGTTATGCCCCCGTCAAGAAAGTCATCAAGTTATCTCGACTCTAAAATACAACAAAACTCTTTAAACTCATTGTACATTTTGTATTTGTTGCTTTTCACAATGTTAAAGCATGATAATTTTGTTAACATCTCGAAACCAGTTCTTAATTAAACTTTAACTAAAGATTCATCTTAGCACTAGACAAATATTGTGAGACAGAATTAAGCGATGCTGAAAATTTCAGACATTGGACAAACAAGTGTGCGGAACAATGTTTTAAACAAATAAGCGAAAGTGGACTGGGTTGAAATAAACCCAGCTGAAGCTTGGATTGTAGTGAAATCACAGTAAACAATCAATAAACACTTTTTTATGAGATAGTCGTACACCGTACCAAAATTAGGGTAAACAAATAAGAAGTAAAACTGCGAACTCAATATCACCTGTTTTAAACAAACAAAAAGTAGAAAAACCGTTCAGCATATAAATCTATGTGTTGTTTACACAACAGTCTGCGCGGTGTGTCCCCCCTCTACTGCTGTTTGCGGAGCAGTAGCTTTCTGTTGCAAAAGTAAACAAAAAAGACGCGCACGATGATTGGATGAAACAAGTTTAAATTACAGCTTGCCCGACAATAAAATTCTTACATTTGCTTTTTGCCTTAACCTGAAATTCACTTGATTGAAAAACTTCAACTATTTTCATTTCCTTTTCGTAATTTTATTTTCCTTTTTTGCGTTCCTATTCCTTCTCTCTTTCCACTGTTCATAATGAACGCTGAAACGTGTACAATTTGTCAAAAAAAACTCGCAGATAAGCGCAGCCTCAGACGACATATGCAAACGGTTCATAAACAATACGTCCAAACCAACTGATTCGTGGGCGATGAATGTGCGTTTGCTCATGAAAAAGTCATAGAACTCGAAACGCATATGATACAGCAACACAACTCAAAACATCCCCGCTACTGTCTCTACTGCAACAAGTTCTATGTAGACAACCTCAAGTACATGGACCATATGAACAAAAACCATGGACTTCCAGTATGGAACGCTGATCTGGAAAACAACCCAAGTTCTGGAATTCTTCCGTCCGAGCAAGCTTTCGGTGGTGTTTTGAAAACCTACGACATACCAGTGGGGGAACAGGAAATAGATCTGCTAAGTTTTATGCGGAGCAAACAGGACGAGATCGAAAATGTTGTTCAACTGAACACGCAAAATAGCGCACAAAAACTTCAATTCAGTGCATTGATGCAATTAACAAAACCAACAGGTGATGAAACCGTTGATAGCCAACCCGATCGAATTCAGATATATATCAATTCAAAAATGCAGCGCGTTGACTTCACCGGATTGAGTAAATCATGCTTTGCTGGAATGATTGAGCAAATGCTCCTCTCACTGAACAACTTCGCATCTCATGGGAGCGGTTGGACGGTAGATAGAATTGAGAATGTCGAACTACGATTTGTCAAGTCAAAACCAATTAGTGCCTCTTCCTATCTAGCTCTCCCAACTGAGTTGGCTAGAAGTCAATACTTGCTCAACATTCGCAACAGACATGATGAAAAATGTTTCCGATACTGCTATACTGCACAATATCACAACAAAATTGGACCCAAATTGATACCGGACAACGCCTCCTGGAGACAAAAAACAAATCCAATAATGTATGGTCCAGAAAATCCCGGAGCAAAGCAACCTATTGTTGAATTCATGATGCCAATGGCCTTTCACCAATTGAAAAAATTTGAACAGCTAAACCAGGTACGCGTTAATGTATTTCGGCACTCAAACAAAAAATTGATTCCTTTCCGCATATCAAACAACCAAAATTTCGAATTCAACCTGGACTTACTCTTGCTAAGTGATGGTTCAATGCATCATTATGTGCTGATCACAAATATCAAAGGACTAATTCACCAGTACATTCAGAAAAAACAGCGTTTGGACAACCATTTGTGTCGAAACTGTTTTCATATTAGCACTTCAATCGAACGACATGAGAGACATGAAGAAATATGCCACCAAAACACACGAGCAATTATTAAAATGCCAAAAGCAGGACAGCAAAAATTTGAATTTAAAAATCAAGCACGTTGGTTTGCACCTATAGTCGGATTTTTTGATCTGGAGTCTAAAGTTGAACCCGTTATTGGCAGCAGCAGCAGCAGCAACACACAAAGCTCGAGCAATACTAGAGCGCTAGAAGAACACAAGCCATGCAGCTATGCTTTGCTTTTTGTGGCCTTGAATGAAACGAAACCATTCTTTTTCGATCTGAAGTGTGGGCCGAATGTCATGATTGAATTTGTCAAGTCGCTGGAGAAAATTGCCAAGAGCATTTATGATGTTAAACAACAATACAAAAATTTTTCCGGTGAACCATCAATACCAAAAAGAGAAGCTACTTTGTGTTGGATTTGCGAAAACGAATTGAATACAAGTCCACAAGATCCCACAGTACTAGATCACTGTCACTTCACAGGAAAATTTTTGGGATGGGCACACTCGCAGTGTAATTTAAAACGTAGAAACCTAAATTTTACTCCACTGTTTGCCCACAATTTGACAAACTATGACCTTCATCACGTAGTACTTGCACTACAGAGCCTGAATGAGAAAAATACAATTTCTGTGGTACCAAGCACAAGTGAGAAATTCATCTCGTTGCAAATTGGAGTGCATATAAAAGCAACAAAGAACAAAAAGGGCGTTTGGACAAACCAGTATGAATACATAAGACTATTGGACTCCTTCAAGTTCATGAATGCTTCTCTTGACAAACTGGTACAGAACCTGCCCCCGGATCAGTTCAGCTTGCTTGAACAACATTTTCAAGAGTGGCCCACATCGTCGGTAAACCTGTTGAAACAAAAAGGCTCGTTCCCTTATTGCTACGTTGACAGTTTTGAAAAACTTCAGGAGACACAGCTTCCCCCTCGTGACAAATGTACCAAAAGTTTACAGCAATATGAAATCACAGTGAGTGAAGATGAGTACAAGTAAGCGCTCCAAGTATTCAATTTATTTTCATGTCAAAATATTGGTGAATACTACAACTTGTACTTGAAAACTGATGTGTTCCTACTCGCCGCAGTTGTTCTTTGCTTTCGACAAGTTTGCTATGACACCTACGGACTGGATTGCTGTCAGTATTACACTGCATCAAATTTGTCGGGCGACGCAATGCTCAAAATTTGCAATCCCCATTTACATCTTCTAACTGAGAGGGAACACCTTGATATGGTTGAGAACCTTATAAGAGGAGGCGTGAGCTCGGCGTACAGTAAGCGTCTTTGTCGCGCAAATAACAAATTTCTTCCTGATTACAAACCAAAAAACATTTCTTCGTTCATCATTATGATAGACGCTAACAATCTATACGGAGGAATCATGGAAAAATTCCCACTGCCACTATGTGAATTTGAACTGTTCGACAAGAGTGAGTGGACCGACGATAATGCTCAGGAAATTCTTCATCGAATTTTAAATACACCAGATGATTACCCAGTAGGATACATAGTTGAAGTAGACCTAAGCTATCCCGACAGCCTACATGATCTACACTCTGACTTTCCCTTGGCACCCACAAAAGAAGCTATTGATGAATGTTGGCTCAGTGAATACCAAAGCGACTTGTTGGTCGATATGCAAATTAAAAAACCCCCGCAGGTAAAAAAGCTCATCCAGACGCTTTTCGATAAACAAAATTATACACTGCACTACCAAACCTTGAAACTCTGTTGAACTAGGATTGGTAGTAACCAAGCTTCATCGAGTGTTATCATTCAAACAAGAAAAGTGGCTGGCGCCATACGTGAAACTAAATACCGAAAAAAGAAAGCAGGCAAAGAATAAGTTTGAGGAAGATTTCTACAAATTAATGGTAAACTCATCATTCGGAAAAACTTGCGAGGGAAAACGAAACAGAATGAAAGTGAAATTGACGCGCACTGAAGAAGAAACACTCAAATGGACAGACAAGCCCGAGTACCAGTCATCAAAAATTATCAGTGAAGATCTGGTCACTGTATGCCTTCAACAATCAGAAATACTGTGGGACAAACCAACCATCGTCGGTGCTTGTATACTGGATTTGGCTAAGAAATTCATGTTTGAGTTTCACTACAAAGTTATGAAGAAGAACTTTGATTGCAATTTGCTTTATTCAGACACAGACTCCTTCGTATATGAAGTGCGCTCAAGAGATTTCTTTGCAGAAATACAGAAGAAAAAACAGGTTGCAGATCAATTTGATTTTTCAAACTCGCTATACAGCAGGGACAATGCACGAGTCACTCTTAAATTCAAAGACGAGATGGGAAGCCGGCCAATTGCTGAGTTTTGTGGACTCAAGCCAAAGCTGTATTCAATCAAGCTCGCTGAAGGCAAGTCTTTTTCACTAGCCCCCCCTTTCACTCTACAAACACAAGTAATCAAAACAACAGGCATATGCAAAACATTCTAGCAAACCAAGTTTTTTTTTGGGATATGGAAAAAACGGGATAAATTTGAAATAAACCAAGTTTTTTTTTCAGGTTGCACCAAACAGTCAGCCAAAGGGGTCACAAAAGATGCACGGCGCAGCATGACCCATGAATTATACAAGCAAACGCTTTTGGGCGGCGAGGTTGTGCGTCTTCTCAACACCCGAATAGCCTCTAGCAACCACAGGCTTCACACAATAGTTGTCAACAAGAAATCATTGTCGGGCTATGATGATAAAAGATTCATATTAAGTGACCAAGTATCAACGTTGCCCTATGGACACAACTCATTGAGAGAGGACATGTTTTACAAAGCAATACTAGATGAGCCGGATTGGGGTTCGCTTGATGCAAGCCAAAACGAGCAGGAAAGCACGCAGCAGGCGCAGGATAGCTCGCAGCAGGCGCGGGATAGCTCGCAGCAGGCGCGGGATAGCTTGCAGCAGGCGCAGGATAGCTCGCAGCAGGTGCAGGATAGCTCGCAGCAGGCGCAGGATAGCTCGCAGCGGGCGCAGGATAGCTCGCAGCAGGTGCAGGATAGCACGCAGCACGCGCAGGATAGCACGCAGCAGGCGCAGGGTAGCACGCAGCAGGCGCAGGGTAGCACGCAGCATGCACAGCAAAGGCGCAAACAGAACCAGCAGCAGAAAAATAAGCAGCCAAAGCAACAACCAACAACAACCATTCCACAAACAAGCACCATTCACAACTCAAGTTTCAACTCACCAGACCCAGGTTTTTATCAACGTGATTATAGTGAAGATGAATTAGAAGAAAACTTGGTAGATTTTGACAAAATGTCAGAGTTATCGGACAGTGGGTCTTCTACAGACCCAGCTTGCGATGGTTTTATTTTGGACCAAGCAATTGAATCGGATAACGCAAGTGATTCAAGTGAGAATCAAGTCACTTTGCCAGCACCGAAAAGCAAAAAGAGAAAGCAGAACGCAAAAAAAGGAGCGGCGAAAAAACCAAGAGCTCGCATTATAGACTATTCATCAACTGATGAAGATTAAACTCAGTGATTTGTGTATGCATGATCACAGACTAACTAAGTTTTTTACCATTAAAAAGCCCGCGAACAGAACTATACAAAAGTAAGCACCAGTTGAGATAAAATTTTTAGAGTTTTTGTTGAAGTGCTGAACGTCCGGTCCCTCTTGTATTCCACAAATTGTAATTCAAACCTGTAGCTAGTAACAACTCTCGCAGTAAAAAGTTCCTCTCAAGAATCCAGTAGCAGTTATTTCAAGTCTCAATCAAAAATCCTCCACCCCAAAACAAAACTCCTCAACGTGCGCCGCGAACCACTAGCTCGATTGCTAGAAGCTGCTTGATCTCCACCTCAGTATATTGCAAAGCCGATCTCAAAAGTTCGCGACCAGAACTTCTACGGCGAGCTCAACCTCCAGAGTTCACAGTCTTTCATTAGAATTTTGGATTTTTGATTTTGACTTGAAATAAACTGCCAACAGATTACCCAAAATGTACTTTGGCCTTTTCTCAGCTCATTTCAAAAGTTTATATAGAGATTAATTTCAATTAAATAGAAAGGCTACAATTCAGTACAAAAAAGACACATCGAAAAGATGCACGGCGCAGCATGACCCATGAATTATACAAGCAAACGCTTTTGGGCGGCGAGGTTGTGCGTCTTCTCAACACCCGAATAGCCTCTAGCAACCACAGGCTTCACACAATAGTTGTCAACAAGAAATCATTGTCGGGCTATGATGATAAAAGATTCATATTAAGTGACCAAGTATCAACGTTGCCCTATGGACACAACTCATTGAGAGAGGACATGTTTTACAAAGCAATACTAGATGAGCCGGATTGGGGTTCGCTTGATGCAAGCCAAAACGAGCAGGAAAGCACGCAGCAGGCGCAGGATAGCTCGCAGCAGGCGCAGGATAGCTCGCAGCAGGCGCGGGATAGCTCGCAGCAGGCGCGGGATAGCTTGCAGCAGGCGCAGGATAGCTCGCAGCAGGCGCAGGATAGCTCGCAGCAGGCGCAGGATAGCTCGCAGCAGGCGCAGGATAGCTCGCAGCAGGTGCAGGATAGCACGCAGCAGGCGCAGGATAGCACGCAGCAGGCGCAGGGTAGCACGCAGCAGGCGCAGGGTAGCACGCAGCATGCGCAGCAAAGGCGCAAACAGAACCAGCAGCAGAAAAATAAGCAGCCAAAGCAACAACCAACAACAACCATTCCACAAACAAGCACCATTCACAACTCAAGTTTCAACTCCCCAGACCCAGGTTTTTATCAACGTGATTATAGTGAAGATGAATTAGAAGAAAACATGGTAGATTTTGACAAAATGTCAGAGTTATCGGACAGTGGGTCTTCTACAGACCCAGCTTGTGATGGTTTTATTTTGGACCAAACAATTGAATCGGATAACGCAAGTGATTCAAGTGAGAATCAAGTCACTTTGCCAGCACCGAAAAGCAAAAAGAGAAAGCAGAACGCAAAAAAAGGAGCGGCGAAAAAACCAAGAGCTCGCATTATAGACTATTCATCAACTGATGAAGATTAAAGTGATTTGTGTATGCATGATCACAGACTAACTAAGTTTTTTACCATTAAAAAGCCCGCGAACAGAACTATACAAAAGTAAGCACCAATTGAGATAAAATTTTTAGAGTTTTTGTTGAAGTGCTGAACGTCCGGTCCCTCTTGTATTCCACAAATTGTAATTCAAACCTGTAGCTAGTAACAACTCTCGCAGTAAAAAGTTCCTCTCAAGAATCCAGTAGCAGTTATTTCAAGTCTCAATCAAAAATCCTCCACCCCAAAACAAAACTCCCTCAACGTGCGCCGCGAACCACTAGCTCGATTGCTAGAAGCTGCTTGATCTCCACCTCAATATATTGCAAAGCCGATCTCAAAAGTTCGCGACCAGAACTTCTACGGCGAGCTCAACCTCCAGAGTTCACAGTCTTTCATTAGAATTTTGGATTTTTGATTTTGACTTGAAACAAACTGCCAACAGATTACCCAAAATGTACTTTGGCCTTTTCTCAGCTCATTTCAAAAGTTTATATAGAGAATAATTTCAATTAAATAGAAAGGCTACAATTCAGTACAAAAAAGACACATCGAAAATAAAAGATTTGTACATTGTTTAATGAAACGTATAAACCAAAAAAAAAGTTCGCGGGCTTGGCTTAATTGTTTATTTACTTTGTAATTTTTGTCGTTAAGCTTTTTTTGAGAAACCAGAAAAAGTTGTGTATGTGATTTACTGATCCTTTCAACAATGTTTGAGTCAAATAAACTGACTGATTCCGTTGTAATTTCTATTCAAAAGTTGGTTTAAAAATACACAGGACCAGATTTTTTTCAAAAACCCTTTTATTTTATCCGGTTCATTGGTATGATAAGTTAAAAAGCAGAAAAAAAACCGGATAGAGCAGATAGTTCCTTCCCGTAATTAGGTCCTGTAAAAAAAATTCTTACTTAGTTGTTGCGAAGGTAGATGAGAAGCTCTCCGTTATTGAATTGAACGACAACCCTGCCCTCTACCTGGAACTTTTCGGGAACTTCACACTTCCCACATAGGTTGAGATCAATAAAACCTTTGTTCAGGCACTCTTTGATTGGTCGGAGAACAAACTCTAAATAGGTTGTGAAATTTTTTTTTGTTACAGTCTTTTTAGACAAGTTTCTTTTTTCTATGATTTGTATAATAGTATTTTTTCGTTCTATGTCTACAGGTCGTACGTTATCATTCAAAGCAAATTTCTGCAAAACACCCTATTGGAATGGATAATCTTATTGCTTTATTGCTTACTTTTTTTGTTCTCAGTTGTTGGCATTACTTCTGTTATGTTTCTTCAATTAACGTCCAGCTGAAACAATACTTTTCTCGAAATAATTCAATAAAATAAACATAGAAAAAATTGCTCTCGATTGACTAGTAGGAGATCTAATCAATTGCAGCCTGCTTGAGTCAGGGCGGGGGAGACTTAAAAAGCACTGACTTTTAGTATTAAATTCAGTTCAGCTGCTTGAAATTGTGATTGAGAGAGAATTGTAGATCACCCAAAACGCAAAAAGTCAAGGGCGTAAAAGTCACTCGAAAAGTCAAAAACGGGCAAGCAAACATTTTGCATAAAAAGACACACGTTTACAATAATTGCTTCTCTTCGAGAGCAATTTAACAGATCTATTCTATTTTGGCCCCCCCCCCTCCAGCTTAGCGGCTTTTTAACCCCCCCCCCCTTCATGCGCGGGTGTATTTTTATGGAAATCCAAATGTTAGTTAGGTTTATTTTCCTAAAATTTATCTCAACGGATACAAAATCAACAAAATCAAAAGACCTCCATACCAATTTAAAAGCCCTCCATACTAACCAAAATGTTCTGACTTCAATTATAAACTCCATAATGGTTATCAATTGTTGTTCTTAAACCAATCAAATTAATCAATGTTTATAACTTGCAAATTACTTACAAGTTGTCATCCAAGTTGAAGATATCACCAGCCGACACAATTATCAGAATTTTACTTTTGGAAGGGACTGCCGAACTAACGGATGACACGAAAACCCTGTTGGCAGTCAAGGTCTGATTGCACAAGTGTAGTTTTAAATTGACGAACTTTATTCTTTTCTCACTTTAACTAGCTTTCGATAAAATATTATTTGAATCAGTTCTATTTTTGTCAAACAATCTTTCAACAAGCAAGTTTTTAAATTGGGACAGAATCTAAAAATCTAATTAAAAATTTGTATGCATTGAATTTTTTTAATATATTTAATACGCAAGTTCGTCAATTTAATACACATCCAACTCTGATGAACAGTAGAACTGATCGGTAATATGATTATCGAATAAAAAAAGCAAGCAAGAGTTCAAGAAAATTGATTTTTGTACTGAGCAAGTAATCAACAAAACGAGAGATGTAGAAATGATCTTTTCGAATTTGCACCAGAGGTTGACTAGACGAAGTTTTTTTGAGACTGAATGTTCTTGTTTTTTTAGCCAAAAGTGTTTATAAGCTGGTTTCCCTGGTTCCCCCCAAACCTTTTATTAGGTTCCCATAATCTTGATTTTTTGATCTGTCGGCAAATTTTTCTAAGATCTTGCCGCAAAAACCTAGTGGGGGGACAAAAAACCGAAAATTTGGAACATTTTTGGCTAAAAATTGGGTTAGGTTTTGTTAAAATCGGATAAATGCACGCTTAAAATTTACAGCGGCGAACAATAGCGCTTCTAAGTGACTGAATTTACGTAGTAAAACAAGGTCTAGCTAAAGCGAATTTGTCTAGCGCTGCACAATATGGCGGGAAATTAGCAAAGTTTGCAAATCAATATGAACTAATTCAAATAGCCGAAAGAAATTAAGACGAATGAAATAATAAAATAGCACCATAAAATCTTCAAAAAAATCTGACTAAAACCTCAAAAATAGGGGGGACATTTTACTGCATTTTAAAAAATTTCAAAATGTCCCACCCCGTTGTAGATGGCCACCTCAAAATGTCCCACCCCGTTGTAGATTGCCACGCTGCAGTAATTGTCCGTCCCCCCCCCCCCCCCGTTGAGGTTCTAGTCAGAATTTTATACTACTTTTGTATACTTTCAGAGAAAAATCGCTATTTTGTATCTTGTCTGCTGTCCCTTTTCAGAGAAGAAATAGGTTTCGCCTGCAAATAGTTGTAGTAAGGAACTTTTATTATACTATGATGAAGTTCTGATTTATAACGCTTAAAAGTAACAATATGACGGATCAGTTTAACAATACTAGTGGATCCAAGTGCCTGTGTTTTACGGAAAGTTAAGTAAACTTTGTTAGTTTAGTTTCCACTATTGGCTTTCTATTAGCTTCGTGACGGGCGTCGCGATAATTACGGCAGGCGATAATTATGACATAGAATATGCACATATAACAAAAATTCTGACCAAACGAGACGAATGACAATTTTTTCTTCGGGTGTCAAGAAAGATTATTGGGTTTTAATTCCTATGAACCCATGCGTTTCTGATAAACAGTAAAAAAATATATGACTCAATGAAAGGAATTTGCTTTCAGTCTACAATAAAGTGCTGAATCAACTCAGACCAGTGGTTGAAATCGAAAAGAAAGGTGATGGGTTGGTAGCAGAGAGTGGCAACCTGGTCAGTGACTTAACCGAACTTCAGATTCTCGGCCTAGAGGCAAATAACTCAGCTGCTAACACTTATCGAAGTCTGAACTTTGTCCTTGATACCAAACAGAAACAGTATGAACGAGATGTTCCCGACGCTGAACGACTTTTTGATCAGGTTGCTCTGAGGATTCAACAAGCAAAGCATGATGCGGAAGTTGTGGATAACATTACAAAGGAAGTAGCAAATCTGAATGTATTAGGCGAGGAATCAGTATTTGAGTTGCAAGGTAATAAGTCTCAGTTTGGAGGATGGGTGGATCAGCTGAAGTTCACAGTTGCAAATGTGACTAAACAAGTGCAGCTAGCCAATAAAACTATCAACCAAATCCTCAAGACCATTAACGCTAATCTGTGAGTATCCAGCAAGTTCTTATTAGTTGCACTGCACTAAGGTATTCGCAATTATTTGGATTATTTTGGTATTGATGCGATTAACTGCTCTCAAGCAAAGTTTGTAGCAATTATTTTAGTGCTGCGGTCTTTATGCGATTTTTCGGTTGACTGATTTTTTATCTGACTCTTTTCGCCCTCAAAAACGAGCTAAACAGGTAAAGCCCTGAGGATTGTAGACTCGGCTTTCGGCTTTGTAGACTCCAAGTATTCGATTAAGTGAAACTGTTATTCGATTAAGTGAAACTGTTTTTGAGACATAAAAAATTCATGGTGGTCCTGAAGAGTGTGACCGCCTCCCACTTCACCCTCTTATGTGTTTTTAATGCAAAATTTTCGCTTGACTGTTTTTACGCTTCTGTTCTTTGACTTCTTCACGCTTGTCTTCATTTTTAGTGATTAATAGCCGCCCTCATCTTCTCAGCCGGCTATTATAGCGCTCCTATTTTTTTACAATTCAAAGAGTTTGAATTGTATTGGGGCGCTGTCTTTTTTATAGCTGCGAAGCTGTAAGCTGAGCGTAGCTATATTGCGGTGCTCTTGGTTTTTTTTTGTTTCGTCGTCTGACGCTCTTTTTTCGTTTTACATTTGTTCACACAGCAAAGCTGAAAAAGTCAAATTTTCTGAATGACTTCTTCCTCTCACTAACGGCGTTTGCGCGCGTGACGTCATTTATCACTCGCTTTAACGAAAGTTTTTAGGTTATTTGCGTGATTAGATTTTGATCATACGTGACTTACCTCACTCAATAAAATGACTTTTGCACTTTAAAACTTAAGTTTAATTTGAACTTGTTTAAGGTCAAAGGAACTCATATGTGCAGTAAAGGTCCCTAATAAGAGGCTTCTGTGGAATGAATTTTAACAAGCTTTATTAATTTATCGCTGAATGTTTTTTAGCCTAGTTTTTTTGAGTGGCTTCGATTTTTTTTCAATTTAGATCTGTATCTGTTTCTATCTCTATTATATGGCACGCAGGTCTATTCTTTCGCAGCTATTCCGGCAATCTGCCGGCTATGTTTTTTTTTAAGATCTGTTCACACATTTTCATGATTTTTGAAGTCAAATTGGAGTAGTGATTTTGGTCACGCCGAAACAGGAAATGGAGCGAAAAAGCGAGTGGTTTTGCGGTGTGAAATTTTTTCGCTCTAATTTTAAAGTAGAGTGAGGAAACGGTGTTTGAACAAAAATTCGGTTTCTCGGTAGTGGTTTTTTGTTCACATGCGGCAATTTCACTCTGATTTTTACTATTTTTTCAATTTTTTGGGTCGGATTTTTTTCTAAATGGTTTTCGCAACCCATTCACAGCTCATTGTAGGCCTAGTTTTTTTGTTTGAATTAAATTTTCATTTATCGCTAGTGGTTTTTTTGTTCACATGTGGCATTTTGACACTGATTTTCTGTTTATTTCTTATTTTTTTGTTCTGATTTTTTTTAAAATTGTTTTCTCAATTCACTCATAGTCCATTCTAGATCTAGTTTCTCTGTTTAGTCAATGAAAATTCTTTGAATTGTACGTCAGGACTTGTCCTGCTATGTTTTTTTTACTTCGTCGAATAAAAAAATGTTTCGCTTTACCTCATTTTGCCGCTTTTTCAACATTTTGCGTGATATCTTTTTGACTTCTCTAGGCTAGTTTCTCTCTTCTCTCATTCTGCTAATAGTGATTTTGAACATCAGTTGCTCAGCAAAGCAATTCAAAATGAACAGATTCAGTATAAAAATTGAAGTCAGAAGTAGAAACGGGATAAACCCATAAAGCCCAATTTTAGATGCCCGCTATTTGAACGTCGTTACTATAAGTCTTAGTTACCATCTCTAATGCTTATTGGTATTGATAGTAGCCCCTGTAGCCTCTCTCTAAGAGACAGAAGTACGTTATGTTCAACTACGAAATGCCATCAAAATAAGTCGGACTTAAAAAATGTTTTTGTACAAAAAATCTTTTTTTGTCAATATCTTCTATTCTTTCAATCCCAATCATGCTTATTGGAATCAACGGCGGCTATTTTCCGGCAATCTGCCGGGTATGTTCTCAATTGATCTCACTCCGAAATAAAGTTCGTTGCCAAAATGACAGCGAATTTAAGATAGGAATTCGCAAGGGCCTGATGGCCGAGTGGTTAATGATTCTGTCGAGAACTCCAAAGGTCTTGGATCAAGTTCCTCATTAGGTAGATTTTTGTCACCGATTAAAGAATGTTTATCTAGGCTACAGCCCATGAACTAAATTATCACGCCTGACGTTCGAGAGCATTTCTCATGCCTAGCGTTTCTCCGACGTCGGTCTTTTTAATAGCCGCACAGCGATAGCTGGGGCTATTATTGGCCTTCTCTTGGTTTTTACAATTCAAAGAATTTGAATTGTATTGGGGCGCTGTCTTTTTTTTAAGATCTGTTCACACATTTTCATGATTTTTGAAGTCAAATTGGAGTAGTGATTTTGGTCACGCCGAAACAGGAAGTGGAGCAAAAAAGCGAGTGGTTTTGTGGCGTAAAATTTTTTCGCTCTAAATTTAAAGTAGAGTGAGAAAACAGTGTTATTTCATCAACAGGAAACGGTGTTTTTATTTCATCAACAGGATTTTTGTTACGATCATATGACGTCACAATGAACACTTCAAATCTGATTTTTGTTCATTCGTTCATGTAATTTCAACTGAATTGCATGCGTGACGTCATTTTTCGCTCTTAGTGGAGCGAGTTTTTTTGTTCATTCGCGTGATTAAATTTTTGGTCACACTTGACTTACCTCACTCTCAAAAATGACTTCCTCACTTTGAAATTGACTTTTATTTACTTTAATTCAAAGAGATAAGGTCACTTTAATTCAAAGAGAAGGTTATTTGAGATCAGCTAATAGAGGCAGCAATAACGTATACAGATTTTTAATCAAAATATAACAGATCAGCCTTCAATGAAAAGACAAATTTTTTTGGTCTGTCTTTTTTACTGTTTTTTTAGACTGCCGATCTACGAATCTATTGCGGCCATTTTCTGGCAATCTGCCAGCTATGTTTTTACTGTTTCAGCTGGTCATTAGCAATAAGGCAATTTTTGAGCTGGTATTTATTCGAGTTTTCTTGGTTTTATTTCTCAAAACTGGTAACTTCGTTCATGCTTCTTTAAAAGCACCTTCATCTCTCATCCATGCACTTTTTCTGCTGAATTTCGAGTGCTTGGCGTTCGTTCGTGCGATTTTTTATCACAATTTACTTTTCAACCTGATTTTCATTTAATTGAAGGGCTCAAGGTCAACTGATGACTAATTGATAGTTTTTCGGCAAATAATTTATTTGCTCTCAATCTGCTGGTATATTTTAATATTTATCTCGTAGTAAGTCTAAATTTTGAGTTGGCGATCAATGTTCAAGTTTTACTAAGCGTGGTTTTTCTTACGATCTGTTAAGTTTGCTGCTGTCTCCTGTTGAGATCAGCTGATTTATCATCTTATCTCAGTTACATGCAATTTGAACACATTATTTTGCTTTTATACTAACAGAAACAGCAATGCGAAGTTACAACGACCTTCAAGTTTTTGTATCTAGTGTTTCTGGACAAGTACTCTTATCGCGTACAGGAGTTTTGATTCAGCTAAGTTCTGTTTGTTATAGATTTTGTGTGTCATTAGTATCACTAGATTTTTAATAGCCGCAAAGCGATCAATGAGGTTGGTATTGGCCTTTTCCTGTTAATAGCCGCACAGCGATAGCTGGGGCTATTTTTGGCCTTCTCTTGGTTTTTTACAATTCAAAGAATTTGAATTGTATTGGGGCGCTGTCTTACGACTCGAAGAGGAGTATTGGTTTTCGTAAGGTTTTTTTACCGGAAGTACTATTCGTTCAGACGCTGTTTTGACCTAAAAGCGAAAGTGAGTAAAATTGCCGTGTGAACTAATTTTTTCTGAGCGAGAGAAGTTTTTTGATCATGCGCCGCGTTTAATGAATGACTTTTTGGCTTTAAAAAGTAGTTTTTGACTGAATGGCACATATAGATAACCGTTTTCAGCCGTTTTTTCGTCTAATTAGCCCATTTTTTTTGCTTGTAATTTGATTTTTTGTGTAATTAATTTTTATTCGATGCTCTATTGGAATGTCAACCTCGGAAATTGATACCACAGTGTTTTGCAGAGCCTGAAGATTCGTTTCAAGTTCAAAATTGGCACACATTTCTTGATTTTTTAGTTAATTTTTGACTTTTTTTCTATTAATTTCTTCTTTTTTGGATCTTTTAACCGTCTTTTTGTCAAAAATCAGTTAATATGGCAACTTCTTTTTGATAATTCATATACTCGAGGCCTCTTTCTACCTAGATGTAATTTTGTTTTATAAAATTGTACATATGAAAATCCAATTTTGGTAGTTTTTTCCGATTTTTGTAAGTTTTTGGTTTGTATTTTGGTTTTACTAAATAGAAATAGTCCATGAGGGAATTTAATTTTGTTTCAAAAAAAATTCAATCTTTTTTTGGCGTTAAATTTTTGAAAAATAGTTAAAACTTTTTCAACAATGCAGTCTTAAAAGTTTTTTGACCATTTTTTGCAAAATGTTCCGATGTTTCGTATTTTTCACTATTTTACTATTTTTTTGTTCTCTTCAAAAGGATAGAACTTTGTATTGGATGACTCGTTATCTTTTCTATGTCTCAAATGCTGAACAATGAATTATATTAGTTTTTTTATTTTTTTTTTATTTGTTACGGTGTTCCTTACATTGTGTCCATATTTTTTATATTCGAGATAGTATCATTCTAGGTTTGTGCTGGCACCTACGTTTATTTTCGGTATTTTGATTTTTTCAGTTGTTAAAAAATCGAATGATTTCAGCTTTTTCTTAGATTTTCGTCGTTTCTTTGGTTTGCAATTGATTTCATTCAACATATGGCAGTACTGAGAGTCTGCTAGCAAGCCTTTTCCAAAATTTCCACTTATTAATGGTTACTGTAAGTTTGTTCCCACCTTGGTTTTAACTTAAACGATTTTGTGCCTTTAAATATTCTTCTGCTTATGTCTTTTTTTATGATCAATTTAATTTTTGAACTAGTATGCAATCATGTTGTCTAGCATATGTACAACAAAGAAGACGTATGTGTTGTTTTTTGTCTGAAGTGCAGTGATTAGAAGTGTATTGTAGTGGTTATCTGATTCTTTAATTTGAGCATTCTTTTTGAAAAGATTCAACTTAGTTTCTAAGATTATTATCTGCCGTTTGCTTTCGTGATCTTTGAGATTAGAATCATGCATTATTTGAGGGCAATTGATAGACCTGTCAGCTTTTTCAGCCTATCAGAATTTTGACCATGTTAATTATTTCGAACTTTTTAACGTTACCAAACGTTTTCAATAATATACAATTTTGCTGCGTTTTGTTTCTCTTGGTGACAGTGGTTTAAGTCACCAATTTTTAGAAAAGTCCTGGCGATGTAACGAGTTAATGGTTTGATACAAATGGTAATGGCTTCCGCTGCATTTTCGGTTTTTTTTGTGAAGTTCTGACGCTTCGAGTCGCTTCCGGATTTCTTCCGGCTATGTTTTTTTTAAGATCTGTTCACACATTTTCGTGATATTTGAAGTCAATTTGGAGTGGTGATTTTGGTCACGCCGAAACAGGAAATGGAGCGAAAAAGCGAGTGGTTTTAGGGCGTGAAATTTTTTCGCTCTAATTTTAAAGTAGAGTGAGAAAACGGCGTTTAAACAAAAATTCGCTTTCTCGCTAGTGGTTTCTTTGTTCACATGCGGCAATTTCACGTTGATTTTTCAGTTTTTTCAATAATTTTGATCGGATTTTTTTTCTAAATGGTTTTCCCAATCTATTCATAGTCCGCTCTAGGTCTAGTTTTCTGTTTAGTCAATGAAAATTCTTTGAATTGTACGTCAGGACTTGTCCTGCTTTGTTTTTTTATTTCGTCGTCGCTATTTTTGTTACGACCATATGACGTCACAACTACTTCAAATCTGCTTTTTGTTCATTCGTTCATGCAATTTCATTTGAAGTGCGTGTGTGACGTCATTTTTCGCTCTTAGTGGAGTGAGTTTTTTGTTCATTCGCGTGATTAAATTTTTGGTCACACTTGACTTTCCTTACTCTCAAAAATGATTTCCTCACTTTGAGTTTGACTTTTATTTACTTTAATTCAAAGAGATAAGGTAAAATGGGTGTGTGTCACTCTGAATGAAGGTTATTTGAGAGCAGATAATAGAGGCAGCAAAAACTTATACCGATTTTTAATCAAAATATAACATATCAGCCTTCAATGAAAAGGCTAATTTTTTTGGTCTGTCTCTTTTACTGTTTTTTGGAGAGTGCAGATCTACGATGCTATTGCGGCTATTTTCTGGCAATCTGCCAGCTATGGGTTTTCTTGTTTATTTGCGTGATTTGGTTTTTGGTCACACGTGACTTACCTCACTCTCAAAAATGACTTCTTTACTCTGAAATTACTTTTATTTACTTTAAAGGTAAGGTGAAGTGAGTGTGTGTCGTTCTAATTGAAGGGTATTTGAGGACATCTAATAGAAGCAGCAGTAAGTCAAGCAGTAAGTCAAAATATAACATCTCTGCCATTAATGAGAAAGTTTCTTTTGGTCTGTTTCTATTACTATTTCTTGACACTGCCGATCTACGAAGCTATTGCGGTGGAAACAGGAGTGTGCTTGACTTTGATATCTAATCCAAAGAGCGCGCCTTTCGGCTTTTTCGAATCTTTTTGTTCTTGTGTCGATCCCAATCGGGTCCTTGGAAGTCAATGGTACTATTTTCCGGCAATCTGCCAGGTATGCTTTTGCTTTTTTTAGCTCATCTCCTTTTTCTGTATTCAAGACATTTTGATATTGCGAGGTCTAAATTGCATTTAGTGTCTTGGTCTAAATTGCAAGGTCTAAGTTGCTAACTCTAAATTGCATATACTCATTTTTTAATAGCCGCAAAGCGGTAGCGGCTATTATTGTGGACATCGTGGTTTTTTTTAATTCGTCGTCTCCATCGATGATTCTTACGACCAGACTTCTTGGAATTGACTTTTTCAATGACTTCAGCTTCTTTGCAGTTAAAATTTGTGTGCGTGATGTCATTTCTGCTTATAGGTCAATTGCGTGACTTACCTCACTCAAAAAATGACTTCTGAGCTTCAAATTAACTTTTTATGAACATTTAACTAGTTAAAGATCAATAGTGTGCATCTAAGTAGTGCCAAACCTGTATGCCCTAATTTTTGAGTGTTAGTCTTGAGTTTTTGATTTCGAACATCAGTTTTGAAAAAAAAGCTCTTTTAGGGCATTTTTCTTATAGCTGTATGGGTCATAAAATTGACAGTCCGAATCTAACCCAAAAAGTCGAGTGGTCTATTCAAAGGACTGGTGGTCGATCTGTCTATCTTATTTCTTTAGTTGTTTCAATTCATGGAAGGCCACAAGCGTCTATCGCGGCTAATTTCCGGCAATCTGCCGGCTATGTTTCCTCGTTTGCTTGATGCGTTGTTGCTGTCTGATTTCAGTTACAACATATAGACGACTTCAATTATATTTTTCAAAAACTGAATTTTAATGCAAAAGTATGTTAAAGTGACAGTCACGCTTCTGTTTTCGGTGCCAAATTGTGATTTTTTAATTGGCGCTTTGTACCAAGTTTCAAGCACGTATTGTAGTCCTGTGTATTTTTGCGTCTTGTATATTATCTTTTTCTACTGAATCGATTTGATTTCTGAGGGACTCTTTCGCCCGTGACATTTCGAATTTTGCATGATCTAAATTTCTCTCTGATTCAATTGAAATGTGCTGTAGTTGATGGGTGGCAGTTATATACACCCGAAAATGTCGACAGTAGTTTCAGTTTTAACAGTCGCGGCATCTACTCGATAAAGATTACGATTGCAAAAACTGATTTTCTATTTTGTTGCGCAAAATGTAATAGCAGACGCGAGAATTTGTTTTTTTATATCTCGCTTTTCGGAAGATAATAAAAACAGTTTACAAAATTGCTCAGGGGACGAAAACTTTGAAATTAGGCATACGGCAAAGTTTCGGTTGCCAGTTTCTATGGTTAATTCAGACATTTTTGGCCAAAGATGCCCTCTCATTTGTAATAATAATTGATAGTTCGTTGAGGTGCGTTTTTGGGTCATTTTCGGCATTGACACTGTATTTGATGCGCTTGCCATTTACCTTTTTACGGATTTTAGCAAGTCTAGGGAGTTTTTTTGGTTACAGCTAGTATTTCTGGTGACTTTGTTGAGCTTTTGATTTGATCGGTATCAATTTTTGACAATTAAACTTATTTAAATTTTTTGGCGTGTTTGTTCATCTTTGATCGTTTCTGCTTTTTTTTGTTTCTTTGCTTTTCAGAATACTTTTCCTTGCTTAATTTTTAATTTAAGAGATTTTTTTGACTTAGAGGACACCCTTATTGTTTTATAGGCCAGTTGCCTGAAGGATCCTGATTACAGATTTTGGTACCTGATTTGTTTAATTTTATTGTGTTGTCGGGCCTGTAGACGTTCAGTGAGCAAAGAGATAGGGTGTAACAAGGTTTCTTTGAAATAAACTTCTGAAACATTGCAGTTTTAGCATGTTGAGAAGAAATATTCACATTGTCAATTTTGAGTTGTATTTTCTTTTTCCTTTCCTCTATCAATAAAAGTTTTGTAGCAGTTTTATTAGTCCTGCTGGGGTTTTTCTGAGTTTTTCTCAAGAACGAGATAAAAATTAAAGCCCGGAGGGCATTAGCCTGCTGAGCAGTTCTCTTGCTGTACCCCATACTATTCTCCAAGAATGCACGCGATACACTGAAGCTGCCGAGCAAAAATTCAGGTCATGAAGGGCTAATCTTCAGAGTTTGACACACTCCCCTCCTTCATCTTACCACCACTCATTTCACTCTACCCAGGTCCGCGCTCCCCCGTCTACGCTCCACCTCATTCCACCTGTAAGGCTGCACTCTCTACCACCCTTTCCGGTGCTCCATGTCACCCGCCTGAGCTAGCTACTGTCAAAGCCAACCGCTCACCAGTTGTTTGAGAGCAACTCGCTGACGCAAATTAGCTGTATCACGTGGTGTCTGGCTACTATTTAATTCGAAGGCACGATTTATGAGGAGTTAAGAAATTCTCATAAGTTTTAGATTTTCTCTTTTTATGATTCTTTTTTTTTAATTGGGTAGTATTTTGAAGCAAATTCTTTGCTGTGCTTAGTGAATAGCTGATCGCGGCCTAAATCAAACTCTGCTTTGAGGCTGCTCTCGACTGCTTTCTAAAATGTTTTTTTTAAATTAACATGATTTACCAGTCATTTCTAAAATTTGTTTTGTTTTGCCTAATTTTGCAGCGATTTCATTATTTTGCATGAAATCTTTTTGACGTCTCTTGTCTAGTTTTAATAATCACTCATTATCAAAAGGGGTATCGAGTCTGTATCGAAAACGTATATCAAAAATAGGATGAATCAACTTTGTTGAGGTTCCTGGTATTTGGACTTTGTTTTAGGTCTATTGTTCTATTGTACTTTGTTTTAGGTGTATCTAGTGTTCCTCAGATTAATGTATGTTCCTCAGATTAATTTTTCCTGCTTACTTATTTTAAACTATTTTAAGGGTTTTTCTTTTTACTTAGAGGACATCCGAAATGATTTTTAGGCCAGTTGTCACTGGAGTAAGGATTTTTTTAACGGATACTTCTTACAGGTTTTGATACTTTATTTGTTTAATTGTTTAATAGCCGCACAGCGATAGCTGGGGCTGTTATTGGCCTTCTCTTGGTTTTTTATTTCGTCGTCGCGATTTTTGTTACGACCATATGACGTCACCAGCGCTTCAAATCTGCTTTTTGTTCATTCCTTCATACAATTTCAACTGAATTGTGTACGTGACGTCATTTTTCGCTCTTAGTGGAGCGAGTTTTTTATTCATTCGCGTGATTAAAATTTTGGTCAGATTTGACTTACCTCACTCTCAAAAATGACTTCCTCACTTTGAAATAGACTTTTATTTACTTTAATTCAGAGATATGGTCAAATGGGTGTGTGTCACTCTAAATGAAGGTTATTTGAGAGCAGCAAGTAGAGGCAGCAAAAACGTATGCACATTTTTAATCAAAATATAACATATCAGCCTTCAATGAAAAGAGTTGTTATTGTGTGTTTTCTGGCCTTTGGACGTTCAGTGGGTGAAGAGATAGGGTTTAACAAGGTTTCTGTGAAAAAACTTCTGACACGTTGCAGTTGTAGCATTTCTTTAAATTATCGTTCTTAATTGCTATCAAGCAAATTTTTTCAGCACTTTTTTAGTCATGCTGTTTTCTGAGATTTTGTTGTCTTGTCCTCGGAAACGAGATAAATATTTGAAACGCGGAGGGCATTATCTCGCTGAACAGTTCTCGTGGGGCCGTACCCCATACTGCTGTATAAAGATGCACGCGATACACTGAAACTGCCGATTAGACATAATTTAATTGAACGGCTGTTCCTCGGAGTTTGAAGCGCTCCACTCACTCCACTTCTTCGGGTAATCACCGCGCCTCATTGCGCTCCACCCGGTGCCGCGCGCCTCTCTACCCTCCTACACCTCATTCCGCCGTAACGTTGTACGCTCGACCACCCTTTCCAGTGTTCAATGCCACCCGCCGGAGCAACTCCCCACCCGTCGGAGCAACTCGCCGACGATAATTGGATATCTTTGGGAACGCAAACTAACTGTATCACGTGTTGTCTGGTGACTAATTGTTTTGAAGTCACAATTTGTGAGGACTTCAAGAAATTGTCATAACTTTTAGATTTTCTCATTTAATGATTTTCTTTATTGCGTAGTATTATGAACCAAATACTTTGCTGTGTTTAGTGAATAGTTGATCGCGGCCTAAATCAAACTCTGCCTTGAGTCTGTTCAATAATCTCTGGACTGTTTTCTAAAATCTTTTCACTCAAATCAATATGATTTCCAAGTCATTTTTGTTGGCTTGAATTAAACTAGAACAGAGATTGGAGCGAAAACAGTAATTGTATTGCATTGTGAAAATGGTGCGTGAAAAGCTTTTCATCAAGCTATAATTTTGTTTTTCATGCTTTTGCTGCTTAACCATAATCCCTTAATTTCATATTTCATGTTTTCGGCCTTATCTAAGTTTAAAAAGCACTTTTACTTAATATACTCAAATGGATTTTTTGTTCAGACAATTTTGGCCAATCGATATATTCATTGTATAGAAATGTGAGTGGTATCATTATAAAGCTCGTCCATTGTAGAATTCGAAACAAAAATGTTTTTTTTTGAATTTCGATTGTTTCGAGGAGTTATCGAGGATTGGAGTTTTGAGTGAACACTGATATTTGGCATGATTTTGTTCACTTTTAGTGAAATTTTTCAAATTAAGATGTTTTTTTTGTGAAAATATTAATTGATATTGCATTTTACGCCGCAAAATGAATCAATTTAAAGTTCCTAATAGACAAAAGGCGATAAAGAAGACTAGTTCTGGTCTCATTGGGAAATTTACTCTCAAAATATTCGAATTCTATTTGAGAGCTCTTTTTTAGAAAACTTATTATATTTTTTTGTTTTCTTAAGTCACCTGGAGAGTAGTCTTTTTTGGTATCGCAGTTCCATTATTGACAAACCTAGTTTACAGTCAAATAAAGAAAACGCTCATTCTTTTTGGCTTTGACTCTTGAGTTTTCATAATTTTAAATGAAATTTTATTTTCTCTTTCAGGTTTTACTAGTTTCTTTGAGTCCTATGGCATAGTCTTGTTGACTAAAAGGTCAATAGGTTTCGTAATGAGCGTTAAGTGAACCTATGTAGAGCCTTGAGTGGAAAGCTAATGGCTCTTAAGACTTTAAAAATGACATTTCAAAGTTTTTTTTAGCATTAACCGATCATAAACAAACTTTTATGAATTGTAAGTCAGTTTCAGTAATGACAGGACACCCTTCCTTTCTACCTCAACCTAAGTTAATCTGGTAAGTGGTTTTATCTTCTAACTATTTGGTATATGACTTCAATGCCAAAAGATTTCAAAATTTTTATAAAAATTTTTTGGATATTTTCGTATTATTGATTCCTCTCGAAATCTTATCACCGTTTTTTGGATAGAAAATTTCGGATTTTTTTGTAATTTTGGTTTCTTTTGGAATCTTAACACATTATCCTAATATTGGTTGTTGCATTGACACAGAGAAGACTTTCAATTGATCATACATAAGGTTTTCAGAGAAAAAACTTTGGTTTACATGGCTTCGACACTTTTCTCTTGCACTTTTCTACCTAATTTTTGAATTTTTCCTGTATTTGTTGTTGTTTTCATAGTCAATGACTTATTGTAATGTCTTGTTGACTAAAAGGTCAGTAGGTTTCGTAATGAGCGTTAAGTGTACCTATTTAGAGCCTTGAGTGGAAAGCTAATGGCTCTTAAGACTTTAAAAATGACATTTCAAAGTTTTTTTAGCATTAACCGATCATTAACTAACTTTTGTGAATTGTAAGTCAGTTTCAGTAATGATAGGACGCCCTTCCTTTCTACTGCAACCTAAGTTAATCTGGTAAGTGGTTTTATCTTCTAACTATTTGGTATATGACTTCAATGCCAAAAGATTTCAAAATTTTCGTATTATTGATTCTTCTCGAAATCTTATCACCTTTTTTTGGATGGAAAATTTTGGATTTTTTATAATTTTGGTTTCTTTTGGAAACTTAACACATTATCCTAATATTGGTTGTTGCATTGACACAGAGGAGACATTGATCATACAAAGTTTTCAGAGAATTGTTGTTGTTTTCATAGTCAATGACTTATTGTAATGTCTTATGGTTACTTATTCATGGCAAATATTTTTGTCCTCCAATCAGGTCATAACTGAGCGTATTAATTAACTTCCGTTGAAAGCTATTGATTTTAAAGCCTGTTAAGACTTAAAAAAATTTCAAATCTTTTTGAATTTAACCAATCTTAAGCTTATATTCGTGACCTGTAAGTCAGTCCCAGTAATGGCGGACCCCTTCTTTTCTACTTCAACCAGATTTAATCTAGTTAGTGGTTTTATCTTCGATACACGAGTGTTCATAATTTTTTTTTTAATTTTGGATATTTTTTTGTAATTTTAGTTCCTTTTGGAACCTTAACATATTATCTTATTATTGATTGTTGCCGTGGCATAGAGAAGAAGTTCAATGGACATATATGAGGTTTTCAGAAAAGCTTATGATTTAAATGGCTTCGGCACTTTCCTTTTTCACTTTTCTACTTAGTTTTTTGGTTTTTGCATGTATTTGTTGCTGTTTTCATAGTCAATGACTTATTGTAATGTCCTGTTGCTGACTTATGAAAGAGAAACATCCTTGCTATCTTATCGAGGCACAACTTAGCGTATTTATTAGCTTCCATTGAAAGCTATTGAATTTAATGGCGTTGATACTACGGGTTTTCTCAAAAATTTCGTGGTTTTAATGTATTTATTCATTTTTTTTCTTTATTGGAGTCAGATTGTTAAAGAGAAGAATCCCGTTGCTGTTAAACAATTAATCTAAAGTAGAAAAATTTTAACTAACAAATTCATTTTTTATTGTCTTCGACGCTTTTCGCGCTCTTTTCTTTTGAATTTGCTGTTTGACTTTTTTTTTCATTCTTTAAGTAGCCGAAAAATGCCGACCGATCTCATAAGCTTGTAATTGATGATTGAATGAATGATGTTACCCGAAGCAGTCATTTTATAGAGAGCAGTATTAAAGTTTGATATTATACATTTTAAGATTTTTAAGGATTTTTCAACTTTTTCAGTTTTTGTTGTTCTTTTCGTCAACTTGTAACTTATTCTCATCATTGAGAGGTCCCACACAATTCCTTGTATTATAAAAACTAGCATATTTAATGATTTTATGACGTAGCTGATGTTCTGTTTGTTGGACAATATGCATTTCCAAAAAAAACTTATTTGAGTTGTGCATTTGTGTTTCTTTAACACAATCGCGTAATAACAGATCCCAATGATTTTCAAATGTGACCCAGTTAAATTTATTTTTTAATTTTGTATAATTTTAGCTAAGTTAGTATAAATAGAAAATGAAATAAAATGCATAATATTCAGATAACAGCTAATGATTTGTATGGCTTCACTATTTTGTGTTTTCGCATTGATTGTAATTTGTTGTTCGTAATTTTATCAGTTTTTCTGCATCCTTAGTCTGATCCTATGGCTTAGTTTAACCAAAGACATGTTCTATTGATTTCATTATGACTTTTTATTAAATTTATCAAGAATTATTTTGTTAAAGGCTGATGATTTTCAAGACTTGTTACCTGGTCTCATTAAGGAAAAATCCCACCTGCTGTGTAGTTAGAAAAAAGTTAAGTTTAGGTAGTTAGGGTTTTGTCTGATTGTAATTTGACGTTGTTACTAGATGCTTTTAACTTTACATATTGAGTTTTTGCTGTGAAATTTTTGATATGCCGTGAAATTTTTGACGGCTTATGATGTCTCCTCTTTTCTTTTTATAACCTCGTCCCCAATGTTCTTCACCCAACCTTTGAAGCTAGCCTCCCTATTAACATAGCTAGTTGCTACCAAAGGCAAGCCCTCTTCAGTGGTTTGATGATTCGAGAAGAATTCGTCCGTCGTTAATTGGTTGGCTTTCAGCTCCAAGGATTTTTCAAAAATATATTAATGGCGGTAGCGATATTGGTATGAGATCTAGAAAAAAAATTTTTTAGAAGATTTATTTAACTTTTGCTTATAAACTAGCTTATGTTCACTGTTCAATTAAGTTCACTGTTCAAAGCTAGCACAACTTGACAATCCGATTGATACAATCCAATCCATTTTTTTAGTTTTGATTCAATGACTTCAAAAAGTTCATTTTTTTAAATCTGTTCACTTCCAGTGGTTGAATATTTTTGTCTACGTAACTGATATTCACATTGTTGCAAAAATGAGGATTTTCATTTCGAATAATGCAATACAAAAACTGTAATTGATGCAAATGTTGCTTATTCTTTTCGTTTTCGACGAAAGTTCTCCGTAGTGAGTTTCAAGAATGCGCGATAGCTGGGCAAAGGCAAAGATATTTATTGTGTGGTCCGTCGTTTTAAAAAAAAATTAACTATTTTGGAAAATCTTTTCATTTTCAAATAGTTTAGCTGTTTTGCTGAAAATGAAACTGCAGATAATTTTACAACAGAATTCCGAAATAGTTCTGAAAACAACATTGAAAAATAAGTTAGGTGAGTAAATAGGTCTTCAGTGGGCCGTTCTTGATGCATCCAGGTGTTTTCTCGAGCTGATATTTTTACTGTCTGATTACCTTATATATGTATAGTGTCTATGAAAGTCACCTGGCAATTCAAATGGGTTGAGCAGAATAGCTATCGAGCTTGAAGAATAGATTGTGAGAATTAAGCACAAAAGAGTTGGGCGTTCAATTTAGATTTTTTTAAAATATCTTAAATTCTTATTTTGCATTAGTATGTTCTCATGTAGCGACAAGTTGGATTTGCTTTAGTACTTTTGGCAATGTGAGTGCAATGGCCGAAGATATAGAGGCCTTCTTTACACTGAAAGACGAGTTATTCTTGAGTGTGGAGTATGCTAACTCAAATGCCTCTGAAGCTGATCGATTGGCCGACAAACTCCTATTTCTTATGCAAGACATTAAACCGAGAATCAACAATATAAACAACAAGACGCTGGAGTTGTCAGCTCAGACTAATTTTCCAGACTTAGGTAGGCTCTTGTTTTTGTCACTGTGATACTATAAATTCAAAACCAACAAACTAGTTTTGATAGTTTGGATCATATATGCTCAATTGACATTGATTAAGAAACGGTCTAATTAATTGATCGTTTTCATTGTTTCGTTCTTTTCTGGAGCATCCTCCGTTAGAAAGAAAAATTGATATGGGGTAAATTGAATGTTAACAAATTGAACTGTGAAAAATTGGCATTGGTTGAACGCAAAAAGCACCTGGAAAAAGCACCAATTTTGAAATGGGGTTTTTGGATAAAATGAAATGACAGTAACTGCTAGCAATAATGAGAATGGAATCAAATGGGGAAATGAACAAGGAAAGTCGATGGTTGCCAAGATAGTGTTTTTAACTAAAGAGTTTTCTGCATGTGTTGTGAACTACTAATAATGTCTCTTATTTTGAAATAGGCACACTCGTTGGCTCTCAATCCCCAGATGAAGTCCAGGTGAGAAAAGTTTTCACAAACTTTACTGAAAAATGTCACGTCCTTCAATTTCTCCAGAAGTTTCCTCCTGTCATCTTCTGTCACTAACCAATCTTTATCTCCCCAAAACATGGCAAATTTTGTTCTGTTTGCTGTGCTCTTATCTCTTCTGTTTATTCTCTCTATGTTGTACAGTGGTGGTTTTGTAGAATTGTAGTGTAGCATGTTTATTTTGCTATCATGGAAGTCAAACTTTGCTTGCTTTTGCTCTATGTAAACTTGTGCAAAGTGTCGTACATTTTGAACCGAGGTTCCAGCTAATCCATGCGCTAGATAGGCTTTCATTTGGGAGTTGTTTCTATGTAGAGTTTGATCGCTGTTTCCTGAGAATGACTGCCAAATATACTCTATCACATACGCAGAAGGCAGTGGGTAAGTATAAGCCCATATAACCAGGTCTATAGGTGGGGTAGGGCCCAATCGGATCGAAGGTAGATATTTCCCAGCGTTATACGCTGCCTGTAGCAAATATTTTAAAGGACTTTTCATGCTGGTTAGGCTGTAAACTGGTGTAAGCATGAACGCAGTTTCTATTTTATCCTGAAGTGTTAAGTCTTCGGACATTTGCAAGAATGCCATTAGCGTTCCTTGTGAATGACCGACGTAGAAAATTTTTTGGCGTCCAGTTGTATCGATTACATAATTGACAATAGCGGGCAAATCGTACTGTGCCATTTGCTGGAATGAAAACTGCCAGAACTGGTAATCGACATTGCTATCGTATTTCTGATGTCGTTCTCCGTAAAAGTTGCCTCGAACATTACCTAGCCAGACATCAACTCCCTCGTCTGCCAAAATATAACCCAAAGATTGGTTCTGAAAGTTTTGAACCCAAATTGTAGAATCGCATTCGAAACCGTGCATTAGTAAAGCAACCGGGGTGCTGGTTCCTGGACTTACAAGAGCTGAAGTATTGGTAACTCGTTGAATGTCGATTATGTAACCGTCGTGGGTTGTTACAGAATGTGTTACGCAATCGTATCCTCGGCTTTCGGCTAACTCGCATGTCGTGGCTAAGTAATCAGGATTATGGTCAGTTGATAATTCGATCAGCAACTTGTTGGTGTAGTTTATAAATGTTGGTAAGGTTAAATAAAAAACGAAGAGAAGTAATGATGAGGTTGCCAAAAATTTGGACATGGTAGTATTCGCGAACGACATTAGTAACTATTGATATTTGAGAATTTGTAGCTCCTGTTTTTAGAATTAGTTTGAATGAAAACAGTGTGTTCGTTATAATTTATGATGTATGCTTATTTTACCACAATGCTTTAACTCTATCTCTTATCTTTTTATAGGTCGTTCATGTGAACGAAACTCAGTTTTTGTATCACGTTCTCTCGGTTATTGAAGAATTGAAAGCTGCAAAATGATAAATGACTATTGATAGAGCTGGCAGTGAATTAAGAGTACAAAATGACTCAAATTTTGTAGTATAAGCTGTAAAAATTAGTAATTATTGGCTGAATAGAATATAATTAACCAGATAACGCGCCGCATTTGCAATACAAAGAAAGCGGGGAAACGCCTCAAAAGGAAACAAGTCTTATCATCTCACCACGGATTAGCAAAGATAAGCTGACTTTAATTGGAAAATAATTCTTCTCTTGTGGGGATACAGGAAAATGGGCCAAATTAAGCGGAAACAATTAAACTTGAATTAGAAATGTTGTTAACTTGGGGCGTCTTATTGACTTAAAGCGTCTAAGAATAGATAATGTGACTTGTACACTCAAATGCGCTCAAATTTAATCTTCGATTGAAGTGTTTTGACCAAACAGACACTTTTCTGGTGTGTCAATATGTTAGGAATCATGTCATTTAGAATGAGCTAATTTGCCCATTTTCTGGACGAAGGTTGTTATGATAATGAAATGACAAGGGTTAGAAATTTCGGTGTCTAAATAAATAACATTGAGGTCAATAACCTATTCTAAAGGATAATTTCACTCACTATATAATTTTGACTGACTATCGGGATCGCAACTCTGTCAGAAAGCCACGACAGAATGTGAGATTCTAAGATCTAAAAAAAAGGTTGACGGATCTTTTCAACACCCCCTTTTTCTTATTCGTAAATAGCTTTTAAGCAAGCAATTTACTTAATAATCTGAAGTTCCTCAACCCTATGATTACGTGCAAATCGTTAAAATTATGCAATAATAAAACTTTGACTATAGAAGGGGAGGCTATTCAATTCTATGCTAGGTACCTAACGGGAGACCATTGCTGAAAAGATAGAAGTCGGGTAACTGTAAGTAGGACATCATTGGTAACAGAAATGTTGGGTGGTGTTCAAAGTTAGGGCGCGTTTTCATTGTAGACTCGTCCAGTTAAGTTATATAGAGCTGGAACCCAAATCCTGTGACTGAAACTTAAATCATAAGCGGGTTATACTGGGGAACCTGAAATCATTTGCTATATCTCTGCTATCAAGTTGTATTCATACCATCAATTTTAAAGATGTAACCAGTCAGTAGATTTTTAGCCCACTGTTCTGTATTTGAACAGGTAAAGAGTCACTGGATCAGCTGAACCAGGAGCTGGGCCAGATTGGATTTAAGAAGGACAGGATCTTGGCAGCTATCAATCTGATTGCAGACACACTGGATCAGTTGAAAGCAAGTCAGTTAAAGCTTATTTACTTCTGATTTTCAAACTCTAAATCCCATCTTAATAGTTGGTATGTACGATGCACGCAGTGGGTATTTGTATGATGTATGTCTAAAAATATGGAAATATTAGATGGACACAATTTCACTGTACGCATTTGCAAGGGATGGCAAAGCTATGCTTAAAGGAAGCGCAGGATGAAAAAAGGAAACGTCTTTTTCGTAAGGCTATGTTCTGCTTCAATGGGTTTTTAGATTTTCTCTAACTAATGGTGGCTTTTGAAACGAAAGACGTTTCAAAAGCCACTGTGGGAAAAATGCAAGCATTTAAATGCTCAGATATTTACTGTTGCTATTTTGAGCGCCTTCTTAACGCTGAAATAGATGGATATCAAGGAATAAACTTATTCGGTACGCGTACACTTATGGGTAAAATCTGAATAGATATTGTTTAGAAATTCTGGGTTTAATTGACCAAGTTTCAGGATGACAAACAAATCTATTGGCGACGGTCATTAAGTTAATTTGCTCTCATGCAAAGTTTGTGGGCACTGAACTGACTCCGTCAGTCTGTTTTTCACCTAATGCAATTTTTCGTCATGCCTATTTTACTTTTGTTGTTTACTTTTTTAGTCTTCTTTACTTTTTAGATACTGAAAGCTATATGAAAAGTGGGCCTAATGTTCTTTCACTGCTCAATAAAGTAGCTTCACGGTTCAATTTTGATAGTTCGAATGTTCAAAAATAAATTCTTATCAGTTGCAACTCCTAACAAGTCTAATGTTTTTTAGTGCTCTGGAACAAAGTTTCGAGAGGAGAATTGGTATTCTGCAAGTTTTTACGTCCAACAAATTTGGACCGTGTTGGTGCTCTGGATTTTTTTATAAGATGTCACATAAGTTTAATTGCTCTCTAAGGAAGTTCGAGTCAATTATTGTGAACGTGTCTTTAATGCAAAATTTTCTCATTCTGAAATAAAGTCTGATGCTAAAAGTGATTGTGAGCGAATGAGAATCAAATTCATCGTAGCTTAGTTTTTAAGATATCTGATTGTTATGGCATTCAGTTGAATTAGCATCCTTAAACTGACCTTAGATGTAGATTCCAAATGTGATAATATTGTTGGAAAGGACTAATTTCAACATGAAGTTAATTTTTGAAGTGTTTGAGCCAGAAATGGTATTTTTATTTTTTTCTCGTCTTGGGTTTTGACAATTATGCCTCCAACTAACATTGTTCAGGGTTCATTGAGTATTTTTGCAATCAAAAATTTCTTGTCGGTTCTGGGAATATGTAATTTATTTTCCAATTTTCTTCACATTTTCGAAAAAAAAATTTCTTTTTCGAAGTTTTGAAAAATTATTTTTTTGATCGAGTTTTTTCGAAAAATTGTTGTTTTGAATCGAGTTTTTCGTAATCGTTTTTTTTTTTGAAAAATTGTTGTTTTTCTAGGCTTCTTAGTTTGAGGGGCTAAATAATTGATGTAGAGCATGAGTGGGTTAAGCGATATCTTTTGGTGGCACAAAAAAGTTTTAGCAACAGTAGCAAGAAATTGAGCAACTGTTTTGTAATTTTGCTAATTGCTCTCAAACGAAGTTTGTGGATATTAAATTAGTCCTGTCGGTCTCTTTTTAATGCGATTTTTTGCTTGATCGATTTTTCGTCTGACTCATTTGATTTTTCGTCCTCAACAACGGGATTTAACAGGTAGTGCCCAGCGGGCACTAAGTGCTCTTAGAGCATTTCAGCCCACTATGCGATTCACAAGTATGCGATTCACAAACTGTTTTCGAGACTTATACTTATGGTGTGAAGGGCGATTCTCAGAAGTTGACCCCCACCCCCACTTTGAAACTTTGACTAACTGGAACACTTTGAAACTTTTTTGTTTTTCAATCGACAATGCGTCGACTACCAGCGAGCTTCTCATAAGTTATTCACATTATTGGGCCTTTTTTCAAATACATCTGAACCGTTTCATCTTGAAGAAATCGATAAAAAACCACTTCTTTTTGTATTGAAATAAATTTGACGGGGAGTTTTATTGTAGCGAGAAAAAGAAGTTCAATATTTTTGGTCCACGAGGCAACTGTCACTGACAATGATGTTGTTCTAGGTGACTTTGTGAACTGGGCCAAGAACATCTCAGATGTGGCTGAAGAAGTATCTGAGAAAGTGGACGAAACAACTAAGCAGATTGGGGACATCAAAAAGGAGGCGGATGAATCACTCAAGAAGTTGAAACGACTCCAAAAGGATCTACAGAAGACAAGAGAAGATATGAGTGACACAGATGAACTAGGTTTCTATATTGATAGTTCAATTTTCAAATAGTTATTCTTGCATAAGCTTAATCGTATTCCGACCAGGAAGTGGGTTGTGCTTGTATATTGCATTTAGCAGTTTTGTATGGGATAAGATCAATTAAGAACGAATCCATAACAAAAGTACTAGTTTTTGCATAATGAGATTGTTTCGTATTCTGTTTCCACCAGGAAAAAATGGGAGGCTTTGCTATTAATCCTCTACAATAGAAAGTGAATTGTAAATGACAAATAAATAAATATTCCTTTGTGATTGACAGTTGCAAAGTTGCCTGCACTGACAAGGAAAGCGAAGGACTCCATGTTGCGCAGTGAAGCAGACATGAAGGCAGCTGAAGAGGTGAAGAGTCAGTTGGACATAAAATTTGCACGACTCAATGACAAGCTCAGAGAGATCAGATCTGCCATAAACATGGTATACTTTCAGCTACCATTTAGATTTTTTTTCAGCTCATTTTCCCGCGTCAAATTTTGGAGGATAAGTCGCATAAGTTGATATTCGCATTTGAATAAGGGCCACATCTTTTTAATAGCCGCGAAGCGATAGCTGCTATTATTGGGGAAAGCGTGGTTTTCTACAATTCAAAGAATTTGAATTGTATTGGTGCGCTGTTTTTTTTTAAGATGTGGCCACACATTTTTCAATGACTTTGATCTTTCAAAACGGGATAAACAGGTAAAGCCCAGCGGGCATTAAGTTTCATTAGAGGCTCAATGTGCGCTTTAGTAGTGCTTCAAGCGCTTATAGTGGTGCAGCTGCTGGGATGGCCTTAATTTAAGGTTAAAAGGTCATTTTTAGGAGTTTTTGGGCTCAATGCTGCAATTTCTCATGTTTTTTGTGATTTTTTTGTTTTGATTAGTCTTAGGTTGAAGTTTTTTGATGAAGGACTTTTGCGAGACAGAATTGTTTGTTATGACCATTTTATGAGCTATATGTTTTGGTACTATAAATGCAAACACGCAAAATGATACTCTAATTTTTACAGTTTTTTTCAGGTTTTTTGAAAATTTTCATTTTTTGAGTTTTTTAGCCCTAGGTGTAAAGAAACCTCCTGTAGGGTTTGATAAATTGTTTGATGATAGATTACTGCATAGTTGCTAGTGGTAACGGAATGATATTTAACTTTTTGCCATCATGAATTTTAGCATTTTTTGACAAAACTTGCAATTTTTTTCATATTTTTGACATTTATTGTCATTATTAATAGCCGCACAGCGATAGCTGGGGCTATTATTGGCCTTCTCTTGGTTTTTTTTATTTCGTCGTTATGATTTTTGTTACGACCATATGACGTCACAGCCACTTTTTGTTCATTCGTTCATGCAAGTTCAACTGAATTGCATGTGTGACGTCATTTTTTGCTCTTAGTGGAGCGAGTTTTTTTGTTCATGCGCGTGATTAAATTTTTGGTCACACTTGACTTACCTCACTCTCAAAAATGACTTCCTCTCTTTGAAAATGACTTTTATTTACTTTAATTCAAAGAGATAAGGTCAAATGGGTGTGTGTCACTCTAAATGAAGGTTATTTGAGATCAGCTAATAGAGGCAGCAATAACTTATACAGATTTTTAATCAAAATATAACAGATCAGCCTTCAATGAAAAGACGAAATTTTTTGGTCTGTCTTTTTTACTGTTTTTTTAGACTGCCGATCTACGAATCTATTGCGGCTATTTTCTGGCAATCTGCCAGCTATGTTTCAAGTTGTTTGAGTCCCAGGGGCAAGAAAACCTCATCAGTGGTTGGATGATAAGCTACTGAAAAATTTTAGTTGTCATGGAATAGGTTTCAACTTTTGAATTTCACAAATTTTAGCGATTTTTTTTGACAAAATTCGCATTTTTTTCAAGTTTTTGAAAATTTTCGTTATTTTTCTTTTTTTCCAGCTTCAGGGACCAGGCAATCTCTTTTGAGGTTTGTTAATAGGGCACTGCATAGTTTCTAGTAACAATGGATTGGTTTTTAACATTTTAATGTCTCGAATTTTAGCATTTTTAAGATAAAATCTGCATTTTTTTTAAGGTTTCCTAAAGTTTTTGTCGGTTTTTGATATTCGTCTATTCTCAAGTGCGAGAAAACATATTCCACGTTCTAATAAAAAGTTACTGCATGGTTTTTAGTTTCAATGGATTTGTTTTCAACAATTTAACCTTTGGACTTTTATTTATTTTTTCTTGCCTCAGTAGCCAGGTAACTTCATCCAGAGTTTGATAGTATGTTTTTAAAGAATTGCTAGGGGGCAATTGTTTCTATATACTTTTAATAGAATGAATTTCTATTTTTTGAAGTTTGAAATTTTAAAATTTATTGTCTATCGATCTATGAGCCTATGAGTTTTTTGAAGTTTGGAATTGGGTTACTGGATAGCCTCTAGAGACACAGAAATGATTCTGAAGATATTTATATCTCGATTTTCAGCAACATTTCCTTATAATTTGCAATTGATTTCTTTTTTTAAATTTTTTTGGTCATTTTCGAGCTAATCGATCTTCAAGGGCCAATGAATATTTTTCAGGTCTTGCTCATATAATACTGGACCGATTTCAGAAACAAAAATTGGTTTTTAACATGTTTTTGAAAAAATAGGTATTTTTAAAGGGAGCAAATTTTGTCTTAGGTTTACAAGCTTCTCGAGTTTTAGCTATGAGTATATTTTTGTTTAGGTTTGATTCTTTTAGTTTCTCAATTTTATGAGATTATTTTGTTTGTGTTCTGGCTGAAATTGTTCAATTGATGTGCTGGTCAGGTAGAGTACGTCTGAATTTTTCATTCAATTCTTTGAATTGTATTTCAGGACTTGTCCTGCTATGTTTTTTTTAATTCGTCGTCTGCATCGATGATTCTTACGACCTGACTTCTTAGAATTGACTTTTTAAATGACTTCAGTGACTTCTACTGCTTTGCAGTTAAAATTTGAGTGCGTGACGTCATTTCTGCTTTTAGTTCAATTGCATGACTTACCTCACTCAAAAGAATGACTTCTGAACTCACTTATGGAACTTTAAATTTTATGAACATTTACTAGTTAAAGATCAATAGTGTGCATCTAAGTAGTGCCAAACTTATGTGCCCTAGTTCCTGAGTAATAGAGTCTTGAGTTTTAATATCGAATATTAATTTTGAAAAAGCTCGTTTAGGGCTTTTTCCTTATAGACCGTATGTGTCATAAAAATGACAGTCCGAATCTAACCCAAAAAGTCTAGTGGTCTATTAAAGGAGTGGTGGTCGATCTGTTAACACCACAAGCGTCTATTTCATGGAAGGCCACAAGCGTCTATCGCTGCTGTTTTCCGGCAATCTGCCGGCTATGTTAATTAATTTTATTCTTTCGGGAAATGAGAATATTTTTTCTTACATTTCGTCTTTTTGCGTCCAAAATTGTGTAAGAAATAGAGCTCGTTCGAGTTAACGTCACATGTCATTATTAATAATCAACAAGAAAACTGCAGCATTATTGGTGGTGTAATGGAATGGCTTCTATATTGGAAATTATACGTCGGGAAAACAATGATGAGATTCCTTGTTACTGTAAGTACAAGAAGTCCTGATAAGCTGGTTAACGTTAAGTTTGTTGCAGGGAATGTGGGCAATGAAGTTTGACCCAAACCAAAAAAGCTATGCCAAGCTCCGAACCCCCGAGAGTATTCGCAGACAGTACTTGCAACACGACATACGTCTAGTGATCTCAAGTGCGGACTCAGATGCTAATCCCGATGGGTTGTTATACTTCGTGGGCAGCTCGAGTGAAACCTCAAACTCAAAATCGGACTACATGGGTTTGCGTTTGAAAGAGGGAAAACTGGAGTTCTTTTGGTCAACGTCTGTGGGTCAGCGTCATCTAATCTCAACGGATGTTGCATTTGAGCCCTCAGAATCCTACACAGTTCGGGTGATCAAAAGTGGATTTGAGACTAAACTTCTCGTTTTCAAAGTTGATATGAAGGTGTCATCCTCGGAAAATGACGGCGAGCTGGTTGCAAGCAAAGCTTTCAGCGAACAGGAGCAATATCCCAAATTACTGATGCAACTTGATGACAATACGCAGTACTTCTTTGGCGGCATACCCAGCAGTATGTCTAACTTTGTGAGCCTAGTTGGGAATATTGTTCATTTCAAAGGTTGCATTCATCTCTTCATGGTTAACAATGTTGTCATGAATTTGTGGAATTATGAAGTTGCGTCCCAAGTTGACTCTTGTTATCCAGAGAAACCACAAAGT
The DNA here is from genome assembly GCF_964194025.1 of Convolutriloba macropyga. Lineage (NCBI taxonomy): Eukaryota > Metazoa > Xenacoelomorpha > Acoela > Convolutidae > Convolutriloba > Convolutriloba macropyga. Next base: position 27,194,038 of record NC_134474.1, on the reverse strand, counting down.
CCTCACTACAGCTGGGATGATTACGGCTTTGCATGTTCATGGGAATCGGATTCCTATGTCAAACGGGAAGTACCAATGGATGCAGTATTTCCAATAAGAGAGCGGATGTCCCAGGAGACTATCAAGCTCTCGGATCTGGACACACTGGATTTGAGTGATAACACAACTTTGCTGGCATACGCAGTTCTCAAAAATAAGGAAGCTCAAAATGCCAAAACAAAACTAAACGATGAGTTTCTTCGACTGGACTGTTATGATGACTTCAGTTGCAAGGTCAAGGCAGCTGATGGCACAATAACTAACGTTATTGAGCTATACAATAAACGTGAAGGATTGAAGCAATCGCTCTCGGAGATAAAATTGGACTTTTTGAGTCAAAATGACGATTTGTTTCTATCATCTGAGCTGAAACTATCGCAGGGCTACAAAATCAGAGGTAAACGTGAGATGATCAAAGATACAGACTTCGCGGTTTCTAAATTACAACAGTACGATTTGGATCTTTTCGTTATTGGCATAAATGGAGAAGTGAAGCTGCTTCAGAAACTTGAAAATGGAAAAACTTTCAATGATTCGGACTCACTGATTGGTTGCTTCCGGTTGAAAGATTTGTTTGCCTCTCCAACTTCACATAGTGAATGGCTTGATTACGACAATTGGGCGCATGCTGGACTTTACCTGTACCCATTGGCCAAACCTGCTTATACTACGTTGCAGCTAGATGGTGCCAAGGGTACAATGTTTGCTGTAGTGAATCCGCCAAAAGTTGAGAACCGGCTTGGATTTCAAATCAAAACTGATGCGAGCAAAGCACTCATTATGTTCTTGATGGCTCCAGACGAAGTAAGTAACGTTATTGCTTGTTCATGTGTTCGAATGAAGTTTTAAGCAATTATTGTGGGCCGATTTTGGTAGCCCTGCAGAAAAAATATTTGCGCTCAAAGGAAGTTTGATGCAAATACTGTAGTTGCACTTGGCCGTTTTTGTTAGAATATTCTTTTGGTCGCTTGAGTGATTTGATTTTTCGTCAAAGGAAACGTGATAAGCTTGTAAAGACGGAGGGCATTAAGTAGCTGTGTACCTCTATTGGAGCCTTAGTAGGTTTTATGTCTAAGGTATTAACCGAAACTGCTAAAGAAGCAGAACTTATCGTTATAAGGGCAATTTTGATGAATAGACACTGAGCCCCCCTCCCCTCCAATTGATCAGTTCAAACTAAGCATCAGCAGTTAGCGCACACAAACTCTGATTATAGCATCAATTGAAAAAGTAACTATAAAACAAAAATTGACCAAATGAGAGCTTCAAATTTTATGAAGTGGTGCCGAGATTATCACAGTCATTTTTCTAAATGTTAACTTCAAATATTCAAAACAATCAGTAGAAGAAAAACACCACTTTATGCGAACAAAATGTTACAAATTTTGAAAAACAGCTCAAAATTTGGGCGAAAATCAGACATTTTTAAATCTTTGAAACCATTTGCTCTAAATCAAACAAATCGTTAGTTTAAGTAACGATAGTTTCAAACAAACAAATATGCGCTTTTGTGGAGCACAAATTTTGTTTATAAAATATGATTTGAAAAGAAGAGCGATGAATACAAAATTTAACGAGTTGGCCAAAAGTTCTGAATTCAGCTTACTTTTACTATTTTATCCTATCGCCTCATTTTGTTTTATAGCATGATAAACGAGTGAATCCCGGTGAGCATTAAGTTTTCTGAGAGCGCAACTATTCTCTAAGTATCTAAGTGCGATTCACCGAAGCCTTTTAAGAGACATAAATTCATGATGTTAAGGGCGTTTTCTTAAAATTTTTTTTATTTATTTTCTAAATGGTTTTCCCAATCCCTTCATAGTCCATTCATGGTCAAGATTTTTTTGTTTAGTCTATAAAAATTCTTTGAATTTTGTCAGGACTTGTCCTGCTGTTTTTTTAAATTCGCTTTACCTTTTGATCACGTTTTTCGTTTTACATAAGTTCCGATATTCATGGTTGACGCACTCGCTTTATCAACTGAATGGATTTTTTCACTGAATTCTTTCACGCATTGAATTACGCAATATAGTGAATACGGTCAATGTCAAAAGAGCAAAATTAAAAGAAACGGTATAAAGCGATAAAACCCGGTGATTAAGTCATGGTGCATTAGTTTATCAAAGTTCATAAGAGCGATTGCTCATGACATTAGTGTTAAGCTTAATAGCTGTCCGCTTAGAAGCTGAATTGAGGATAATTTTAGAATCTAACTGAAACTGCACACCGAATTAGAACACTTTTTGAAACTTCGGAAAACATTTTCAGTTTCTATCTCTTCCTTTCTTTTTTGTTTCAATCCAGATGTGCGTCAAGCGGGTCAGCGCAGCTTTTTTGCGGCAATCTGTCGGCTATGTTTTATTGTTGCAAATACAAGTGACTTCGATGAAAAGACCATTTTCGTTCTGGTTTTCTATTTTCTAATAAGAAACTTGTTGCTTTTGACGCCTTGGAACGCTGAAAATTCGCCCCTTTAGTTAGCATAGGAACAAAAGTCAGCACCTTTGGTTAACCTTGAAGTGGCGGAAATCCATATTTAATAGCCGCCCTCATCTTCTCAGCCGGCTATTATAGCGCTCCTAATTTTTTTTTACTTCGTCGAACTTTTTTTCGCTTTACCATTTTGCCGTTTTTTCGACATTTTGCGTGAAATCTTTGACTTCTCTAGGCTAGTTTCTCTCTTCTCTCATTCTGCTAAAAGTGAATTTGAACATCAGTTGCTCAGCAAAACAATTCAAAATGAACAGAGTCAGTATAAAAAATTGAAGACAGAAATAGAAACGGGATAAACCCATAAAGCCCAATTTTAGATGCCCGCTATTTGAACGTCGTTCCTATAAGTCTTATCAATCATCTCTTATGCTTATTGGTATTGATATTAGCCCGTGTAGCCTCTCTCTAAGAAAGAGAAGTATGTTCAACTACGAAATGCCATCAAAATATATTGGACTTAAAAAATTTTTTTGTACAAAAATATTTTTTTTTCAATGTCTTCTATTCGTTCAATCCCAATCATGCTTATTGGAATCAACGGCGGCTGTTTTCCGGCCATCTGCCGGGTATGTTTTCTATTTCATTGACAAAAACCCTGTCATTAGCTTTTCCCCCAAGTTGGAAACAAGACAAAACATGGATGCCTGTAGCAATTATTAATCCTTCTGGTCTTGTGTGTTGCAATTTCTTGTACTACCAATTTTTCGTCTGATCGTTTTCTTCGTCTGACCACTTGACTTTTGGTTCTCAATAACGGGATTAACTGGTAAAACCCGAAGGGCGTTAAGTTACTGAGCCTTTCTAGTCTCTATGTTTGCGATTCACTAGAGGTTGTGGTTCTTAAAGTGACCCCTACCCCCGCACCTTGTCCACCTCATTCCACCCCCCTTAACTCCCTCATTCACACGTCCTACATCTCACCCCACCCCCTATTGAGCTAGCGTATCTAAGTTGTATCCAGCTACTCACGAAGCCGACCGTTCGCCCGTCGTTTGAGAGCAATTCGCCCAACATTAGTTGGTTATGTTCTTTTTATCATGGCTATACCTGTATCGATCATACGCCTGGAGTTAGATTGTCCCATGAACAGTAATTGTTTTGCCTCGAAATCAATAGTCGCCCGTTCATTAAGTTAATGTAAAATATCTCTTCGTGGGTTAAATGTATAATGTTTGAGAAGTTATTAATTGCTCTTGAACGCAGTTCATAGCAATTATTGTAAACGTGTGTGTCTTTTTTTATGCAATATTTTCGCTTGACGGTTTTGACTTTTCGAGTGACTTTTACGCCCTTGACTTTTTGCATTTCGCGTGATCTAAAATTCTCTCTCAATCACAATTTCAAGCAGCTGAACTCAATTGGCGGCAATTTAATACTAAAAGTCAAATAAAAAGTGCGCCGAAACTGGTGTCATTTTTTTACTTTAAATCTTAATAGTTGTATATGTTAACCTCTAATGTGGTTATTTGAAGCCCACTATAGAACTTCTTAGTCCCATTTAGGCTACCCCTCCCCCTCCCCCCCCCCCCCCCCCCCCCCCCCCGACTGAAGCAGGCTGCAATTGATTAGAGCTCCCACTAGTCGTTCAAGAGCAATTCTTCCGACGTTTAGTCGGTTATGTTTAGTGGTCGCGACTATTATTGGGCACCCTCATTCAAGTATTTTAGAGGGTTGAATATTTTAAATTGATGCTTGAAATAGTAAACTATAACTCTTAACAACAGTGCTGAACACTCAGTAGTACGCTGTTTTCATCGAACTTGGTCTGTGTTTCAGAAATCAGGATTTTCTATATCAATTGTGGATGGGAAGGTTGCAGTTAGAGAGAGACGTTCTAAATACCCGGATCAAATTTACTCTGCCAATTCTGATTATTCTATAAACGATAACCAATGGCACTCTGTGGTTATAACGAAACACATAGCCAGTCGACAATGGATCATAATGATCGACGACGATAAACAGAAAACCACTGTTGTACAACTCAAAGATCTCAATACTGTAGAGATTATCTCTGGTCAAATACTCTATGTGGGAGGGGTGTTGTCCGATACATCTGCGGAGATCCAGAGTCTAGCCGTAGAGACTGGAAGTTTCAGAGGTTGCTTAAGAGATGTCGTATTTGACACTAATGAAGATAACAAAGATGATACGGAAGGTGATGTGAACAGTGAATTTGTTCCGGCTTTCAAGTGGAACAAAATGTTGCCAGGAGGAACTGGGTCGCGAGGCTATGCTATTGGATGCCAAAGTTGAAAACTGGGGCGTAACTAGCCATGAACTTAAAAATTTTGTATTCTACAATATTTATTTCTAATTGCACTAGAAATCGAATTTGAGAACAATTTTTGTTTACTAGCTTGTTTTTGATTCTCAATCTATGGCAAGCCTAGCGTATTTACCATTTACTTTGGGTTGTTTTCTCTTAACCTTCTAACACTTTCAAAATTAATTTTCACAGATAGGGAGTTATTGCAGTTTTAGACTCTTCGGCCCATTTGTCCTAAAAGAACATTTTCTGCAACGTACCATTTAATCAGCTCCTCTGATTAGCCATTTTTTTCATATTTATTTACATTTTTGAATAATTGAGAAGTCAGTAAACTTCTGCTTCCAGATTTTCCGTTCAAGTAAAAATTGGCCCGCAAAAACTGGCTCTCTCTTGAGAGCTCCTGACGTCAAAATTGCATATGAACAAGCATTTCATTTTTTTAGTTTTCTAATGACACGATTACAGAACTACTGTCTGTAATCTGCATTTTTTGAAACTATTTTTGCGTATGTAGTTTGGATGTTTCTATCAGAGTAAGATCCTTTTTAATAACATCTGTTTTCTATAAATTTGCGCGCGTCAAAATTTCAACACTAGATTTTTTTGTAATAAAATCTCCAAATTCTAGCTAGAAACAATTTTATTCCGTTTATCGAACCCGTAAACAGGTGTTCTAGATTAAATGAAAACGTGAGATAATGTACAACAAAATGTTACTAAAAATCCTGATGGCTTTAATTATTTTGACAGAACTTAGCTTCAGAATTAATTTGCCATGAAGACTTCAAATTACTCCAACCTTTACTGCAGAAGAGACCTGTATTGGTGAATTTCAAAAAATGCTTTATTTTTATAAATCATTTGAGTTTGATCCCTGTTAACATTGACTTCGAACTCAAACACGACTTGGTCTAAACGGAATTTTCCGATTATACTTATAAAAGAATTATTATGGAACCAGCGGAATTGTTTGCAAAATACTTGCAAGGTAATTTCGGTTAAAGTATAATTTTTAATAGCCGCCCTCATCTTCTCAGCCGGCTATTATAGCGCTCCTAATTTTTATATTACAATCCAAGAATTGGATTGTATTGGTGCTCTGTCTTTTTATTACAATTCAAAGAATTTGAATTGTATTGGGGCGCTGTCTTTTTTTTAAGATCTGTTCACACATTTTCATGATTTTTGCAGTCAAATTGGAATAGTGATTTTGGTCTCGCCGAAACAGGAAAGGGAGCGAAAAAGGGAGTGGTTTTGCGGCGTGAAATTTTTTCGCTCTAAATTTAAATTAGAGTGTGAAAATGGTGTTTGAACAAAAATTTGCTTTCTCGCTAGTGGTTTTTTGTTCACATGCCGCAATTTCACTTTGATTTTTACTGTTTTTTCAATTTTTTGGATCGGATTTTTTTCTAAATGGTTTTTCCAATCCATGCATAGTCCGTTTTAGGTCTAGTTTTTTTAGTCAATGAAAATTCTTTGAATTGTACGTCAGGACTTGTCCTGCTAAGTTTTTTTTATTTTTGTAAGATGTTTTCACACCTTTTTTCATGACTTTGAGCTTTCAAAACAGGATAAACAGGTAAAGCTCAGCGGGCATCAAGTTTCATTAGAGGCCCTTAGCCGCGTTTAGTTCTTCAAGTACTTAGAGTGGTGAAGCTACTGGGAAGGCCGTAATTCAAGGTTAACAGGTCATTTTCAGAAGTTTTTGAGCCCAAAATGTTGCAATTTTTTCGTTTGTTGGACCAGTCTCAAATTGAGATATGTAAAAATTGGTAAAGGTCTTTTGCAAGACGTAATTACTTTTTATGGCCATTTTAAGAGCTATATGTATTGCTACACCAAACATAAACACGGTAATTTATTCTAGTTTTTAAAAATTTTTCAAGTTTTATGAATATTTTTGTTGTTTCAGCTCTTGTTGTCACAATAGTAGGTTATTTTATAGTTTCTTGTGGCAATGAAATGGTTTTCAACTTCACGAATGTTACCAATTTTTTGATAAAACTTGCAGTTTTTTCCATTTTCTGACATTAATTGTCATTAGTCAAGTTTTCCAGCTCCAGGGGGCAAGAAATCTCGTCTAGGATTTGCTAATAGTTTACTGCAAAATTTTTATTGGCCATGGCATTAGCCAATTTTTCAAAGTTTTGAAAATTGTTGTCAATTTTTAGGTTTCGCTAACCTGAACAGCCAAAACATATCCTTTAGGTTTTGAAAATAGGTTACTGCATAGTTTCTAGTGGTAATCGAGACCTTGTTTCAAGATTTTAATATAAAAAATTTTTTGCGATTATCAAAATGTACTTTTTTCTTTGACTTCCTGAACTTTTAGTCTTTTCCTCAGTGGCCAGAGATTTGCTGCTGTTGAGTTTGCTAGTATGTTATTGCAGAGTTTCTAGTGGCAACAAAATGTTTTTTTGTTGTCTTTTTCTGAGTTTAACTATCCTAATGCCCAACAAAACTTCTTAAATGTTGCAGATGAGTTACAAGACAGAACTAAACAGAGGAAAAATGATTTTGAACATTTTTCCAGACAAAATTTCGAAAAATATCTTTAAATTTTGCCTTTTCATTTGAAAAATATTTCAAATTTTTTTGAAGCATTTTCCATTTTTTTCCGAGATTATCTACCTTTAGTGTCAAATTATTCTCTTTCAATTCTTTTGCGTGAGTTAATGACTATTTTGCCTTGTGTCATAAATGGCCTTCAGGTTAAAAGCTTAATTTAAGAATAATTGTTCTTTTTGTTTAGTTTGATTCTTTTAGGTTCTCAACTTTCGAGATTTCGTCTTTTTGGCTGGGATTGTTCAATTGATCTGCTGGTCAGGTACATTAGGTCTCTTTTTTATTCAATTCCTTGGATTGTATTTCAGGACTTTTCTTGCTATGTTTTTTTCGTCGAACAAAAAAATGTTTTGCTTTACCTCATTTTGCCGCTTTTTCAACATTTTGCGTGAAATTTTTTCGACTTCATTCTGCTAAAAGTGATTTTAAACATCGGTTGCTCAGCAAAGCAATTCAAAATCAACAGAGTCAGTATAAAAAATTGAAGACAGAAATAGAAACGGGATAAACCCATAAAGCCCAATTTTAGATGCCCGCTATTTGAACGTCGTTCTTATAAGTCTTAGTTATCACCTCTAATGCTTATTGGTATTGATGGTAGACCCTGTAGCCTCTCTCTAAGAAACAGAAGTATGTTCAACGAAATGCCATCAAAATAAATCGGACTTAAAAAATGTTTTTGTACAAAAATCTTTTTTTTTCAATATCTTCTATTCTTTCAATCCCAATCATGCTTATTGGAATCAACGGCGGCTATTTTCCGGAAATCTGCCGGGTATGTTAGTAATTGAATTTTAAGGATCTTTTTCTGTTTGCGCATAATTTTGTCAGGATGAAATTGCACGTCGTTAAAGCTTATTTGGAACAAAATTACACAGGAATCTCAAAATTTCAATGTTCTCTTATTTTTTGCAGAACTTACACAATTACATTTGTCTATGATCTGTGAAATGAAAACGTTTATCCATTTAACTTTTCTTCAAATACTTATACTAATTTCAATATTCAGATCATATACATTGGATAACAGCTGTTTTCGTTTTTTGCACCTAAGTGCTCTTATTTTGGCAAGGAACGTAAAATTAAATTTTGTAAGTTATTGTATGTAATGTTGTTATTAAAAACTGCAGATATTAATTTCTAAAGAATTGTAAAGTTGAAAGAAAATGGGAAACACCGTTCTCGCTACTTCGATTATGGTGCGACCTGTTCATGTAATTTGAACATTTTGTAAGGATAGTTATCCTACAAGGTCTTCAGCACAGCCTCTCAAAGTCAAATTTGCTCAAACTTAAACTTTATCTGTGTCCGATATCTGTATTTAAACTTTTTGTTCACTAGAAATTTGTATAAAAATTCAAAAACTTGTCAATATCACTCAAACGGTGCATTTTACCTCATTCGTAAGCGTATACCAGTTTTGAAAAACTAAACATAGGGGTAAGAAGAAGTGGGAAGACCTCTTCCCATAACAAAGTTGAGAAGCTTTAAAAAATAAACGTGTTGACGTCTGCAATTTTCTCCAACTATCCACTGTTCGTCAATGTAAACACTTAAACCCAGCCGCACAAGTAAACTAAACCGAAGACTCATAAAACTAATCTTTTCAAAAATTGATTCAATTGTTCTGCTTGAATGGCACTAGCACATGCATAGCACCAAACCAATATGACGCCCAAACATCTTTAAACGAGAACAACTATTTAATCAAGCAAAAAATGGGCTAAAACTACACATAAATGGGAGCAAAAATAGCATAATTTATCAACTCTACTTTTCTAGAAAAGATCTCCAGTGGGCAATCCAAGTAGTTCTGGTAACCCTGTCCGCGACCCAAGTGGGTCCGATACCACGTGCTCGCCTTTGGCTAATATTATCCCAGCTGATTATTGCCAGGATGGTCTGGTACGACCTGCGAGCGACGCAAGTCAGTCTTATTAGAGCTGATTAGAAGTTCACACCTCAATTTGGGTTTCATCAAGCCATCGGTAACTTCAATCAAATTCTTGTGGTCATTCTATATAAATCTCTTAACAACAACCCAGAACTGCATTTTTTTGCTGAACTATAAAATTCGGCCACTTTTGAAAATGCTAATATTTGCCAGTTGTAGATAATGAGCCACCAAACTTTGGATGTGTTCAACTGTTTTAATCAAAATTGTACTCGAAAAGTTGTTAGAAAACAGTACCCCATGGATAATCAATCTATGGCAAGCCTAGCGTATTTATCAGTTACTTTGGGCTGTTTTCTCTCAACCTTCCAACACTTTCAAAATTAATTTTCACAGACGGAGTTATTGCAGTTTTGGACTCGGTGCATTTGTCCTAAAAAACATTTTCTGCAACGTACCGTTTAATCAGCTCCTCTGATTAGCCATTTTTTTCGTACTTATTTACGGTATTGAATAATTGAGAAGTCAGTAAACTTCTGCTACCAGATTTTCCTTTCAAATAAAATTTGGCCCGCAAAAACTGGCTCTCTCTTGAGACCTTCTGACATCCTGAAATTTCAAACGAAAAAGCAATTCATTTTTTAGTTTTTTAATGACACGATTATAGAACTACTGTCCGTAATCTGCATTTTTGGAAACTAGTTTTGTGTATGTAGTTTGGATGTTTCCATCAGAGTAAGATCCTTTTTTAATAAGTTCTCTTTTCTATAAATTTGCGCTTGTCAATATTTCAACACTAAATTTTTTTGTAATAAAAATTCCAAATTCTAGTTAGAAACAATTTTATTCCGTTTATCGAACCCGTAAACAGGTGTTCTAGATTAAATGAGAACGTGAGATAATGTGCAACGAAATGTTACTAAAAATCCCGTTGGCTTTAATTATTTCGACAGAAATTTGCTTCAATTTATTTGCCTTGAAGACTTCAAATTTTATTCTAACGTTGACTGCAAAAGAGACTTGTATTGATGAATTATCGGTAAATAATTTTATTTAAAGATGATTACTTTCATTTAAAGGAGTCAGATCTGAAACGAGGGAGGAGTGTGTCAGCAGGATTAACTTGATACTAATGAGAATGTAGCTAACAAAAGTCTGCATTAAAAATTGCCTGAGAGCGACCAAAAAGACTAATAAAATTCAGATAGGTCAAAATAAGCTAATGCTGAACATAGGGAAATCAAAGAAAGCTTGAAAGCACCTTTTAATTTTTCATTTCATGCCATGTTAATGGTATTTCATTTCAGATTTCAACTCACAGAAAATTTTTTGAGCTCTCATTTTTGCGCTGCTAGTTATCTGACCCCCGGAAAAACAAACTTGATATTCATTTAAATGATTTTTCAACATCATGGCTTAATTCGAAATTGAGCCATGATCTTGATCAAAAACTTGACAATGGACGGTTTTCTGATTAATTATGATAAGATCTGAACCAGATTTAACAATAAGATATCTTGAAAAAATCCAAGACCTGGAGAAAAATTTGAAAACATGAAAAGATTTCTTCTACCCTGTAAAAACATGATGCCAAAGGAGTGAGTTTTTCCTGCATAACCTTAGTGTTTCTTTTGTTTCAAACATTAGGACCCGATAAATGCTGTTAAAATCCTGGAGATTCTTTTTAATTATTCGATCATTATCTTATTTATTCAAATTCGTACACAGCTTCTGCATATCCTTGCATATCTTGTCGATTTCTTTCCAAGAATTGTAAAAAAATCTTAGTTGGAGTTTTGCTTTTTTGTCAGTTTTTGTAGCAAAATTTCCTTTCGCAGCGACCAATCTAAGAAAATCATTCTTATGTTAGAATTGGCAGCCAAACCAACATTCAACATGTATCAGCATTGTATTAACATGATTCAAACGAGATCAATTTACGCTTTCATTGAACGGGACAAAATCATTTCGTGACAAAAAATGTTTATTAAACAATAGCTTTAGTACGTCAATTTGGTCACGCTAATTTTTGTATCACACCTTTCCTCAAGTTGTTTTCAGATTTTTCTAGTGACTTCTGCCGGTTAACATAGGCATCTGCTTTAACGGCAAATTTATGAACAATTTTCTGCCAATTCAAGACACCAAATTTTGAACAAAAAATTGATATATTTCGTCTTTCCAAGTTGACAGTGAATGCCGTAGCAAGGTTTGTATTTAGTGGACAACTAGAGTGAAAAAATGAACAATTTTTGTAACTCCCTGTTTCAGGTGAAGAATAGGCTATGGGTGGAGACTCTATCAATATGTCTACATTGTCAACATTTGAGTAAAATTGTGAGCAGATTTGGGTAGTTTCTTTCAGTCAAACATTATGTTGTTTTGAACCATAAAAGTTTTAATAGCTTCGAGGGGGAACAATTTTCCTCAATGACCTTTAAATAAATTTCATCAATGATGATTGTTTTGATTTAAAGGAGTGAGATCTCAAACGAGGGAGGAGTGTGTCAGCAGGATTAACTTGATACTAATGAATATATAGCTAACAAAAGTCTGCAGTAAGAATTGGTGAGAGCCAACGAAAAAGAAATAGGTCAAAGCAATCTAAAACTGAACATAGGGAAATCAATGAAAACTTGAAAGCATTTTTTTAATTTCTCATTTCATGCTATGTTAATGTTATGTCCTTTCAGATTTCAGTTCACGAAAAAGCTTTTCGACTCTCAATTTTCGGCGGCTATTAATCTGACCCAGGGAAAAACAAACTTGATATTCATATAAATGTTTTTTTTTCAGGATTATAGCTCAATTAGAAATTGAGCCGTGATCTTGATCAAAAACTTGACAATGGACGTTTTGTTGATTAAATATGATCAGATCTGAACCAAATTAAACAATAAGATATCTTCAAAAAAATCCAAGATTTAGAGACAAATTTGAAAAGATTTTACTACCCTGAAAAATCAAGATGCCAAAGGAATGATTTTTTCATGGATGGTCTTAGTGCTTCTTTTTTTCATATATTAAGACCGGATAAAAGCTGCTAAAATACTGGAGATGCTTTTCATTTATTCGATCATTTTGTTTTTTATTCAAAGTCGTACACAGGTTCTGTATGTCCCTGCATATCTTTTCGATTTCTTTCCGAGAATTGTAAATAGATCTTAGTCGGAGTTAAGCATTTTTTATCAATTTTTTTAGCAAAATTTCATTTCACAGCAACCAATATGAGAAAATCATTCTTATAATAGAATTGGAAGCCAAACTAACTTTCAACATGTATCAGCATTGTATTAACATTATTCAAACGAGACAAATTTACGCTTTCAATGAACGGCACAAAATCATTTCGAGACGAAAAATGTTTATTAAACAATAGCTTCAAGACGTCAGTTCGGTCATGCTATTTTTTGTATCACACCTTTCCTCAAATTGTTTTCAGAGTTTTCTAGTGACTTCTGTCGGTTAACATAGGCATCTGTTTTAACAGCAAATTTATGAGCATTTCTCTGCCAATCCAAGACACCAAACTTTGAACAGAAAATTTGAAATATTTCGGTTTTCCAAGTTAACAGTGAATGCCGTAGCAAGGTTGGTATTTAGTGGCCAACTAAATGAAAAAATGATCAAGTTTTGTTACTCCCTGTTTCAGGTGAAGATTAGGCTATGGGTGGAGACTCTATCAATACGTCTACACTGTCAACATTTGAGTAAAATTGTAAGCAGATTTGGGTAGTTTCTTTCAGTCAAACATTATGTTGTTTTGAACCATAAAAGTTTTAATAGCTTCGAGGGGGAACAATTTTCCCCAATGGCCTTTAAATAAATTTCATCAATGATGATTGTTTTGATTTAAAGGAGTGAGATCTCAAACGAGGGTGGAGTGTGTCAGCAGGATTAACTTGATACTAATGAATATATAGCTAACAAAAGTCTGCATTAAGAATTGCGTGAGAGCCAACGAAAAAGAAATAGGTCAAAACAATCTAATACTGAACATAGGGAAATCAATGAAAACTTGAAAGCATTTTTTTAATTTCTCATTTCATGCTATGTTAATGTTATGTCCTTTCAGATTTCAGTTCACGAAAAAGCTTTTCGACTCTCAATTTTCGGCGGCTATTAATCTGACCCAGGGAAAAACAAACTTGATATTCATATAAATGTTTTTTTTCAGGATTATAGCTCAATTAGAAATTGAGCCGTGATCTTGATCAAAAACTTGACAATGGACGTTTTGTTGATTAAATATGATCAGATCTGAACCAAATTAAACAATAAGATATCTTCAAAAAAATCCAAGATTTAGAGACAAATTTGAAAATATTTTACTACCCTGAAAAATCAAGATGCCAAAGGAATGATTTTTTCATGGATGGTCTTAGTGTTTCTTTTTTTCATATATTAAGACCGGATAAAAGCTGCTAAAATACTGGAGATGCTTTTCGTTTATTCGATCATTTTGTTTTTTATTCAAAGTCGTACACAGGTTCTGTATGTCCCTGCATATCTTTTCGATTTCTTTCCGAGAATTGTAAATAGATATTAGTCGGAGTTGTGCATTTTTTATCAATTTTTTTAGCAAAATTTCATTTCACAGCAACCAATATGAGAAAATCATTCTTATAATAGAATTGGAAGCCAAACTATCTTTCAACATGTATCAGCATTGTATTAACATTATTCAAACCAGACAAATTTACGCTTTCAATGAACGGCACAAAATCATTTCGTGACAAAAATTGTTTATTAAACAATAGCTTCAAGACGTCAGTTCGGTCATGCTATTTTTTGTATCACACCTTTCCTCAAATTGTTTTCAGAGTTTTCTAGTGACTTCTGTCGGTTAACATAGGCATCTGCTTTAACAGCAAATTTATGAGCATTTCTCTTCCAATCCAAGACACCAAACTTTGAACAGAAAATTTGAAATATTTCGGCTTTCCAAGTTAACAGTGAATGCCGTAGCAAGGTTGGTATTTAGTGGCCAACTACATGAAAAAATGATCAAGTTTTGTTACTCCCTGTTTCAGGTGAAGATTAGGCTATGGGTGGAGACTCTATCAATACGTCTACACTGTCAACATTTGAGTAAAATTGTAAGCAGATTTGGGTAGTTTCTTTCAGTCAAACATTATGTTGTTTTGAACCATAAAAGTTTTAATAGCTTCGAGGGGGAACAATTTTCCTCAATGGCCTTTAAATAAATTTCATCAATGATGATTGTTTTGATTTAAAGTAATGAGATCTCAAACGAGGGTGGAGTGTGTCAGCAGGATTAACTTGATACTAATGAATATATAGCTAACAAAAGTCTGCATTAAGAATTGCGTGAGAGCCAACGAAAAAGAAATAGGTCAAAACAATCTAATACTGAACATAGGGAAATCAATGAAAACTTGAAAGCATTTTTTTAATTTCTCATTTCATGCTATGTTAATGTTATGTCCTTTCAGATTTCAGTTCACGAAAAAGCTTTTCGACTCTCAATTTTCGGCGGCTATTAATCTGACCCAGGGAAAAACAAACTTGATATTCATATAAATGTTTTTTTCAGGATTATAGCTCAATTAGAAATTGAGCCGTGATCTTGATCAAAAACTTGACAATGGACGTTTTGTTGATTAAATATGATCAGATCTGAACCAAATTAAACAATAAGATATCTTCAAAAAAATCCAAGATTTAGAGACAAATTTGAAAATATTTTACTACCCTGAAAAATCAAGATGCCAAAGGAATGATTTTTTCATGGATGGTCTTAGTGTTTCTTTTTTTCATATATTAAGACCGGATAAAAGCTGCTAAAATACTGGAGATGCTTTTCGTTTATTCGATCATTTTGTTTTTTATTCAAAGTCGTACACAGGTTCTGTATGTCCCTGCATATCTTTTCGATTTCTTTCCGAGAATTGTAAATAGATATTAGTCGGAGTTGTGCATTTTTTATCAATTTTTTTAGCAAAATTTCATTTCACAGCAACCAATATGAGAAAATCATTCTTATAATAGAATTGGAAGCCAAACTATCTTTCAACATGTATCAGCATTGTATTAACATTATTCAAACCAGACAAATTTACGCTTTCAATGAACGGCACAAAATCATTTCGTGACAAAAATTGTTTATTAAACAATAGCTTCAAGACGTCAGTTCGGTCATGCTATTTTTTGTATCACACCTTTCCTCAAATTGTTTTCAGAGTTTTCTAGTGACTTCTGTCGGTTAACATAGGCATCTGCTTTAACAGCAAATTTATGAGCATTTCTCTGCCAATCCAAGACACCAAACTTTGAACAGAAAATTTGAAATATTTCGGCTTTCCAAGTTAACAGTGAATGCCTTAGCAAGGTTGGTATTTAGTGGCCAACTAAATGAAAAAATGATCAAGCTTTGTTACTCCCTGTTTCAGGTGACGATTAGGCTATGGGTGGAGACTCTATCAATACGTCTACACTGTCAACATTTGAGTAAAATTGTAAGCAGATTTGGGTAGTTTCTTTCAGTCAAACATTATGTTGTTTTGAACCATAAAAGTTTTAATAGCTTCGAGGGGGAACAATTTTCCTCAATGGCCTTTAAATAAATTTCATCAATGATGATTGTTTTGATGTAAAGTAATGAGATCTCAAACGAGGGTGGAGTGTGTCAGCAGGATTAACTTGACACTAATGAATGTATCGCTAACAACACTCTGCATTAAAAATTGCCTGAGAGCCACAGAAAAAGAATATTAAGTCTCAGATAGGTCAAAATATCTAATACTGAATATATGGAAATCAAAGAAAACTTGAATGCACTTTTTTTATTTTTTCTTTTCATGCTATGTTAATGTTATGTCCTTTCAGACTTCAGTTCACAAAAAATCATTTCAACTCTCATTTTTCCGCGGCTAATTATCTGACCCAGAAAAAGCAAACTTGATATTCATTTTAATGTTTATTCAGGATCATGGCTCAATTTAAAATTGAGCCATGATCATGATCAAAAACTTGACAATGGACGTTTTCTTGATTAATTATGGTCAGATCTGAACCAGATTTTAAAAAAAAATATCTTGAAAAAATCCAAGATATAGAGAAAAAATTGAAAACATATAAAAACATATTCATTACCCTGGAAAAACAAGATGCCAAAGGAATGAATTTTTCATGCATTAGCTAAGTGTTGCTTTGTTTCAAACATTAAGACCCAGTAAATGCTGCTAAAAGCCTGGAGATGCTTTTTAGTTTTTCGATCAATTTGTTTTTTATTCAAATTCGTACACCGGTTCTGTATGTCCCTGCATAGCTTGTCGACTTCTTTCCATGAATTGTAAAAAGATCTTAGTTGGACTTGGGCGTTTTTTATCAGTTTTTGTAGCAAAATTTCATTTCACAGCGACCAATATGAGAAAAACATTCTTATGTTAGAATTGGCAGCCAAACCAACATTCAGCATGTATCAGCATTGTGTTAACATGATTCAAACGAGATTGTTCAATTGATCTGCTGGTCAGGTACATTAGGTCTCTTTTTCATTCAATTCCTTGGATTGTATTTCAGGACTTTTCTTGCTATGTTTTTTTTAACTTCGTCGAACAAAAAAATATTTCGCTTTACCTCATTTTGCCGATTTTTCAATATTTTGCGTGAAATTTTTTCGACTTCTCCAGGCTAGTTTCACTCTTTTTTCATTCTGCTAAAAGTGATTTTAAACTTCGGTTGCTCAGCAAAGCAATTCAAAATGAACAGAGTCAGTATAAAAAATTGAAGTCAGAAATTGAAACGGGATAAACCCATAAAGCCCAAATTTATATGCCCGCTATTTGAACGTCGTTCCTATAAGTCTTAGTTATCACCTCTAATGCTTATTGGTATTGATGGTAGACCCTGTAGCCTCTCTCTAAGAAACAGAAGTATGTTCAACGAAATGCCATCAAAATAAATCGGACTTAAAATATGTTTTTGTACAAAAATCTTTTTTTTCAATATCTTCTGTTCTTTCAATCCCAATCATGCTTATTGGAATCAACGGCGGCTATTTTCCGGAAATCTGCCGGGTATGTTAGTAATTGAATTTTAAGGATCTTTTTCTGTTTGCGCATAATTTTGTCAGGATGAAATTGCACGTCGTTAAAGCTTATTTGGAACAAAATTACACAGGAATCTCAAAATTTCAATGTTCTCTTGTTTTTTGCAGAACTTACACAATTACATTTGTCTATGATCTGTGAAATGAAAACGTTTATCCATTTAACTTTTCTTCAAATACTTATACTAATTTCAATATTCAGATCATATACATTGGATAACAGCTGTTTTCGTTTTTTGCACCTAAGTGCTCTTATTTTGGCAAAGAACGTAAAATTAAATTTTGTAAGTTATTGTATGTAATGTTGTTATTAAAAACTGCAGTTATTAGTTTCTAAAGAATTGTAAAGTTGAAAGAAAATGGGAAACACCGTTCTCGCTACTTCGATTATGGTGTGACCTGTTCATGTAATTTGAACATTTTGTAAGGATAGTTATCCTACAAGGTCTTCAGCACAGCCTTTCAAAGTCAAATCTGCTCAAACTTAAACTTTATCTGTGTCCGATATCTGTATTTAAACTTTATGTTCACGAGAAATTTGAATAAAAATTCAAAAACTTGTCAATATCACTCAAACGGTGCATTTTACCTCATTCGTAAGCGTATACCAGTTTTGAAAAACTAAACATAGGCGTAAGAAGAAGTGGGAAGACCTCTTCCCATAACAAAGTTGAGAAGCTTTAAAAAATAAACGTGTTGACGTCTGCAATTTTCTCAACTATCTACTGTTCGTCAATGTAAACACTTAAACCCAGCCGCACAAGTAAACTAAACCGAAGACTCATAAAACTAATCTTTTCAAAAATCTTTACAAAAATTTGATTCAATTGTTCTGCTTGAATGGCACTAGCACATGCATAGCACCAAACCAATATGACGCCCAAACATCTTTAAACGAGAACAACTATTAAATCAAGCAAAAATGGGCTAAAACTACAAATAAATGGGAGCAAAAATAGCATAATTTATCAACTCTACTTTTCTAGAAAAGATCTCCAGTGGGCAATGCAAGTAGTTCTGGTAACCCGGTCCTTGACCCAAGTGGGTCCGATACCACGTGCTCAACTTTAGCTAATATTCTCCCAGCTGATTTTTGCCAGGATGGTCTGGTACGACCTGTGAGCAACGCAAGTCAGTCTTATGAGAGCTGATTAGAAGTTCACACCTCAATTTGGGTTTCACCAAGCCATCGGTAACTTCAATCAAATTCTTGTGGTCATTCTATATAAATCTCTTAACAACAACCCAGCACTGCATTTTTTTTGCTGAACTATAAAATTTGGCCACTTTTGAAAATGCTACTATTTGCCAGTTGTAGATAATGAGCCACCAAACTTTGGATGTGTTCAACTGTTTTAATCAAAATTGTACTCAAAAAGTTGTTAGAAAACAGTATCCCATGAATAATAAATCTATGGCAAGCCTAGCGTATTTACCAGTTACTTTGGGTTGTTTTCTCTCAACCTTCCAACACTTTCAAAATTAACTTTCACAGACGGAGTTATTGCAGTTTTGGGCTCGGCGCATTTGTCCTAAAAAACATTTTCTGCAGCGTACCATTTAATCAGCTCCTCTGATTAGCCATTTTTTTCGTAATTATTTATGGTATTGAATAATTGAGAAGTCAGTAAACTTCTGCTACCAGATTTTCCTTTCAAATAAAAATTGGCCCGCAAAAACTGGCTCTCTCTTGAGACCTTCTGACATCCTGAAATTTCAAACGAAAAAGCAATTCATTTTTTAGTTTTTTAATGACACGATTATAGAACTACTGTCCGTAATCTGCATTTTTGGAAACTAGTTTTGTGTATGTAGTTTGGATGTTTCCATCAGAGTAAGATCCTTTTTTAATAAGTTCTCTTTTCTATAAATTTGCGCTTGTCAATATTTCAACACTAAATTTTTTTGTAATAAAAATTCCAAATTCTAGTTAGAAACAATTTTATTCCGTTTATCGAACCCGTAAACAGGTGTTCTAGATTAAATGAGAACGTGAGATAATGTGCAACGAAATGTTACTAAAAATCCTGTTGGCTTTAATTATTTCGACAGAAATTTGCTTCAATTTATTTGCCTTGAAGACTTCAAATTTTATTCTAACGTTGACTGCAAAAGAGACTTGTATTGATGAATTATCGGTAAATAATTTTATTTAAAGATGATTACTTTCATTTAAAGGAGTCAAAAGGAGTAAAGATGCTTTTTAATTATTCGATCATTATCTTATTTATTCAAATTCGTACACAGCTTCTGCATATCCCTGCATATCTTGTCGATTTAGTTCCAAGAATTGTAAAAAGATCTTAGTTGGAGTTTTGCTTTTTTGTCAGTTTTTGTAGCAAAATTTCATTTCGCAGCGACCAATCTAAGAACATCATTCTGATGTTAGAATTGGCAGCCAAATCAACATTCAACATGTATCAGCATTGTATTAACATGATTCAAACGAGATCAATTTACGCTTTCATTGAACGGGACAAAATCATTTACGTGACAAAAAATGTTTAATAAACAATAGCTTTAGTACGTCAATTTGGTCACGCTAATTTTTGTATCACACCTTTCCTCAAGTTGTTTTCAGAGTTTTCTAGTGGCTTCTGCCGGTTAACATAGGCATCTGCTTTAACGGCAAATTTATGAACAATTTTCTGTCAATTCAAGACACCAAACTTTGAACAAAAAAATTGATATATTTCGTCTTTCCAAGTTGACAGTGAATGCCGTAGCAAGGTTCGTATTTAGTGGACAACTAGAGTGAAAAAATGAACAATTTTTGTAACTCCTTGTTTCAGGTGAAGATTAGGCTATGGGTGGAGACTCTATCAATACGTCTACACTGTCAACATTTGTGTAAAATTGTAAGCAGATTTGGGTAGTTTCTTTCAGTCAAACATTATGTTGTTTTGGACCATAAAAGTTTTAATAGCTTCGAGGGGGAACAATTTTCCTCAATGACCTTTAAATAAATTTCATCAATGATGATTGTTTTGATTTAAAGGAGTGAGATCTCAAACGAGGTAGGAGTGTGTCAGCAGGATTAACTTGATACTAATGAATATATAGCTAACAAAAGTCTGCATTAAGAATTGCGTGAAAGCCAACGAAAAAGAAATAGGTCAAAACAATCTAATACTGAACATAGGGAAATCAATGAAAACTTGAAAGCATTTTTTTAATTTCTCATTTCATGCTATGTTAATGTTATGTCCTTTCAGATTTCAGTTCACGAAAAAGCTTTTCGACTCTCAATTTTCCGCGGCTATTAATCTGACCCAGGGAAAAACGCACTTGATATTCATTTAAATGTTTTTTTTCAGGACCATAGCTCAATTAGAAATTGAGCCGTGATCTTGATCAAAAACTTGACAATGGACGTTTTGTTGATTAAATATGAACAGATCTGAACCAAATTAAACAATAAGATATCTTGAAAAAATCTAAGATTTAGAGACAAATTTGAGAAGATTTTACTACCCTGAAAAATCAAAATGCCAAAGGAATGATTTTTTAATGCATGATCTTAGTGTTTCTTTTTTCCAAACTTTAAGACCCGATAAATGCTGCTAAAAGCCCGGAGCTGCTTTTTAATTATTCGAATTTTTTGTTTTTTTTTCAAATTCGTACACCTGTTCTGTATGTCCCTGCATATCTTGTCGATTTCTTTCCATGAACTGTAAAAAGATCTTAGTTGGAGTTGGACATTGTTTTTCAGTTTTTGTAGCAAAATTTCAATTCACAGCAACCAATATGAGAAAATCAATCTTATAATAGAATTGGAAGCCAAACTAACTTTCAACATGTATCAGCATTGTATTAACATGATTCAAACGAGATCAATTTACGCTTTCAATGAACGGCACAAAATCATTTCGTGACAAAAAATGTTTATTAAACAATAGCTTCAGGACGTCAGTTCGGTCATGCTATTTTTTGTATCACACCTTTCCTCAAATTGTTTTCAAAGTTTTCTAGTGACTTCTGTTGGTTAACATAGGCATCTGCTTTAACAGCAAATTTTTGAGCATTTCTCTGCCAATCCAAGACACCAAACTTTGAACAGAAAATTTGTAATATTTCGGCTTTCCAAGTTAACGGTGAATGCCGTAGCAAGGTTGGTATTTAGTGGCCAACTAAATGAAAAAATGATCAAGTTTTGTTACTCCCTGTTGAAGGTGAAGATTAAGCTATGGGCAGAGACTCTCGGTATGTTTACACTGTCAACATTTGAGTAAAATTGTGAGCAGATTTGGGTAGTTTCCTTCAGTCCAACATTATGTTGTTTTGAACCATAAAAGTTTTAATAGCTTCGAGGGCGAACAATTTTCCTCAATGGCCTTTAAATAAATTTCATCAATGACGATTGTTTTGATTCAAAGGAATGAGATCTCAAACGAGGGTGGAGTGTGTCAGCAGGATTAACTTGATACTAATGAATATATAGCTAACAAAAGTCTGCATTAAGAATTGCGTGAAAGCCAACGAAAAAGAAATAGGTCAAAACAATCTAATACTGAACATAGGGAAATCAATGAAAACTTGAAAGCATTTTTTTAATTTCTCATTTCATGCTATGTTAATGTTATGTCCTTTCAGATTTCAGTTCACGAAAAAGCTTTTCGACTCTCAATTTTCCGCGGCTATTAATCTGACCCAGGGAAAAACGCACTTGATATTCATTTAAATGTTTTTTTTCAGGACCATAGCTCAATTAGAAATTGAGCCGTGATCTTGATCAAAAACTTGACAATGGACGTTTTGTTGATTAAATATGAACAGATCTGAACCAAATTAAACAATAAGATATCTTGAAAAAATCTAAGATTTAGAGACAAATTTGAGAAGATTTTAATACCCTGAAAAATCAAAATGCCAAAGGAATGATTTTTTAATGCATGATCTTAGTGTTTCTTTTTTCCAAACTTTAAGACCCGATAAATGCTGCTAAAAGCCCGGAGATGCTTTTTAATTATTCGAATTTTTTGTTTTTTTTTCAAATTCGTACACCTGTTCTGTATGTCCCTGCATATCTTGTCGATTTCTTTCCATGAACTGTAAAAAGATCTTAGTTGGAGTTGGACATTGTTTTTCAGTTTTTGTAGCAAAATTTCAATTCACAGCAACCAATATGAGAAAATCAATCTTATAATAGAATTGGAAGCCAAACTAACTTTCAACATGTATCAGCATTGTATTAACATGATTCAAACGAGATCAATTTACGCTTTCAATGAACGGCACAAAATCATTTCGTGACAAAAAATGTTTATTAAACAATAGCTTCAGGACGTCAGTTCGGTCATGCTATTTTTTGTATCACACCTTTCCTCAAATTGTTTTCAAAGTTTTCTAGTGACTTCTGTTGGTTAACATAGGCATCTGCTTTAACAGCAAATTTTTGAGCATTTCTCTGCCAATCCAAGACACCAAACTTTGAACAGAAAATTTGTAATATTTCGGCTTTCCAAGTTAACGGTGAATGCCGTAGCAAGGTTGGTATTTAGTGGCCAACTAAATGAAAAAATGATCAAGTTTTGTTACTCCCTGTTGAAGGTGAAGATTAAGCTATGGGCAGAGACTCTCGGTATGTTTACACTGTCAACATTTGAGTAAAATTGTGAGCAGATTTGGGTAGTTTCCTTCAGTCCAACATTATGTTGTTTTGAACCATAAAAGTTTTAATAGCTTCGAGGGCGAACAATTTTCCTCAATGGCCTTTAAATAAATTTCATCAATGACGATTGTTTTGATTCAAAGGAATGAGATCTCAAACGATGGTGGAGTGTGTCAGCAGGATTAACTTGACACTAATGAATGTATCGCTAACCACAGTCTGCATTAAAAATTGCCTGAGAGCCACAGAAAAAGACTATTAAGTTTCAGATAGGTCAAAATAATCTAATACTGAATATATGGAAATCAAAGAAAACTTGATTGCACTTTTTTTATTTTTTTTATTTCATGCTATGTTCACAAAAAATCATTTCAACTCTCATTTTTCCGCGGCTAATTATCTGACCCAGAAAAAAACAAACTTGATATTCATTTTAATGTTTATTCAGGATCATGGCTCAATTAAAAATTGAGCCATGATCATGATCAAAAACTTGACAATGGACGTTTTCTTGATTAATTATGGTCAGATCTGAACCAGATTTAAAAAAAAAGATATCTTGAAAAAATCCAAGATATAGAGAAAAAATTGAAAACATATAAAAACATTTTCATTACCCTGAAAAAACAAGATGCCAAAGGAATGAATTTTTTATGCATTAGCTAAGTGTTGCTTTTGTTTCAAACATTAAGAACCATTAAATGCTGCTAAAAGCCTGGAGATGCTTTTTAGTTTTTCGATCAATTTGTTTTTTATTCAAAATCGTACACCGGTTCTGTATGTCCCTGCATATCTTGTCGACTTCTTTCCATGAATTGTAAAAAGATCTTAGTTGGACTTGGGCGTTTTTTATCAGTTTTTGTAGCAAAATTTCATTTCACAGCGACCAATATGAGAAAATCATTCTTATGTTAGAATTGGCAGCCAAACCAACATTCAGCATGTATCAGCATTGTATTAACATGATTCAAACGAGATTGTTCAATTGATCTTCTGGTCAGGTACATTAAGTCTCTTTTTCATTCAATTACTTGGATTGTATTTCAGGACTTTTCTTGCTATGTTTTTTTAACTTCGTCGAACAAAAAAATGTTACCTCGCTTTACCTCATTTTGCCGCTTTTTCAACATTTTGCGTGAATTTTTTTCGACTTCTCTAGGCTAGTTTCACTCTTTTTTCATTCTGCTAAAAGTGATTTTAAACTTCGGTTGCTCAGCAAAGCAATTCAAAATGAACAGAATCAGTATAAAAAATTGAAGTCAGAAATTGAAACGGGATAAACCCAAAAAGCCCAATTTTAGATGCCCGCTATTTGAACGTCGTTCCGTTCCTATAAGTCTTAGTTATCACCTCTAATGCTTATTGGTGTTTATGGTAGCCCCTGTAGCCTCTCTCTAAGAAACAGAAGTATGTTCAACGAAATGCCATCAAAATAAATCGGACTTTAAATATGTTTTTGTACAAAAATTTTTTTTTTCAATATCTTCTATTCTTTCAATCCGAATCATGCTTATTGGAATCAACGGCGGCTATTTTCCGGAAATCTGCCGGGTATGTTGAATTTTAAGGATCTTTTTCAGTTTGCGCATAATTTTGTCAGGATGAAATTGCACGTCGTTAAAGCTTACTTGGAACAAAATTACACAGGAATCTCAAAATTTCAATGTTCTCTTGTTTTTTGCAGAACTTACACAATTACATTTGTCTATAATCTGTGAATTGAAAACGTTTATCCATTTAACATTTCTTCAAATACTTATACTAATTTCAATATTCAGATCCTATACATTGGATAACAGCTGTTTTCGTTTTTTGCAACTAAGTGCTCTTATTTTGGCAAAGAACGTAAATTTGAATTTTGTAAGTTATTGTATGTAATGTTGTTATTAAAAACTGCAGTTATTAATTTCTAAAGAATTGTAAAGTTGAAAGAAAATGGGAAACACCGTTCTCGCTACTTCGATTATGGTGCGACCTGTTCATGTAATTTGAACATTTTGTAAGGATAGTTATCCTACAAGGTCTTCAGCACAGCCTTTCAAAGTCAAATCTGCTCAAACTTAAACTTTATCTGTGTCCGATATCTGTATTTAAACTTTATGTTCACGACAAATTTGTATAAAAATTCAAAAACTTGTCAATATCACTCAAACGGTGCATTTTACCTCATTCGTAAGCGTATAACAGTTTTGAAAAACTAAACATAGGGGTAAGAAGAAGTGGGACGACCTCTTCCCAGAACAAAGTTGAGAAGCTTTAAAAAATAAACGTGTTGACGTCTGCAATTGTCTCCAACTATCCACTGTTCGTCAATGTAAATACTTAAACCCAGCCGCACAAGTAAACTAAACCGAAGACTCATAAAACTAATCTTTTCAAAAATCTATACAAAAATTTGATTCAATTGTTCTGCTTGAATGGTACTAGCACATACATAGCACCAAACCAATATGACGCCCAAACATCTTTAAACGAGAACAACTATTTAATCAAGCAAAAAATGGGCTAAAACTACAAATACATGGGAGCAAAAATAGCATAATTTATCAACTCTACTTTTCTAGAAAAGATCTCCAGTGGGCAATCCAAGTAGTTCTGGTAACCCTGTCCGCGACCCAAGTGGGTCCGATACCACGTGCTCGACTTTAGCTAATATTATCCCAGCTCATTTTTGCCAGGATGGTCTGGTACAACCTGTGAGCGACGCAAGTCGTTCTTATGAGAGCTGATTAGAAGTTCACACCTCGATTTGGGTTTCATCAAGCCATCGGTAACTTCAATCAAATTCTTGTGGTCATTCTATATAAATCTCTTAACAACAACCCAGCACTGCATTTTTTTTGCTGAACTATAAAATTCGGCCACTTTTGAAAATGCTACTATTTGCCAGTTGTAGATAATGAGCCACCAAACTTTGGATGTGTTCAACTGTTTTAATCAAAATTGTACTCAAAAAGTTGTTAGAAAACAGTACCCCATGGATAATTAATCTATGGCAAGCCTAGCGTATTTACCAGTTACTTTGGGTTGTTTTCTCTCAACCTTCCAACACTTCCAAAATTAATTTTCACATACGGAGCTATTGCAGTTTTGGACTCGGCGCATTTGTCCTAAAAAACATTTTCTCTAACGTACCATTTACTCAGTTCCTCTGATTAGCCATGTTTTTCGTATTTATTTACGGTATTGAATAATTGAGAAGTCAGTAAACTTCTGCTACCAGATTTTCCTTTCAAATAAAAATTGGCCCGCAAAACCTGGCTCTCTCTTGAGAGCTTCTGACATCCTGAAATTTCAAACGAAAAAGCAATTCATTTTTTAGTTTTTTAATGACACGATTATAGAACTACTGTCCGTAATCTGCATTTTTGAAAATAGTTTTGCGTATGTAGTTTGGATGTTTCCATCAGAGAAAGATCCTTTTTAATAAGATCTCTTTTCTATAAATTTGCGCTTGTCAATATTTCAACACTAAATTTTTTTGTAATAAAAATTCAAATCTCTAGTTAGAGACAATTTTATTCCGTTTATCGAACCCGTAAACAGGTGTTCTAGATTAAATGAGAACGTGAGATAATGTGCAACGAAATGTTACTAAAAATCCTGTTGGCTTTAATTATTTCGACAGGAATTTGCTTCAATTTATTTGCCTTGAAGACTTCAAATTTTATTCTAACTTTGACTGCAAAAGAGACCTGTATTGATGAATTATCGGTAAATAATTTTATTTAAAGATGATTACTTTAATTTAAAGGAGTGAGATCTGAAACAAAGGAGGAGTGTGTCAGCAGGATTAACTTGATACTAATGAGTATGTAGCTAACAAAAGTCTGCATTAAAAATTGCCTGAGAGCGATCAAAAAAGACTAATAAATTTCAGATAGGTCAAAATAATCTAATGCTGAACATAGGGAAATCAAAGAAAGCTTGAAAGCACCTTTTAATTTTTCAACTGACAAAAAAATTTTCAGCTCTCATTTTTGCGCCGCTAGTTATCAGACCCCCGGAAAAACAAACTTGATATCCATTTAAATGATTTTTCAACATCATGGCTCAATTCGAATTTGAGTCATGATCTTGATCAAAAACTTGACAATGGACGTTTCTCTGATTAATTATGATAAGATCTGAACCAGATTTAACAATAAGATATCTTGAAAAAATCCAAGACTTGGAGAAAAATTTGAAAACATGAAAAGATTTCTTCTACCCTGAAAAAACATGATGCCAAAGGAATGAATTTTTCCTGCATAACTTTAGTGTTTTTTTTATTTCAAACATTAAGACCCGATAAATGCTGTTAAAATCCTGGAGATGCTTTTTAATTATTCGATCATTATCTTATTTATTCAAATTCGTACACGGCTTCTGCATATCCCTGCATATCTTGTCAATTTCTTTCCAAGAATTGTAAAAAGATCTTAGTTGGAGTTTTGCTTTTTTGTCAGTTTTTGTAGCGAAATTTCATTTCGCAGCGACCAATCTAAGAAAATCATTCTTATGTTAGAATTGGCAGCCAAATCAACATTCAACATGTATCAGCATTGTATTAACATGATTCAAACGAGATCAATTTACGATTTCATTGAACGGGACAAAATCATTTCGTGACAAAAAATGTTTATTAAACAACAGCTTTAGTACGTCAATTTGGTCACGCTAATTTTTGTATCACACCTTTCCTCAAGTTGTTTTCAGAGTTTTCTAGTGACTTCAGCCGGTTAACATAGGCATCTGCTTTAACGGCAAATTTATGAACAATTTTCTGCCAATCCAAGA
Organism: Convolutriloba macropyga; assembly: GCF_964194025.1. Lineage (NCBI taxonomy): Eukaryota > Metazoa > Xenacoelomorpha > Acoela > Convolutidae > Convolutriloba > Convolutriloba macropyga. The sequence continues at coordinate 27,166,311 of NC_134474.1, read as the reverse complement.
CACCAAAATTTGAACAAAAAATTGATATATTTCGTTTTTCCAAGTTGACAGTGAATGCCGTAGCAAGGTTCGTATTTAGTGGCCAAATAGAGTGAAAAAATGGACAATTTTTGTAACTCCCTTCTTCAGGTGAAGATTAGGCTATGGGTGGAGACTCTATCAATAAGTTTACACTGTCAACATTTGAGTAAAATTGTGAGCAGATTTGGGCAGTTTCTTTCAGTCAAACATTATGTTGTTTTGAACCATAAAAGTTTTAATAGCTTCGAGGTGGAACAATTTTCCTCAATGACCTTTAAATAAATTTCATCAATGATGATTGTTTTGATTTAAAGGAGTGAGATCTCAAACGAGGGAGGAGTTTGTCAGCAGGATTAACTTGATACTAATGAATATATAGCTAACAAAAGTCTGCATTAAGAATTGCGTGAGAGCCAACGAAAAAGATATAGGATAAAACAATCTAATACTGAACATAGCGAAATCAATCAAAACTTGAAAGCATTTTTTTAATTTTTCATTTCATGCTATGTTAATGTTATGTCCTTTCAGACTTCAGTTCACTAAAAAGCTTTTCGACTCTCAATTTTCCGCGGCTATTAATCTGACCCATGGAAAAACAAACTTGATATTCATTTAAATGTTTTTTTTCAGGATCATAGCTCAATTAGAAATTGAGCCGTGATCTTGATCAAAAACTTGACAATGGACGTTTTGTTGATTAATTATGATTAGATCTGAACCAAATTAAACAATAAGATATCTTGAAAATAATCCAAGATTTAGAGACAAATTTGAAAAGATTTTACTACCCTGAAAAATCAAGATGCCAAAGGAATGATTTTTCATGCATGATCTTAGTGTTTCTTTTTTTCATATATTAACACCCGATAAATGCTGCTAAAATCCCGGAGATGCTTTTCATTTATTCGATCATTTTGTTTTTTATTCAAAGTCGTACACAGGTTCTGTATGTCCCTGCATATCTTGTCGATTTATTTCCGAGAATTGTAAATAGATCTTAGTCGGAGTTGTGCATTTTTTTTCAATTTGTAGCAAAATTTCATTTCACAGCAACCAATATGAGAAAATCATTCTTATAATAGAATTGGAAGCCAAACCAACATTCAACATGTATCAGCATTGTATTAACAAGATTCAAACGAGATCAATTTACGCTTTCAATGAACGGCACAAAATGATTTCGTGACAAAAAATGTTTATTAAACAATAGCTTCAGGACGTCACTTCGGTCATGCTATTTTTTGTATCACACTTTTCCTCAAATTGTTTTCAGAGTTTTCTAGTGACTTCTGTCGGTTAACATAGGCATCTGCTTTAACAGCAAATTTATGAGCATTTCTCTGCCAATCCAAGACACCAAAATTTGAACATAAATTTTGAAATATTTCGGCTGTCCAAGTTAACAGTAAATACCGTAGCAAGGTTGGTATTTAGTGGCCAACTAAATGAAAAAATGAACAAGTTTTTTTACTCCCTGTTTAAGGTGAAGATTAAGCTATGGGCAGAGACTCTCGGTATGTTTACACTGTCAACATTTGAGTAAAATTGTGAGCAGATTTGGGTAGTTTCTTTCAGTCAAACATTATGTTGTTTTGAACCATAAAAGTTTTAATTGCTTCGAGGGGGAACAATTTTCCTCAATGACCTTTAAACAAATTTCTTCAATGATGATTGTTTTGATTTAAAGGAGTGAGATCTCAAACGAGGGTGGAGTGTGTCAGCAGGATTAACTTGACACTAATGAATGTATCGCTAACAACAGTCTGCATTAAAAATTGCCTGAGAGCCACAGAAAAAGACTATTAAGTTTCAGATAGGTCAAAATAATCTAATACTGAGTATATGGAAATCAAAGAAAACTTGAATGCACTTTTTTTATTTTTTCATTTCATGCTATGTTAATGTTATATTAAAAATTGAGCCATGATCATGATCAAAAACTTGACAATGGACGTTTTCTTGATTATTTATGGTCAGATCTGAACCAGATTTTAAAAAAAGATATCTTGAAAAAATCCAAGATATGGAGAAAAAATTGTAAACATAAAAACATTTCCATTACCCTGAAAAAACAAGATGCCAAAGGAATGAATTTTTTATGCCTTAGCTACGTGTTTCTTTTGTTTCAAACGTTAAGGCGCAGTAAATGCTGCTAAAAGCCTGGAGATGCTTTTTAATTTTTCGATCAATTTGTTTTTTATTCAAATTCGTACACCGGTTCTGTATGTCCCTGCATACCTTGTCGACGTCTTTCCATGAATTGTAAAAAGATCTTAGTTGGACTTGGGCGTTTTTTATCAGTTTTTGTAGCAAAATTTCATTTCACAGCGACCAATATGAGAAAATCATTCTTATGTCAGAATTGGCAGCCAAACCAACATTCAGCATGTATCCGCATTGTATTAACATGATTCAAACGAGATCAATTTACGCTTTCAGTGAACGGGACATAATCATTTCATGATAAAAAATGTTTATTAAACAAAAGCTTCAAGACATCCATCTGTTATCTGTTCACGCTATTTTTGTATCACACATTTCCTCAAATTGTTTTCAAGAGTTCTCTATTGACTTCTGTCGGCTAACTTAGGCATCTGCTTTAACGGCAATTTTTTGAACAATTTTCTGCCAAACCAAAACACCAAATTTTGAGTAAAAAAATTGATATATTTTGTCTTTCCAAGTTGACAGTGAATGCCGTAGCAAGGTTCGTATTTAGTGGCCAACTAGAGTGAAAAAATGAACAATTTTTGTAACTCCCTGTTTCAGGTGAAGATTAGGCTATGGGCAGAGACTCTATCAATATGTTTACACTATCAATTTTTGAGTAAAGTTGTAAGCAGTTTTGGTGAGCTTCTTTTGTGAAAACACTATGTTGTTTTGACTCATAAAGTTTTTAATAGCTTCGAAGGGGAACATTTGTCACCAATGACCATTAAAAAATTTATTTAATGATGATTAGTTTGATTTAAAGGAGTGAGATCTCAAACGAGGGTGGAGTGTGTCAGCAGGATTAACTTGACACTAATGAATGTATCGCTAACAACAGTCTGCATTAAAAAATGCCTGAGAGCCACAGAAAAAGACTATTTAGTTTCAGATAAGTCAAACTAATCTAATATTGAATATATGGAAATCAAAGAAAACTTGAACGCACTTTTTATTATTTTGTCATTTCATGCTATGTTAATGTTATGTCCTTTCACACTTCAGTTCACAAAAAATCATTTCAACTTTCATTTTTCCGCGGCTAATTTTCTGGCCCACAAAAAAACAAACTTGATATTCATTTTAATGTTTATTCAGGATTATGGCTCAATTAGAAATCGAGCCATGATCATGATCAGAAACTTGACAATGGACGTTTTCTTGATTAATTATGATCAGATCTGAACCAGATTTAAAAGTAATATATCTTGAAAAAATCCAAGACATAGAGAAAAAATCGAAAACATGAAAACATTTTTACTACCCTGAAAAAACAAGATGCCAAAGGAATTAATTTTTCATGCATAATCTTAGCATTTCTTCTTTTCAAACATTAAGACCCGATAAATGCTGCTAAAAGCCTGGAGATACTTTTTAATTATTCGATTAATTTGTTTCTTATTCAAATTCGTACACTGGTTCTGTATGTCCCTGCATATCTTGTCGATTGCTTTCCATGAATTGTAAAAAGATCTTAGTTGGAGTTGGGCTTTTTTATCAGTTTTTGTAGCAAAATTCATTTCACAGCAACCAATCTGAGAAAATTTTTCTTATGTTAGAATTGGCAGCCAAACCAACATTCAACATGTATCAGCATTGCTTTTCCTCAAAATGTTTTCAGAGTTTTCTAGTGACTTCTGTCGGTAAACCTTGGCATCTGCTTTAACAGCAAATTTATTAACAATTTTCTGTCAATCCAAGACACCAAACTTTGAACAAAAAAATGAATGATTTCGGCTTTCCAAGTTAACAGGGAATGCCGTAGCAAGGTTGTTATCTAGTGGCCGACTAAAGTGAAAAAATGAACAAATTTTGTAACTCCCTGTTTAAGGTGAAGATTAAGCTATGTGTAGAGACTCTATTGATATGTTTATACTGTCAACATTTGAGTAAAATTGTGAGCAGATTTAGTTGGATTCCTTCAGTCAAACATTATGTTGTTTTAAACCATAAAAGTTTTAATAGCTTTGAGGGGGAACAATTTTCACCAATGATCATTGAATAATTTTCATTAAGGATGATTACTTTAATTTAAAGGAGTAAGATCTCAAACGAGGGAGGAGTGTGTCAGCAGGATTAACTTGATACTAATAAGTTTGTAGCCAACAAAAGTCTGCATAAAAAATTGCTTGAGAGCGACCAAAAAAGACTAATAGATTTGAGATTGGTCAAAAAAATCTCGTACTGAACATAGGGAAATCAAAGAAAACTTGAAAGCACTTTTTCTAATTTTTCATTTCATGCGATGTTAATGTTATGTCCTTCCAGACTTCAATTCACAAAAGTCTTTTCAACTCTCATTTTTCCGCGGCTAATAATCTGACCCAGGGAAAAACAAACTTGATATTCATTTAGGTGTTTTTTCAGGGCATGGCTCAATTAGAAACTGAGCCATGATCTTGATCAAAAACTTGACAGTGGACGTTTTCTTGAATATTTATGATAAGACCTGAACCTGATTTAACAATAAGGTATCTTGAAAAAATCCAAGACTTAGAGAAAAATTTGAAATCATGGAAAGATTTTTACTACCCTGAAAAAAAAGATGCCAAAGGAATGATGTTTTCCTGCATAATCTTAGCGTTTCCTTTTTTCAAACATTAAAACCCGATAAATGATGCTAAAAGCCTGGAGATGCTTGTTTTTATTCGATTATTTTGTTTTTTATTCAAACTCGTACACAGGTTCTGTATGTCCCTGCATATCTTGTCGATTTCTTTCCAAGAATTGTAAAAAGATCTTAGTTGGAGTTGTGCATTTTTATCGTTTTTGTAGCAAAATTTCATTTCGCAGCGACCAATCTAAGAAAATCATTCTTATGTTAGAATTGGCAGCCAAACCAACATTCAACATGTATCAGCATTGTATTAACATAATTCAAACGAGATCAATTTACGTTTTCAGTGAACGGGACATAATCATTTCGTGACAAAAAATGTTTATTAAACAAAAGCTTCAAGACATCAATCTGTTCACGCTATTTTTGTATCACACATTTCCTCAAATTGTTTCCAAGAGTTTTCTAGTGTGACTTCTGTCGGTTAACCTAGGCATCTGGTTTAACGGCAATTTTTTGAACAATTTTCTGCCAAACCAAAATGCCAAATTTTGAACAAAAAATTGAAATATATCGGCTTTCAAAGTTAACAGTGAATGCCGTAGCAAGGTTGGCATCTTTAGTGGCCATATAAAATTAAAAAATGGACAAATTTTGTATTTCACTGTTTAAGTTGAAGATTAATTATGAGAAGAGACTCTATCGATATGTTTACACAATCAATTTTTGAGTAAAGCAGTTTTGGGAAGCTTCTTTTGTGAAAACCTTATGTTGTTTTGACTCATAAAATTTTTAATAGCTTCGAAGGGGAACAATTGTCACCAGCGACCATTAAATAATTTTATTTAATGATGATTACTTTGATTTAAAGGAGTGAGATCTCAAACGAGAGAGAAGTGTGTCAGCAGGCTTAACTTGATACTTGATACTAATGATTATATAGTTAACGGAAGCCTGAATTAAAAGTTGTTTGGGAGCCACCAAAAAAAGACTTTTTTATAAAGTTTCAGATAGGTCAAAATAATCTAATACTGAACATAGGGAAATCAAAGAAAGCTTGTAAACATTTTTATTTTTTCATTTCCTGCAATGTTTAATGTTATGTTATTTCAGACTTCATTTCACAAAAAATCTTTTCCACACTCATTTTTCCGCGGTTAAAAATTTGACCCCGGGAAAACCAAACTTGATATTCTTTTAATTGTTTGTTCAAAATCATGGCTCAGTTAGAAATTCTTGATCAAAAAACTTGACGTTGGGCGTTTTCCTGATTAATTATGATAAGATCTGAACCAGATTCAACAATAAGATATCTTGAGAAAACACCATGAATTAGAGAAAAATTTGAAACCATGAAAGAATTTCTACTACCCTGAAAAATATGACGCCAAAGGAGTGAATTTTCCCTGCACAATCTTAGTGTTTCTTTTGTTTCAAACATTAAGAACCAATAAATGCTATTAAAATCATGTAGACGCTTTTTATTTTCTCGATCATTTTGTTTTTTATTCAAATTCGTACGCAGGTCCTGTATGTACCTGCATATCTTGTCGATTTCTATCCAAGAATTGTAAAATTTCATTTCACACCGACCAATCTGAGAAAATCATTCTTATAATAGAATTGGAAGCCAAACCAAATTCAACATGTATCAGCATTGTATTAACATGATTCAAACGAGATCAATTCACGCTTTCAGTGAACGGGACAAAATCATTTTGTGACAAAAAATGTTTATTAAACAATAGCTTCAGGACGTCAATTCGGTCATGCTATTTTTTGTATCACACCTTTCATCAAATTTTTTCCAGAGTTTTCTAGTGACTTCTGTCGGTTAATATAGGCATCTGCTTTAACGGCAAATTTATGAACATTTCTCTGCCAATCCAAGACACCAAACTTTGAACAGAAAATTTGAAATATTTCAACTTTCAAAGTTAACACTGAATGCCGTAGCAAGGTTGGTATTTAGTGGCCAACTAAATGAAAAAATTAACAATTTTGTTGCTCTCTGTTTAAGGTGAAGACCAAGCTATGGGTAGAGACTCTATCGATATGGTTACTCTATCAACATTTGAATAAAATTGTGAGCACTTTTGGGTAGTTTCCTTTAGTCAAATATTATGTTGTTTTGATCCATAACATTTTTAATATCTTCGAGGGGGAACAGTTTTTACCAATGACCATTAAATAATTGTATTGAATGATGATTACTTTGATTCAAAGGATTGAGATCTCAAACGAAGGAGGAGTGTGTCAGCAGGTTTAAATTGATACTTGTTACTAATGAGTATTTAGTTAACAGAAGCCTGAATTAAAAATTGTTTGAGTGCCACCAAATAAAAGGCTTTCTTATAAAATTTCAGATAGTTCAAAATAATCTAATACTGAACTCAGAGATATCAAAGAGAGCTTGAAAACATTTTTTCTTTTAATTTTTCATTTCATGCTATGTTAATGTTATGTGATTTCAGACTTTAATTCATAAAAAAATTTTCAAATTTTTCCTCTCTTATTTTTCCCCAGCTAATAATCTGACCCCGGGAAAACCAAACTTGATTTTCATTTAAAAGTTTTTTCAAATCATGGCTCATTTAGAAGTTCTTGATAAAGAACTTGACAATGGACGTTTTATTGAATAATTATGATAAAATCTGAACCAGATTCAACAAGATATCTTGAAAAAATCCATGATTTAGAATAAAAATTGAAAACATAAAAAATTTTTTACTATGGTGAAAAAAAAGGAATGAATTTTCCCTGCATAATCTTAATTTTTCTTTTTTTCAATCAAAAAGACCCGAAAAATGCTGCTAAAATTCTGGAGATGCTTTTGATTTGTTTCATCACTATTTTATTTGTTCAAATTTGTACACAGGTTCTGTATGTTTCTGCATATCTTGTCGATTTCCTTCCTTGAACTGTAAAAAGATCTTAGTTGGAGTTGGGCATTTTTTATCAGTTTTTGTAGCAAAATTTCATTTCAAAGCGACCAGTCTGAGAATATCATTATTATGTTAGAATTGGCTGCCAAACCAACATTCAACATGTATCAGCATTGCTTTTCCTCAAAATTTTTTCAGAGTTTTCTTGTGACTTCTGTCGGTAAACCTTGGTATCTGCGTTAACGGCAAATTTATGAACAATTTTCTGCCAATCCAAGACACCAAATTTTGAACAAAAAATTTTGAATTATTTCGGCTTTCCAAGTTAACAGTGAATGCCGTATTAAGGTTGGTATCTTTAGTGGCCAACAAAAGTGAAAAAATGAACAAATTTTGTAACTCCGCGTTTAAGGTGAAGATTGAGCTATGGGTAGAGATTCTATCCATATGTTTACACTATCAACATTTGAGTAAAACTGTTAGCAGTTTTTGGTAGTTTCCTTCAGTCAAACATTATGTTGTTTTGACCCATAAAATTTGTAATAGCTTCGAGGGGGAACAATTTTTACCAATGACCATTAAATAATTTTATTTAATGATGATTGCTTTGATTTAAAGAAGTGAGATCTCAAACGAGGGAGAAGTGTGTCTGGAGGTTTAACTTGATACTTGATACTAATGAGTATATAGTTAACAGAAGCTTGAATTAAAAATTGTCTGAGTGCCGCCGAAATAAAAAATTTTGTATAAGATTTCAGATAGTTAAAACAAATCTAATACTGAACATAAGGAAATCAATGAGGGATTTTAAAATATATTTTTTTTCAATTTTTCATTTCATGCTATGTTATTGTTATGTCAATTCAGACTTCAATTCATAAAAATTTTTCTTTTTCACTCTCATATTTCCGCTGCCAATAATCTCACCCCGGGAAAATCAAACTTGATATTCATTTAAATGTTTTTTCAAGATCATATTTGTCGTGGCTCAAATAGAAATTCCTGATCAAAAACTTGAAATGGATGTTTTCTTGATTAATTGTGATAAGATCTGAACCAAATTTAACAAAAAGATACCTTGAAAAAATCAATGATTTGGAGAAAAACTTGAAAACCTGAAAACATTTTTACTACCGTGAATAAACAAGATGCTAAAGGAACGAATTTTTTTTCATAATCTTATTGTTTCTTTTTTTCAGACATTAAGGCCCGATAAATGCTGCTAATATCCTGGAGATGCTTTTTGTTTATTCGATCATTATCTAATTTTTTCAAATTGGTACACAGGTTCTGTATATTCCCGCATATCTTGTCGATTTCTTTCCAAGAATTGTAAAAAGATCTTAGTTGGAGTTGTGCTTTTTTTATCAGTTTTTGTAGCAAAGTTTCTTTTCACAGTGACCAATCTGAGAAAACCATTCTTTATGTTAGAATTGGCAGCCAACCCAACATTCAACATGTATCAGCATTGTATTAACATGATTCAAACGAGATCAGTTTACGCTTTCAGTGAACGGGACACAATCATTTCGAGACAAAAAATGTTTATTGAACAATCGCTTCAGGACATCAATTTGGTCACACTATTTTTTGTATCACACATTTCCTCAAAGTTTCTTCAGTGTTTTCTAGTGACCTTTGTCTGTTAACCTAGGCATCTGCTTTAACGGCAAATTTATAAACAATTTTCTGTCAAAGCTAGACACGAAAACTTGAACAGAAAAATTGATATATTTCGGGTTTCCAGGGTAACAGTGAATGCCGTAGCAAAGTTGGTTTCTTAGCAAAGGCTAACTAAAGTGATAAAATGAAAAAGTTTTGTAACTCCCTACTTAAGGTGAATCTTGAGGTATGGGTAGAGACTCTATCGATGTTTACACAATCAACATTTCAGTAAAAATGGTGAGAGCATTTTTGTGTAGTACCTTCAGTCAAAGCATTGTTGTTTTGACTCTTTAAGTGCGGGCTGAACCTTATTCTCAACTGAGTGTCTTTGCGTATTGTTTATTTAGGCAGATCGATATACCGCAAAATGTTGCGGCTGGTATTCCTTGAGGCTTTTCGAGGAAACAAAAACTATTGTGGCTCAGCATTTTGGGAAGGTTTGACAGTTTTCACGCTAATTTGTTCACTTTTTAGAAGCTTTTGCTTAAAATCACATATACTATATGGAATTTTTGTACCGATGAAATTTTAGATTTATTTGTTTCTATCCTCAATAGTCTGTTTGGAAGACATTCATTTTCATCATTATTTTTCTGGGTGTTAACTCATCGCTTTTTTGAAGCCGTAAAAAGACTGAAAAAACACTACCGCCCGTCAAAATATTTGCATATACGGGTTTGAGAGGTTCTCAGTTCCAGATTTAAAGCCATAGTACATTCGCTGCATGATCGCAGCCTGCTAACAAATTATTTAGAGTTTGTAAACGTTTTAAGAAATCTTTTTCTCTTATAGCGCCAACGAATTTCGCTGTATCAATCTACTCCAATTTTTGCAGCTATTCTAGTCAATAAAAGTTATCTGAGGTGTTTAGTTTCAATGTCGCATTAAAATTTATCACGATTGTTCCATTTTTGTTACCGAACAGTTCTCTTTGATACAGCTACACTCTCAAGATATTTTGCAACACTTTGAGTTAAGCACGCGGAATGTATTCCATTGCAAGCATTTATTCAGGAGACAAAATTTTTGAGTTCCATGTGTATTTGGAGATCGTCAGACATTAATTGCTCTCAAAGGAAGTTTGTAGCAATTATAAACTGCTCTTTAAACGAAATTTGTAGCAATTATATTAGTCCTGTTGATCTTTTTGGCGATTTTTTCTTGACCGATTTTTCGTCTGACCCATTGACTTTTCTTCCTCTAAAACGGGATAACAGGTAGCACCCGGCGGACATTAAGTGCTCTTAGGGCTTTTCAGCTTACTAGTCTCCAAATATGCGATTCAGAGAAACTGTTTTGGACACTTATAATTATGGTGCGAAGGGCGGTTCGTAGAGGTTGCACCCTTCCCCACCAAACCCCCACACACTCCCCACCCCTTCCCACATCATCCCCCCACGGTGCACCCCGCTGCGCTCAGTATGCGATTCACAAACTGTTTTTGAGACTTATACTAAGGGCATGGAGGGCGGTTCTTAGAAGTTGACCCCTGAATTAGATTAAGATTTCAAGGTAATTTTCTAAACTTGTTGCAAATTTTCTATCGCAGAGGATTCAGTTCGTAGATTTTCAATCCGAAAAATTTAGAGAGGTGCTTCAGTCAGATTATGGTGCACCACAGGGCTCTGTGCTTGGTCCTTTGTTGTTTCTGATATACATCAATGACATGCCCCAAGTAATTGAGATTAATGAAGTTTTGTTTGCTGGTGATACCACCATTTTTGGGGGAAGAATCTCTTCAAAAATTGGTTTGATAACAATAAATTAACCATCAATGTAGATAAAAGTTGCACAGTCAACTTCGGATCAGGAAATCGTTTTAGTGCTGTTTTTGATGGAAAACCAACTAAAGCGATGAATTCTCACAAATATCTAAGTTTTTTCACTGATGAAAAACTGTCTTTTAACCAGCATGTTGGGCATGTTTGTAATTGTTTGAGCAGAACAAGTGGCATGTTTTTCAAAATCAAAAACGTTTTAACCAAGTTTCAACTGCTAACAATTTAAAATTCATACGTCAAAGCTTCGATTGAATACGCAATTTTGATAAACCGTAGTGCTCGTGAGACAGATCTAAATAAAATCTTAAGATGTCAAAAACACATTTGCCGAATTATACCCTTCAAAAGACGGACTGATCACATAACATTTGAGCACACCAATTCAATTCTTTCTGTTTCTGAACTGTACCTGTCTGTAATGTAACTGTACTTGTCTGTAACTGTACCAATGTTTCAAGAGCTCCGCGAGGTTTCCTCTTTGAGAATCCTCACTTTGCATTAAAGACAGAACAAACAAAACACTCGCAGAAATAAAAATGCGATGCTACCTCCGGCGAGAAGTCGCAGCGCTATTGGCGAGAAATCTCTACGGAGCTATTTGAGGAAAGCATATAACTTTGCACAAGATTGGTGTCTTGTACCATCTGATCTTATGAGCATGAGTATTGCAAAGTTTTTGGCCTTTTTCAAAATTTTTAAGCAGCTTCATATTCTCGATAATTTTGAATTGCTTGATTTGTTTCGGTAAATTTCTATTTTCGAGGGTGAGCACTTGTTGAGCTGGACTGCTCTCTGTGATAACCTTTCCAGAAGTAATGTAATTATTTATGTTTTTTTTGTGGATAAACTTAATTCGAATATTCAAATACTCAAATTAATGCAGAGCAATCGAATTTCTTCTTTTGGAGAAAATTAGAATGAATGAACCGATCATAGGAAACTTTTCCATTGGCTTCTGATATTTCCATTCCTTTTCTCACCGCTTTCAGTTTTCTGATTGAAACATTAATTGGCTATTCTTTTCAGTTGGCTCAATTGTCTATCAAGGTAAATTATGAAATAGTACCATCAATGCCAGATGTCTTGGAGGCTTAAGAAACGAATAAAATAAAGGCGGTTTATTTACAGTTATTTCGGCCAAAGATTTTGTTTTGTCAGATCTAATTACTGCTGATGACAGTTATAAAATCAAACTTGCGTGGATTTTCTCGAAAAAGTGTCTATGGAAGTGATGAGACGTTAGGAACAATTGAAGAAAACTAATTATGTTTTTCCGTATCTTGAGAATTTACCTACGTGTTGTTTCATATACCCTCTGCTGTCAAAAATGAGGTTAATAATGAATAATGCCAATTATTTTTATATGAACCGAAATGGTTTTCTCTGGAGCTTTTTATAATATTTTAGCTACTGTTTTGATTTGTTTAACTGTATTTCCGACAAGAAAAAAGACAAAATATATGTTGAAACGAAAATTCACTTTAGTCATCTTCTGTTAAAAAGTTCTACTGGCTTCAAATAGAATTTGATAGATAACGACCCGTATTTTTTTGTTTATAGGTCATACATGGTTTAAATCCGTCTCAAATTTTTTAAAATGTTTTATAAGTTTGCTCTAAATTCTTTTTCAACTTTTGGAATTACAACATTTTTTTCCTTCCTAAAGCTGCGCGTTTGGATGCCATGTCTTAATTATCCATTGCTTTCGGTTTTGACGCAAGATGTTTTATTGGTTGAATTTTCCGAGCTGTCGTGCGGCCACAAACTTTTAGTCAACGGAAGATGAAGGATTAGTAACCATCAATTGAAGCAGCTTTAATTTTTTCATGCATTTCTTTGTTTTTCTACCAAAATTCAAACCGACAAAAAACATTTCCGACCAGTTGTTTGCGAAGACAGGGTTGGTGTAGAAATGGTTATAACATGGCTTTAAAACTCTGAGGTCATAAACACTGAAGCTGGAACATTGATTTTGAATAAATTATTTGTTTGCAAATTTTGGAGCGAATCTTGAATAAATTTACTTTAAGTAAACAAACTGAGGCCAGAATCGAGCCGCAATTTCGGAATTAAACTATGAGTAAAATTATTGAACAAACAGAAGCAAAACTAGGTGTGCAAAGCAGAAAAAATAGTCCGAAAGACCTGCAATGGAACGCGAAATATTGTATAAAAAGAAACCATTATGATTATAGCAGAAAATGAGAACAAATGATTTTCCTATTACTAATTTAGGCTGAGGGTTTGTTCCCCAATTGTTAAAATTGAACTACTAAAAGACCAACCATTGCAAGAAAAAACTGACTTTGTGTTCTTTGTGAGCCACTGAATGTTTAGAGGGGTACATGATGTTTTTCGTCAAAATACATTAAGTAATTTAAATAGAAAGACCACAGGAAAAATGATGCAAATTTAATGAAGATTGACCACAAAAAAAAATGAAATAAAGAATTGATGCTTTTTTATGTATCTCCCCACGTTTCTGGCTTCTATGTACAACAACCAAACATTTTGGGTACCGTAACAATATTTTAAAAAATGCGAAAAGACATGCATGAGGAATGGAAATTAAGAAAGAAACTGAATTGAAAAATCGTTTTTTTTTTTCGTTACTTTAATAGTACTTTTGGATCCAAACCAGGCAATCATTTGTAGGAGAATTGGTCGGAGGATTTTTTTGGAAACGATTTGACGATTGCAGCAGGAAGCCTTTATAGATCTTAAGGAGTAAAGCATATAATGGCTGGAGTTCTTGCATTCATATTGTGTCATTCTATTGTTTTCAAGAAACTAAAGCTAAAAAATGTGACTATAGGCAGAGATCTTTTAAACTTAATGTGGAGTGTATCGAAATTGTCAATCAGATCTAAATATGAAATTTGTTATCAATTTGTCAAACGAAATGTTTCGAGGCCAAAACTTGCGTCGAAACAACCAGTTATGAACTGAGTTTAACAAATGAGAATGACAGCAAGGACAAATTACCTTTCGAATTCATGCTCAGTGTCAAGTGAAACGTACGGAAGAACGCTGGAGCTGCTTGGAACAATTTTGGCTGAGAAAATAATTAATTTGCTAAAAACGTAAGCGTTCCGATTTTCGCAACCCCAAAAAACCTTGAAACTGCACTTTCCCACATTAGCCTCAAATTGTAACTGGTGGTTTTTTGGGCAGTTATATACACAATGCGATAAACAGCAAGCGTTTTCCGTTATCCCAGAGCTTTTAGGTTACCTTAAAAAAAGCACTAACTGTGGCCTTCTTTTGCTCTTCCTTAAAAAGAAGCAAAGCCTTTATCTGTAGAATTGGGTATTGAACCATTTTGATTCAAACCGGCAGCATTTTAATAAAGAAGTGTTGACATATTAAAACCCTACAAAAAGATCTAAGGATTGTGGTACTTTCACCATTATGGTTGTTTTCAAAATTTTGAAAAATAATTTACCCAAAAAAGACCATTCTGCTTTCTAAGGGCACAGAAAGTCTAATAGAGGGTAAAACAGACAAGTTTTTGCAATTTAGATGCAAAGCAAAGAATAAGCACAAGTACTTGTATCAGAATGGTGGGGCATGAAAAATCAGACTTTCTCAGTCCTGAAAATACATAAAAAAAGATAAATTTGAGTGCTCCCGGACAAACAAAACAGTTTCAGAAGAATGCGCATGAACGCGAAAAGAGCAGGAGCAGATACGAGGGGAAAAACGCTCTAACGAAGCAAACAATTCTCCGCGAGAGAAAATTGACTTTAATGAGCAATTTCTTTTGCGAACGAACAGAGTTGCGTAGTTGCAGTGAGCGAAAATGTGAAAAACCTTTTTTTATTTGAGAGTATTGAAAGTCTTCGGCCAGTGCTGCCGAAGGGTGTAATTTGAAAATTTGTGTAAAAATTGATTGAATTGATTTCAGTAAATGTAATTCATATTTTTTTATCGTTGGATTCACTCACTCAACTTCTTCTGGCTAGAACAATACTGGTTGCTGGTATTTTATTTATTGATAAAAAAAATCAATTATCCGTTTTGAAATGGCCTGGAAAGCAGTTTTATCGGTGATAAAACAGTACTCTCCCAACAAATAGGCAACCACCTAACGAATCTTTTGGAGTTTCGAAAGAGTTTTGGGTGCTCGCCAGTCAACAGATGGAAGCCTTCTTACGGTCAAAATAGAAAACTTTCCAATGATGCGCCTGGGTGGGATCTTGTTAAATGGTGAGTTTTCCAACAGAATTTGAAAATGACAAGTTTGTGAAAAGATTAGCGAGAGCCTTGTAACAAGCGCTCTACGCTGGCTGCCGTGGACGTGGAGCTTGTCAAAGAACTCGTTGACGATAGTCAAGAAGAGACCATGTAAGTTGTCGAACGAGGAAATCTCAAAGGACTTGAGTTGCGGAGAGTTGCAACAATTTTGAGAAGAAGTATATTGAGGAAGGCAGTCAGTGATTTTCTCGGGGCAAGTATTTTGACGGCGCGTAATGTTGGAAAAACCCGAGCAGGCAGCTTGACAAAATTAGTCAGATACAGTTAGGAAGCAGATTTAATGAGATTTGCAGCAGATATAGAAATCTGAGAGGAGCGCTCAGAGTAGTTACCGAAACAACGATATCTTGGAAATAATTGCAGGATTCAGGCTTGTGAAACATTTTCCCTCTTGAAAAAGAAATTCGGGAGGAATGGTCTCACTAGTGTTTCTATACTTGTGAAAAGCTCAAGTGGAAAGAAGAAGTGCAAAAGTATTTACCGGAAAAGTTGTGCGGCTGGGCCCTTGATGCTTTAAATTAATTAACATGAGGATTTTGAAAATCCAATAAAGAGAGTCGTGGTTGTCTTTTTAAAGAAACGTTTTACACTATTGATGTACAACTGTCAAAATTTCCTCAAACACTGAAGAGGCTTTTCAAAATTATTTGATGGTTAAGAAAAGTAATGAGCAAAGCGCTTTACAGTGTGAAAATCACACAAAATTGTTTCAAAGTGACCCGGATTCTGTTGACAGAAACGATTCACGGAGCAGGAAACTTACTCAAAAGTGGACAAGTGCGCAATAAAAACTGATCCTTTTGCAGGCAAATAAAAACTGTATAAAGAAAAACTGGTCTGCAAAGAATAAAAACTGGTCTGCAATAAAAGCTGTTGCCTCTGTAGTAAAATAAAAACTTTACTTGATGTGACAAGCTGGTGGTCAGAGACGAAAGACAACAAAACAGTTTAAAGTGTACTAAACATCTGTGAAGTTTTGAGACAATTGTTGATTCAAAAATGGCAGCCGCGATTTCATCTCAACGGAGAAATAGTGGAGCAGACTATGACCAAACCAGAAGCCGACGACGAACTACTGAAAAAAAACTATACCACGATACATGGCTTTTGGGTGGGATAATTGCAAGTGTTAGACAATTGTAAAGCTAAAACTTGTAGCACTCAAGTAAACCGATAACCACGAAGAAGAGGATGATGTAGTACTCAGTGGTGATAACGATTTTGGCGATGACGACAATTTAATCGATAGCGACGACAAAAAATGTTTCGCATCTATTTACGAAGATAAAAAAGGATAAATATAAAAAGACTGATGCAAAAGGACGAATTTAAAGGAAACATTTAAATCGCATTTCATTTGTGACCAAAACAGTGTTTTAGCCCAGCAGCAGATACGATAAGCGGACATTTGGTTGCTGATAACTCACGCAAGGGTACAAGCAGTGGTGGTTGCCTACGTACACATCAATTTAGTTTGACCCAAAAACCATCTGAAGACACCTGTGATAACCGTAAAGAGAGTTTTATAACTTTCTCAGCAGATGATACGCATGGCGAAGCAACCGAAAGTTATGAAGAAGTTGCTGCAAAGGTAGAGAATTGGAGCAGAGACTAAAAAAACTGGAATAATCTGGAGATAATTGTTACTGTTGAAAGACAGTTACTGTTGAAGGTAACGAAGGCAAAGCAAACTCAACCACACTGAAAACACTCGGATGTAACTTTGTTATTACCTGGCAGGTAAAAACTGTTTGTGTTACCTCATGTCAACAGCTATTTATTGGATCATAGAGGAAGATTAAAGAGGCACTGGAAACTGTGTCAGTTACCTAATACATGTGAAAAGAAGGCATAGTATTGTAAAATGTCAAATATTGTTTGAAAAGTCTGAATAGAGATGAAGTCATTGGCGAATGTTAGAGAGATTTTATTCAATTTTTTTGTTAAAAAAACACTTAGTTTGATGAATAGATTTGTTAAAGCTGTTTCTCATTTGTTTGATCGACAACGTTTATTTTTAACTTCAACACGCCGTTTTAGTTATATCTCTTATTTTGTAATCTGTGCTCTATGCAACCTTCGTCTTCAATTTACTTGAAACCCATTTAAATGGTTCCAACTATTGTAGACTGTTTATTTATAAATGGTTTTAAAAACTAGTTCAGGGTGAGAAATAAGAAACTGCAATAGCACACGCGAAAAATACGGAATATTTTAAATAATTTTGGGAGTATAATGCTCTAAAAAGGAGGAGGGTAGAATTGGCTAATGTAATGGTTTTAAGCAAACACTGTAGCCTGGAACTTTGATTTTGAAAAGTTTATTTAGTTTGAAAATTTTTCGAGCCAATCTCGGATAAATTTACTTTAAGTAAACAAACTGAGGTCAGAATCGTGCAACGATTTTAGAGCCGAATTTGAGTAAAATTATTGAACAAAAAAAAGCGAACCTTGCTTTGCAAAACAATTACGTGTCAAAAAAACCATGAATGAAACACAGAGGACATTGTATTGCGTGAAGCTAAAATTTTTAAAGTAGAAGATATGAACAGATGTTTTTGCAAGGACTAACGGTAATTTAGCTTGGGGTATATTCCGCAAACGGTTAAATTAAATAACAAAAACTCAATAATTGAGAAAAATTGACTTTGGGTTTTCTGTGAGCGGGCTACAAGTTAAGGGAGAGTAAATTGTGTTTTTCGTCAAAACATAATTTTTAATTAAATAAAGAAAGGTACCACAAGAAACAATCTGGGAAAGAAATTAGAGTGCGTTTTGAAAATTTTCGCAGTTTTTATCTGGATTTCTATAAAAAAAAATAAGACAAAAGTAATCGCTGGATAATTTTGTTACCATCAGCTAAGACAAAAAACAATTTAAAAAGGGATATAAGGCAAAAAAGGTTTGGATTTCTGTATTCAAATTGTGTCAGTAAGCTAACTATATCTGGTAAAAACTTTAAGACAAATTCAACGTGTTTTCAAGAAAGTGAAGCTAAAATGTGTGACTCTATGCAGAGATTTCTGCAACTCAATGAGGAATATATCGAAACTGTCAACAAGACCTAAATATGAGATTTGTTGTGTTTTTGTCAGCCGAAATACTTTGAGGTAAAGATTTACAAAGAAAGATTGAGTTTTGAACCAAGTTTAACAATTGACATTGACAGCAAGTACAAATTACGATTAAAAGTGATGCTCAAATTCAAGTGAAACGTACAGAAGGACGCAGTAGCTTTTTGGTAAAACTTTGGCAGAGAGAAGCAAACTTGCTGAACACAAAAACTTATCGATTTTCGCAAGCCCTGCAAAATCATAGAACTGTACTTCCTCACATTCAATTGACCTCAAATTTTAACTAGTGACTCCTTGGGCAATTAGATTCACAATGCGATAAAAAGCGAGTGGAGCTTTTTCGGTTACTGCAAAGATAATAGATTGTCTTTTAAAGTTAATAAGAAAACACTAACTGCGGACTTCCTTCACTAAATTTTAAGAAAAGCAAAACGTTTACCAGCAGCGTTTTAGCTATTGAACTTTCTCTCAAACCATTTTGATTCAAACCAGCAGAATTTTACTTAGGAAGTGTTCACAAATGTTGTTTCCAGAAAAATGATATAAACCCAAAATATACCGTTCTGTTTTCAAAGGGCACAGAAACGTAAATAGAGGATAAAACAGACAAGTTTATGTGATTGTGACAAAAACCAACGGAACAGCATGCAAGTATTTGTATCAGAAGGCTGGAGCATAATTTTTTGGACTTTCTCAATCCTGAAAATACCAACTCAGGTGCACTAGGGAGTTCTGGTCAAAATAAGCAAACGTTTTTGTAAGAATTGATTCAAATCTTGATCAACTTTGTATGCCACCTACTGCTTTTATCGAACTGGTTGGAATGTTCTGAAAGACAAGTTACTTTTGAGTGAGAAAAATTGATCAGTATGAGTATCCCGGGCACAAGAAAAAGCATAATAAGAATGAGGATGAGCACGAAAACAACAGCGGCGAATGAGAGAGAAAGAGAACTAGCTGGTTCTCAGTGAGAGAACATTGTAGTTTTTTGCGCTAGTTGGTTGTGATAGAACATAGTTGCGTAGCTGCAGTGAGAGAAAGTGCGAAACTAGCTAAAATTTTTGTTTGCAAATTTAATAAATTTGTGACCATTAACAGTACTACTGTGAGGCAGAACTTGTTAACGTCATTTGGTTATTGGGTTGAAGATGTTATTTATTTGAATTTTGGATACTTGTGTAAATAATGATTGAATTAGATTGATTAATATGAATCAATGATTAATTTTAGACAAAAATTACTTCTTGGTTGTTGAATTTACTCAATCATAAGTTTGTGGCTAGAACTTTAGTATTTGCTGGTTTTACATTTAGTGGTTATAAATTCAAATACACAGAGTGCTTTTTTAAAAAAAAATTGAGGAAAAAAATATTCGGGGATGAACAATTTCACTCCCAACAAGCAGAGGAACCACCAAAAGAAGCTTTTGGAATTTTGATACAGTTTTGGGTGCTAGCCTGTCCTCAGCTAGAAACTTTCTAACAGCCAAAATACATTCTACAGTTGGAAATTACGGTATCTTGTCTTTCATGGGGTTGCTGGACGTGTACTATTCTCATTCGTTTTGAAATTTAGTTCAAAGCTCTAAATTTTCTATCAAAGTTGCTCAACCTTGATTTAAGTTTAGAGCTTTGAACAAAATTTCCAAAAGTGAAATCAAGTTTGTCCTTTTTAAGACTCTCAATGCAATTGATTTCGTTTGTTTCAAAATCCGAGTGAGTTAACAATATAAACAAAGCATTTGTAAGAGGTACAGGATAAAGATTAAGCGATAACTGTAATCGGTGAAGGAAACTTAGTGTATAAAACCGCACACGCTATGGCAATTTTCTCAAAAATTATTGGAGCGTAATTGTAAAGAATCCACGCTTTTTAAGCTGATTATCCTGAATATTGTTCTCGACTAATTAATTTCTTCGTGACTTGGAAATATAGAGGCTGATGGTATTACATTCAAGAATGACATTACTTTCAGTTTCCAAGTTTCCAAATATTAAACAAACACCGACAATGCTTATTTCCGCTGTTGGTTCCATGAGCTTATTGTAATTTTGGTGAAACTGTTCCGAGATCAAGAAAGGTTAATTATGTTTCTAATTTTTATCCAATGAGATTTTTGAAAATTTGCCATAAGATTTTTGACATTTATATTTTATGTCGATTCTTCTTGTAACGATACTTCTATCTGTCTTTATTTGAGGGCACACCGAATTTTATGTTCCGAAGGAAGGTATGATTGTTATTTTCTTTTCATCTCTGTTTCAATTTAATAGAACATAATGACAAGAATGCAGATGAGGGGAGTCGGAAAAACACGTAATAGCGCACATTAACGATCCTCCTTGTTATGCAGTACGCTTTCAAAACATGTTTCAAGCTTATTTGTTCTGAATCATCTCAGATTTTTCACTGAGGCTTAATTGTATAAAATAGGTTGCCAGATATACTTTTCAAAAACTCAGAAGCAGAAATAACTTTATTTCAAGTCAACAGAAAGTGATTCAGGGAAACACTAGAACATGATCTACTATAAGATTTAGAAATATGCATGAAAATAGCCGTAAAATTTCAAAGCAGAAAACCAAAAGATTAAATTTCTTAATTTTAACAATCATAATTTTTCAAAAATGAAATTATCTTAGTACCAGTCCCGTTTGAGTGTGTTATAGTTTAACTTTGAATTAAACGCCAAATGCTACTTTGATGTTTAAACTTATCACAAAGTGATTCATGAGCAAACAAACTTATGGTGACATCAAATGTAGTTTATCCTAAATGTAGTTCAGCTAGCAAACAGGCTTATACGCTACTGTGTGACATAGTTATAACTAGCAAGTTTGTTGAAGGACTTAGTTATAACTAGTACTTTTTCCTTATCGACATTGAGGCGTTTTCGTATGCAGTAAATATTGCTGCAAAATTTTACTGCGGCTTTGAAAAATGACTACAGCAGCAAGATCAATTTCGTTTCGCTTCAATTTCGTCAATAATCTGTTTCGCTTTAACTTTTTAAATAGTTATATTTTTATCTCCAGTTTAATAGTCTCTACTAGTGCAATTGTGACAGATAACTCGATAGATGATTCCATGGTTTTTATCCAAGGAGGTTTGACTGACATTGGGCTGGACAAACCAATTTTACCTCAAGATGGCGAGGGTCCAATGAGACAGATCACAGTCCCTTCTTTTTACATCGACAAAACAGAAGTCACAAATGAACAATTCAAATTGTTTGTTGACAATACTGGATATGTCACGGAGGTAAATAATGGGGTTTTAAAAATTAAACTATTAAACTATTGCAAACTAACTGAAAAAAAGTTAAAACCGGATGCATCTCAGCGACAAAAACGCTCATTCACGTCTCAAGCGTTTGTTGACCACTCAAGTGACCTCTGATCAGACCCAAATCAAACCATTGTCCGACATCCGCGACCTCGAACCCATCTCCAGAAGCTGTGATTTTGGTCTGGAAACACCATCTCCTATTGAATTGGGTCTGATCAGAGGTCACTTCCCATGTAGGTACCCCGACCTGGTCCTTAACCCATTTGTTCAACTTAGCTTAACAGACCCATTATATACATAGTAATTTACGTACCCGGACCGTAGTGTCATTAAAAATCAGTACTGAATCATAAAAAATTCATTCTGTTTTTTTCTATGCGCAGAGCTCTGATCAGGGCACTTATTCGCCATTTCATAGTAAATTTCAGAGTAAATTCTGAGTTTTTTCTGAACATCATGAATCTCAGTTTCTGAATTCTTCCTGAACATAATGAATTTTATCCTGATTTTTTACTGATCAGTATGCTAAATCGCCCGGAACTTGGGAAAAAAACGCAAAAGCCAGTGGTAAAACTCAATTAATTGATCATATGGTTAATTGATAGAATGGTCAGTAAAAGGGGTTAACTGAGTCAGTTTGTTTATTATTATATTAGTTTATCGCACTGATTTCACTCTATCGCACTGATGGTAGTATAGTAGTTGGATCGATCGCACTGATGGTAGTATAGTTGTATCGCACTGATGGTAGTATAGTTGTAATGCACTGATTTCACTCTATCGCACTGATTTCACCCGAGGAAACAATACCTGCGACCTTCGTCGGATGAGCCGTCGGCTGACACTGACACCAGAGCTCCAGGAAAAGACGTCTTCGTTCAGGAGGGACGGAGATGATGCAGGTAAAGGTAGAATGTTTCACAGTACTTCCAATGTGCTGAAAAAGGACCAATACCACCGCCATCCACCCGCCTACCACTACCACCATTATCCCCGCCATCCACCCGCCTACCCCCACCACCATTACCCCCGCCATCCACGCGCCCACCACCACCACCATTACCCCCGCCATCCACGCACCCACCAACACCACCATTACCCACGCCATCCGCCCGCCCACCACCACCACCATTACCCCCGCCATCCACCCGCCCACCACCATTACCCCCGCCATCCACGCGCCCACCACAACCACCATTACCCCCGCCATCCACGCGCCCACCACCACCACCATTACCCCCGCCATCCACGCGCCCACCAACACCACCATTACCCACGCCATCCACCCGCCCACCACCACCACCATTACCCCCGCCATCCACCCGCCCACCACCACCACCATTACCCCCGCCATCCACCCGCCCAACACCACCACCATTACCCCCGCCCACTACCACCACCATCCACCCGCCCACCACCACCATTACCCCTGCCATCCATGTTTAAACTTATCACAAAGTGATTCATGAGCAAACACAGCTTATGGTGACATCAAATGTAGTTTATCCTAAATGTAGTTCAGCTAGCAAACAGGCTTATACGCTACTGTGTGACATAGTTATAACTAGCAAGTTTGTTGAAGGACTTAGTTATAACTAGTACTTTTTCCTTATCGACATTGAGGCGTTTTCGTATGCAGTAAATATTGCTGCAAAATTTTACTGCAGCTTTGAAAAATGGCTACAGCAGCAAGATCAATTAAAGTTAATCTGTTTGGCTTTAATTTTTTAAATAGTTATCTTTTTATCTCCAATTTGCTAGTTTTTTCTAATGCAATTGTGACAGATGACTCGATAGATGATTCCATGGTTTTTATCCTAGGAGGTTTGACTGACATTAGGCTGGACAAACCAATTTTACCTCAAGATGGCGAGGGTCCAATGAGACAGAACACAGTCCCTTCTTTTTACATCGACAAAACAGAAGTCACAAATGAACAATTCAAATTGTTTGTTGACAATACTGGATATGTCACGGAGGTAAATAATGGGGTTTTAAAAATTAAACTATTACACTATTGCAAACTAACTGAAAAAACTAACTGAAAATTTTCGGTCCTTTTGAACTCCTGTCTGGCCCCTCACTGAACTGAATTGTCGGGCACTGGTATCCTATCTTTGCTTAAAAAAATTTAGTGACTTCTAAATTAAATTTAATTCTCTACGCCACGTATGCGGCTATCTGACACCTGACGTCATCTGATTGCTTACTTTAATGTTGTCCCAAACTGAATATAGTACAAACGGATTGTGTCAAATGGACAATACTGACTTTATCACACATGTCACAGCTGTTCGCAGAAAGTTTTACCTTTTCTAAGTTTTCAATCTAGGCTGTTTTCTGCTTGTTTATTTTTTCTTTGCATAAATTTATTTCTTTTTCTTTGCATTTATTTTTTCTCTGCTTTGACTGTCAGGTAGCATGATGAGGGAAAAATTCACCATGTTAGAAGTTTGAAAGAGAACAACCTAATTATATGTTACATGACTGTGCTTGAAGTCACTGCGAAGTTCTGGCGTTTAAGCAGGACCACGCAGCGGTTCGAGATGTTACGCCAGAATTTCAAAGTGACGCCTGCAGAATCACGTAACCTTGCTCATTTAGATACGAAGTGTGCGCATTCTAAAATGACAAAAGTTCATGGAAGTCAACTTCTGGCTACGTATATAGCAACTTCTGCCATTGTAACTTCTGGCGTTTTCGTAGTCACTACCAATTTTTGCGGAGACACTGCAGACTTTCGGCATTTCAAAATGTGAACTTGATTGTTTTATGTGAATTGAGCTTGAATTAAGCTTAAAATAGCTTATTAAGAAGCTTTACCTTTTCAACTTATATTTAGCTAGCGAGACGAAGCCATGAGGAACAGGAAAGAATAATAGTAAGAGTTATGAGAGATGCCCGCGTGTGAGAGCTTAAGACCAGTTGGTGGGAATGGTTAGCACACTAGGCTTGCAAGTGAGAGATGCTAGTTACAATTCATTGCCAGTCCACTTTTACAGTAGTTGCGCCTGCTTAGAAACTTCAATATCAAAAAATGGCTTTTAGACAGAAAAAACTGTTGTAAGGCTATTCAATTTAACAGTGCTGTCTAAAATCAGGAAAAAAGATTCCATGAAAATTGAAACAGCATGTTCTCCATCCCAAGCGACATAAAAAAGAGAAGGAAAGTTAGTTGTAGAATCAACTCAATCAGCCTAGTTTTTTTAAAGAATTTGCGTCGCAATCAGAGATAATTAAGTCAAAATTAAAGACAAAAAATTTTGTATTGAGACGCACTACTTAGTTACAATCTTTACTTTATGATGTTTAACTGCACGTACCTTTTCGATAAGTTAAGTATAGACCTCATTTCTTCAGACAAAACGTTCAATTTCTCAGCCGCATCTCCCGTTAATCTTTGGCAGTAAATCCGAGAAGCAGTTCTATACGTTCTTGGATAATATTTTGTGAAAACTACTACTAAATACAAAGACTCATTGTTCCTATCTCCAAAATTGTTTGGTTTAAGGAACTTTATTTTTACATGTTTTTTTTTCGCCGCAAAGTCAATTTTAGCAGATCGATCTTTTGCAACGATAAACAAACTAAATCGATTGTTTAAGGAACGATTTCAATTGTTCGATCTCTCGAGAAAAAATGAGGCAGGAGGTTAATCTTGTTCCTGATTTTTTCACTACGCAGAAGGCTTAAATTTTTAAATTATTGCAATGTATTTATTGCAATTTCAGAACTATTATTCATCTTCTCTTGGCTCTTCTAAAATATAAAACTTTGGGTTCTGTTTGCGCGCTGTCTCAAGATCTGTTCAAAAATTTTTGAACTCAAGATTGACTTATCAAAATCAAATAGTAGTTGTCGCTCTTTTCACCACAAAGCAAAAACGACAACGAAAACAAACATGAGCCATTCTAGGGCTTGAAAACTTTCATTTCGATGTCATTCCTGCTTTTTATAATATTTTCTCCAAAGCTGCCAAAAATGATACAAGTGTTTCATTAGTGTATATTTTCAATTGTTCGAGTATCGCAGTGGCCACAAATGAAATGGTTTTCACTTATATAATATTTGCTTCACTTGTTGCCTGTATTTGTTGTTCTTTTTGTTTTTTTTGTAACATAACCTCGTTAAGGGTGAGTCACAAAGGTTTTCTGATGCAACTTCGTATTACCTGTTTAAGAAAATTCATGAAAAGTTACTGCTATTCTTATCTTTTTCAACAGGTACTTTCTCAATTTCTGTTTTCATTTTTGAGCTTTAGCATGCTTGTTCTGTTTGTTGTCCAAACACTTAGTACCAATAATCACTGTTCAGAATGGTTTTAAATGAAGTATCAGCTTAAACTGATTAGTGTTTTTAGTTGGCAGTTTCTACTGCAAATAAAACTTTATTCTAATTTAAAATTTTTGTTTTGTGTTTTTACCCGTTTTTGTTGCCATATTTTTCGACTTATTCTTCAGTCTCTTTCTGTTGTTTTATTACCCAGTCTTGACAGTTTCCGTCAGTTCATTACTAAGACTTGAAAAAACTCAATTTATTTTTCTAGTTTCTAATATAGGGTTACAGTGACTTTTTCACATGGTATTTTGACAAAATATTTTAAAGTTTTTACTGTATTTACTGTTTATATTGCTGTCTCATGGCTTATTCTCAGGAATGACTGGCAGCAATTGTTTTCTGTTGAATGATTACGGAACTGTTTTTCATTTCAATTGGCGTTTGTTGGTTTATCATTTTAAAATGGTCTTTTTTGCAAAAAAATTAATGGGTTTTCGTTATTTTCAGATTTTTTTTTTGTATTTTTTTGCCACAAGTAAATTAAAATTATAACCATAAACCATACGGTTAGATATACTTGAAACAAAAAAAACTTCAAATCAATCAAACAAAATTTAATAATAAACGTCAACAAAGTTCTTAAAGAATCACAATTTTCTTCCGATTGTTTTCTTCCTAAAAATAAAAATAACTTTTAAAAGCTTCTACGCTACCATTCAAAGGAATTTTTTTCATGTTGTGAGAGCAAAAAACATTCAACGTTTTCTGAAAAATGTTTTCAGTTTTTGCCAACCGAAGCCCTTGTGGTAACTTATTCCATTTTTGTACGCATTGACGAACAATCGAATTCAATCCACAGCTGGTTTTGGCATTTTTTCAAATTTTGAAATGCTTTATTCGAGTATTTTGAAGACTCAGATACCCGTAAAAGTTTTCAGAATTTTCTGGCCTGGCTTTATCATAACGAAATTTGATAAGCGACTTTTTTGCTTTTACTAGCTCAGCTGGTAGTGTCTTTGTCTGGATTAGCAGATCTCTCGCTTTGACATACTTTTTACTTAGAAAGCACACATTTATACCCCAGTTAATCTGTCGAATAAGGCGTTTTAGGTTTTTTGCAGATAAACTTTGACGAAAGATTGCCAAAAATGATAAGTGTGAAAGCACAAGTGATTTTAGAAGAAAAATGGGCGCGTTCAGGGGAACTTAACATCTTATTAGGTAAATTGATCTTATAGCATGAGCCATCATTTTTTAAGTTTTATTCAGCTGCTCCCCAAAACTAACATTTCTGTCAATTGGAATACCAAGATATCTGCAACTTTTTGGTGTTTTGAGAATTCGTTTTTAAATAAAATCCAAAATCAGAATTATTGCGCGAGAAAAAGATCAATTCGGTTTTTCGAATTTGTTTGTATTCAAAGTTAATTTGTTCATCTCTACATATTGTTGTGTTTTTTGTTAAATTTCCATGACTTTTCCATGTAAGCTACTTTTCTGTCCACAGCAGACAATACTTGTGTCATCTGCGAATTGAATTACATTTTCCGTTGTGTTTATATTAGATGAGAAATCGTTCACATATAAAAGAAAAACGAGTGGTCCTAAAACAGTTCCTTATGGCACACCGTGAATCACAATTTCACAATCAAAGAACATGCACTTAAGTTTTACCCTTTGTCTGCGGATGGCAAGAAATGAAAACAGTAATTCTTTCGCTTATTGGTAAAAACCATAAATTACAGTTTTCTTAAGGAAAATGATATGCGAAATGAAATTAAACGCTTTTGCAAGGTCTAGAAAAATAGCAGCAGTTTCTTTTCTTTGATCTAAATTAGACGAAACTGTTTCCACCAGTTCTTAAACTGACTCTGTTTCTATAATTTTTTCTGAAATCCGAATTTCTCTCGTTTATAATTTTATGCTTATCAACGAAATCCATCATCTGAGTCAGAAGGAGGCGCTCAAAGGTTTTTGCAAAATTCAGAGACACATAAACTGATCGATAGCTTGTGCTATCTAATTTATCACCTTTTTTGAAAATTGGTGTTACATAGGCTAGTTTCATTTTATTTGGGAAAACTTTCTCCTTAATGCAATCGTTTAGGGCGAACTGTAGATGTACGCCAAAAGCTAATTTGCTGGATTTTATCGGTCAAACTGAGATTTCAGCAGGTCCTGCTGCTTTGTTATCGTCCAGCGAGTCAATGGCTGAATAAAATTCTTTTCTAGTCACTGTTCTGAATGTTAATTCAGGTATATTAAGTTTATCAGAGTATTTACAAGCAACATCCGAACCTTTGAAATCACTTAGATTAGCAAATGATCTATTTAGACAACTGACAACATTTTTTGGTCCCCTTAAAATTTCACCACTGTCTAATCTGATTTTATCAACCTTGACATCTTTTTCTACTCGAACTGATCTTCTGTTTAATGAACTTCCATTGTTTCTTACTTGTTGGTAGTTTTTGGAAGAAATTGATGCAAAAATTGTTGTGGGCGTCCCTTAGTCTCCTATTAACCAAGTTTCTTAAATGCTTAAATTCTTTGTACGTCTCGCTGCCATGACGTTTTTTCGATTTATTGAACAAAAAATGTTTTTGGGCAATCAAATGCTTCAATTCTTGTGTTAACCAGGGCTCAGATTTCTTAAAACTTTCCCCCCTTTTTTAACAGTCTGAATTGATGCGTGATTTTTATCAATTTTCTCACAGATATTGATGACTGAATCAAGCATATCGTTGCCATTCTTAGATTGGTACATTCTCCGCCATTCGGCGAGGGCATGATCTCTGTTAACTTTAGAACGTGACAAAAATCGAAAATTGCTCATCGTTATTGTTGTCACTCTCAGATTTCAATGGGGTTTGATTCGAAGATAAAAAGAAAATGGTCAGAGTTCAAAGGAATTGTTGTGACCTTGTAGGCAATTATCTGATCTTTAGCGGCTTAGGCTCAACATTACCAACGAGGTTCCAATAAGCATAAATGAAGCTGGTTTTATGGCATAGCCCTTATCTAAAGATTGTATTACTTTAACATTTGGTCACAAAAAATTTGATTAGTATTTGTAAGTTGCGTTACTTAATTAGTAAAAATAGTTTTTTCGGCTCCGCACTTTGAATTCAAATTGTCAATGATTGTCCATATCTCCTGTTTTCCCACATTCCCTTGAAAAATCCTATTTTATAGGTTGGAACAATTCCTGTTAGGAGCACAGATGGTGCCAATACCCCTTATTTAATATAGGAAAAGATCGGAGAAACTACTATGTGTTCTGATCTAAAAACTGTTCTAAAGGTGAAAAAATGTCTACATTTTGATAGAAATAATGTTTTACCCTGCTGAGTGCAAGGTAGGTCTAATTGTTGCGTCGCAACACTTATTTTTGTTAATTAGACTTGCTTTAAACGCTTTAAAGACTTAAATGCTTTATGCTTAAGAAGAACTCAAGCTCAATAGGAGACAAGTATTTTTGATAAAATCAGATGAAATTATGATTTCTTAGTTCAAATCACGTGGTAACTTATTGTTGCATTTGTTGCAGATGTCATCTTGAATTGAAGTTTTGAAGCTCTCGAAATATGAAGGTCAAAAGGTTGTTTACCGCAACACTAATGATTTCATATTAAGTATATCGTTGTAAAGGTTTACAGAATCTTTTTGCATGGATACTTTTATATCTTCTGAAGCTTTCGACCATATCATACAAAACTTGAGAAATGTTGAGGTCAAATAGTCCAAAATTGGCAACAGAAAATCTCCAAACTCTCTGAATCATTCATTTTCCCCCATGATCAGAACTCATTCAGGAGTTGGAAAAATAATAATAGCACTTTTGTTTTGATGTTGAATGGGCCACATAGCACATTGCAGAAGTTTGTGAGTATGATGTTTTTCCAGACGGAGTACTTATATTATTTATCAACGTAAACAGAATGGAACTATAGGGTTGCTACAACTAAATTCAAAGCAGTCATATGTTTTAATTACAGAGTAAGGGCTTTCTGGTGGTCCTTCTGGCATCTAGTTTTTGAAGTACTAATATATGCAGTTTTATCAAATGGAATTGTGTCGCTATAACTGCATATTTTGATGTTTCAGGCCGAGACGTTTCAGAACTCATTTGTCCTTCAAAACTTTGTCAGCGAAGAACTGAATGCCAAAATTGAGCAGTCGGTGAGTGCATTCTTGCGTCGTATAAAAACTGGTCCTCTGATACAGAAGATTATATGACATTTTGCCCAATGCTTTTATACTCAATGTCATTATACCCAATGCCATTATACCCAAGCCGTTATTTTACCCAAGTTGTCATTATACCCAATGCCATTATACCCCTGCTGTCATTATACCCAATGCCATTATATCCAAGCCGTTATTTTACCCAAGCTGTCGTTATATCCAATGCCATTATAACCAAGCTTTCATTATACTCAATGCCATTGGACCCAATGCGAATTTACGAACTGCCCTTTAACCTTTTTGTTCAAAAATTCGATTACATTCGCAGTCGCTATTACAAGGATGTTTGAACACACTTAAGTGGACGATATAATCCCATATTCGGTCGTAATGGTTTCATATCAAGTCCATTTTTTAATCCAAATAGTCGCTCTGGCAACTAAACAAGATGGTACAAAAATTGACATTGAATAAAGTTGCATTTGTATACTGGCAAGTTGGATATAATGGAATTGGGTCAATTGTCTTGGAACCGGTACAGAGCATTTTCTGTCTCTACGATGTAATTATTGGCAAATTTAGGAAGCGGGTAAAGTTACTCTAATTTGTACGCAGATTCTATTTTATAATCCTAATACACTGGCCAGAGTAAATCAAAACGGATTTTGCTAACGCTCCAATCTTTGCCGCCTTTGAGCGTTTATTGTCATATACGGGAAATATTGCTCGCATGTGGTATGAACGAAAAATCCGAGCGACATGTGCATTAAGTCAATTGAGAGATCCTTAAAAGCCTAGTGGCAAGAAGAATCCGGTATCCCTAAATGTGCCATTATGTACATAGCAACAGACTATAATGTAACATTGAGCTTAGTTCATTTTATTAATAGCCGCGAAGCCATAGCTGAGGCTATTATTGGCCTTCCCTTAGTTTTTACGACTCGAAGAGTATTGGTTTCCTTAAGGTTTTTTTTTTACCGGAAGTACTATTCGTTCAGACGATGTTTTGACCTAAAAGCGAAAGTGAGCAAAATTGCAGTGTGAACTAATTTTTTTTGAGCGAGAAAAGTTTTTTGATCATGCGCTGCGTTTAGTGAATGACTTTTTGACATAGAAAAGTAGCTTTGACTGAATGGCACATATAGATAACCGTTTTTAGCCGTTTTTTCGTCTAAGTGGCCTAGTTTTTTTTTGCTTGTAATTTGGTTTTTTGTAGAAGTAATTTTTAATCGATGCTATGTTGAAATGTAAACCCCGGAAGTTGATAGCACACTATTTTGCGTAGCCTGAAATTGCGTTTCAAATGCGAAATTGGCACATATTTCTTGATTTTTTAGGTAATTTTTGGCTTTTTTCTATTAATTTCTTCATTTTTGGATCTTTTAGCTGTTTTTGTCAAAAATCAGTTAATATGGTAACTTCCTTTTGATAATTCTTATACTCAATGCCTCTTTCTACCTCGATGTAATTTTGTTTCATAAAATTGTGCATTTGCTAATC
Source organism: Convolutriloba macropyga (assembly GCF_964194025.1). Taxonomy (NCBI): domain Eukaryota; kingdom Metazoa; phylum Xenacoelomorpha; order Acoela; family Convolutidae; genus Convolutriloba; species Convolutriloba macropyga. Next base: position 27,134,607 of record NC_134474.1, on the reverse strand, counting down.
CGATTTTCGTAGTTTTTCGCCAATTTTGTTCAGTTTTTTGTTTTGTATTTTGATTTTAATTACTAGAAATAGTATTTTGGGGAACATGAGGGACTTTAATTTTGTTTCAATAAAAATTCAATCATTTTTGGTGTTAAGTTTTTGAAAAAACAGCTAAATTTTTTTCATAAATGCAGTCTTAAATATTTTTTGACCACTTTTTTGCAAAATGTTTCATTGTTTCGCATGTCTGAATTCTGCTTTTTCTTGTTTTATTCTCTTCAGCAAGTTGGATTTTTGTCTCGAATGACTCGTTTTTTTTTTCTATGTCTCGAATGCTGATCAATGAAATGTACTCGTTTTTCTCGGTTTTTTTAAATTTGATTTTTAACTTTCAAAAATCAAGAATTGGTCTTTTTGTTACGGTGTTCCTAACATTGTGTCCATATTCTTCACATTCTCATTTGTATCATTCTAGTTTTGTCCTGGCACCTACTTTCATATTCGTTATATTGATTTTTTCAGTTGTTAAAAAATTGAATGAATTCAGCTTTTTCTTAGATCTTGGTTTCTTCGGTTTGCAATTGATTTAATTCAAAATAAGTCAGTACTGGGAGTTTGCTAGAAATCCTTTTCCAACATTTCTAATTATTACTATTCATTGCAATTTTTTTCCGGGCTTGGTATTGTTTTCAGACGATTTTTTGCCTTTGAATATTATTCTGTTGCTTTTGTTTTTCTATGATTAATTTAATTTTTGAATTAGTTTGAAATCATGTTGTCTAGCATATATATAACAAGAAAGAATCGTGTATTAGTTTGGTCTTAATTGCCGTGATTAGAAATCTAATTGTAGTGGTCCTCTGATTCTTAAGTTTGAGCACTCTTTTTTAAATAATTTTGACTTTCCTGTCTTTTTTGAAAAGTTTTTATCTGCCGTTTGCTTTCGCGATCTTTTTGCGATTAGAATCAATAATTATCTGAGGGCAATTGATGGCCCTGTCAGCTTTGTCAAGTTATCAGTTTTTCGACCATCCTAAAAATTTCAGACTTTTTTAACGTTACCAAACATTTTCAATAATAAAATTTTGCTGCCTTTTCTTTCTCTTGGTGATTGTGGTTTAAATTTCATCGATTTGTAGATCAGACCCGGGGAGGTAAAGAGTTAGTGCTTTAATACAAAAGGTAATAGCTTCAACTTTTTGTGAAGTTTTGGTGCTTCGAGTCGCTTCCGGAATTCTTCCGGCTATGTTTTTTTATTTATTTCGTCGTCAAGATTTTTGTTACGACCATATGACGTCACAACCACTTCAAATCTGCTTTTTGTTCAATCGTTCGTGAACTGCGTGCGTGACGTCATTTTTCACTCTTAGTGGAGCTAGTTTTTTGTTCGTTCGCATGATTAAAGTTTTAGTCACACGTGACTTACCTCTCTTAAAAGTGACTTCCTCACTCTGAAATCGACTTTTTCTTTGCTTAAATTCAAAGAGATAAGGTCAAATGAGTGCTTGTCACTCTTATTGAAGGTTATTTAAGAGCAGCTAATAGAAACAGCAATAAGTAATACAGATTTTTAATCAAAATTTAACATCTCAGCCCTTAAGGAAAAGAATAAGTTTCTTTTTTGGTCTGTCTTTTTACCTTCTTTTTGAGACTACAGATCTATGAAGCTATTGCGGCTTTTTTCTGGCAATTTGCCAGCTATGTTTTTATAATTTGGACGGCATTCCATTTACAAATTAAGTTAAACTTGCTGTACAGACGCTAGCCAGCCTAATAGGCTATGGGCTCTTTTCTGTCATACCCCCCACTTTAATTCGTACCCCCTTTTATGCATATAATAGCATATTTTTTGGATGTCATAAACTCACATAGTCAATTAAACACAAACGGAAATTACAATATAATGCTGCAGCGAAGTTTTGAAATTAACGCGCATGTAAAAAATTACAATCTGTAGATGACTAATGCGTGAAGAACCGGCAGTTTAATAATGTGTGTTTTTATCAATTCGAAGTTTATCTTGCACACGAACAGTTTTATCAATCATTTTCTTAAAGTAATCGGGATCAAAAATCTTTTCAATTTAGCTCTGATATTACGACATATTACCGTTATCAAAACAAGAATCGATAAGTAACAAAAATAGAATTTTGGAAGGTGCAAACAGATTGACGATATAAGACTGGGGGCAATAGCAGAAAAGAGCCCGTTGACTGGATTCCTGTAGTGAATCCACTAATTAAAGTCGTTAAAGTCACTCGTAAAAGTTTCTTTTTTAAACTCACAGTAAATGTGTCTGAAAATACATTGATCTCGCATGAGGAAATTTTTACAACTGAGCAGCAGAAAATTTGAAGTTCGTGAAACTGCACCACGTTAACAGCTGCAGAAAAGTCCATCCCTAATTTCTTTTGCAAACTTCCGAATCTTGACATAATCTTCCTCCTCGAGTTTACACCATGCCAAATATTTGATATTGCAAGACTCGATAAATTGACCAAGCTCATAACGACTGTCCAGAAAAGGCATAAAAAATCAATGTTTTTAGAAGCCGTCAATTCTTGTCTTATGAGTTCTGATGCTTAGTAGGTTGCCCAAGCACCTTGGTGGCTGCCAGTGGATGGAGCTGACTGGAAACAGCCAGAAGGACCAGGTTCCTCAGTGATGGACAGGATGAGCAACCCCGTAGTGCATGTCAGCTGGAGTGATGCTACAGAGTACTGTGCGTGGGCGGGGAAGAGGCTTCCGTTTGAGGCAGAGTGGGAGAGAGCGTGCAATGGTGGAAAACCACAGAGGTCTGAAAGACTTTTTCATTCTAGATCTCATAGCGTTAATGTCAAGACCCTCACTTTCATGCAGTTTCGTGATTGAGTTTGAATAAATAATACTTGATGATTGGTCATTTGAGATTTTTTAACGCGTAAGTATTTAACCCCCCTGTTATCCTCTTAATTTACATGATTCCTACAAAAAAGATGATAATTGAACAGCCTGATCTTAAATACAAATAAAATCGCATGCACTATGCCTCTTTTACAGCCTAGTCACGAATAACGGTGTTTTTAGTTACTACATTGGAGAGGCATGCTTGGTCGTGAAATTTTATGTCTTCTGAGGCGCCGAACCAGTATAGATAAATAATATCTTTTTAATTGCTGTTCTGTGAAATTAACCAATGATTATCACAAACGAGCTCAAAAATGCAAAATTTGATTTTTATTTTTTTTTTCAGATTTCAAGAATTGCATAATTTATGACACGCCTAATTTTTGTTACAATTGTATAAAGAACTTTGCAGGAACTTATACACTAAAGTTCAATCACAACAGTAGGAATCTTACGGGAAAATTTCATTTTTTAATTGCTCAATTTTAGGTCCCAGTGTCTGTTTCTATAAATTCTTAATTATATTCCTATACTTCTGTTATCCAGACTGTTCCCTTGGGGCAACAGAGAAACCAAAGATGGAAAGTGGCTCCTCAACATCTGGCAGGGCAAATTCCCTGCTGAAAACTTGGAGGAGGATGGATACGCTGGAATTGCACCAGTAGGTTTATGCGCAAAAAACTCAAATATCGGAGAATTAGATATCATTTATCAAAATCATTTTCTAGACAAAAATCCAGAGCAGCTCGTTTTACGAGAACAGTTCCCTTTTTTTTCAAATTTCTTTTAAATACACTTTTAAACACACAAGTTCAGGCGTGGACTACAGCTGGGACAAATAGCAACAAATCCTTGCTCCTTTTTGGGCGTCAATGTGGCATAATTTGAACACGATCAACGTATATTTACCGCTTAATTACGTAAGAAAGTCGCGGAAGATAATTTACTATCTAGTCAACGCTAGTTAAAAAAGAAATATTTTTCCAAAAATTCCTTGACCCGGATCTGTTTCAGGTTGCCTCTTTTCCCAACTCCAGTCTGGGTCTGTATGACATGGTTGGCAATGTGTGGGAATGGACGCAGGATTGGTACACCAACAAACACTCACCTGCTTCTAATTCTATGGTAAACAACAAACCCTACTCCAGAAATAGTCGATGTTAAATGCAGGAAAATTGCGGGTGTTTGCGGTTTGAGTTAAACAAAAACGACGAAGACTTACGTTTTTTTCCTCGGTATCGTCGTACGGTTTCGAAACGTAGAAAGAGTGTCGGTATGTTTGATATCAATGTTTGAAGCCTTTAATTCATAAATAATAGCTAATATTAGATAAATAATAACTTCCTCTTGATACTTGAATCTTTTTAATACAAACATCTCCCTTAAAAACGATGATGCAAAAACATTTAGTCTATGTGTCAGCAAACCCAATCGTAACCGTGAGTGTCTAAATTTATAAACTGACCTTTTCTTTACTAGGAATGTGAGTTTACCAACAACAATTTTACTCAAATTTTTTGATCTTCAATTGAACAATAAATAAACAATGGTTGGGGATAACACTGTTTGAATAAACTAAAGTGAGCTTGATAGACAGTTGGGATTTGAAAATGCGGAAGCTGTATTGCAGCACTTCACTTTGTCTTATTTCCAACAAAAGCCAGCATGAAAGCAAAAAGCCTCTGGGAGTATAACAGAAAAGACCTTTTAAAACAAAAAGTGTTACACAAAACAAATACACGCTAGAATCACGTGAAACTTATCAAATCTAATTAAAAAAAAGTGAGTAACAGCCTGGGTAACATATTCTCAGCGAAGTTTTATGATATTTTTGTGAGCTTTTTCAGTTCATGAGTATTTTCAGAATACCCACGGGGGGATATTCATTATTCCGATTGTAGAATTTTGTACTTTGCTTAGGTTGACTAGCTGGGGGCCGACTAGCGCCCAAAACTCTAACATATTGAAAGGGGTGTTTTGATGGCTCTCAGACTTCTATTGGAGGGTGATTTTGTCACCACGCTTCTCTTGTCGGCTGTAGGAAGCTCGAGTTGGAATAATGAATTGATTCGCGTAATTAAATAACATCAAATGAATGAACAAGAAATGCAAAAGATCACAAAATGAAATCAAAATTCAACCAGTGTTTTATTATAAAAGATAGTTCACAGCTTCAAATTTGTAACCAAATTCGCAACTAAAGAGCTACTATTCTCTATCACAACCACACAAGAAGTGCTCCAAATAGCTCTCAATTAGGCCGCTTGATCTTAATGCGGTTATCCGGTGTTCTGATTTCCAATCGCGCAAACTGATGTTTTGAATTAATCAAGTCAGTTCAAATCTCTCAACAAGGTTTTTGTTATCACAACTTCTCTACAGGTCAACTCTTAAGCTACAACTCTGTTATGAAACTGATTTCGTAATGTTGTTGTTCTACTCCTCAGTAACTTATAAACCATTAACGTACAAGAGTGATCAAAACAAAAGAATTTTTTCACATCGCATTATGGACCACATTAGTTATGCTTTTCTTACTTTTAGTTTGTTATGACTATATAATAACAATTTAATAACCTGAACGCCTTCTTTATACATTGCTGACATCTACTCAAGCTATTCGAACTAAAACAAAAGCCGTATCAGACTTAAGACGCTACCAATTAATCAGTTGGTCATCTTCAGAGCTTCAGAGTTAATACAGCTCATTTCAGACTATATCTATGAAACAGTTTCTCAGCTCCCTTCTCCAATAGCTATAGTAACATAATGAGACTTGGCATATGATATCTTTACATCACTCTCTAAAACCTTGCAGAACTAAAGTTGGGAAAATGAAAAAAAGAACTATTCACTTTGTCTCATCACAATGGTACGATTACCGCTCTAGAAGTTAAAAATCAGTTTCTCCGAATCCTACACCGATATGGGAGCCTTACTTTTCTGAGCTCAGTTACTTTGTGAGGGGGTCACCCAAGTAACACTTTGTTAAGCCTGCATAAGAATCTCAGCTGAATCCGATCTTCACAAGTTAGTTCTTGAGCTTTACACCACCCAGGTTTTTTTGGTTCCACTTGTTCGTCGACCTTGTCGAAAGTTTTAGTGGCTTGGTCGTTTAAAGGCCTTTTACTGATTAAAATTAAGAATATTCCTGATGATAAACTATGATCGATCTACTACTAAAGTTTGTAAGGGTCACTCAATTATTGTTGTTGCTTACTACTTGTCTAAAAAAGCTGAACTAAATTATTATTTTCAGATCAGTCATTTTGAGAGTCAAGGCCTCTAAGTAATAGTTTTTACAAGTTCTTGCTACAAAAATTTTACAATAGTCAAAAAGATTGATTAATCTAGGTGATAAGTAAAATAGCGTTTATAACGTTAAGTTTACTCGATTTTGTTTGCTTGATCGAGTAACTGATTGAAGTCAATTTATTCTTCAAACGTCAATTAACTGCTATAAGTGCTCTAAGAGCCTTAGGCAATGATGATACTTGCAAAGCATTTAGTTCCTCGATTGACATTTAGTGCCCCGCTGCTCATGTCAGACATATTGGACGCTTGAGTTTGCCTACATTCAAATCTACTCAAAAAACAAATAAGTTGAGCGAATTTTATTCAGGTTAATAAACTCAATTAAGAAATTTCTTCAGCACCGTTTCAAAATTCTTGGAGTTGGAAAAAAAACAAGATGGAAAAAATTACTCGAGAATGGAAAGCAATAGAAACAACTAAAAATTGTGAGATTCAATAGATGTGTATCTTTTTGCGGCTAGCTTCTAAAAACCTATGAAATATACAATTTGTACTTCCGCTCCAAATTACTTCACGCTCTTAATTGCTCTTGCGCGTCAGCTTCACTGCATTGAATTCTATTAATGTTGGGGCGTTTGGCCAAATTAGTGTTGTGTTTCAGACTGGACCGTCCAGTGGGAAAGACAAAGTGAAGAAAGGAGGATCTTTCATGTGCCAGAAGGTAATTAATTTAACATCATATTTCAGTTCACTACAGATCTTCAGATTATTTCTGACCGATAATGATTTCAACCAAATGACATCAGATAAGACTCATTCGAGTGCACACCGGTAATTGCCAGTCCAAAGTTACTGTGTCTGGACAGTTGTTCAAGCGCACTAAATTCTGGACAAACTTGATTTTAAGCGAAATTTAGTCGGATCATGCGCTCGGTCAAAGATGTCAATTCAGTCTACGAATTGAGCTTGTACGACATACCTAAAAATGATCCATATAATCTAATTTTAAGCTTAATGCTAAGGCAAAGCAACACGGTTCACATTTTCTAATTGTTAGAGATCCTTCAGTATTTACCCTCAATCAAAATAGATAATGAGCTCTTTAAAATGCTACCCCGGTTTGAGGTTTAGACCTGGACTTATAAAAAGAGTTTAAATATCTGTTGAGTGGGGACTTTATTGACTGCAATTACACAATCGATTTTCCTGGTTAAAGTGAGGGAAAGACTTTTAATTACTATAACCAACAATTCATCGCGCCTAGAGGAACTTATTGTTCCAAACCCTCAATGAAATGGGGGTTAGTAACTTTATACCAACCCCACTTTTTGACCCCCTATATCTTTTGACGAGAGATACAAAAATGGTATCATTGGAAATCTTTTGAAAAACTAAATCGGTTGATGAAGTCATTTTTTACTCAAAAAAATGAGGTTCAAACTTTTTGACTTTTTCACGTTTCGCGTGTTCATTTTATGAGCATTTTATATACATTTTATTTAATAAATTTTCAAGTAAAATTGATATCTTGACTGTTTAAAATGAAGCCTTCATAAAAGAGAGCATTCAGTAACTTCTAATTACTAGGCTAAAAAAAGTTAGGTCGGTGAAAGTGAGGACGCGTTAACAGTTCATGGAGCAGCTTTGGTGTCAACTGCGACTATCCAGAATTAACTCAGCCAAAAATTTATTTCTGAAGCTGTTTTCACTATAAAACCTAAATTGACAAAAGCAGCTTTTAAAAAATTGACGCTTAAGTTTACTTTAAAAGTTGGGGAGAGGCTCGATAAATACTTACATTTTCACTGTTTTATTATGTTATTATTCTTCATACGGTTACATTTTTAATAGCTGCGGAAACAATAGCTGGGTGGAACAATTATACGCCTTCTCTAGTTGGCATTAATAGCATTTATTAAAATACATATAATCTTTATCATTTGAACGGTTCGAACACTTTGCAAACGGACATTACAGATTCTCCTTGTTTTCTTTAATTGTACTTTGTCCCGGTTCAATTGAAATTTTTTTATATCATAATAGTTAAATTTGGCGTAAATCGATAGAACAAATGTATGAAGCTAGGTTTGTACCGCAAACAAGCCATTTTTTTTGCAGCAACATTTACTAAAAAAAATCAAAAAAAGTTATTTTTAGGGTTTTTGCTACCGATACAGATGTGCAGCTCGCGGCAACAATTCGCCCGACACCTCAGCTTACAATCTCGGATTCCGGTGTGTCAAATCAGCCAGTCCAAATCCCGAGACTGACCCAGATTACAAAAAGAATGAAAAGAATAGAAATGAACTGTGATAGAAACATGTTTCGTTGATCTTTTCCGTACCCCCCCCCCCTCCCCCGAGCGTAGTGGGTTCAAATTATTTGACCCCCAAGAGCACGTGTATCTATCTTGTAGCTCCTATTCTGTCATTGGGGGTACATATCGCACTTGGATGCACAAACGGAAAAGGTCCTGTTTCATTGCTAACAAAAAGTTGTGTTTATGCGCTGATGTATTTTTTTATAATGACAATGATACATTAAATTGTTTAGTCGAATTCGGTCTAGCCTAATTCCCACTGCCTGAATTAGTTGAATGAATGGTGGCAGTAGAGCATTTTGAAGTTGTGCTGTCTCCACGCGTCAGACAAGACATCACACAACTTGATCAGAGCATGGCTAACTCTGAACTACCAAATTTTGACTGAGAATTCTAAAAATAGACCTCAAAATGCAAAAAATGCAAAAACAACTAACAGGAAACACATTAAACGCAACCGACTAACGTCGGGCGAATTCCTCTCAAATGACTGGCAGGCGGTTCGCTTCGTCAGTATTGCAAGTTTACGGAGACTAGCTTTAGCTTAATTAGAGAGACATGGGGTGCAGCGGGTACGAGTGGAACAATGTACAGTGAGGTAAGGTTCAAACTCTAAGAACCGCTCTTCAAAGCATAAAATTATGACTCAGTTTCGGTGAATCGCATACTAGAGACTAGTGAGCCGCAAAGCTCTAACAGAACAAAATTCACTCAGGGCGTTACCTGTGCATCCTGTTTTTGAGGACGATAAAACAAAATGTTCGAGCAATAAATCGGTCCCGCAAAAAAATGCATTAAAACCACAGGTCTAAAATAATTGCTACAAACCTTGCCGCAAGCGCACTGCTTTTAGATACCCTTCCTTCTTTAGCGTTGCCAAAATGAGTACTCCAATTTCGCTTCAAACGGCACTAAGATCTGAATAAATCTTCATAAATTATAGCAGAACAATCCTGAAATACATTCTAAACTCTGACTAGCAGACCACCAGATCAAGACTAGACAACCAAACAAAAAATTGTTTCCACAATTTACATAAACATAACCGACTACCGTCGGGCGAAATAATCTCAAACGACCGGCGAACGGTTGGCTTCGTCAGTAGCTGGCTACAACTTAGAGACGCCAGCTCAATAGGGGGGGGTTCAGCTGTAAGATGTAGGACGTGTGGATGGGGGAGTTAAGGGAGTGGAATGAGGTGGACAAGGGCCGGGGGTAGGGGGCACTTTAAGAACCACAACCTCTAGTGAACCGCAAACATAGAGACTAGACGCGCTCAGTAATTTAATGTCCTTTGGGTTTCACCTGCTAATCCCGTTACTGAGAACCAAAAGTCAAGTGGTCAGACGAAGAAAACGATCAGACGAAAAATTGGTGGTACAAGAAATTGCAAAATGCAAGATCAGAAAGATTAAACTGCTACAGGCATCAACGCAATTCTAAATTTCACGGTTTAGTGGGGCGAGCTTGAGCTTGATTCGACTCTGTAACATTGTTTTCTAGCCTGGTTAAGAAATAAATCAAATAAAAAAAATTCTGACCTTATAAAAACTTACAATAACATACAAAATTGGTATCCAGATTTTGCAGTGAATAAAAACTCACAACCTTTTTTTGTCTCTGAAGTTCAGGTAACCCATCAGTAATACTTAAAAAGTTTCGTTGGCCAGTAATGATCGTGCAATCCCAGACAAGTACAAAAGTATTCAAAAATTTGAAAAAATCGTAAGTTTTAAACAAATCTTGCCAAAATTCAAGATATTAAAACATTCAAAACCATTTGATTGTCTCAGGAGACTACCTACAATCCTTTTTTAAAGCTTCAAATAGTTTCACTGGCTCATAGGTATCCATCAACTTGGATTAAAACAATAACTTTCCAAAAATTTGAAAAAAAAATTAAACCTTATCAAAAAATTGATAAAGCAGGAGTCATTAAAATATTGGTAATCATTCCAATAAATCTAGAAACTGTGCAACAGCTTATTATCAAACCTTGGAGGGGGTCTCCAGGACCCTTGTGCCCAAGAAAAATTCAAAAAGATTCAAAAATCTTAAAAATTCAAATATTCTGAAAATTGCTTAAACCAGTGTTAGTAAAATCTTTAATAACATTCCATCAAATCAAGAACTATTCAGTAGCCTATAATCAAACCCATGATGAGATTCTTTGACATCTAGGGCTGATAAAAATCAAAAAAAGACAAGAAAATTCAAAAAACTTCAGAAAAGTGTGAAAATTAGTATAAACTCGTGTGTTTTTAGCGAGCGGTTGTTCGTCAGTAGCTATCCGCGGTTGGAGGTTTGCGGGGTAGGGGGTGCGCTGGTGAGGGGGCGGGGGTGAGGGGGGGCGATAGGGGCAACAGTTGGGCGCTACCTGTTATCCTGTTTCGGAGGACGAAAACCAGATGGGTCAGACAAAAAATCGGTCAAGCGAAAAATCGCATAAAAAAGACCGAGAGGACTTATATGATTGCTACAAATTTTGTTTGAGAGCAAATAATTAAACATAAAGGACTAACGTCGATGAATTGCTTCCAAATGACTAGTGGGAGCTCTAATCAATTGCAGTCTGCTCCAGTCGGGAGGGTGGTAGCCTGTATGAGACTGAGAAATTCACGAGGGTGGCTTCAAATAACCTCATTAGAGTTTAAAATATACCATTAGTAAAATTTGCGAAAATGCCATCAATGTTTGCCCCAATTAGCACTAGAGTCGTTGGCCAGTAATGATCCTTAACTCCAGAAAAGGAAAAAAATATATTCAAAAATTTTGAAAACAATCAAAAATTTTAACGAACACTTGCTAAAATTCAAGATATTAAAATATTCAAAACGATTTCATTATCTCAGGAGCCTATCTAAAATCTCTATACAAAGCTTTAAATAGTTTCATTGGCACAAAAAGATCAATAACTTGGAACAAAACAATAACTTTCCGAAAAATTTGTAGAAAAAAATTAAATTTCATCAAAAATTGCTAAAGCTTGAGTCATTAAAAAGTTGATAACCATTCCAATAAATGTTAAAATTATGCAACAGCTTATTATCAAACTTTGGAGGGGGTCCCCAGGACTCTGTTGCCCGAAAAAAACAAAAATATTCAAAAATGTTTAAATTAAAAATAATTTGAAAATTGCTTAAATCGGTGATATTGAACCAGTGTCGTTCGGCACCAGTGTCGTTGGACAGTAATGATCTTTAAGCCCAAAAAAAGACAATATTCAAAAAGTTTGAAAGCATTTGTAAATTTTAACCAAATCTTGCTAAAAATCAAGATATTTAACTCATCAAAGCCATTTCATTGTCTCAGGAGACTTTTTAAAATCCCTATTTAAAGCTTCAAATAGTTTAACTGGCTCATAAATATCCATAGACTTGGAGCAAAACAATAACTCTCCGAAAATTTGAAAAAAAAATTAAATTCTATCAAAAAATTGACAAAGCTGAAGTCATTAAAATATTGATAACCATTCTAAAAAATCTAGCAAATGTGCAACAGCTTATTATCAAACCTTGGAGGGGTTCCCCAGGACCCTGCTGCCCGAAAAAAATTCAAAAAAGATTCGAAAATCTTAAAATTGAAAATTTTTTGAAAATTGCATAAATCAGTGATATTAGTAATGTTGAAAAAATTCTATCAAATCTAGATACTATGCAGGAATGTATTATCGAAACCTCGGGGAGGTTATGAGGCTGGAGAAACCTGAAGAATGACAAAAAATCGAAAAACTTGAAAAAATTCCAAGTTTTAAAAAAATTGCTAAAATTTAAAATGAAAAGTTGAATTCTAATTTATGGCCGGGAAAAAATTTCAAGTAACTCATTATCAAACTCTAATTGAAGTTTTCTGAAACCTGAGGCCGAAAAAAAGCCGAACGATGACAATAAAAGGCGAAAAATATTTTAAAGAACCCTTAAAAAAGTTTTGTCAAAAAAATGGTAAAATTTGTGAAACTAAAATCTTTAAACCATTCAATTGCATCTAGCAACTATACAGCAACCTATTGTCCAACCATAGAGGAGGTTCCTTGGCTACTGAGTCTGCAGAAACCCAACAAACGAAACAAATTTTCAGAAAAACTTATAATGCAGTTTATCAAAAAAATGCCAATATTTGATAGTAAAAAGTTGAAAACTATTTCATTGCAAATAAAAATTTTTCAGTTAATTGTTATCAGGCTCCTAGCGACGTTTTCTGGCCCCTGCGTCTGAAGAGACGTGTAGAATGCAAAATAAATCTTAAAAAATGAAAAAAGTGGCCTATTTTGTCACAAAAAGCTAAAATTCGTGATGTTTAAAAGTTGAAACTATTTTACTACCACTAGAAACTATGCATTAACCTATAATCAAACCCATAATGAGGCTCCGTGACATCTAGGGCTGATAAAACTCAAAAAATGACGAAACTTTCAAAAAACTTGAAAAAAATCTGAAAATTAGTAGAGATTTATGTATTTTTAGCGAGCGGTTGTTCGTCAGTAGCTAGCCACGGTTGAAGGTGAGGGGGGATGGGTCGCAACAGTTGGGCGCTACCTGTTTATCTTGCTTCTGAGGAAGAAAAGTTAAATGGGTCAGACGAAAACTCGGTCAAGCGATAAATCGCATAAACAGAACAAAGACCAACAGAACTAATATAAGTGCTACAAACATCGTTTGAGAGCAATTAATTAAAGATAACCGAAAAACCTCGAAAAATTGCTCAATTGACAAGTGGGTGCTCTAATCAATTGCAGCCAGCTTCAGTCGGGAGGGGGTAGCCTGAATGGGACAAAGAAACTCAAGAGAGGGGCTTCAAATAACCTCATTGGAGGTAAGTATAAACCACTAGTAAGATTTGAAGCGAACAATTGCCACCAGTATTGACCCGAAAGCACCAGCATTCTTGGCCAGTAATGATCCTTTACCCCAGAAAGGGACAAAGATATTCAAAAGTCTTGAAAACAATAGTAAATTTTAACCAAATCTTGTTAAAATTCAAGATATTACAATTTTCAAAACCATTTCATTGTCTCAGGAGACTATATAAAATCCCTATTTCGAGCTTTAAAAGTTTCAATGACTAAAAAGATCCATAAACTTGAAACAAAGCATTAACTTTCCGAGAAATCGAAAAAAGAAATTAAATTTTTATCAAAAAAACTGCTAGAGCTGGAGTCCTTAAAATGGTGATAACCATTCCAAAAAAAAGAAGTGAAACAGCTTATTATCAAACCTTGGAGGGGGTCCCCAAGGCCATGGTGCCCGATAAATAAATCAAAGAGATTCAAAAATCCCAAAAACGCTAATATTTTGAAAATTGCTTAAACCCCTGATATTAAAATCTCGAATAACATTCCATCAAATCTGGAAACTATGCAGTAACCTATAATCAAAACCAAGATGAGATTCTTTGACATCTAAAGCTGATAAAAATGACAAAAATTTTCGAAAAACTTGTGAAAATTAGTACAAATTCGCGCGTTTTTAGCGAGCGGTTGTTCATCAGTAGCTAACCGCGGGTGGTGGTGTGGGGCTGCACTGGGGGCTGATGGGGGTAACACCTGAGCGCTACCTGTTTATCCCGTTTTTGAGGTAGAAAAGTCAAATAGGTCAGACGAAAACTCGGTCAAGCGATAAATCGCAAAAAAGACCAACAGAACTAATAGAAGTGCTACAGACATCGTTTGAGAGCAATTAAATAAATATAATCAACTAACGTCGAAGAATTGCTCTCAATTGACAAGTGGGTGGTCTAATAAATTGCAGTCTGCTTCAGTCGGGAGGGGGTAGCCTGAATGGGACTAAGGAACTCGAGAGGGGGGCTTCATATAACCTCATTGGCGGTTAGTATATAACACTAGTAAGATTTAAAGCGAAACTTCCACCAGTATTGACCTCAATTAGCACCAGCATTATTCGCCAGTAATGATCCTTAACCCCAGAAAAGGAAAAATATTCAAAAATATTGAAAACAATCGTAAGTTTTAACCAAATCTTGCCAAAAATCAAGATATTAAATTCTTCAGAACCATTTCATTGTCTCAGGAGACCATCTAAACTCCCTATTCCAAGCTTTCATAAAGACGCATAAACCTGGAACAAAACAATAACTTTCCGAAAATTTGAAAAAAAATTAAATCTTATCAAAAAGTTGCTGAAACTGGAGTCATTAAAATATTGATATTCATTCAAATAAATCTAGAAACTGTGCAACAGCTTATAATCAAAACTTGAAGGGTGTCTCGAGGACCTTGGCGCCCAAAAAAATTCATAAAGATTCGAAAATCTTGAAATTGCAAAAATTTCAAAAATTGCTTAAATTAGTGATATTAAAATTTTGAATAAATTTCAATCAAATCTAGAGACCATGCAGGAATCTATTATCAAACCCTAGAGGAGGTTGAGGCCGGAGAAAAGTAAAAAAAAATGACAAAAAATTCAAAAAACTTGCAAAATTTCCAAGTTTTGAAAAATTGCTAAAATTTGCGATAAAAAGTTGAATACTGATTTATGACCAAAAAATTTTTCGAGTAACTCACTATCAAACTTTAATTGAAGTTTTTTTTTACCCCTGAGGCTGAAAAAACCCGAATGATGACAACAAAAGCAAAAAAAAATATAAATTCAAGTTTTGTCAAAAAATGCCGAAATTTGTGATACTAAAATCTTTAAAACCATACCATTACATCCAGAAACTATACAAAAACCTACTGTCAAACCCTAGAGGAGGTTCCTTACCCCCTGAGTCTGGAGAAATCCAAAAAAACGACATAAGTTTTTTAAAAAAAAACAAAATTCAATTTATCAAAAAATGCTTAAATTTGATTTTAAAAAGTTGGAAACTATTTCATGGCAAATAAAAATTTTTCAGTTAATTATTATCAGACTCTTAGTGACGTTTTTTGAACCCTGCGTCTGGAAATACGTGTATAATAAAGAAATCTAAAAAAATGAAAAAAATCTTAAATTTTGTCGCAAAAAAGCTAAAATTCGTGCTGGTAATATGTTAAAACAATTTCACTACCACTAGAAACTATTCAGTAACCTATAATCAAACCCATAAAAAAACTTGAAAACTAGTAGAAGATTAGTATAGAATTACGTTTTTAGCGAACTGTTGTTTGTCAGTAGTCAGCCGCGGTTAGTGGTGTGTGGGGGAGGACGGGAGGGGGCGATGGGGGGCAACAATTGGGAGCTACCTGTTTATCCCGTTTTTGAGGACGAAAAGTCGGATGTGTCAGACAAAGAAATCGGTCAAGCGAAAATCGCATAAAAAAAGACCGAGAGGACTTATATAATTGCTACATATTTCGTTTAAGAGCAATTAACTAAACATAAACGACTAACGTCGAAGAATTGCTTTCAAATGACTAGTGGGTGCTCTAATCATTTGCAGCCTGCTTCAGTCGGGAGGGAGGGAGCCTGGAGGGTGGCTTCAAATAACCTCATTGGAGGTAAGTATATACTAGTAAGGTTTAAAGCGGAAAATTGTTACCAGTATTGGCCCCAATTAGCACCAGCATTATTGGCCAGTAATTATCCTTAACCTCAGAAAAAGACAAAAATTTTCAAAAATTTTGAAAACAATTGTAAGTTTAAAACAAATCATGCCAAAATTCAAAATATTAAATTCTTCAGAACCATTTCATTGTCTCAGGAGACTATCTAAATTCCCTATTCCAAGCTTTGAATATCTTCACTGGCTCATAAAGACGCATAAACCTGGAACAAAACAATAACTTTCCGAAAATTGGAAAAAAAATTAAATCTTATCAAAAAGTTGCTCAAACTGGAGTCAATAAAATATTGATATTCATTCTAACAAATCTAGAAACTGTGCAACAGCTTGTAATCAAACCTTTGAGGGGGTCTCCAGGACCTTGGCGGCCAAAAAAAATTCATAAAGTTTCGAAAATCTTAAAATTGCAAATATTTCAAAAATTGCTTAAATTAGTGATATTAAAATCTTGAATAAAATTCAATCAAATCTAGAAACTATGCAGGAATCTATTATCAAACCCTAGAGGAGGTTATGAGGCTGGAGAAACGTAAAAAAATGACAAAAAATTCAAAAAACTTGCAAAAATTCCAAGTTTTGAAAAATCGCTAAAATTTGCGATAAAAAGTTGAATACTGATTTATGACCAAAAAATTTTTTCGGGTAACTCACTATCAAACTTTAATTGAAGTTTTTGACCCCTGAGGCTGAAAAAACCCGAATGATAACAAAAGCCAAAAAAAATTTTAAATTCAAGTTTTGTCAAAAAATGCCGAAATTTGTGATACTAAAATCTTTAAAACCATACCATTACATCCGAAAACTATACAATAACCTACTGTCAAACCCTAGAGGAGGTTCCTTGGCCCCTGAGTCTGGAGAAAATCAAAAGACGACATAAGTTTTCAAAAAAAAACAAAATTCAATTTATCAAAAAATGCTTAAATTTGATATTAAAAAGTTGAAAACTATTTCATGGCAAATAAAAATTTTTCAGTTAATTATTATCAGACTCTTAGTGACGTTTTTTGAACTCTGCGTCTGGAAATACGTGTATAATAAAGAAATCTAAAAAAAATGAAAAAGTCGCTGTTGCAAAAAAAGCTAAAATTCGAGCTGTTAAAATGTTAAAACCATTTCACTACCACTAGAAACTATTCAGTATCCTATAATCAAACCCATAAAAAAACTTCAAAACTAATAGAAGATTAGTATAGAATTACATTTTTAGCGAGCTGTTGTTTGTCAGTAGCTAGCCGCGGTTAGTAGTCTGTGGGGGGAGGCGCGGGAGGGGGGCAACAATTGGGAGCTACCTGTTTACCCCGTTTTTGAGGACGAAAAGTCAGATGTGTCAGACAAAGAAATCGGTCAAGCAAAAATCGCATAACAAAGACCGAGAGGACTTATATAATTGCTACAAATTTCGTTTGCGAGCAAATAACTAAACATAAACGACTAACGTCGAAGAATTGCTCTCAAATGACTAGTGGGTGCTCTAATCATTTGCAGCCTGCTTCAGTCGGGAGGGAGGTAGCCTGAATGGGAGAGAAAAAATCGCGAGGGTGGCTTCAAATAACCTCATTAGAGGTTAAAATATACCACTATCAACTTATAAAGCAAAATTGGCACCATTATTGGCCCCAAAAATCACCAGTGTCGCTGGCCAGTAATGATGGTTAAGCACAGGAAAAGAAAAAAATATTCAAAAATTTTGAAAAAAAATGTAAATTTTAACCGAATCTCGCTAAAATTCAAGATATTAAATTCTTCAAAGCCGTTTCATTGACTCAGGAGACTTTTTAAAAGCCCTATTTAAAGCTTTGAATAGTTCCACTGTCTTATAAAGATCCATAAACCTGGAACAAAACAATAACTTTCCAAAAATTTGAAAAAAAAATAAATTTTATCAAAAAATTGCAAAAGCTAGTCATTAAAATATTGAGAACCATTCCAATACACCTAGACACTATGCAACAGTTTTTTTTTTCAAACTATGCAGGGGTTCCCCAGGACCCTGGTGCCCGAAAAACATTCAAAGATTCTAAAATGTTAAATTTGCAAATATTTTGGAAACTGCTTAAACCAGTGATATGAAAATCTTGAATAATCTTTCATCAAATCTAGAAACTAAGCAGGAATCTATTATCGAACCCTAGAAGAGATTATTTGGCCATTAAGCCTGGAGAAACCTCACCAATAACAAAAAATTTCAAACAAAATACTTGGAATTGAAAATTTAAAAAAATGCTAGAATTTGTAATAAAACAATGAATACTAAGTTCTGGCCGGAAAACATTTTCTCGTAACTCATTATCAAACTCTAATTAAACTAACAAAACTAAAAAAATCAAGTTTTGTGAAGAAAATGCAGAATTTTGTGATGTTAAAATCTTGAAAACCATTCCATTACATCTAGAAACTATACAGTAAGCTATTGTCAAACACTAGAGGAGGTTCCTTGGCTCCTGAGGCAGGGGAAGCCAAATAACTACAAGTTTTAAAAAAAATTAAAACGCAATTTACAAAAAAATTGCTAAAATTTGAGATAAAAAGTTGAATACTGATTTATGACCAAAAAAATTTTTTTGAGTAATTCACTATCAAATTTTAATTGAAGTTTTCTGACCCCTGAGGCTGTAAAAAACCTGAATGATGACAACAAAAGGAAAAAAATTGAAATTCAAGTTTTGTCAAAAAATGCCGAAATTTGTGATACTGAAATCTTTAAAACCATTCCATTACATCCAGAAACTATACAATAACCTATTGTCAAACCCTAGAGGGGGTTCCTCGGCCCCTGAGCCTGGAGAAACCAAAAAACGACAGAAATTTTCAAAAAAGTAAAATTCAATTTATCAAAAAAATGCTTAAATTTGATATTAAAAAGTTGAAAACTATTTCATGGCAAATAAAAATTTTTCAGTTAATTATTATCAGACTCTTAGTGACGTTTTTTGAACCCTGCGTCTGGAAAGACGTGTATAATAAATAAATCTAAAAAAATGAAATAAATCGCAAAATTTGTCGCAAAAAAAGCTAAAATTTGTGCTGTTAAAATGTTGAAACCATTTCACTACTACTAGAAACTTTTCAGTAACCTATAATCAAACCCATAAAAAACTTAAAAACTAGTAAAAGATTTGTATAGATTTACGTTTTTAGCGAGCTGTTGTTCGTCAGTAGCTAACCGCGGTTAGTGGTGTGTGGGGGGAGGCACGGGGGGAGGCGATGGGGGGCAACAATTGGGCGCTACCTGTTCATCCCGTTTTTGAGGACGAAAAGTCAGATGTATCAGACAAAGAAATCGGTCAAGCAAAAATCGCATAAAAAAGACCGAGAGGACTTATATTATTGCTACATATTTCGTTTAAGAGCAATTAACTAAACATAAACGACTAACGTCGAAGAATTGCTCTCAAATGACTAGTGGGTGCTCTAATCATTTGCAGCCTGCTTCAGTCGGGAGGGAGGTAGCCTGAATGAGAGAAAAAATCGCGAGGGTGGCTTCAAATAACCTCATTAGAGGTTAAAATATACCACTATCAACTTATAAAGCCAAATTGGCACCAGTATCGGCCCCAATAATCACCAGTGTCGCCGGCCAGTAATGATGGTTAAGCACAGGAAAAGACAAAAATTTTCAAAAATTTTGAAAAAAAAATGTAAATTTTAACCTAATCTCGCTAAAATTGAAGATATTAAATTCTTCAAAGCCATTTCATTGACTCAGGAGACTTTTTAAAATCCCTATTTAAAGCTTTGAATAGTTCCACTGTCTCATAAAGATCCATAAACCTGGAACAAAACAATAACTTTCCAAAATTTGAAAAAAAAAATTTTATCAAAAAATTGCAAAAGCTAGAGTCATTAAAATATTGATAACCGTTCCAATAAACCTAGACACTATGCAACAGTTTTTTTTCAAAATATTCAGGGGTTCCCCAGGACCCTGGTGCCCAAAAAACATTCAAAGATTCTAAATTGTTAAATTTGCAAATATTTTGGAAATTGCTTAAACCAGTGATATTAAAATCTTGAATAATCTTTCATCAAATCTAGAAACTATGCAGGAATCTATTATCGAACCCTAGAAGAGATTATTTGGCCATTAAGGCTGGAGAAACCTCACCAATAACAAAAAATTTCAAAAAAATACTTGGAATTGAAAATGGGTGCCCGATAAATAAATCAAAGAGATTCAAAAATCCCAAAAACGCTAATATTTTGAAAATTGCTTAAACCCCTGATATTAAAATCTCGAATAACATTCCATCAAATCTGGAAACTATGCAGTAACCTATAATCAAAACCAAGATGAGATTCTTTGACATCTAAAGCTGATAAAAATGACAAAAATTTTCGAAAAACTTGTGAAAATTAGTACAAATTCGCGCGTTTTTAGCGAGCGGTTGTTCATCAGTAGCTAACCGCGGGTGGTGGTGTGGGGCTGCACTGGGGGCTGATGGGGGTAACACCTGAGCGCTACCTGTTTATCCCGTTTTTGAGGTAGAAAAGTCAAATAGGTCAGACGAAAACTCGGTCAAGCGATAAATCGCAAAAAAGACCAACAGAACTAATAGAAGTGCTACAGACATCGTTTGAGAGCAATTAAATAAATATAATCAACTAACGTCGAAGAATTGCTCTCAATTGACAAGTGGGTGGTCTAATAAATTGTAGTCAGCTTCAGTCGGGAGGGGGTAGCCTGAATGGGACTAAGGAACTCGAGAGGGGGGCTTCAAATAACCTCATTGGCGGTTAGTATATAACACTAGTAAGATTTAAAGCGAAACTTCCACCAGTATTGACCTCAATTAGCACCAGCATTCTTGGCCAGTAATGATCCTTTACCCCAGAAAGGGACAAAGATATTCAAAAGTCTTGAAAACAATAGTAAATTTTAACCAAATCTTGTTAAAATTCAAGATATTACAATTTTCAAAACCATTTCATTGTCTCAGGAGACTATATAAAATCCCTATTTCGAGCTTTAAAAGTTTCAATGACTAAAAAGATCCATAAACTTGAAACAAAGCATTAACTTTCCGAGAAATCGAAAAAAGAAATTAAATTTTTATCAAAAAAACTGCTAGAGCTGGAGTCCTTAAAATGGTGATAACCATTCCAAAAAAAAGAAGTGAAACAGCTTATTATCAAACCTTGGAGGGGGTCCCCAAGGCCATGGTGCCCGATAAATAAATCAAAGAGATTCAAAAATCCCAAAAACGCTAATATTTTGAAAATTGCTTAAACACCTGATATTAAAATCTCGAATAACATTCCATCAAATCTGGAAACTATGCAGTAACCTATAATCAAAACCAAGATGAGATTCTTTGACATCTAAAGCTGATAAAAATGACAAAAATTTTCGAAAAAATTGTGAAAATTAGTACAAATTCGCGCGTTTTTAGCGAGCGGTTGTTCATCAGTAGCTAACCGCGGGTGGTGGTGTGGGGCTGCACTGGGGGCTGATGGGGGTAACACCTGAGCGCTACCTGTTTATCCCGTTTTTGAGGTAGAAAAGTCAAATAGGTCAGACGAAAACTCGGTCAAGCGATAAATCGCAAAAAAGACCAACAGAACTAATAGAAGTGCTACAGACATCGTTTGAGAGCAATTAAATAAATATAATCAACTAACGTCGAAGAATTGCTCTCAATTGACAAGTGGGTGGTCTAATAAATTGCAGTCTGCTTCAGTCGGGAGGGGGTAGCCTGAATGGGACTAAGGAACTCGAGAGGGGGGCTTCAAATAACCTCAATGGAGGTTAGTATATACCACTAGTAAGATTTAAAGCGAAAAATTGCCACCATTATTGGCCCCAAATAGCACCAGCATTAATTGCCAGTAATGATCCTTAACCCCAAAAAAGGAAAAATATTCAAAAATTTTGAAAACAATCGTAAGTTTTAACCAAGTCTTGCCAAAATTCAAGATATTAAATTCTTCAGAACCATTTCATTGTCTCAGGAGACTATCTAAATTCCCTATTCCAAGCTTTGAATAGTTTCACTGGCTCCGAAAATTTGAAAAAAAAAATTAAATCTTATCAAAAAATTGCTAAAACTGGAGTCATTAAAATATTGATATCCATTCTAATAAATCTAGAAAATCTGCAACAGCTTATAATCAAACCTTGGAGTGGGTCTCCAGGACCTTGGTGCCCAAAAAAATTCAGATTCGAAAATCTTAAAATTGCAAATATTTCTTAATTGCTTAAAGTAGTGATATTAAAATCTCGAATAAAATTCAATCAAATCTAGAAACTATGCCGGAATCCATTATCGAACCCTAGAGGAGGTCATGAGGCTGGAGAAACGTAAAAAACGACAAAAAATTCAAAAAACTTGCAAAAATTCCAAGTTTTGAAAAATTGCTAAAATTTGAGATAAAAAGTTGAATACTGATTTATGACCAAAAAATTTTTTTGAGTAACTCAATATCAAACTTTAATTGAAGTTTTTTGACCCCTGAGGTTGAAAAAACCCGAATGATGACAACAAAAGCCAAAAAAATTTAAAATCAAGTTTAGTCAAAATATGCCGAAATTTGTGACACTAAAATCTTTAAAACCCTACCATTACATCCAGAAACTATACAATAACCTACTGTCAAAACCTAGAGGAGGTTCCTTGGCCCCTGAGCCTGGAGAAACCCAAAAGACAGCAGTTTAAAAAAAACAAAATTTAATTTATCAAAAACGCTTAAATTTGATATTAAAAAGTTGAAAACTATTTCATGGCAAATAAAAATTTTTCAGTTAATTATTATCAGACTCTTAGTGACGTTTCTTGAACCCTGCGTCCGGAAAGACGTGTATAATAAAGAAATCTAAAAAAAATGAGAAAAATCGCAAACTCTGTCGCAAAAAAAGCTAAAATTTGTGCTGTTAAAATGTTGAAACCATTTCACTACTACTAGAAACTTTTCAGTAACCTATAATCAAACCCATAAAAAACTTAAAAACTAGTAAAAGATTTGTATAGATTTACGTTTTTAGCGAGCTGTTGTTCGTCAGTAGCTAGCCAATGTTAGTGGTGTGTAGGGGGAGACACGGGGGGCGATGGGCGGCAACAATTGGGAGCTACCTGTTTATCTCGTTTTTGAGGACGAAAAGTCAGATGTGTCAGACAAAGAAATCGGTCAAGCCAAAATCGCATAAAAAAAGACCGAGAGGACTTATATTATTGCTACAATTTTCGTTTAGGAGCAATTAACTAAACATAAACGACTAACGTCGAAGAATTGCTCTCAAATGACTAGTGGGTGCTCTAATCATTTGCAGCCTGCTTAAGTCGGGAGGGAGGTAGCCTGAATGGGAGAGAAAAAATGGCGAGGGTGGCTTCAAATAACCTCATTAGAGGTTAAAATATACCACTATCAACTTATAAAGCAAAATTGGCACCAGTATCGGCCCCAATAATCACCAATGTCGCCGGCCAGTAATGATGGTTAAGCACAGGAAAAGACAAAAATATTCAAAAATTTTGAAAAAGAAATTTAAAATTTAACCGAATCTCGCTAAAATTCAAGATATTAAATTCTTCAAAGCCATTTCATTGACTCAGGAGACTTTTTAAAATCCCTATTTAAAGCTTTGAATAGTTCCGCTGTCTCATAAAGATCCATAAACCTGGAACAAAACAATAACCTTCCAATATTTGAAAAAAAAATTTTTTATCAAAAAAATGCAAAAGCTAGAGTCGTTAAAATATTGATAACCTTTCCAATAAACCTAGACACTATGCAACAGTTTTTTTTTCAAACTATGCAGGGGTTCCCCAGGACCCTGGTGCCCAAAAAACATTCAAAGATTCTAAAATGTTAAATTTGCAATTATTTTGGAAACTGCTGAAACCAGTGATATTAAAATCTTGAATAATCTTTCATCAAATCTAGAAACTATGCAGGAATCTATTATCGAACCCTAGAAGAGATTTTTTGGCCATTAAGGCTGGAGAAAACTCACCAATAACAAAAAATGTTAAAAATACTTGGAATTGAAAATTTAAAAAAATGCTAGAATTTGTAATAAAACAATAAATACTAAGTTATTGCCGGAGAAAATTTTCTCGTAACTCATTATCAAACTCTAATTAAACTAACAAAACTAAAAAAAATCAAGTTTTGTGAAGAAAATGCAGAATTTTGTGATGTTAAAATCTTGAAAACCATTCCATTACATCTAGAAACTATACAGTAAGCTATTGTCAAACACTAGAGGAGGTTCCTTGGCTCCTGAGGCTGGAGAAACCAAAAAACGACAAGTTTTAAAAAATTTAAAACGCAATTTACAAAAAAATTGCTAAAATTTGATATTAAAAAGTTAAAAACTATTCCATGGCATATAAAAATGTTTCAGTTACTTATTATCAGACTCTTAAGGAGGTTTTCTGGCCCCTGCGTCTGAAAAGACGTGTATAATGCCACATAAATCTAAAAAAATTTAAAAAATTGCATTTCTGTCGAAAAATCTGTAATTCGTGATGTTTAAATGTTTAAACAATTCCACTACCACTAAAAACTGTGCAGTAACCTATGATCAAACCCACTAGGGCTGATAAAAATCAAAAAAAAAAAATTCTGATAAATTAGTATTAATTTGCGTGTTTTTAGCGAGCGGTTGTTCGTCAGTAGCTAGCCACGGGTGGTGGTGTGGGTGGGGGGTCGCACTGGGGGCTGAGGGGGGGCAACAGCTGAGCGCTACCTGTTTATCCCGCTTTGAGGTAGAAAAGTCAAATAGGTCAGACGAAAATTCGGTCAAGCAATAAATCGCAAAAAAAGACCAACAGAACTAATATAAGTGCTACAGACATCGTTTGAGAGCAATTACTTAAAGATAACCGACTAACGTCGATGAATTGCTCCCAATTGACAAGTGGGTGGTCTAATCAATTGCAGCCTGCTTCAATCGGGAGGGGGTAGCCTGAATGGGACCTAGGAGCTCAAGAGGGGGCTTCAAATAACCTCAATGGAGGTTAGTATATACCACTAGTAAGATTTAAAGCGAAAAATTGCCGCCATTATTGGCCCCAATTAGCACCAGCATTATTTGCCAGTAATGATCCTTAACCCCAGAAAAGGAAAAATATTCAAAAATTTTGAAAACAATCGTAAGTTTTAACCAAGTCTTGCCAAAACTCAAGATATTAAATTCTTCAGAACCATTTCATTGTCTCAGGAGACTATCTAAATTCCATATTTCAAGCTTTGAATAGTTTCACTGCCTCATAAAGACGCATAAACCTGGAACAAAACAATAACTTTCCGAAAATTTGAAAAAAAAATTAAATCTTATCAAAAAATTGCTAAAACTGGAGTCATTAAAATATTGATATTCATTCAAATAAATCTAGAAACTGTGCAGCAGCTTATAATCAAACCTTGGAGTGGGTCTCCAGGACCTTGGCGCCCAAAAAAATTCATAGATTCGAAAATCTTAAAATTGCGAATATTTTTTATTTGCTTAAATTAGTGATATTAGAATCTTGAATAAAATTCAATCAAATCTAGAAACTATGCAGGAATCAATTAGCGAACCCTAGAGGAGGTTATGAGGCTGGAGAAACGTAAAAAATGACAAAAAATTCAAAAAAACTTGCAAAATTCCGAGTTTTGAAAAATTGCTAAAACTTGCGATAAAAAATTGAATACTGATTTATGACCAAAAAATTTTTCGAGTAACTCACTATCAAACTTTAATTGAAGTTTTCTGACTCTTGAGGTTGAAAAAACCCGAATGATGACAACAAAAGCCAAAAAAAATTTAAAATCAAGTTTTGTCAAAATATGCCGAAATTTGTGACACTAAAATCTTTAAAACCCTACCATTACATCCAGAAACTATACAATAACCTACTGTCAAAACCTAGAGGAGGTTCCTTGGCCCCTGAGCCTGGAAAAACCCAAAAAAGACAGCAGTTTTAAAAAAAAAACAAAATTTAATTTATCAAAAATGCTTAAATTTGATATTAAAAAGTTGAAAACTATTTCATGGCAAATAAAAATTTTTCAGTTAATTATTATCAGACTCTTAGTGACGTTTTTTGAACCCTGTGTCTGGAAAAACGTGTATAATAAAGATATCTAAAAAATGAAAAAAATCGCAAACTTTGTCGCAAAAAAAGTTAAAATTCCTGCTGTTAAAATGTTGAAACCATTTCACTACCACTAGAAACTATTCAGTAACCTATAATCAAACCCATAAAAAAAACTTAAAAACTAGTAGAAGGTTAGTAAATATTTACGTTTTTAGCGAGCTATTGTTCGTCAGTACCTAGCCAATGTTAGTGGTGTGTAGGGGGAGACACGGGGGGCGATGGGCGGCAACAATTGGGAGCTACCTGTTTATCTCGTTTTTGAGGACGAAAAGTCAGATGTGTCAGACAAAGAAATCGGTCAAGCCAAAATCGCATAAAAAAAGACCGAGAGGACTTAATTATATTGCTACAAATTTCATTTGAGAGAAGTTAACTAAACAAACGACCAACGTCGAAGAATTGCTCTCAAATGACTAGTGGGTGCTCTAATCATTTGCAGCCTGCTTCAGTCGGGAGGTAGCCTGAATGCGAGAGAAATCCGCGAGGGTGGCTTCAAATAACCTCATTGGAGGTAAATATATACCAATAGTTATGTTTAAAGCGGAAAATTGCCCCCAGTATTGGCCCCAATTAGCACCAGCATTATTGGCCAATAATGCTCCTTAACCCCAGAAAAAGACAAAATTATTCAAAAAATTTGAAAACAATCGTAAGTTTTTACCAAATCTCGCCAAAATTCAAGCTATTAAACTCTTCAGAACCATTTCATTGTCACAGGAGACTCTCTAAATTCCCTATTTCAAGCTTTGAATAGTTTCACTGGCTCAAAAAGACGCATAAACCTGGAACAAAACTAACTTTCCGAAAATTTGAAAAAAAAATTAAATCTTTATCAAAAAATTACTAAAGCTGGAGTCATTAAAATATTGATATTCATTCTAATAAATCTGGAAAATCTGCAGCAGCTTATAATCAAACCTTGGAGTGGGTCTCCAGGACCTTGGCGCCCAAAAAAATTCATAGATTCGAAAATCTTAAAATTGCAAATATTTCTTAATTGCTTAAATTAGTGATATTAAAATCTTGAATAAAATTCAATCAAATCTAGAAACTATACAGGAATCTATTATCGAACCCTAGAGGAGGCCATGAGGCTGGAGAAACGTAAAAAACGACAAAAAATTCAAAAAACTTGCAAAAATTCGAAGTTTTGAAAAATTGCTAAAATTTGTGATAAAAAGTTGAATACTGATTTATGACCAAAAAAATTTTTTGAGTAGCTCAATATCAAACTTTAATTGAACTTTTCTGACCCCTGAGGCTGAAGAAAAAACCCAAATGATGACAAAAAAAGGCAAAAAAAAATTTAAAATTCAAGTTATGTCAAAAAACGCCGAAATTTGTGATGCTAAAATCTTTAAAACCATTCCATTACATCCAGAAACTATGCAATAACCTAGTGTCAAACCCTAGAGGGGGTTCCTTGGCCCCTGAGCCTGGAGAAACCAGAAAACGACAGAAGTTTTCAAAAAAGCAAAATTCAATTTATCAAAAAAATGCTTAAATTTGAAAACTATTTCATGGCAAACAAAAATTTTTCAGTTAATTATTATCAGACTCTTAGTTACGTTTTTTGAACCCTGCGTCTGGAAAGACGTGTATAATAAAGAAATCTAAAAAAATGAAAAAAATCGCAAACTTTATCGCAAAAAAAGCTAAAATTCGTGCTGTTAAAATGTTGAAACCATTTCACTACCACTAGAAACTATTCAGTAACCTATAATCAAACCCATATAAAAAAACTTAAAAACTAGTAGAAGATTAGTATATATTTACGTTTTTAGCGAGCTGTTGTTCGTCAGTAGCAATCCGCCGTTAGTGGTGTGTAGGGGGAGGCACGGGGGGCGATGGGGGGCAACAATTGGGAGCTACCTGTTTATCTCGTTTTTGAGGACGAAAAGTCAGATGTGTCAGACAAAGAAATCGGTCAAGCCAAAATCGCATAAAAAAAGACCGAGAGGACTTACTTATATTGCTACAAATTTCTTTTGAGAGCAATTAACTAAACATAAACGACTAACGTCGAAGAATTGCTCTCAAATGACTAGTGGGTGCTCTAATCATTTGCAGCCTGCTTCAGTCGGGAGGGAGGTAGCCTGAATGCGAGAGAGAAATTCGCGAGGGTGGCTTCAAATAACCTCATTGGAGGTAAATATATACCACTAGCAATGTTTAAAGCGGAAAAATGCCCCCAGTATTGGCCCCAATTAGCACCAGCATTATTGGCCAGTAATGATCCTTAACCCCAGAAAAAGAGAAAAAAATTCAAAAATATTGAAAATCGTAAGTTTTTACCAAATCTTGCCAAAATTTAAGCTATTAGATTCTTCAGAACCATTTCATTGTCTCAGGAGACTATTTCAATTCCCTATTTCAAGCTTTGAATAGTTTCACTGGCTCATAAAGACGCACAAAACCTGGAACAAATTAATAACTTTCCGAAAATTTGAAAAAAAAATTAAATCTTATCAAAAAATTGCTAAAACTGGAGTCATTAAAATATTGATATCCATTCTAATAAATCTAGAAAATCTGCAACAGCTTATAATCAAACCTTGGAGTGGGTCTCCAGGACCTTGGTGCCCAAAAAAATTCAGATTCGAAAATCTTAAAATTGCAAATATTTCTTAATTGCTTAAAGTA
This sequence comes from Convolutriloba macropyga, assembly GCF_964194025.1. Taxonomy (NCBI): domain Eukaryota; kingdom Metazoa; phylum Xenacoelomorpha; order Acoela; family Convolutidae; genus Convolutriloba; species Convolutriloba macropyga. Next base: position 27,105,939 of record NC_134474.1, on the reverse strand, counting down.
GTGATATTAAAATCTCGAATAAAATTCAATCAAATCTAGAAACTATGCCGGAATCCGTTATCGAACCCTAGAGGAGGTCATGAGGCTGGAGAAACGTAAAAAACGACAAAAAATTCAAAAAACTTGCAAAAATTCCAAGTTTTGAAAAATTGCTAAAATTTGAGATAAAAAGTTGAATACTGATTTATGACCAAAAAATTTTTTTGAGTAACTCAATATCAAACTTTAATTGAAGTTTTCTGACCCCTGAGGCTGAAAAAAACCCAAATGATGACAATAAAAGGCAAAAAAGATAAAATTCAAGTTATGTCAAAAAATGCCGAAATTTGTGATGCTAAAATCTTTAAAACCATTCCATTACATCCAGAAACTATGCAATAACCTAGTGTCAAACCCTAGAGGGGGTTCCTTGGCCCCTGAGCCTGGAGAAACCAGAAAACGACAGAAGTTTTCAAAAAAGCAAAATTCAATTTATCAAAAAAATGCTTAAATTTGAAAACTATTTCATGGCAAACAAAAATTTTTCAGTTAATTATTATCAGACTCTTAGTTACGTTTTTTTAACCCTGCGTCTGGAAAGACATGTATAAAAAAGAAATCTAAAAAAATGAAAAAAATCGCAAAACTTTGTCGCAAAAAAGCTAAAATTCGTGCTGTTAAAATGTTGAAACCATTTCACTACTAGTAGAAACTTTTCAGTAACCTATAATCAAACCCATAAAAAAACTTAAAAACTAGTAAAAGATTATTATGGATTTACGTTTTTAGCGAGCTGTTGTTCGTCAGTAGCTAGCCGCGGTTAGTGGTGCGTGGGGGGAGGCACGAGGGGGGCAACAATTTGGCGCTATCTGTTTATCCCGTTTTTGAGGACGAAAAATCAGATATGTCAGACAAAGAAATCGGTCAAGCAAAAATCGCATAAAAAAGACCGAGAGGACTTATATAATTGCTACAGATTTCGTTTGAGAGCAATTAACTAAACATAAACGACTAACGTCGAAGAATTGCTCTCAAATGACGAGTGGGTGCGCTAATCATTTGCAGCCTGCTTCAGTCGGGAGGGAGGTAGCCTGAATGGAAGAGAGAAATTCTCGAGGGTGGCTTCAAATAACCTCATTAGAGCTTAAAATATACCACTATCAACTTATAAAGCAAAAATGGCAGCAGTATCGGCCCCAATAATCACCAGTGTCGTTGGCCAGTAATGATCGTTAAGCCCAGGAAAAGGCAAAAATATTTAAAAATTTTGAAAAAATTGTTAATTTTAACCGAATCTCGCTAAAATTCAATATATTAAATTCTTCAAAGCCATTTCATTGTCTCAGGAGGCTTTATAAAATCCCTATTCAAAGCTTCGAATAGTTCCACTGTCTCGCAAAGATCCAAAAGCCTGGAACAAAACAATAACTTTCCAAAAATTTGAAAAAAAAAAATTTATCAAAAAATTGCAAAAGCTAGAGTCATTAAAATATTGATAACCTTTCCAATAAACCTAGACACTATGCAACAGTTTTTTTTCAAACTATGCAGGGGGTCCCCAGGACCCTGGTGCCCGAAAAACATTCAAAGATTCAAAAATTTGCAAATATTTTGGAAATTGCTTAAACCAGTGAAATTAAAATCTTGAATAATCTTTCATCAAATCTAGAAACTATGGAGGAATCTATTATCGAACCCTAGAAGAGATTATTTGGCTATTAAGGCTGGAGAAATCTCACCAATAACAAAAAATACTTGAAGAAATTGAAAATTTAAAAAATTGCTAGAATTTGTAATAAAACAATGAATACTAAGTTATGGAAAACATTTTTTCGTAACTCATCAAACTCTAATTAAACTAACAAAACTAAAAAAAAAACAAGTTTTGTGAAAAAAATGCAGAAATTTCTGATGTTAAAATCCTGAAAACCATTCCATTACATCTAGAAACTATACAGTAACCTATTGTCAAACCCTAGGAGGTTCCTTGGCTCCTGAGGCTGGAGAAACCAAAAAAACAAAAGTTTTAAATAAATTTAAAACGCAATTTACATAAAAATTGCTAAAACTTGATATTAAAAAGTTGAAAACTATTCCATGCCATATAAAAATTTTTCAGTTACTTATTATCAGACTCTTAAGGACGTTTTCTGGGCCCTGCGTCTGAAAAGACGTGTATAATGCCAAATCTAAAAAAATTTAAAATCGCAATTCTGTCAAAAAAGCTGTAATTCGTGATGTTTAAGTGTTGAAACCATTCCACTACCACTAAAAACTGTGCAGTAACCTATGATCAAACCCACAATGAGATTCTTTGACATCTGGGGCTGATAAAAATCAAAAAATAAATTTTCTGATAAATAAATAAAATTAGTATAAATTTGCATGTTTTTAGCGAGCGGTTGTTCGTCAGTAGCTAGCCGCGGGTGGTGGTATGGGTAGGGGGTGGCACTGGGGCTGATGGGGAGGCAACAGCTGGGCGCTACCTGTTTATCCCGTTTTTGAGGTAGAAAAGTCACATGGGTGAGACAAAAACTCGGTCAAGCGATAAATCGCGTAAGACCGACAGAATTAATATGTGCCACAAACTTCGTTTGAGAGCAATTAATTAGAAATAGCCGACTAACGTCGAAGAATTCCTTTCAATTGACAAGTGGGTTTTCTAAACAATTGCAGCCTGCTTCAGTCGGAGGGGGGTAGCCTGAATGGGACTAAGAAACTCAAGAGCGGGGCTTCAAATAACCTCATTGGAGGTAAGTATATACCACTAGTAAGGTTTAAAGCGGAAAATTGTTACCAATATTGGCCCCAATTAGCACCAGCATTATTGGCCAGTAATGATCCTTAAACCCAGAAAAAGACAAAAATATTAAAAAATATTGAAAATCGTAAGTTTTTACCAAATCTTGCCAAAATTTAAGCTATTAAATTCTTCAGAACCATTTCATTGTCTCAGGAGGCTATTTCAATTCCCTATTTCAAGCTTTGAATAGTTTCACTGGCTCATAAAGACGCATAAACCTGGAACAAATTAATAACTTTCCGAAAATTTGAAAAAAAAATTAAATCTTATCAAAAAATTGCTAAAACTGGAGTCATTAAAATATTGATATCCATTCTAATAAATCTAGAAAATCTGCAACAGCTTATAATCAAACCTTTGAGTGGGTCTCCAGGACCTTGGTGCCCAAAAAAATTCAGATTCGAAAATCTTAAAATTGCAAATATTTCTTAATTGCTTAAAGTAGTGATATTAAAATCTCGAATAAAATTCAATCAAATCTAGAAACTATGCCGGAATCCATTATCAAACCCTAGAGGAGGTCATGAGGCTGGAGAAACGTAAAAAACGACAAAAAATTCAAAAAACTTGCAAAAATTCCAAGTTTTGAAAAATTGCTAAAATTTGAGATAAAAAGTTGAATACTGATTTATGACCAAAAATTTTTTTTGAGTAACTCAATATCAAACTTTAATTGAAGTTTTCTGACCCCTGAGGCTGAAAAAAACCCAAATGATGACAATAAAAGGCAAAAAAGATAAAATTCAAGTTATGTCAAAAAATGCCGAAATTTGTGATGCTAAAATCTTTAAAACCATTCCATTACATCCAGAAACTATGCAATAACCTAGTGTCAAACCCTAGAGGGGGTTCCTTGGCCCCTGAGCCTGGAGAAACCAAAAAACGACAGAAATTTTCAAAAAAGCAAAATTCAATTTATCAAAAAAATGCTTAAATTTGAAAACTATTTCATGGCAAACAAAAATTTTTCAGTTAATTATTATCAGACTCTTAGTTACGTTTTTTTAACCCTGCGTCTGGAAAGACGTGTATAAAAAAGAAATCTAAAAAAATGAAAAAAATCGCAAAACTTTGTCGCAAAAAAAGCTAAAATTCGTGCTGTTAAAATGTTGAAACCATTTCACTACTAGTAGAAACTTTTCAGTAACCTATAATCAAACCCATAAAAAAACTTAAAAACTAGTAAAAGATTATTATGGATTTACGTTTTTAGCGAGCTGTTGTTCGTCAGTAGCTAGCCGCGGTTAGTGGTGCGTGGGGGGAGGCACGAGGGGGGCAACAATTTGGCGCTATCTGTTTATCCCGTTTTTGAGGACGAAAAGTTAGATATGTCAGACAAAGAAATCGGTCAAGCAAAAATCGCATAAAAAAGACCGAGAGGACTTATATAATTGCTACAGATTTCGTTTGAGAGCAATTAACTAAACATAAACGACTAACGTCGAAGAATTGCTCTCAAATGACTAGTGGGTGCGCTAATCATTTGCAGCCTGCTTCAGTCGGGAGGGAGGTAGCCTGAATGGAAGAGAGAAATTCTCGAGGGTGGCTTCAAATAACCTCATTAGAGCTTAAAATATACCACTATCAACTTATAAAGCAAAAATGGCAGCAGTATCGGCCCCAATAATCACCAGTGTCGTTGGCCAGTAATGATCGTTAAGCCCAGGAAAAGACAAAAATATTCAAAAATTTTGAAAAAATTGTTAATTTTAACCGAATCTCGCTAAAATTCAATATATTAAATTCTTCAAAGCCATTTCATTGTCTCAGGAGGCTTTTTAAAATCCCTATTCAAAGCTTCGAATAGTTCCACTGTCTCGCAAAGATCCAAAAGCCTGGAACAAAACAATAACTTTCCAAAAATTTGAAAAAAAAAATTTATCAAAAAATTGCAAAAGCTAGAGTCATTAAAATATTGATAACCTTTCCAATAAACCTAGACACTATGCAACAGTTTTTTTTCAAACTATGCAGGGGGTCCCCAGGACCCTGGTGCCCGAAAAACATTCAAAGATTCAAAAATTTGCAAATATTTTGGAAATTGCTTAAACCAGTGAAATTAAAATCTTGAATAATCTTTCATCAAATCTAGAAACTATGGAGGAATCTATTATCGAACCCTAGAAGAGATTATTTGGCTATTAAGGCTGGAGAAATCTCACCAATAACAAAAAATACTTGAAGAAATTGAAAATTTAAAAAATTGCTAGAATTTGTAATAAAACAATGAATACTAAGTTATGGAAAACATTTTCTCGTAACTCATCAAACTCTAATTAAACTAACAAAACTAAAAAAAACAAGTTTTGTGAAAAAAATGCAGAAATTTCTGATGTTAAAATCCTGAAAACCATTCCATTACATCTAGAAACTATACAGTAACCTATTGTCAAACCCTAGGAGGTTCCTTGGCTCCTGAGGCTGGAGAAACCAAAAAAACAAAAGTTTTAAATAAATTTAAAACGCAATTTACATAAAAATTGCTAAAATTTGATATTAAAAAGTTGAAAACTATTCCATGCCATATAAAAATTTTTCAGTTACTTATTATCAGACTCTTAAGGACGTTTTCTGGGCCCTGCGTCTGAAAAGACGTGTATAATGCCAAATCTAAAAAAATTTAAAATCGCAATTCTGTCAAAAAAGCTGTAATTCGTGATGTTTAAGTGTTGAAACCATTCCACTACCACTAAAAACTGTGCAGTAACCTATGATCAAACCCACAATGAGATTCTTTGACATCTGGGGCTGATAAAAATCAAAAAATAAATTTTCTGATAAATAAATAAAATTAGTATAAATTTGCATATTTTTAGCGAGCGGTTGTTCGTCAGTAGCTAGCCGCGGGTGGTGGTATGGGTAGGGGGGTGGCACTGGGGCTGATGGGGAGGCAACAGCTGGGCGCTACCTGTTTATCCCGTTTTTGAGGTAGAAAAGTCACATGGGTGAGACAAAAACTCGGTCAAGCGATAAATCGCGTAAGACCGACAGAATTAATATGTGCCACAAACTTCGTTTGAGAGCAATTAATTAGAAATAGCCGACTAACGTCGAAGAATTCCTTTCAATTGACAAGTGGGTTTTCTAAACAATTGCAGCCTGCTTCAGTCGGAGGGGGGTAGCCTGAATGGGACTAAGAAACTCAAGAGCGGGGCTTCAAATAACCTCATTGGAGGTAAGTATATACCACTAGTAAGGTTTAAAGCGGAAAATTGTTACCAATATTGGCCCCAATTAGCACCAGCATTATTGGCCAGTAATGATCCTTAAACCCAGAAAAAGACAAAAATATTAAAAAATATTGAAAATCGTAAGTTTTTACCAAATCTTGCCAAAATTTAAGCTATTAAATTCTTCAGAACCATTTCATTGTCTCAGGAGACTATTTCAATTCCCTATTTCAAGCTTTGAATAGTTTCACTGGCTCATAAAGACGCATAAACCTGGAACAAATTAATAACTTTCCGAAAATTTGAAAAAAAAATTAAATCTTATCAAAAAATTGCTAAAACTGGAGTCATTAAAATATTGATATCCATTCTAATAAATCTAGAAAATCTGCAACAGCTTATAATCAAACCTTTGAGTGGGTCTCCAGGACCTTGGTGCCCAAAAAAATTCAGATTCGAAAATCTTAAAATTGCAAATATTTCTTAATTGCTTAAAGTAGTGATATTAAAATCTCGAATAAAATTCAATCAAATCTAGAAACTATGCCGGAATCCATTATCAAACCCTAGAGGAGGTCATGAGGCTGGAGAAACGTAAAAAACGACAAAAAATTCAAAAAACTTGCAAAAATTCCAAGTTTTGAAAAATTGCTAAAATTTGAGATAAAAAGTTGTATACTGATTTATGACCAAAAAATTTTTTTGAGTAACTCAATATCAAACTTTAATTGAAGTTTTCTGATCCCTGAGGCTGAAAAAAACCCAAATGATGACAATAAAAGGCAAAAAAAATTAAAATTCGAGTTATGTCAAAAAATGCCGAAATTTGTGATGCTAAAATCTTTAAAACCATTCCATTACATCCAGAAACTATGCAATAACCTAGTGTCAAACCCTAGAGGGGGTTCCTTGGCCCCTGAGCCTGGAGAAACCAAAAAACGACAGAAGTTTTCAAAAAAGCAAAATTCAATTTATCAAAAAAATGCTTAAATTTGAAAACTATTTCATGGCAAACAAAAATTTTTCAGTTAATTATTATCAGACTCTTAGTTACGTTTTTTTAACCCTGCGTCTGGAAAGACGTGTATAAAAAAGAAATCTAAAAAAATGAAAAAAATCGCAAAACTTTGTCGCAAAAAAAGCTAAAATTCGTGCTGTTAAAATGTTGAAACCATTTCACTACTAGTAGAAACTTTTCAGTAACCTATAATCAAACCCATAAAAAAACTTAAAAACTAGTAAAAGATTATTATGGATTTACGTTTTTAGCGAGCTGTTGTTCGTCAGTAGCTAGCCGCGGTTAGTGGTGCGTGGGGGGAGGCACGAGGGGGGCAACAATTTGGCGCTATCTGTTTATCCCGTTTTTGAGGACGAAAAGTCAGATATGTCAGACAAAGAAATCGGTCAAGCAAAAATCGCATAAAAAAGACCGAGAGGACTTATATAATTGCTACAGATTTCGTTTGAGAGCAATTAACTAAACATAAACGACTAACGTCGAAGAATTGCTCTCAAATGACTAGTGGGTGCGCTAATCATTTGCAGCCTGCTTCAGTCGGGAGGGAGGTAGCCTGAATGGAAGAGAGAAATTCTCGAGGGTGGCTTCAAATAACCTCATTAGAGCTTAAAATATACCACTATCAACTTATAAAGCAAAAATGGCAGCAGTATCGGCCCCAATAATCACCAGTGTCGTTGGCCAGTAATGATCGTTAAGCCCAGGAAAAGACAAAAATATTCAAAAATTTTGAAAAAATTGTTAATTTTAACCGAATCTCGCTAAAATTCAATATATTAAATTCTTCAAAGCCATTTCATTGTCTCAGGAGGCTTTTTAAAATCCCTATTCAAAGCTTCGAATAGTTCCACTGTCACGTAAAGATCCAAAAGCCTGGAACAAAACAATAACTTTCCAAAAATTTGAAAAAAAAATTTATCAAAAAATTGCAAAAGCTAGAGTCATTAAAATTTTGATAACCTTTCCAATAAACCTAGACACTATGCAACAGTTTTTTTTCAAACTATGCAGGGGGTCCCCAGGACCCTGGTGCCCGAAAAACATTCAAAGATTCAAAAATTTGCAAATATTTTGAAAATTGCTTAAACCAGTGAAATTAAAATCTTGAATAATCTTTCATCAAATCTAGAAACTATGGAGGAATCTATTATCAAACCCTAGAAGAGATTATTTGGCTATTAAGGCTGGAGAAATCTCACCAATAACAAAAATACTTGAAGAAATTGAAAATTTAAAAAAATTGCTAGAATTTGTAATAAAACAATGAATACTAAGTTATGGAAAACATTTTCTCGTAACTCATCAAACTCTAATTAAACTAACAAAACTAAAAAAAAACAAGTTTTGTGAAAAAAATGCAGAAATTTCTGATGTTAAAATCCTGAAAACCATTCCATTACATCTAGAAACTATACAGTAACCTATTGTCAAACCCTAGGAGGTTCCTTGGCTCCTGAGGCTGGAGAAACCAAAAAAAACAAAAGTTTTAAATAAATTTAAAACGCAATTTACATAAAAATTGCTAAAATTTGATATTAAAAAGTTGAAAACTATTCCATGCCATATAAAAATTTTTCAGTTACTTATTATCAGACTCTTAAGGACGTTTTCTGGGCCCTGCGTCTGAAAAGACGTGTATAATGCCAAATCTAAAAAAATTTAAAATCGCAATTCCGTCAAAAAAGCTGTAATTCGTGATGTTTAAGTGTTGAAACCATTCCACTAACACTAAAGACTGTGCAGTAACCTATGATCAAACCCACAATGAGATTCTTTGACATCTGGGGCTGATAAAAATCAAAAAATAAATTTTCTGATAAATAAAATTAGTATAAATTTGCATGTTTTTAGCGAGCGGTTGTTCGTCAGTAGCTAGCCGCGGGTGGTGGTATGGGTAGGGGGGTGGCACTGGGGCTGATGGGGAGGCAACAGCTGGGCGCTACCTGTTTATCCCGTTTTTGAGGTAGAAAAGTCACATGGGTGAGACAAAAACTCGGTCAAGCGATAAATCGCATAAGACCGACAGAATTAATATGTGCCACAAACTTCGTTTGAGAGCAATTAATTAGAAATAGCCGACTAACGTCGAAGAATTCCTTTCAATTGACAAGTGGGTTTTCTAAACAATTGCAGCCTGCTTCAGTCGGAGGGGGGTAGCCTGAATGGGACTAAGAAACTCAAGAGCGGGGCTTCAAATAACCTCATTGGAGGTAAGTATATACCACTAGTAAGGTTTAAAGCGGAAAATTGTTACCAATATTGGCCCCAATTAGCACCAGCATTATTGGCCAGTAATGATCCTTAAACCCAGAAAAAGACAAAAATATTCAAAAATTTTGAAAACAATCGTAAGTTTTAACCAAATCTTACCAAAATTCAAGCTATTGAATTCTTCAGAACCATTTCATTATCTCAGGAGACTATCTAAAATACCTTTTTCAAACTTTAAATAGTTTCACCAGCTCATAAAGATCTATAAACTTGGAACAAAAGAATAACTTTCCGAAACATTGAAAAAATTATATTTTCAAAAGAATTTTGGTTTCCCTCACCGTTTTCTCACTCTGCTTTAAAATTAGAGCAAAAAAACTTCACGCCGCAAAGCCACATGCTTTTCGCTCCACTTCCTGTTTCGGCATGACCAGAATCACTACTCCAAAAATCATGAAAATGTTTGAACAGATCACACTTATGACTAAACAACATAAACAACTATTGTGAACCCTAAACCTTCAAAAATGCCATAAAAAAATCAAGGAAGAATAGAAACGGCATTCAAATACAAGTTGAACAAAAAAACTAAGAATTTAATCAGCTTCAACTTTTCTAATTATTTTGTTCAATGTGTTCGTGCTGCCGAAATCGAATCTTTATCCAACCTCCGAGCTTCAAAGCTACCCCAGCATTAGCTGTTTATCCAGTCAAAATCGTCTGAAAATTGTGGACGCATTGTAAAACATTTTCATAAGCTTCCAAAAATACAGCGCCCTAAAAAAATTGGAGTTACTGATTTGTAAAAACCAAGATAAAGACAAATGATAGCACCAGACAGCTATCGCAGCTATATAAAATTTTGCTTCAGAGCAATAATTAAGCAGAGACGTTTATTTTGGCGTCAAAGGGCACGCAAAGAAACTTAAATTTCAGTCTCAATTTTTCCTCAAAAATCGTAGAAGTCAACAATTGTTTTACGTCTTTTCAATAATACAACCTATGCTCCAGTTATCGATAGATACGAATCTATCGAATTGGGCCAATCTATCAATCTTTATGAAAGTCAAAGTCGCATATCTTTTCTAGCCCTCATTTCGTCATTAAATCAAGCAAAAAGCCGAAAAACACCATGGAACAAAAATTTAATTAATGAACCTAGAGAATAAGCAAACTGCTCGAAACAACATCTTAAAAAATCTAAAAATTTATCCAAGTTAAAACAATATCCAACATCAATTATGCTTCATTGAGAAACGCATTTGATGTATATTGTGAATAATAGACTTTCAATTACATCTATAAAACTACAAAACTGCTTCACCCAATAACAGCAATCCGATGCTTCTAACAATTCATAGATCAAACTGAGTTTCAAAAATACTCAAATTTGCATCGAAATGTTAGGCTCTTTTCGATTTAAATCATTTTCATTTTCATTAAATTTTTATCATTTATCAGTAGGAGCCTTTCACCCAATAACTGAAACATCAGTGCCCCACTTGATTCAATACACAGCTTTTGTACCGATCAATTTCAGACACTTCTTTACAAAATGTTGATTGCTCTTTCACAAAATACTCAATTGTTCCTTCTCGAGCAACAAAAGCTGAGTTACGTTACGTTAACGGTACAGCGCAGTTACTGAATCCAACTCATTTGATAAAATAAAACTCTTAAGTAAGAGTGGAATCTGTTTCCATAACCCCTTCACCCAACCACACCCCCCCCCCCCCCCGCAATTGATTGCAGGCGCGTAAAAATATTTTAAAAATTAGTTGAATAACGCTATAACACACCAACTAATCGTAGCTATTCAATTCAATATCCACCACTTTACTTTGTGAAAACGACCATTAAAGATATAATTTCAATTTAGGGGAAAGAAACAGTTCCTAAAAATGGACGAGCTAATTAATGGTACAGAAGGAGAAACAAGTTAACTCTACTGATAAAAAGTGTTGTAATGATCACATATAGTGCTTATAATATTCATAACCAATTATACTTCGTTGCAACCGTTGATGGTTTGAACTCATCTGCTATTGGTATAACAATAATAAAAAGGAGAAAGAGTAAAATCGTGTCACAACAGAAAGCAGATATCAACTTTAGAGATCTGTTAAACATTTCCTTTCCACCTCCTTGGTTAAGATGAAACCCAAGAGATGTTCCCATTTGTTCTTCTTTCTCCTTGAAATTTCAATTTTGGTCAATCCCTTTTATTCGCAAACTGTGAAGAAAATGACAATTTTAATTTGAACAAGGTTATTGGCGCAAATGTTGCGGTGACACGACTTGATAATACTAAATATGGATAGTGAAAAAGGAGGTAAAGTTGAGCAAAAATAACAGAAGAGAAAGAGAGAAGAGTAAGTAAGAAAGATAAAGCTATTCGTGTGGGTTTGGTAGATAGAAGAGGTGAAGAAATAAATCAAAAACAGAAGAAGAACACAGTCAAAAAGAGAAGGGATAGATCTCTAAATATAACTTATAATAACAGCAGTAACTAATTAATCTACTAGTAGGTATCATAAAAAGAAAACGATAACCGTTTAACTCATGGACAACCATTATTGGAACTGCAGAGAACTAACTTTACAATAAATCAGTCCATGGTCTCATACAGGTGAACAAACAATAGAATTATTGAGTATATCTTGAAAACAGTAAATATGCGTAAACAAAACGGCTGCTTCAAGTTAAGTACTCAATTTCAAGTCAATGGTTAACATTAGAACATGACAAGAGTTAAACTCTTGTAGAGAGGACATAAAATAGCATTAATGTATTTAGAGAAATAATTCAAAGCTAAGTTTTTAGGGAATCGGAGACGACGAATCGAAGTCTACCGCAAACATGACCTCCGCACATAAAAGCTGCCACTAAGACAACTTCCTCTTTCTAGTAATAAGTCAAAAATCAAAGGTTGACGCACAATCCGAGGTTTCCAGATGCGTACGGATTTTTTTTCGAGTCGGGCGTTAGAAAATTGCAGGCAGTAATCAGAAGAGAGAATCGTCAATGACGAAATCGTCCATACTCCCGAATGACGTCATGTCCATGTTAGGAAGATTGCTGTAGTCCACTGCAACAGAAGCAAAACAATAACTTTTCAAAGTTAAAACCAACGACGAAACCATGCTCATTTTACATTTTAAAATTTGGCGTCTGTTACAATCAATGTTAAGCATGATAAACTTGAGCAAAATTCGCTTGCTTTTTGCGTATTTATTTGCTTATCTATTTATTTGTATATTCTTGTTAATCACATTTACTAAAACACCACCAACCTAGGTATGATTTATAGTAAATTTGTGCGCCTAGATCTAAACTTGAACAACCTGACAATGATGTTGGGAAATACGTAATTTTTTACAATTAAATTAATACTCTTACTGTTCATTTGAGACGACCCTCCAAATCCTTGCATGTTGGACTGGGATGTCTGCAAGTCACTGAACCCAGTGCCCCCTCCTCCGAATCCCTGAGTCTGAGATGGGTGCAATCCCCCTGCCCCAACAGTGGCTTGGGGCTGAGGACCAGGGGTGCTTGATGAGCTGGCTGCGGACACATCCATAGGTGTGAAATCTGACTGACCGTGAGGGGGCATGGGACTGTTGCCTCCACTGCTATGAGTAGTTGCCATGCCTGAGAGGTGTTGTGCGTGCATAGACGCCTGTGAGGGAGGGGCTTGGTTTGATGTGTGTTGAGATTGCGGCTGCTGGGATGCTACAAGGGGAGGTGGCGGTATGTTTGGTTGTATACTTTGGTGAGGCGGTGGGCCTAACGCGAAGTTGGATACCGGGGGACCAGAGCCAGGCATTGCTCCGTGAGCTGACGGTGGCTGCGAAGAACCGCCAGTCACTGTGTTATATGGCTGTCCTTGATTTTGGGCAGTTAGTCGTTGGAATAAGAGATTAGACGCTTCCGCTAAACATCAATTCAAAATCAATGAAACAGAATTAGACTCTCAAAATTGCTCTTATAATGTCGAATGTATGCAAACTGAAAATTAAGGCACATGGCCAGACGTCATTATGTGCGCCTCAAAATATGCATCATTTAAACGTCAAATCTATTGGACATCTCACTACTTCAGTTTCTTTTTTTGTCAAACATCAGTATGATATATTATGTTTCGACCAACGCCTTCATGAAAATATAACTTTTACATGCTTAACCCCTCCCTTTCCTGCACAGGTTGGTGGTGAGGTTCGAGGGGTGAGAGCGCTGGCTTACGGTGGAACGATGTGAAGGGATGGGGAAATCGCATACTTAGTCTAGTGATCCAAAAAGCTCTAAGAGAACTTAATAACCTCCAGGCTTTCTCCGTTTACCCGTTTTGAGGCTGTAAAATTAAAAGGGTCAGAAAAATTGTTCAAGCATAAAATTGCATAAGAAAAAGACCACAGGCCCAATATAATTGCTACAAACATTTTTGAGAGCAATTAAACATAGCAGGAGACGCCATGAACAACAATTCAGAATTTTCATTGACTAAACAAACATAGCTGGCAGATTGCCAGAAAATAGCCGCAATAGCTTCGTAGATCTGCAGTCTCAAAAAAACAGTAAAAAAGACAGACCAAAAAAATTCGTCTTTTCATTGAAGGCTCATTTGTTATATAATTTGATTGAAAATCTGTATAAGTTTTTGCTGCCTCTATTAGCTGCTCTCAAATACCCTTCATTTAGAGTGGCACACACACACACCCATTTGACCTTATCTCTTTGATTTAAAGTAAATAAAAGTCAATTTCAGTGAGGAAGTCATTTTTGAGAGTGAAGTAAGTCGTGTGACCAAAAATTTAATCACATGAATGAACGAACAAACTCGCTCCACTAAGAGCAAAAAATGACGTCACACATGCACTTCAGTGGAAATTGCATGAACGAATGAACAAAAAGCATATTTGAAGTAGTTGTGACTTCATATGGTCGTAACAAAAATCGCGACGACGAAATAAAAAACATAGCAGGACAAGTCCTGACGTAAAATTCAAAGAATTTTCATTGACTAAACAATAAACGACTTATAACGGACTATGAGTGAATTGGGAAAACCATTTGTAAAAAAAATTAGATAAATTAAAAAAAAAAAATTGGTGTCAAAATGCCGCATGTGAACAAAACACAACTAGCGAGAAAGCGAATTTTTGTTCAAACACCATTTTCTCACTCTACTTTAAAATTAGAGCGAAAAAATTTCACGCCGCAAAACCACTCGCTTTTTCGCTCCATTTCCTGTTTCGGCGTGACCAAAATCACTACTCCAATTTGACTTCAAAAATCACGAAAATGTGTGAACAGATCTTTAAAAAAAGACAGCGCCCCAATACAATTCAAATTCTTTGAATTGTAAAAAACCAAGAGAAGGCCAATTATAGCCCCAGCTATCGCTGTGCGGCCATTAATAAGAGTGAAAAGTATCTCGCCACAAAACCAATCGCTTTTCGCTCCACTTTCTGTTTCGGCGTGACCAAAATCGTTCAGCCAAACATCATGAAAATGTGTGGACAGAAAAAAACATAGCCTGAAGAATTCCGGAAACAACCCGAGGAGTTGTCCACATCAAAATCTAGCCCTTGCGATGCCTATTATTTACTAAAAAATTAGAACTCTTTTCTGTCCACTCTCTAATGTTGTTCAACATTCAAATCACTCAATTTTTTGACGTGTTTCATTTAGTGCTCCAAAATTCACTGCAATAAAATAGATTAAAAATAAAAAGACACTTCTTCAATACTCCCCTTCGAGTCCTAATAAAAAGACAGTGACCCAATACAAATGCAATTCTTTAAATTGTAAAAAGGGAAGGCCAATAATAGCCCCCAGCTATTGCTCTGGGGTTATTAAAAAAGAGCGCACCAATACAATTCAGATTCTTTGAATGGTAAAAAGCGATAGAAAACCAATACTCGTAAAAACGAGAGCGCCTAAGTAATAGCCTTAGAGAAATTGAAGGCGACCATTAATCATATCAACGATATGTACTTACAAATATGTTGATCGTTGGAATCAATCAGGCCTCCAAGTGGTTGCAGGTTGCTAGTGTGTTTGATCATCTCAGCTCCGTCGTGGTCCAGAGCTAACTCTGCCAGCAGTGAACATGTCACACGCAGCACAGACCGGGAGTTGGAAGCCAACATCTGAAACCAAAACTCATTATGCACTATGCGGTGGACACCAATTGTTCATCTCAACAGGATCCTTCAAACTTCAAGAGCCTAATTTCCGTTTACTACGGAACTTGACACAGTGGCAAATGCAAACAAAAATCTGAATAACTTTGACACGCTGAATAATTTAGGCGTTCAACTTACCAGATAATGATTAATAGTTCTGTTTACCTGTACGAATATGGTGATGGCCATGGGTGTGCTCTTGACTTGACTCCTGTAGAGTGCCTGATTGGGTTGCGATTTGGTGACCATGAGGTGCAGTGCCCCAATTGAACCCTCAACGATGTCCTCCATTTTGACCCCATCCAATCTGTACTCCTGTCCAGCAGTTGCCCTTCTCTGCCAGTCGGTCTGGGCACACTTGATCACGTTCACAAGCCTCATCACTGCACCTGTAATCCCAAATCATACAACTAATCACTGTTGCTTCACCTATCTGAATAATTTAGGCTTAACATCAATGTATTCAGAAACTCATACAAAATTGCAGTAAAGTTCGAATATAACTTGACCAGTTGAAATATAACATTGTTTTGAAAATCAATATAATACAAGAGCTTGTCATTTCAAAACTTAAGGAACTGAATAAATAAACATACCCGGCAGATTGCCGGAAAATAGCCGCCGTTGATTCCAATAAGCATGATTGGGATTGAACGAATAGAATATATTGAAAAAAAAAATTTTTGTACAAAAATATTTTTTAAGTCCGATTTATTTTGATGGCATTTCGTAGTTGAACATACTTCTGTTTCTTAGAGAAAGGCTACAGGGGCTACTATCAACACCAATAAGCATTAGAGGTGGTAACTAAGACTTATAGGAACGACATTCAAATAGCGGGCATCTAAAATTGGGCTTTATGGGTTTATCCCGTTTCCATTTCTGACTTGAATTTTTTATACCGACTCTGTTCATTTTGAATTGCTTTGCTTAGCAACTGATGTTCAAATTCACTTTTAGCAGAATGAGAGAAGAGAGAAACTAGCCTAGAGAAGTCAAAAAGATTTCCCGCAAAATGTCGAAAAAGCGGCAAAATGGTAAAGCGAAAAAAAGTTTGACGAAGTAAAAAAAAAATACGAGCGCAATAATAGCCGGCTGAGAAGATGAGGGCGGCTATTAAACAAATAAACGACATACCATGCTGCACCAGATCGGGTAAATTGTCCGCGGCAGTGCACATGTTCCTCAGCAGCCCAACGGCCGCTTTCAACACCGGCCACTTGCTACCACTTGTAACGCCTCCCGTGGAACTCGAGGCAGACGATCCAGCTGAACTGCTAGAACTTCCTGCAGCAGCAGCTGAGGATCCGAGGGCCATGTGCTGGTCCATCAGTCGTATCACACAGTGGAGCCCGTATCCTTGACGAATGATAGTCTGTGCTTCTCCTTGCAATGAATGCCGAGATGTGGCATGACGCAACGCACACAACTAAAGCAAAATATTACTCTTCCACTCCTTTAATATTACGCCAACAACCATTGTTACCAATGAGTTTAGAACTGCATCCTGAACTATCATTAGTTGACTCTAACAGGCTAATGAATTCAAAATTGTAGTCCACAGAGTCAAAGAAACATTTTTAAAAAAAAATATCCCAACGTTTTAAAGTTCAACAAGAGACTCCACAATTCTAATCATGCCAAAATTAGAGAAAAAATGAACATTATAGTTCAAAGAAGTTTTGGTTTAAGTCTGATGATACTTACCGCTGGTTCCACGAGGTCTTCCACCTGCTGCGACTTGTCAATTGCGAAGAGCAACGCCTGAATTCCTTGCAACTGGACAAAAGCTATCTTATTGTTCACATTGTTACACAGTAGATTGGACAGGATGCACACAGCACAGCTTGACATAACCGGGTCCGTACACTTCACATAGGGAATCAGCTTTTGCAGCAGATCTGTCAAACTGTCACTTTGGGTTGTGACGTCAGATATATTTCTTAGGGTCCACAGACAATTCTGGATCAGTCTGGGACTACTTGGTGTGCCAGTTGCTTGATGTTTATTCAGGTGGAAAGCAAGGGCGTGAACACCCCCCGCCGCAACAATCGCTTGCTTGTTCTTGGGGCAGACTGAGAGAACCTTCAGAACCCGACTGATTGTCCAAAGCAGTTTCTCGTACTCGTATGACGTCAGAGCTTTCACAAGTGTCGAGGGTCCATCAGCTTTTAGTATTTCCTCTTTGTTGTTCTGATTACCATATCCGAGCGACTAAAACACACCCACAAAGTGTCTGTTATTGTACAATCCTTCATTGCTTTAAGTAACGTTGTCAATTCGTTTTATATGTTGCTGATTATCAAAGATATGACCGTAATCGTGAGTGGCCCAGAAATGATTGTATAGAAATGATAAGAGTAGATAAACTCACGCAATAACCTCTAGCTATAACCTGCAAAAACATCATAGAAGCCAGATTAAGGAGTCAGAGCAAGCCTAGAGCAGAATCATTACTCTTCGTATAAAGTGCTGATATTTTTTAATTAAACTAATTAGTAACCTACTCGGCAGATTGCCGGAAAATAGCCGCCGTTGATTCCAATAAGCATGATTGGGATTGAAAGAATAGAAGATATCGAAAAAAAAAGATTTTTGTACAAAAACATTTTTTAAGTCCGATTTATTTTGATGGCATTTCGTAGTTGAACATAATTCTGTTTCTTAGAGAGAGGCTACAGGGGCTACTATCAATACCAATAAGCATGAGATGGTAACTAAGACTTATAGGAACGACGTTCAAATAGCGGGCTTCTAAAATTGGGCTTTATGGGTTTATCCCGTTTCTATTTCTGACTTCATTTTTTTATTCTGACTCTGTTCATTTTGAATTCAAAGAAAAATTCCCCTCAACCAATAGGGTATCCAGATGCTCGCAAAACAATAGGCAAGTCATAATAGGCAAAGAAACTTAGCTAAAAACAGAAAAAAAAACGAAAAACTGCAAAAAATTAAAAATAGTTCCAATTTTCGCCCTTTTTTGTCATACTTCTCAACAATAAATGATTTTTACCCACAAAACTGTAACCAATTGTTATCATAAAATTGCTCAGGTGGAAGGGGTTTCTTCAATACCCATTTGATCCAGTAAAACAAAATAATCGTCAAAGAAACGCAAAAATTAGCCCGAAAATCAGCAAAATACATTAAAAACCTCCGAATTATCAAAAAATTCACATGAATTTCCAGAAACCTTCAAGCCACTACCGAAACCAGCGTAAAATTAAAACAAAATCGTAACCAAACCTCTTAACCAAAATAAATGAAAAAAAAACTGCTTTAAACTGCCGCACGTGAACAAAATTCGCTCGCTTAGAGAAAATTTTTTCACACATCAATTTTTCGCTCTCTCAAAACAGCGGTATGAACAAAAACCACTCTCTTTTCGCTCCGCTCTTCACTTTTGTTCAGCGCCAAAATCCAAATTTTTTCACGCGTTTCATTTCCCGCTTCAAAAATCACTCCAATAAAATTGATTAAAAAAGGGACTTCTCCAATACTCCTCTTCGAGTCGTAAAAAGACAGTGCCCCAATACAATTCAAATTCTTTGAATTGTAAAAAGGACTTCTCTAATACTTCTTTTCGAGTCGTAAAAATAGGAGCGCTATAATAGTCGGCTGAGAAGATGAGGGCGGCTATTAACAAGCTATTATAATAACTTCGAAACTTCATACATTACCAAAATTAACCTCTTTCCAATTATACCAGCCTATTGTGTATATTACCAATTGGGGGTGATTTGCTTCACTAAGGTGGGAATTTTAAAGGAAACAGAAAATATTTTTGAGGAACCTAACAATAACTGGCTGGTTATTTACCCTCAGACAATCGACGGTGATAGCTAGGAACTTGACATTGGAGTGTTTCTTGAGCAACCCCACCAAAATCGGAATTCCTGAAGCAAGTGCAACTGCTGACTTGGCTCCGTCTTGATGTAGTAGTAAGTTGTGCAGAGTGGTAATGGCGTAGAACAGGATAGCCTCACGGGGAGACTGCAATAGTGCAATGAGGGCCTGGATTCCTCCACATTTGAAGATAGACAGCAGACCTACTCAAAGAATTACATTAAAATACTATTCAAAAAACTTTTGCGAACTTAAAGTATTTCGAAATACTGTCTTGATAGATTTGTCATTCTTAAACCAGGTTAAATTCAAAAGTTTATCTTATGACAGATTATTACAATGTTCAATTATGTTAAAGATGACTTCAGCGCCAAAAAATATATACTGCTTACTTATGACAACGGGGTTCTCAAAACTGGGATTATTGAGTGGAAAATCTCCCAATTGACATACAAGACGTGATAAATGTGCAATTTCAACTAACCAGCTTTCATTTGCGATAAGTCGTGGAGGGTTCCGGCGGCACATCTCACAATGTCTTCATTATCACTGTTGAGAGCATTGACCAGATTTTGAATCATTTGGGACGACTGGATAATTGCTGGCCGGTTTTGTGGGTTCTTCGCCATCGCCTGGGCGGTTTCGGCTGCTTGAAGCTGTACAACCGAATCCCCATCATCTAACATCTGGGCAATTTGACTTATGGCATCCTTCAGGGTCTGGCGAGGCATTTGACCTTGTGCCGGACCACCCATTTGTTGTGGTGCCATGTTCTGTCCAGATGGACCTTGCTGAACAACCATGTTAGGCGGTACAGATTGCGGATTATTTGGATCGAACTGCTGAGGAGAGGGGTAACTTGGGGTCTCACAGGGTATAGAGTTGGGTCCACTTTCGTAGTACATACCTCCAACACTTCTCGGTCCCGAGAAGTTGTCAAATTGCTCTGGGGTATAACACGCTTGTGGGTACCCAGGAGTACTGCCAGACCAAGATGCATGTGAGCTGTAGACAGAGTCTGCATCTTCATTGTCAAGTAGTTCATTCCCAGTTCCATTACTGCATAATGATGGGGGTGCAGTCGAATGCCCACTGTTGAGACCCGAATCCAACATATAGTTCTGATGCTGCCACGCAGCAACACTTTGTGATTTGTTCATCATCGGTTGATGCGGTGCATTGGGATGGTGCATCATGGGTTGGGCATGAGGCACATTCATGTCCATGTATCCATGAGGAGTTGCTTGCTGTGGAGGTGGGGCTTGTTGTATCATATGAGGTCCCCCAGGTTGTCCAGGAGGACCGTAACTTTGCATAGGCGCCTGCTGTTGTTGCTGCTGTTGCTGGTAGTACATTGGAGGTTGGCCGCGCGACTGTTGTTGCTGTTTTGAGAGATTCTTCATTTCCTGGGTATTCTGCGCCAGTTGCATCCTTAGTTGTGGCAGTTGCTGCTGATTGGCTGGGTCATTCATTGCCATTTTGATATGCTCTTGACGTTCTACCAACATCTGCATCATCTGGTCATAGTTTCCTGGGGAGTTCATGGGTCCGAAATTACTGGTAGGTTGCGGGCCCGGTGCTTGTTGCATCTGGGGATGTTGGTGTGGGACTCTCGATGCAACAGGGTGACCTGGGGGAGGCGCTCCAGGGGGACACATTTGGGATCCGGCTGAGTCGTAGTGTTCCATGGGCACTGGTTGCTGGTTTCTGGGAGTCATTTGTTGGGGTACCATGTTAGGAGGGGGCGCGGCGCCACTTGAACCACTCTAAAACAATCTGATTCTCAGATCACTCCAAAACAAAGTAAACCAAAACAATAAGGTTAAACATACCTTATCAGAACCCGTTGATTGATTCAGTTTCAGCAAATAGCTAACAGTTTTGATGTTCAGTCTATTTCTGGGCCAATACAAGTATTACTTTAATCATAATATAATTATCCGGTTTCTGCGTTTAGACATCAGTCACATTTGGCGTCAGATAAACGCCCAAGATAGAATTTCCAATAAATAGAGATAAAATCAATAAAAGGTCAAACGAAACAAAATGAGAAACAAAGTAATTAACCAACTCCTACGCTTCTTTTGTAGATCTAAATTCAGCCATAATTCAAAATTCTCGTTACTAAATATATTTGGCGATTATCGCCTTCAATAAACTCGAAAACAAAAACCTTTTCACAAAACAATATCGAATATATTGAATTTCTAATCTCGCTCTAAGTTTACACTAAGGGAGTTTGGTTGCTATTATTAATTGTGGGAGGGGAACTAAGCGACTCGTATTGGGCCAAGTTAAATTTGAGAAGTTTATCTTATTTGGGATTAGCCACTCTATAGGGCGGAAGTCACGCTACAGAGGGGTTCCGTGAGCGTTGCCTAACGCCACCCAATTATAAACATGGTCAACACGACGTGTAACTATTTCACTAGATGCGCTTGGTAGGCTTAATACCTCGGCTAGCGGTCTAATGCTTAACCCACTCTTACAAAAATATCTCTACTAACAATTATTATTAGCAATAATATTGTATTTGAATCCAAATCAACCA
Source organism: Convolutriloba macropyga (assembly GCF_964194025.1). NCBI lineage: Eukaryota > Metazoa > Xenacoelomorpha > Acoela > Convolutidae > Convolutriloba > Convolutriloba macropyga. Next base: position 27,084,173 of record NC_134474.1, on the reverse strand, counting down.
CTTCCAATCTACTCAAAAATAGGTAAAACAAACCGGCTGCTTACAACTTTATGTTAATGTAAAAGTCCTGCCAACATGATTGACTGCTTTGTAGCTGTGAGCGCCTCAAACAAAAATTAAATTAAAAACTGATCTGAAATTATTAAATTCAATCATGCTATACAATCTTATAATACTGACATTATTCCGATGAAATTGTACGACCACAAAACTCAATTGGATCCACTAAAACGGATTTTTAGATTACTTCAATTGAAAATGCGAATGAAAAAACGAAATGAACCTCCAGAGTTTATTTTTACGCCTTTATAATTGAAATCAAAAGTCCTACTTCTTATTAGTCTATACAAAACAATTATGCGCGCAAAAATAAGCATTAGTTTGTTTACACGCGGTAATGAAAAAAAAATTAAGGTGGAATAATACAGCAAATTGATACGAGACAATTGTTTTAAGAAGGCTAATAATATCAGATCACTATATATTAAAAGAAAGGACTAACCGTAATTCCGAAACATAGTTCCATATTAACCAGAAGACTCAGTATCTGTTTATAATCTCTTTTGTAAGCAAAATCGCCTTCTATGACATTTGAGTTAGTTTTGACTTTAGTTCGAGGTTTGGTTTCTTTAACAAGAAGCTAGAGCGTCCACAACAATGTTTACGATTTGCTCACAAACCTCAAACCAATAATTTGAGGTAAACAGACACCGTCAATCATGTCATGTCATAAACACAGTCTACACTATTTGTTTGACCATAATGCTACATTGTTAAAATAAATGACTCTTCATTCAATTCAGTACAATACATGTCACGTATGTTATCGAACCGATAAATATTCATTTCTTAACAGCCATAAATCCTACATTACGACAGCATGAATGAAAGGAAATAAATACAAAACGGAATCATTTAATTATAAATTACAAGGCAATGTAGCCAGGCTTTGCAATCTTAATTATACCACACAATTCTCGAAGGCCCAAGTTTTATCCGCCAACAAGTCAGTAGAAATCTAAAAATTTTAAAAAAAATTCTATTATGATTTGAAATAAAGCAATCCATCAAGACACCAGTAATATGGTGATAAAATATTGTTTATATTCAGACTAAATAGGGAAAAACAAGCAGCAACACAAGTAAAAATGTCGCATTTAAACAAAAATCCAGTACTTCGACAGCAAATTTTTTTTACTAAAATACCATTTTCTCAGTACTTCAAAACTAGACTAGCAAATTTTACACCGCACAAAACCACTTAATTTGCCACTCCATAAACTGTTCCTGCGTGGGCAAAATCACCACTCAAAAGTCATCAAAATGTGTGAAAAGATCTTCCAAAAACGCCTCAAAATTGTTAGAAGACGATGCTCACTTCAGAAATTCAAGCGTGATCAAAGTCCGGTTTTTAGGGAGACACGGGACAAAATTGAACGCAAACTATGAAGAACGAACACATCCGATAAGCCAAGAAGCTCTAATAGAGAACTAAAGCATAAATTCAACCAAAACCTAAAATCATAATTCTTGGAACCTATCTAGAAAAAAAAGGGAAAGAATCGCGAATACAACCCAACAATATCGGTCGAACTACTCTCAAACCACTGACGGGCTTCGTCAGGGGTTAGCGGTGGCTTAGGTAATCTAGCTGTAGCTTAACTGAAGGATGAGGTGAACATGGAGAGAGCAAAATCGTAAGCGCAGGGGGTGTCGAGCATGCGAGGCTATGTGTAGTGTGAGATGAAAGTAGTGATATGGTAGGAAGCAAGCGATATAGAAGCAAGCGATATCTCCCTCTGACATTTGAGTTGGTTTTGCCTTCTGTTAGAGGTCTGTTTTCTCAAACAGAACGCCAAAGAGTCGACAACAATGTACGTTTGAGATACGCACACAAATCTCAAACCAATAATTTGACGTAAATAGACACTATCAATCATGTTATGACATACAGTCTACGCAATTTGTTTTTTACATAATGCTACATACAAAACATAGCCGGCAGATTGCCGAAATAGCTGCGAAAGAACAGACCTGCGTGCCATATAAGAGATAGAAACAGATACAGATCTAAATTGAAAAAAAATCGACGCCGCTCAAAAAACTAGGCTAAAAAACATTCAGCGATAAATTAATAAAGCTTGTTAAAATTCATTCCACAGAAGCCTCTTATTAGGGACCTTTACTGCACATATGAGTTCCTTTGACATTAAACAAATTCAAATTAAACCTAAGTTTTAAAGTACAAAAGTCATTTTATTGAGTGAGGTAAGTCACGTATGATCGAAATCTAATCACGCAAATAACCTAAAAACTTTCGTTAAAGCGAATGAGAAATGACGTCACGCGCGCAAATGCCGTTAGTGAGAGGAAGAAGTCATTCAGAAATTTTGACTTTCAGCTTTGCTGTGTGAACAAATGTAAAACGAAAAAAGAGCGTCAGACGACGAAACAAAAAACATAGCAGGACAAGCCCTGAAATACAATCCAAGGAAATGAAAAACAGACCTAATGTACCTGATCAGCTGATCAATTGAACAATCCCAGCCAAAAAGACGAAATCTTGAAAGTTGAGAAACTAAAAAGAATCAAACTTAACAAAAAGAACAATTATTCTTAAAACTCTTGAAGCTTTTAACCTGAAGGCCATTTATGACACAATGCAATATAGTCATTAACTCACGCAAAAGACTTGAAAGAGATTAATTTTACACTAAAGGTAGATAATCTCGAAAAAATGACAAATGCTTCAAAAAGAAATGTGAAAAATGCTTCAAATGAAAAGGAAAAATTTAAAGATATTTTTCGAAAATGTGTCGGGAAAAAATGTTCAAATTCAATCTTTCTCTGTGAAGTTCTGTCTTGTAAGTCAACTGCAACATTTAAAAAGTTTCGTTGGCCAATAAAGATAGTTAAACTCAGAAAACGACCAAAAAAAATTCAAAAACTTGAAAACAATAAAAAAAACTTAAATTGCAAGCTTTATTAAAAAATTACTTATATTTGCAATCTAAAAAAACAGAAAACTATTTTGTTGCCAATAGAAACTCTGCAATAACATACTAGCAAACTCAATAGCAGCAAGCCCCGAAAGGAAATTTTTTGGCTGTTCAGGTTAGAGAAACCTAAAAAATGACTTTCAAAAATTTGAAAAAATTGGCTAATGCTATGGCCAATAAAAATTTTGCAGTAAACTATTAGCAAATCCTAGACGAGATTTCTTGCCCCTGGAGCTGGAAAACTTGAATAATGACAATTGATGTCAGAAAATTGGAAAAAACTGCAAGTTCTATCAAAAAAATTGGTAAAATTCGTGAGGTTGAAAACCATTCGATTACCACTGGAAACTATGAAATAACCTATTATTGTGACATCAAGAGTTGAAACAACAAAAATATTCAAAAAACTTATTCAAGAATAAATTACCGTGTTTATGTTTGGTGTGGCAATACATATAGCTCTTAAAATGGCCATAAAAAGTAATTACGTCTTGCAAAAGATCTTTACCAACTTTTACAAACCTCAATTTCAGACTGGTCCAACAAAAAATCCGAAAAAAGACAAAAAAATTGCAACATTTTGGGCTCAAAAACTTCTGAAATTGACCTGTTAACCTTGAATTACGGCCTTCCCAGTAGCTTCGTCACTCTAAGTACTTGAAGAACTACTAAACGCGGCTAAGGGCCTCTAATGAATCTTGATGCCCGCTGAGCTTTACCTGTTTTTCCCGTTTTGAAAGCTCAAAGTCATGAAAAAAGGTGTGAAAACATCTTACAAAAATAAAAAAAAAGACAGAGCACCAATACAATCCAATTCTTGGACTGTAAAAAACCAAGAGCAGCGCAATATATCTACGCTCAGCTTACAGCTTCGCAGCTATAAAAAAAGATTATTCATTTCGATTCGGTACAATACACGACTAGTTTGTTAATGAACTGATGAACATTCATTTCTTAACAGCCATAAATCTTACCTTATCACAGCATGAATGAAAGAAAGCAAATACAAAACGCAATAAGTGGGTAGCAGAGTTGAAATTTGAACTTATTATAAAAATTTAAAAGACAAACAGATTTTAACACAGATTCTCCGAACAAACTGTTTTAAAAATAAGGGCAGCCAGGCTTCGCAATCTTAATTAACACACCCAATTCACAAAGGCAGGAGTTTTATTTTTAAAGATATCCGCCAAAAAGTCAATAGAAAATTAAATACTTCAAAACAAAGAAAGCATATTTTAAGTGATGAAGCGGGACACAAATCTTATTTGTATTAACTTTCTAATATCAGACTTATTTGCTACAATAAAATATGTCTCCCAAAACTTTTTCATTGAATCGCAGCGAGACTATTAAATTTACGAAAATTAGAGAACAGTACACCATAATGCTCTGAGAGAAACTTAATGCCCTCCGGTCTTTACTTGTTTGATGATCAAGTCAAATGGTCAGACAAAAAACGATCAGACGAAGAATCGGTAGTATGAAAATGGCATTAAAAAGACATACAGGACTAAAAAAGTATTAACTACAATATTCGTTTGAGAGCAATTAAAAAATTTCAAGCAAACAATACAGTCACAAATCAAATTTAAACATAGACGGTAGAAAAGCGAAAACAACTCGACGAGTCGTAGAATATAATCTCTAAATCTGAAATATCAAAGGGAAAGAGCCTGTATTCTACCTAAAACGAAAACATCAAAAAAATTATTTCCTTAATTGAACCACGTTTTGAAAAAAGCAGACGCACTTTTTAATTTGAGTGAGGACGTGGGTTGGTAGGAGAGGGGTAGATTGGTGAGGAGAGGGTAGGTATTTTGGGGGATGGTAGGTAGGTGCGGGTGGGGAAGGTAGGCAGTGGGGGGGGGGGGTAGCTAGGTGAGGAGGGGGTAGGAATGTACGGGCGAGGGTAATAGATGGGGAAGGGTAGGTAGGTGGGGGTGATGGGTAGGTAGTTGAGGGCGGGACTACGTAGGTGGGTTGGTGGGGGTAGAGAAGTGGTGGGTTTTGTAATTGGGATAGGGAGGAGGGACTGTTATGGGAAAAAAACTTCTCAAACTGACCTTTCAACCTTGACCTTACGAGCAGTTCCTAATTACTATCTTTTAGTAACAAAGTCCAATGTTGGAACCCTTTTTAAACAGAAATCAACGTTCTAAGGCAGAAGTCAATGTTCGAAAACAAGAGTGAAAAGTCATGAACAAACTTGGGCCAGCTAGAAACAACCAGTAGAACCCCAATACTCCTCTTCGAGTCGTAAAAACCATTCAAAATCCTCTGACCTCCACAACAAAAAAAAACTCCACAGATTGACAGAATCCCATTTCCTGGTATATTAACAGAGCATAGCTGCAACAGAGCTTTGCTGTTCACAGGAACACTCGGAAAGAATCGCAAAAAGAAATAGATTCAAAAATAATTACATCTTAGTTTAAGACCCAAGCTGATTACTATAATTCAAGTTTCGTATACGGTTTTTCACCTTGAATTTAGTGACATCCGATCGTCAGTGGAACCTTGGAAAGTCTATTTGAGACTGAAGTCAGTACCTCATGCTCATTTACATAATAGAACATAGAAGAGGTTGTTGCAGTTCAAGGAAAGGCTGTATTAAATGAGTGCTTTAACAGTAGTATCGGTCTACAAACCATGGTCCTAGAGCCTACAATAGAGCACTTAAACGATTTATTTCGAAAAACAATAATAAACGACACACTTTTCCCAATCGAAATTGTCCTTTAACTTTAAATCAATTCATGCTTCCCCGGGAGCTTTGGTGAACTGTACACTCAGATACTACAAGATGTCGGGCAAAGCAGTACAGCAACTTAAATACCCACGGGTTTTACGTTCAATGTATCATATTTTTCTTGGCGAAAAGTGAAATGAGTCAACCAAAAAACGAACAAGCAGAAAATTGAGCAAGATGGCTCGAGTTGCAAAAACAACCATTATTTCTGTCAGAGAAACCGTTGGGAGTATCCAAAAGCAACCTATACTTGCACTGTTTTCGGCAGAAAAAAGTGAAAAATCTATAACAAATTCTAGAGATAAATTCACGATAAACAAGATAAATTCAGTGCAATTTGAGAGAAACAGGCACAAAAAAACCATAGAAACATGTCAACACAGATATTACACAAACCAAAACAAATCCCAACACCAAAAAAAAACATTTTTCTTTCTTTTTGGCGACTGATCCTTACTTAAGGTTCATCACCTTTCATTAGATTTTCTTGGTTTCTTCTAAATAACTAGGTTTGGAGTTTTTGAGGCAATTGAAGAGGTAATTGTAATTTTGGCTCTAAATTTAATTTTTAAATTCTTTGAAAAAAAAAAACTTTGTTTTATGAGCATAATGAAACAATTAATTGTTCAAAATCTCTGAGATATGTTACCAGCGAGATTTTATACCACTAATTTTCATTTTAGACATATTGAAAGCCGCAATTTCCATCAAAAAACCAGTAAATTCAAAATGTTTTGATCATTTCGACAGTTTTTGCTCTATACCTCTATCTGTGTCTAGCATTAAGAGAAACTAAATCTCTCAGACTAACTCTCTCTTTCGCTCTACCTCTCTTTTACGGACACGCTCGCACACAAATAGATCCACACAAGCGCACGCACACACACACACACACACACACACACACACACACACACACACAAACAAATACAAACACCAACACACAAAAAAAACACAATTTTAAAAATTTTCTTTCCATTAACTGGTCCTCATTCATGGTTCGTCGCCATTCAGTTAAGCCTTCTTCTTTTATTTAGAACCATAGGTGTGCACTTCTCGAGGCAATTGTATCGGTAATCGTAAAACCGACCTTCAAATTTGAATTGAACTTTTCAAAATTTTTCCGAAAATTCTGTCATTTTTAATGTTCCATGAGCTTAATGGGGCTATTCGTTTTTTTAAAAAAAAAATCTTGCAGACATCTTACCAGCTAGATTTAATTAACATAATTTTGGTTTTGAACATATTTAAGAGCGCAATTTGTAGCAAAAATAAAGTAATTTTTCTGGCAGCTTTTGCAGTGTGCCTCAAATTGCGTCTGAGGGAACGTCAAAAGATTGTCCCTAAAGCCTCTTATTTTGCAACAATTCGGAATATTGGTTATCGGTAAATTTTACATTTGTGGCTTTTCACTCTTTGGAGTATTTTTAAAGAAGAAAATTTTAATCAATTTAAAGTAAACTGAAAAAGAAAATCATCTTTACAAACTATTTAAAAAACTATCTATTTTTTCAATTTGCAGAAACGTGCACAGGCTGTAAAAGATCAGCCCGGAGAGAAATTTCAAAAATACAGCGAAGTGAAAAATAGTTTTCTAAATTTCAAAATTATGTACATTTGTATTAAGCTTTTCAACTTGGCAATCCAAAACCCTCCAACAAAAATTCCTCAGTACTGTATTATACTAGAGGAGAATTGTTCGAACAATTTTCTGTGACAATATAAAGAAAACAAGTAAAAAAATTCTATCTTTACATTTCAATAATTAATTAGGTTGATTTAATGTTCATTCCATGGAACCGTTTTTTACGTCTCCGAGGTTTCGAAAATACTGAAACGGATAGTTCTGATAACATAAAACAGTATTCGCACACACAAATCTAACAATTAGAAAGAAATACATTTTTCTGCATTAGTTTTACTATTTCAAAGCTGATTTTTGCTATTTTGAGAGCTCTAAAAGTCTTCTATGTTGCAGAAAAATAACTTCGACACAAAGAAACATTGGCTCATACAATAGTTTTTAATAGTAGAAAACAGAGAGATAGATAAAAAAAAGATTTTTTTAACGAAATTTTGAGGAAAAAATGAATGCGTTTCAAAATGTTCGGTCAAATATTGTAAATGCTTAATTTTAGACTTGAAACTGTAAAGAATTACTCGTGTCAATCAGAACTACATTGAGCCTAACTAAGTTAACTACAAATTTCTCCGTTTGTTCTTATCTCAAATTTCAACGCGGTTTGAACCCCCCTCCCCCAAAGCAATATTTATTTTTTTCCTTTAGTGATTCTCTTTTTCAGATTTCGTTTATTTTTTTTAAAAAAAAATCAAAACTAGATCCTGAGGGCTACAAAATGGCGTTTTTTCCCTACGATGCTCAAACAACAGGTGAAAATTTGACGAAGAAAAAAGCCAGCCCGCAAATATTGCTCCATTTTGAAAAAAAAAATGTTGGAACAATAAAAAAACTAATAGGCCAAAATAGCTGTGACAAACTAGAGTCACATAGGGGAAAATAATAAGAGCAGATTGAATGAATTTTGCACGACGCGAAACACGGGAACGCGAAGGACCTCTACCCATTCCCTTTCCAATAACATCCGGAAAGATTGAACACTGTGATTTAAACAAATAGAAGTTATCCGATTGCAATCAGAAGATACTTCAATCACCTGGCACTGCATTGTTGAATGTCGGCAATCGTCTCTAAAAAAATCGCTTCCTCTTCTGTTAGTTTGTTCCAAAAAATTGCTCCAAGTCAGGCAACAATGAGCATTTTGTGCGTATCTGGCGTAACTGACAAGGTTGCTGATTCTTATAATTTAGAGTGCACAAGATTCATTACCCTAAACGTTTCTAATTTCTTGTTGCCAGTAGAGGTTTGAACAAATAAATTTGGAAAGCAGCGGTTGGATTAATTTTTCACGTCTAATTCCCTTGGTTGAATTGGAAGCTCAAGGTTCAAATAAAAATCTGAAAAACAAATACATTTAGGAGTAGCTGGCCGCTTACAATATAAAATAATACGATAGTAAGTGAATTCGTGTAGCTCGCATACACTGAGTAAATACGCAGTGAAGTGTGCGCGTTGCATGTGTCTTGGTTTCTTTTTATGGTATGTTATATTTGAATTAGTGCGGAGCACGTCATTCTGAGCAATCAGTTCAAACGGATCTTTCTCTTTCTAAAACAGTGTTACTCTACTTATAGGTATAGAGACAACGTGATAGTAGAGTTCATATTACTACTACTACCACCACCACCACCACTGAAACTTAAGCTCTGCACAAACTCTCCCCTCTCTACACGCTTAAACGCACAGCTTAACAACAACGGAACAGTATAAAGCCAAATCAATCTTCAAATTCAACCTGGCAGGCAGTGCCAATAATTCACCCGCTCTGCGAACCAGTTTGAACAAATAAACGCAGCCAGAATAGCAAGGGTTGCTGGATTTTCATGAACTGTAAATCCGAAAGTCTGATCGCCGACAAAACAAGAACCCTTTACCTAGGCAAATACTACACATTGGGTAGTTACAAAAAGACAATATGCTTAGTTCCAAAAAGACACATATGAGAAATCCTACTGGCTAATATATATTCATAAAGTACAACCGAACGTTTAGAGACATTATCAAACGAGCGAAACAATATTCTGGACCACAAAAACAGTGAAAAATTTTGCATAAACACGATTGTAATTGCTTCAAACTTCATCCAAGAGCAATTAATAAATATAACAGACCAACGTCTCTAAATTTCTCTCAAGTCACTTGCAATAGCTAGATTCTACTCTTTGTGTGAATCTAATGATGTTATTCGATATTACAGATTTTTACAGACCACTAGTGGAAAACTGGGAAAACCTAAAACTTTTGGCAAGCTCTTCGTTTGACTTTTAGAAGCTACCAGCAACTCAGTTCAGCAGCTTAGAACTATAAATTAGAAAGGAATTTAGATCACACAAAACGTCGTGATCAAAATCAAACGGTAAGTCTATAATAATTGCCTCAAAGTAAGTTCGAAAGCACCTATTGAAAGACAATAAATTTGTTTTAAAAAGTGTTATTTTTAAAAAAAACTAAAAAACATTGCCAACCAACAGTCGCGAAATATACTAACTCCCAATAAATTTAACAAGAAGCCCGGTAATGTGCGTTCGCACATAATTTTCCCACCCCGCTCATTGTTATTTTTGACTTGATGCTCTACTAAATGAGGAAGAGATAAAAAAAAACTTGCAAAGAGTCCCAAATGGTTCAACAAAGCACAAAATGAAGGTAATGCTGCATTAGAGGGTTGAGGAAACCTGTGAAATAATGAGAATACGAGACAAGACAAACGCAAAATAAAAAAAAACAAAAACTAATTACACATAAAACTAGATGTCTATGTTTAAAAGAAACAAAATAACAAAATGAAAACGGCACCAGATAACACCTAACTAAACAAATTGACCGCTACATTACAAAAAAGATACGAAAGCTCTCCTGAATGAGATCTCGTAATAACAAAGGCAGAAAGGACCAAATAAAAAAAGCTTCCATTTTGAAAACCATTTTTTAGCGATTAAAACCATTAGGTATCAACTGAAATCGTTAAAAAAAGGTTCATTTTGCACTTCATGATGTATAATCGGGGAAGCAAATGAAATTTGTTACTTTATACCTCTTAATGAGGCAGTTCACACCTGTCAACATCCCGATAATGTTATACGACTTCAGAAAGAACAAAAACAGGCAACATTTCGCTGAAGAAAATCAAAAAATTTAGCAAAACGGTGACGCAGCCGTTACAAAGAGAATATATTCACCGAAAACATAATAAATGCAATTGTGCAATCGCTCAATGCCAAAGCGACCTCCCCATAAGTTGATTGTTGCGGTAAGGAAACAAAGAACAACCGCAAACACTCAGATATAACAGATATCCAAAATCGCTTTAAAAATGAAAACGCGTAGTATCAAAGCCAAGAAACAATTAGTTGAAATAAAACAGTTAACAGAATTGGACTCCGCCTCACCGCACAGAGGATACGGCCTGCCTTTGCAGAGACTCAGCTACGTTTGAAGGAAAGCAGACAAAAACTGACACAGCTGAAAACTCAACTGATTTTTTTTAAACAAATAGTTTCAAAAGCCATGAAAACCATAAGCTTTTAACAAAAACAGACTGATTTGCAACTCAATTGGAAAAAATGGGCTTTTTCTTAGTTTAGCGAGACCAAGTGATAAGACTAAGAAAATGAACACGGCCAAAACTCAAAATTTATCAAACTATTTAACGAAACAAGTACTGAAGCCATTAAAACCATGAGAGACTAAAAACAATAAAAATAAGGTATTTTAATTTTTTACTGGAGTCTCATTTGATTATCAATTGGTCCTTTTTGTAAAGGGTCTAAGCGGACAAAAAAACATGAAATATTGACCCCTAAAGAAAACTCAAAATGTTCTTATGAAAATAATTGTCTCAGCCATAAAAACATCAGTTGAAAAACATCACCAAAAAAGAAGTAATGTTCGCTTTAGCTAAAGTCTGGCAGTACCGATCAAAAAAGAAATTAAGTAAGATCAAGTCAAAAAAAGAAAAAAACAAAAGTTTCAAATATTATTTTATTATTGGAAAATGTTTTATCGGCAAGTCGTGAAAATCATTACCTATCAAATGAAATTATTGAATTGATTATTTATACATCCAAAACAAGCAATTGGGATATTTTATGATATAGTATGTTTTGAGTACAAAAACTGGTAAAAAATAAAAATTCCAATAAACCAAGCGAGAGAATTGGGTCACAGCCATCAAAGCCGTAAGATTTTCACCGAGATCATTAAAATATTACATTGCTGATTCTTTAGACGTCATTTGAAACTGTCAAAAATGAGATAATTTGACAGGCAAACAAAATTTAACCTCAAAAATGTGCAAACAAGCAAAAAGTACGTTTTTTGGAAACTCATAGTAGCAAAGCCGAGAGTCGTTAGTTAAAATTAGAGCAATAATAGAAAATAAATTCTCTTTCACATGGAAAAAAGATTGAGCTGGATTTATTGAGACGGAACTACAAGTCGACAGTTGCATGATATAAAAGTTGCATAGTTCAAAGTTCACTGATTTTCTCAAAACAAGTAAATACAAACAAAAGCCATTGGATATCAATAGGAAACATGGTATAGTTTTGTTTGTACCAAATAAAAAGAGGTCAATTGGTTTTTGAGTGAGACTAAGACATGAGTCTGCAATAAGATCAAAAAAGGCAGGCAAAACACAAGAAATCATTTCAAAATTTTTTAAAACGCTTTGTCGAAGCCTTAATGCCAATGAGCTCATACTCTAAAGCTATCATGTTATGCTCATTGGAGCTCATTTTCTGGTAACGGGGACTTGCTTTAATTGAATCTTGATCTTTTAGTCAGTGTCAACATAAAACTAAAACTGTAAAAAAAAAATCGAGAAAAAGATCGCGCCCCAATACAATCCGAACAATTCTAATTGTCAGAGCCCACCAAGAGAACAAAACTGGCCTTGATATAGCTGCGTCCCACTAAACACCTAATTGTTCACATTGTTTGCGAAATAAAGTTTGGCAAATGAAATTTTTCAATAACAAAGAAAAGATGCATTTTGGATTCATATCGATTTAAATTATAAGCTGGCAAAATTTTAAGTCGAGGAGACCCTAATAGTAAGCTGAAACAAAGTTAGCCTTCTTTGAAAGTTGAAAAAGATTTTTTTAAGCAGTTTTCAGGTCTCTGGCTCTAGCAAACTTGAACAACATGGGCTAAAAAAAGCATATTTGGCACCTTTCTGATGAGAAAATCCGCAAAAATTTAGCAAAAACTAAGCAAAAAAAAACTCGGATCAAACCATAGCAACCCTTCTCTATCCTTAGAGGTAAAAGTAAGACCAACATTGTTGAGAATTTTACAAATTTTAGCAAAAATGACGAAAATTTGGGTTAAAATTACGGAAAATGTGAACAAAAACAACGAAAATCAGTCAAATGTTCACAAAACGTTAAACCTCGATAACTCCGTGGAAAAACTAAAGTCGAAAACATTTTAATTCTATATTCTACGCCGCACGGACTTTCTAATTATACCACTCAACTCTTTACGATATATCGATCGGCGAAAATTGATTGAACAAAAAAAACCCATTTGAGTATATAGTTCCTCCTTCCACTGAAGTGGGGTCGGAACAAAAACAACCATGACCAAAAATGCGACGCACATTTGGGATTATGATTTCAAACTCTTCTTACTTTCAAATTAATTTTTAATTACGCTTGTCTTTCAAGTAATAGAGCCTTATAATTAGATAGTTGGTGTACGCTCAATTGAATTGCGAGTACAGTTTACGACCTGTATTTAGATTTAAAAACTGAGTGCAGAAGTCATTCTATTCAGTGAGGTAAGTCATGTAAGCTCAACAATTTACCATAGGATTGACCTAAAACTTGTTAAACAAATCAGTAAGCGACGCCACATATCACTTAAGCTGTGTGATAGATATCAGAAAATGTTGCACTTTGAACACTTCGCGTGCTCTCAAACGGTCGTAACAAAAATCAGGAAGCACGATGAGATCAATGATAGCCACGTTACCGCTTCGCGGCAGTTAAAACCTTAGTGAAAAACTGATGCTAAGATCAAAATTATGTGTGCTCCACTCCATTTACGCTTTCTTTACTGATTTGAATTGCTCTTGATAAAACTTGCTGATTTCAGAAGAATTGATCTCAAGCGAACTACAGGCGGCCCATTCTACTGTTGTTGTGAATAAAGTATGTAATTAGGTATCAGAGCTTAAACAAATACGGTGATATTTTCATTTGACTTGTAAAGGCCAAATAACGGCAACTAAGTTCAGCAGAGTGGAATTGTGGATCGGTGAGAACGCAAAAAGTCAAGATACAATAATCAATCAATCGATAGGCCAAATTTGTTGAGCAAAAATTGATTGAACAAGGCACGCTTATAATAATTGCCCCAATTTCAAATACCAATAATTAAGAAGACAAAGATCTAACTGCTGTGTCTAACAGTTATATGCCTTTAAAGTCCGACATGCAACTTTTAAAAAAGTGTCAAAGTGGATCCTACCGAATCTAAATTATCGCAAACGACTAAGATCCTTGCACTTATTACCTGTGAACTACTACATTGTACCAACCGATCTTCTCTTGCTATCAAAATCATTAAACAATTATTATGCGTTCGACATAAGCGAGCATATTAGTATTGTGCAAAGACGGTCAAGTAATGGGTTTGTGTTGCCTGAAATCGAAAAATTTCAACGGTCAATTTTTTTAGCGAGCTACATAGAGAGCAAACATCATTGATTCAAATGTGAAATTCTTTCAACCCGCCGGACTCAAAAATTGGTTCTTAACCTCGATGTGGAAGTACTTCAATTTTTATTTCGATATGAAAAACTCGTGTTCCATAGCATTTATCTGTCCTTGCAAAAAATGTCGTTCATCGAATGAAATAAACTTAACAAAACTTAAACTAGTTAGATTCATCAAAACTACTTATTCTGCGGGAGCAGTCCATCACTTTTGTGAAAGTAACAATTTTTTTTAGTAGTAAAAGACCTGAATTTACCATTGAAGGATTTTTGACAGTACTAAAAAGATCTTTACAGAAGGTAGCGGTAAAAAATGATTTAAAGGAAATATTCTGACGCAACATCTATGTTCAACATCTGCGAACGGCACGGCGGCATTTGATTGACTACGTACAGGTTCATGATATATCGTATTTCAAATCACGTAGACTGACGAAGAAACCTTTAAGAGTGATTTAATATTTGCAGGGGGAAATAAAATGTTCACATCACTAGAATCATTAAAATACGATAAGTAAATTAATAAACAATGAGGCATTAGAACATTTAGGAAATCAATCATTTGCTCATAGCATCGTCAAACAAAGGGTAAAGACAATGAATGGATTTATAGCAAAGGTCATTGACCTAAGCTGAATCAAACAGCAGGTTTTAGCATTGTCTATAAGATTATTTAAACAAATCGGAGGTAGTTATACAAATCGTAATCAACAAATCTGGAGAAGAAATAATAACAATAATATTAGAGAATTTTATGGCAAATTAACGCCGCTACTTAATAAAAAGTAAGAGGAAACCGTTATTGAAAACAAACACCTTCTGCGTTGTGCTCTGACATCAGACTAACAATCCGATGATTGAAAACGTTTGAAGGGCAACCCGATTATAGTATCCACAATCCGCCATCTTCCATATGAAACACGACTGCGGCAACTGAAATTACCTTCAGTGCAATACAGAAGAGAAAGGGGAGCCATGATAGAGACTTATAAGATCAGACACGGCATCTACGACAAAAGGGCGACACCGGACATATTCCAACTAAGCGAAAGAGAACAGCGAAAACACAATTTGACAATTATTCCACAAAAAGCAAAATGAAAATAAGACGGAACTTTTCAGTGAGAGAGTTTATAAAGAATGGAACAATCTGCCAAGTGATGGGGTGACCACCAAGCCATTGAAAGTATTCAAAGCAAATTTGGACAAACATTGGAAACAGACACTACGAGACGGTTTTTCGTAAACAGAAAATAAAAAGGTAAATTAAGAAATGCCTCTCGCCAACACTGGGTGAAAATTGGCTGGTCCGGGGCCCTCCCAGCACTACATCTTCATAAAGCATTTTGTATTGTTTAAATCTATCAATAAAATGACGAACATCAGCTTTCCGTTTACATTCGTAAACGGAAAGGAAAGTGCTACTAACGAGTTGATCAAATGAGGCTATCGCCTACGACCAGTATCTCTGACCTGACCTTCTCTCAAAGTACTAATCAATTTTTTATAGCAGTGAGGTGAGGACACAGATCAAGGTGGTTGCTTTCTTTAGAACTGTTTCGATTACAATAAGATCAGTTTTCGATGTGAACCACACATGGTTTAGTGAGTTATTCAATGCAACATTGCTGCGAAATTGCTGCGAAGGCCACAGAAGATGACTTGTAAGTCTCACCGAAAATTAAAAAAGTAAAGAGCGAACCCTTTGTTTGTTTCAACACTCAACAAACAATCCTAGCCGTTTCCGCATTCAGATGAATCAGAACTGACGTTTACTGAAACAGCAACGTGAACAAACCGTCGAACAAAGGAAAGGGGACACACTAGTTTGATCTGAGTTGAAACAAAAACAAGAAAATCTAGAAGTCAGTCTCAAAAAGTATAACTAAATTTTGTTGTGAATTCAAAGCCGCAGCTTTGAATGTCCCTGTCGCAATAAGTAAACACAATTTCCAGATATATCTGCAGCCGCTATTATTGCAAAAGATTTGCCATGCAGAGCTATTATTTTCAGAAAATTACACACAACTTACGTTCACATTACGTTTAAAATGCGATTCTTTGACCCAATTTTCTTGCTCAGGTGTACATTTGCCCAGCCGATTAATAAGCATACAGTAATATATGGTAAAGAAATCCATTTCTACTTTTTTCTGTTCGCGTCTGTTGCCTTATCAATAAAGCACATCCAAAATAAAACTCTGTGCTTCATTAATAAGAAAACCTTTGAGGACAAATGCTTCAGTTCTCCATAGCAAATTAGGAAGCAAGGAAAGCTGACAACTTTAATCTTTTTGCTCGACTAGTGTTAAGATTGGTTCTGGCAGAAAACCAAAACACATCCCGAGAGTAACCAGACATCTTGCAACCCTCCAGCCACGGGCATCAAAGTTTTCTTCGCATTTAATGAAAAAATTGATAGGCTGCAGAACAAAAGAAAAAATGATTTTTTCTCAAACCCTGAAAACGAAGAAGATGGAGCGTAAACTCCAGATTCAATTAGATCAAAACCTTCGCGACATTGAATCAGAGGTTTTCATAGAAGACGTTTTAGTCTAACACAGAGATAGTTGAAAAGCACAGCGATTAAAACCATTAGGTATCAACTGAAATTGTTAAAAAAAAGGTTCATTTTGCGCTTCATGATGTATAATCGCGGAAGCAAACGAAATTTGTTACTTTATACTTCTTAATGAGGCAGTTCAGACTTGTCAAAATCCCGATAATGTTATCCGACTTCAGAAAGAAAAAAAAACAGGCAACATTTCTCTGAAGAAAATCAAAAAATTTAGCAAAACGGTGTCGCAGCCGTTACAACGAGAATATATTCACCGAAAAAACAATAAATTCAATTGTTCAATGCCAAAGCGACCTCCCCATTAGTTGGTTGTTGCGGCAAGAAAACAAAGCACAACCGCAAACACTCAGATATGGCAGATATCCAAAATCGAAATGAAAACCCGTAGTATCAAAGCCAAGATACAATTAGTTGAAATAAAACAGTGATAAAAATTGGACTCTGGCTCACCTGCCAGAGGATATGGCCTGTCTTTTTAGAGACTCAGGAAAGCGTTTGAGAGACTACGTTTGAAGGAAAGCAGACAAAAACTGACAAAGCTGAAAAATCAACTGATTTTATTAAAGATAACCGACTAACGTCGGGCGAATTGCTTTCAAACGACGGGCGAGCGGTTGGCTTCGTCAGTAGCTAGCCACGGGGGGTGCACCTGGGGCTGATGGGGGGGCAACACTGGGTTGGGGGGTGCAACAGCGCGGTGGGGGGTGGAGGCAATAGTGGGGGTGGGAAGTCAACAGGGAGGGGGGATGTCTCAACCTCTAAGAACCGCCCTTCACACCATAAGTATGTCTCCAAAACAGTTTGAGCTGAAAAGCTCTAAGAGCACTTAATGTCCGCTGGGCGCTACCTGTTTATCCCGTTTTTGAGGACGAAAAGTCAAAAACGTCAGACGAAAAATCGGTCAAGCGAAAAATCGCATAAAAAAAGAAAGACCAACAGGACTAATATAATTGCTACAAACTTCGTTTGAGAGCAATTAAACAAATACTTTCAAAATCCATGAAAACCATAAGCTTTTAACAAAAACAGACTGATTTGCAACTCAGTTTGAAAAAATGGGCTTTTCCTTAGTTTAGCGAGAACAAATAATAAGACCAAGAAAATGAACACAGTCAAAACTCAAAATTTAACAAACTATTTTACGAAACAAGTATTGAATCCATTAAAACTATGAGAAACTAAAAACAATAAAAATAAAATTTTTTTAATTTTTTACCTGAGTCTCATTTGATTATCAATTGGTCTTTTTTGTAAAGTGTCTAAGCGGACAAAAAACATGAAATATTGGCCCCTAAAGAAAACTCAAAATGTTCTTACGAAAACAAATTGTCCCAGACCTATAAACATCAGTTAAACAATATTACCAAAAAAGAAGTAATGTTTGCTTTGGCTAAAGTTTGGTAGTACCGATCAAAAAAGAAACTAAGTAAGATCAAGTCGAAAAAAGAAGAAAAATTAAAAGTTTCAAATATCATTCTATTATTGAAAAATGTTTTATCTGCAAGTCATGAAGATCATTTCCTATCGAAATGAAAATTTTGAATTGATTATTTATATTACCAAAAGAAGCCACTGGGTTCTTTATGATAGAGTATGTTTTAAACGACTACAAAAACTGGTAAAAAATAAAAAAAATTCCTCTAAACTATGCGAGAGAAGTGGGTCACATACATCAAAGCCGTAAGATTTTCACCGAGATCATTAAAATATTACATTGCTGATTCTTTAGACGTCATTTGAAACTGTCAAAAATGAGATAATTTGACAGGCAAACAAAATTTAACCTCAAAAATGTGCAAACAAGCAAAAAGTACGTTTTTTGGAAACTCATAGTAGCAAAGCCGAGAGTCGTTAGTTAAAATTAGAGCAATAATAGAAAATAAATTCTCTTTCACATGGAAAAAAGATTGAGCTGGATTTATTGAGACGGAACTACAAGTCGACAGTTGCATGATATAAAAGTTGCATAGTTCAAAGTTCACTGATTTTCTCAAAACAAGTAAATACAAACAAAAGCCATTGGATATCAATAGGAAACATGGTATAGTTTTGTTTGTACCAAATAAAAAGAGGTCAATTGGTTTTTGAGTGAGACTACGACATGAGTCTGGAAGAAGATCTAAAAAGGCAGGCAAAACAAAAGAAATCAATTCAAAATTTTTGTAAACGCTTTGTCGAAGCCTTAATGTGTGTTAACATAAAACTAAAACTGTAAAAAAAAATCAAAAAAAAGATCGCGCCCTAATACCATCCGAATAATTTTGATTGTCAGAGACCAGCAAGAGAACAAAACTGGCCTTGATATAGCTGCGTCCCATTAAATACCTAATTGTTTACATGGTTTGCGAAATAAAGTTTGACAAATGAAACTTTTCAATAACAAAGAATAGATGCATTTTGGATTCACATCCATTTAAATTAGCGACGGGCAAAATTTTAAGTCGAGGAGACACTAATAGGAAGCTGAAACAAATTTAGCCTTCTTTGAAAGTTGAAAAAAGAATTTTTTAGCAGGTTTTAGGTCTCTGGCTCTAGCAAACTTGAACAACATGGGCTAAAAAAGCATATTTGGCACATTTCTGATCCGCAAAAATCGCAAAAATTTAGCAAAATCTAGCGAAAATTTGGGCTAAAAATACGGAAAATATGAACAAAAAAAACTAAAGTCAGTCAAATGTCCACAAAACGTTAAACTTAGATAACTCCATGGATAAACGAAGGTCGAAAACATTTTAATTCTATATTCTACGCTGCACGGGCTTTCTATTGATACCACTCAACTCTTAACGATGAAAACTGATTGAAAAAAAAACCCGTTTGAGTATATAGTTCCTCCTTCCACTAAAGTGGGGTCGGAACAAAAACTACCAAGACCAAAAATGCGATGCACATTTGGGATTATGATTTCAAACTATTCTTACCTTCGAATTAATTTTTAATTACGCTTGTCTTTCAAGTAATAGAACTTCATAATTAGATAGTTGGTGTACGCCCAATTCAATTACAAATGTAGTTTACAACCTGTATTTAGATTTAAAACTGAGTGCAGAAGTCATTTGTTGAGTCAGGTAAGTCATTTAAGCTCAACATTTTACCATAGGATTGACCTAAAACTTGTAAAAACAAATCAGTAAGCGATGCCGCATATCACTTAACCTGTGTGATATATATATATCAGAAAATGTTGCACATTGAACACTTGGCGTGCTCTCAAACGGTCGTAACAAAAATCAGGAAGCACGATGAGATCAATGATAGCCACGTTATCGCTTCGCGGCAGTTAAGACCTTAGTGAAAAATTGATGCTGTGATCAAAATTATGTGTGCTCCACTCCATTTACGCTTTCTTTACTGATTTGAATTGCTCTTGATAAAACTTGCTGATTTCAGAAGAATTGATCTTAAGCGAACTACAGGCGGCCGATTCTACTGTTGTTGTGAATAAAGTATGTAATTAGGTATCAGAGCTTAAACAAATACGGTGATATTTTCATTTGACTTGTAAAGGCCAAATAACGGCAACTAAGTTCAGCAGAGTGGAATTGTGGATCGGTGAGAACGCAAAAAGTCAAGATAAAATAATCAATCGATAGGCCAAATTTGTTGAGCAAAAATTGATGGAACATAATTTCCCCGATTTCAAATACCAATAATTAATAAGACAAAGATCTAAATGCTGTGTCTAACAGTTATATGCCTTTAAAGTCCGACATGCAACTTTTAAAAAAGTGTCAAAATGGAACCTACCGAATCTAAATTATCGCAAACGACTAAGATCCTTGCACTTATTACCTGTGAACTACTACATTGTACCAACCGATCTTCTCTTGCTATCAAAATCAGTAAACAATTATTATGCGTTCGACATAAGCGAGCATATTAGTATTGTGCAAAAGCGGTCAAGTAATGCGTTTGTGTTGCCTGAAATCAAAAAATTTCAACGGTTAATTTTTTTAGCGAGCTACATAGAGAGCAAACATCATTGATTCAAATGTGAAATTCTTTCAACAGGCCGGACTCAAAAATTCGTTCTTAAACTTGATTTTGAAGCACTTCATTTTTCATTTCGGTATGAAAAATTCGGTGTTCCATAGCATTTTTTGGACTTTTCAAAAAATGTCTTCATCGATTGAAATAAACATAACAAACTTAAACTAGTATAATTCATCAATTTACTTTTTATGCGAGAGCTGTCCCTCACTTTTGCAGAAGTAACAATTTTTTTAGTAGTAAAAGACCTGAATTTACCATCGAAGAATTTTTGACTGTACTAATATATCTTTACAGAAGGAAGCGTTAAAAATTGGTTTAAAGGAAATATTTTGACGCAACATCTACGTTCAACATCTGCAAACGGCAGGGAGGCATTTGATTGACCACGTACAGGTTCATGATATATCGTATTTCAAATCACTTCGACTGACGAAGAAGCCTTTTTAAGTGATTTAATATTTGCAGGGGGAAATGAAATGTTTACATCACTAGAATCATTAAATAACGATAAGTAAATTAAGAAACGATGAGGCATTAGAACATTTAGGAAATCAATTATTTGCTCATAACCTTGTCAAATAAAAAGTAAAGACAATGGATTTAAAGCAAAGGTCATTGACCAAAGCTGAATCAAATAGCAGGTTTTAGCATTGTCTATAAAATTAATTAAACATATCGGAGGTAGTTATACAAATCAAAATCAACAAATGTGTGAAAGAAATAATAACAATAATATTAGAGAATTTTATGCCAAATTAAAGCCTCTACTTAATAAAAAGGAAGAGGAAACCGTTATTGAAACAAACACCTTCTGCGCTGTGCTCTGACATCAGACTAACAATCCGATGATTGAAAACCTTTAAAGGTCAACCCGATTATAGTATTCACAATCCGCCATCTTCCATATGAAACACGACTGCGGCAACTGAAATTACCTTCAGTGTAATACAGGAGAGAAAGGGGAGCCATGGTAGAGAATTATAAGATCAGACGCGGCATCTACGACAAAAGGGCGACACCGAACATATTCCAACTAAGCGAAAGAGAACAGCAAAAACACAATTTGACACTTATTCCACAAAAAACAAAATAAAAATAAGACGGAGCTTTTTCAGTTAGAGAGTTTATAAATAATGAAACAATCTGCCACGTGATGATGTGACCACCAAGCCATTGAAAGTATTCAAACCAAATTTGGACAAACATTGGAAACAGACACTACGAGACCGTTTTTCGTAAACAGAATTTAAATAGGTTAATTAAGAAATGCTCCTTAATTCATAGGTCTTCATAGGTTGAATTCTGTGGGCAGGTAGGTGGTCCGCTCTTCACAGCTCTTTATAGTTGAACATATCCTATGTCTCGTTAAGTTGGGTCATCTGTTGAAATTTTGACATGACCCTATCTAATTGTGTATGGTCCTGTGACATGATCGCGCCCAATAAGTATGTCTCAGCAACGGATTGATTTCCCTCAACATCAGAGACCGGAGTCTCGAGGTACTGGGAGTCCATACACGCTTGTCTCTTCTTCTATGCTGATTGATGAGTGTTTCAGTCGGTTGGTGCTCCAATGTGCATCTAGTCGGCTTTTAACCGAATTCACGGTTTTAGCGGCCATTACTGATTCTTGGAGGGAGTTCGAGTCCTTGACGATCCTTTGCAAAAATGCAAATTTTCATCAATTTAGGTGGAACTTCTCGATTCTGAGTTTCGCAAAAAGACTTCGTGTTGATTTGTTTTGACTCGTCTGGAGCAGTGTTAGAGATGCTCGGTAATCGTATCCCGCTGTTGGATGCATAATTTTGAAAACCTCAATCATATCACCTCTCAGTCTTCAGAACGACAACGTTGGAAGATCCAGCCTTCGCAGTCTGTCCTCGTATGATTGGTTTTCTGATTTCTTCAGTAGTCTCGTTGCTCGTCTTTGCACGTTCTCTACCATAGACGTCAAATTCACCAGACGCGGACTCCATAGGGATGATGCATACTTGAGATTTGGTCTCACAAATGAGCAAAAAAGCAATTTCATTGTTTCGTCATCGAGAAAGTGGAATGTCCTTCTGATGATCCCGAGTGTTCTATTTGCTTTCTTTTTTTCCCCGCAATGTGCACTTCAAACTTCAGGGTGCTGTCAAATGTCATTCTCAAGTCCTTTTCCTCTGTGACAATGTTCGTTAACGGTGCTTCAGGGTCGTTTCCCAGTGAGTATCGAATTAATTGTGATCTGCTTTTCCCAACATGCTTCACTTTTGCCTTATCTGGATGAAATGGTAGGTGCCACTGCTTACTCCTTTCGACCATAGCATTCAGGTCCTCTTGTAGCTTATCCTCGTCTCCAGGCAAATCAGCTCTTCCATAGATTTTTATGTCATCTGCAAAAATGAGCATTGTGCTATCAACCCTTTGCAGAAAGTGAACCAAGAAAAACAGAAATGATTTTCAGCATTGATCAAAGAAAGAAAGAAAAAAAGAAAGAACTATTTTCCTTAAGTGCTCAAAATAAACAAATTTTGACAAACATTAATCTATCGAGAGAATTGGAGGAAACAGACAGTCTTTTGTACTTCACAATCTGAAGTTGTTTAGAGGAACATTGACTTGTCAGGAGAAGGTATTGTTTGGAGAGGAACATAAAGCAACTTACTTGAAGTATTTATCTCACATCAGCAGAAAAATCATTGAATGCGTTTGCATTCTCACTGTCTTTAAGACATTCAAACCCACAGTTACGTGAAAAGTGTGCGAATTTCCATGCGTTTACCACTTAGATCATTCAAGAATTATAGACTCGTTTCGAGTCTCCTATGCATGATTCGAAAACATTTGAGTTACAACTTTTCATATTTTTTCTCATCAGGTTTTCAAACTTGCAGCGCAACAGTTTAAATTTTTCGAGATGACTATTTTTCCTTGTTTTCTTCCATTTACATTGAGCGAGTTTTTTTACTATTTTTTTAAATTTTTCAGTTCATTCGATATACATTTGGTGTTTTGTCCTAATTTAGACTGGAAAGTCTTAAAAGGGGCAAACTCATCAGTTAATTCCAAGAACAAACAGTTGAGGCTATTGAAAGCTTCGCCAGCTTGAGCTGCTTTAACAATACAACTTCTGAAATATCAGAGATGTTCTTGTAATGTGACCTTATAATACTTATCTTTTCCAGGTACTTTTAGGAAAATATGTCACGGATTGTATTTACTTACAAATTTTTTGTGTTGTCTTCCATTTAATTGTCAGGGTGTAATGATCAAGAAAAACTTTGATGTTCAAGAATAGGAAGCTGCGGCTAAACACAATTCTGCTGTATGATATGATAATTGCAAGACATGGAACATTGTTACTCGAATATCGATGTTAATATCTCTGCATACAACAAGAGGAGTTCCGACAGATTTATGCTCTTCCAGGAACTTATCTAGCATCTTTTTCAAAGAGTTTTTTCGTTGCTACGAGAACTATTATAGATAGTTAGGGCTTTGAACCCTTCTCTTGCTTTAGAACAAACGCCTAAGATCCTTGCACTTATTACCTCTGAACTACTACATTGTACCAACAGATCTTCTCTTGCTATCAATATCATTAAACAATTATTATGCGTTCGACATAAGCGAACATATTAGTTTTGTGCAAAGACGGTCAAGTAATGGGTTTGTGTTGCCTGAAATCGAAAAATTTCAACGGTCAATTTTTTAGCGAGCAACATAGAGAGCAAACATCATTGATTCAAATGTGAAATTCTTTCAACCCGCCGGACTCAAAAATTGGTTCTTAAATTTGATGTGGAAGTACTTCAATTTTTATTTCGATATGAAAAACTCGTGTTCCATAGCATTTATCTGTCTTTGCAAAAAAATGTCATTCATCGAATGAAATAAACTTAACAAACTTAAACTAGTATGATTCATCAAAACTACTTATTCTGCGGGAGCAGTCCATCACTTTTGTGAAAGTAACAATTTTTTTTGTAGTAAAAGACCTGAATTTACCATTGAAGGATTTTTGACAGTACTAAAAAGATCTTTACAGAAGGTAGCGGTAAAAAATGATTTAAAGGAAATATTCTGACGCAACATCTATGTTCAACATCTGCGAACGGCACGGCGGCATTTGATTGACTACGTACAGGTTCATGATATATCGTATTTCAAATCACGTAGACTGACGAAGAAACCTTTAAGAGTGATTTAATATTTGCAGGGGGGAAATAAAATGTTCACATCACTAGAATCATTAAAATACAATAAGTAAATTAATAAACAATGAGGCATTAGAACATTTAGGAAATCAATTATTTGCTCATAGCATCGTCAAACAAAGGGTAAAGACAATGAATGGATTTATAGCAAAGGTCATTGACCTAAGCTGAATCAAACAGCAGGTTTTAGCATTGTCTATAAGATTATTTAAACAAATCGGAGGTAGTTATACAAATCGTAATCAACAAAACTGGGAAAGAAATAATAACAATAATATTAGAGAGTTTTATGGCAAATTAAAGCTGCTACTTAATAAAAAGGAAGAGGTAACCGTTTTTGAAAAAAAACACCTTCTGCGTTGTGCTCTGACATCAGACTAACAATCCGATGATTGAAAACGTTTACAGGGCAACCCGATTATAGTACCCGCAATCCGCCATCTTCCATATGAAACACGACTGCGGCAACTGAAATTACCTTCAGTGCAAAACAGGAGAGAAAGGGGAGCCATGATAGATACTTATAAGATCAGACACGGCATCTACGACGAAAGGGCGACACCGGACATATTCCAACTAAGCGAAAGAGAACAGCGAAAACAAAATTTGACAATTATTCCACAAAAAGCAAAATAAAAATAAGACGGAATTTTTTCAGTGAGAGAGTTTATAAAGAATGAAACAATCTGCCAAGTGATGGGGTGACCACCAAGCCATTGAAAGTATTCAAACCAAATTTGGACAAACATTGGAAACAGACACTACGAGACCGTTTTTCGTAAACAGAATATAAATAGGTTAATTATGAAATGCTCCTTCATTCATAGGTCTTCATAGGTTGAATTCTGTCGGCAGGTAGGTGGTCCGCTCTTCACAGCTCTTTATGGTTGACAATATCCTATGTCTCGTTAAGTTGGGTCATCTGTTGAAATTTTGACATGACCCTATCTAATTGTGTATGGTCCTGTGTCATGATCGCGCCCAACCTCACTCAGCTAATCCATAAAGATGTCGCAGCAACGGATTGATTTCCCTCACCATCAGAGACCGGAGTCTCGAGGTACTGGGAGTCCGTACACGCTTGTCTTTTCTATGCTGATGAGTGTTTCAGTCGGTTGGTGCTCCAATGTGCATCTAGTCGGCTTTTAACCGAGTTCACGGTTTTAGCGGCCATTACTGATTCTTAGAGGGAGTTCAAGTCCTTGACAATCCTTTGCAAAAATGCAAATTTTCATCGACTTAGGTGGAACTTCTCGATTCTGAGTTTCGCAAAAAGACTTCGTGTTGATTTGTTTTGACTCGTCTGGAGCAGTGAGAGAGGCTCGGCAATCGTATCCCGCTGTTGAATGCATAATTTTGAAAACCTCGATCATATCACCTCTCAGTCTTCTGAACGATAACGTTGGAAGATCCAGCCTTTGCAGTCTGTCCTCGTATGATTGGTTTTCTGAATTCTTCAGTAGTCTCGTTGCTCGTCTTTGCACGTTCTCTACCAGAGACGTGAAATTCACCAGACGCGGACTCCATAGGGATGATGCATACTCGAGATTTGGTCTCACCAATGAGCAAAAAAGCAATTTCATTGTTTCGTCGTCGAGAAAGTGGAATGTCCTCCTGATGATCCCGAGTGTTCTATTTGCTTTCTTTACTTTCCCCGCAATGTGCACTACAAACTTCTGGGTGCTGTCAAATGTCATTCTCAAGTCCTTCTCCTCTGTGACAATGTTCGTTAACGGTGCTTCAGGGTCGTTCCCCAGTGAGTACCGAATGCATTGTGCACTGCTTTTCCCAACATGCTTCACTTTTGCCCTATCTGGATGAAATGGTAGGTGCCACTGCTTATTCCTTTCGACCATAGCATTCAGGTCCTTTTGTAGCTTATCCTCGTCTCCAGGCAAATCAGTTCTTCCATAGATTTTTATGTCATCTGCAAAAATGAGCATTGTGCTATCAACCCTTTTGGGTAAGTCATTAAAGAAAATGACGAAAAGCAGTGGTCCTAGTACGCTTCTCTTAGGTATCCCGCTGGTTACAGGGGCAGATCTTGATTTCTTGCCGTCAACAGTCACCTGTTGTGTGCGTTGTGATAGGAAGTCTTTTATCCCGTCGTACACTCGTCCTCGAATCCGGTAGTGCAATATCTTGGCGAGAAGTCTTTTTTGAGGTACTTTGTCAAACGCTTTCCTAAAACCCGTATAGATGAAGTTAATGTTTCCACGATCAAGCATTGATGTACAGTCTTCCAACATTTTCAGTAATTGGAGCGTAGTCCATCTACCAGAAATGAAGCCGAACTGTCTACATGAGAAAAGGTCGATCTTCATCATGTGTTCAATTATAACGTCCTGTATCTTGCCCTCTAGTATCCTGCATATTATACTGGTCAGGCTCACTGGTCGGTAGTTCTTCGCAAGCTTCTTGTCACCTTTCTTGAAGATGGCTGTTATTGAGGCCTTCTTCCAATCTTCTGGTAGTTTTGCTTCTTACAGGGATTTGCTAATAGTTATTGTCAGCGGCTCGCTTGGGTTATCGGCTGTTTCGATCAAAACTATTGTTTGGATTTTGTCAGGTCCCGGTGATTTGGATTTCAATAATTACCTAAGTTGCTTCTTGACTTCAGCTACACTAATGGCTATTTCGTCAAGGCATTTAACGTACTTAAGGGGCGTCAAGGCTTGCGCCACTAATGCCTCTCTCGTGAACATGCTCGAGAAGTAGTCATTCATTACGTTGGCCTTGTCTTCATCGTCTTGGACTAGGATGCCAGGTCTGTCGGGGTCTGTCAGCTCTCCGGTACCGGTCCTCATTTTCAACTTGGAGTTGACATAGTGCCAGAACTTCTTCGGGTTTCTCTTCGCGGATCTGGCTATTTCTTCTTCGTGGTTCTTGATTGCAGTCCTTGTGAGGCGGCGAACGACGTTCCTTTGTCTGCAGAAAGCGGACCAAGAAAAACAGAAAAGATTTTCAGCATTGATCGAAGAAAGAAAGAAAAAAAGAAAGAATTAATTTCCTCAAGTACTCAAAATAAACAAATTTTGACAAACATTAATCTATCGAGAGAATTGGAGGAAACAGACAGTCTTTTGTACTTCATCATCTGAAGTTGTTTAGAGGAACATTGACTTGTCAAGAGAAAGTATTGTTTGGAGAGGAACATAAGGCAACTTACTTGAAGTATTTATCCCACATGAGCAAAAAAATCATTGAATGCGTTTGCATTCTCACTGTCTTTAATACATTCAACCCCACAGTTACGTGAAAAGTGTACGGTTTTATTTTCCATGCGTTTACCACTTAGATCATTCAAGAACTATAGACTCGTCTCGAGTCTCCTATGCATGATTCGAAAACATTTGAGTTACAACTTTTCATATTTTTTCTCATCAGGTGTTCAAACTTGCAGCGCAACAGTTTAAATTTTTCGAGATGACTATTTTTCCTTGTTTTCTTCCATTTACATTGAGCGAGTTTTTTTACTATTTTTTTAAATTTTTCAGTTCATTCGATATACATTTGGTGTTTTGTCCTAATTTAGACTGGAAAGTCTTAAAAGGGGCAAACTCATCAGTTAATTCCAAGAACAAACAGTTGAGGCTATTGAAAGCTTCGCCAGCTTGAGCTGCTTTAACAATACAACTTCTGAAATATCAGAGATGTTCTTGTAATGTGACCTTATAATACTTATCTTTTCCAGGTACTTTTAGGAAAATATGTCACGGATTGTATTTACTTACAAATTTTTTGTGTTGTCTTCCATTTAATTGTCAGGGTGTAATGATCAAGAAAAACTTTGATGTTCAAGAATAGGAAGCTGCGGCTAAACACAATTCTGCTCTATGATATGATAATTGCAAGACATGGAACATTGTTACTCGAATATCGATGTTAATATCTCTGCATACAACAAGAGGAGTTCCGACAGATTTATGCTCTTCCAGGAACTTATCTAGCATCTTTTTCAAAGAGTTTTTTCGTTGCTACGAGAACTATTATAGATAGTTAGGGCTTTGAACCCTTCTCTTGCTTTAGAACAAACGCCTAAGATCCTTGCACTTATTACCTCTGAACTACTACATTGTACCAACAGATCTAAATCAATTGTTCCAATCCGCCATCTTCCATATGAAACACGACTGCGTTAACTGAAATTACCTTCAGTGCAAAACAGGAGAGAAAGGTGAGCCATGATAGATACTTATAAGATCAGACACGGCATCTACGACAAAAGGGCGACACCGGACATATTCCAACTGAGCGAAAGAGAACAGCGAAAACACAATTTGACAATTATTCCACAAAAAGCAAAATAAAAATAAGACGGAACTTTTTCAGTGAGAGAGTTTATAAAGAATGAAAGAATCTGCCAAGTGATGGGGTGACCACCAAGCCATTGAAAGTATTCAAACCAAATTTGGACAAACATTGGAAACAGACACTACGAGACCGTTTTTCGTAAACAGAATAAAAATAGTTTAAATAAGAAATGCTCCTTCATTCATAGGTCTTCATAGGTTGAATTTTGTAGGCAGGTAGGTGGTCCGCTCTTCACAGCTCTTTATGGTTGACAATGTCCTATGTCTCGTTAAGTTGGGTCATCTGTTGGAATTTTGATATGATCCTATCTAATTGTTTATGGTCTTGTGTCATGATTGTGCCCAACCTCACTCAGCTAATGCATAAGGATGTCTCAGCAACGGATTGATTTCCCGCATCATCAGAGACCGGAGTCTCGAGGTACTGGGAGTCCGTACACGCTTGTTCTTTCTTCTATGGTGATGAGTGTTTCAGTCGGTTGGTGCTCCAATGTGCATCTAGTCGGCTTTTGACCGAGTTCACGGTTTTAGCGGCCATTACTGGTTCTGGGAGGGAGTTCCAGTCATTGACGATCCTTTGCGAAAAAGCAAATTTTCGGCGATTTAGGTGGAACTTCTTGATTCTGAGTTTCGCAAAGTGACCCCGTGTTGATTTGTTTTGACTCGTCTGGAGCAGTGATAGAGATGCGCGGCAATCGTATCCCGCTGTTGGATGGTTTTTTTTGAGAGCCTCAATCATATCACCTCTCAGTTTTCTGAACAACAAGGTTGGAAGATCCAGCCTTCGCATTCTGTCCTCGTAAGATTGGTTTTCTGAATTCTTCAGTAGTCTCGTTGCTCGTTTTTGCACGTTCTCTACCATAGTCGTGCGCTTCACCAGACGCGGACTCCATAGGGATGATGCTTACTCGAGATGTGGTCTCACCAATTAGCAGAAGAGCAGTTTCAGTGTTTCGTCGTCGAGAAAGCGGAATGTCCTCCTGATGATCCCGAGTATCCTATTTGCTTTCTTTACGTTCCCCGCAAAGTGCACTTCAAAATTCAGGCTGCTGTCAAATGTCATTCCCAAGTCCTTTTCCTCTGTGACCGTTAACGGTGCTTCAGGTTCGTTCCCCAGTGAGTACAGAATGCATTGTGCTCTGCTTTTCCCAACATGCTTCATTTTTGCCTTATCTAGATGGAATGGTACGTGCCATTGCTTACTCCTTTCGACCATAGCATTCAGGTCCTCTTGTAGCTTTTCCTCGTCTCCAGGCATATCAGCTCTTCCATAGATTTTTAAGTCATCTGCAAAAATGAGCATTGTGCTATCAACCCTTTTGGGCAAGTCATTAAAGAAAACGATGAAAAACGCTGGTCCTACTACGCTTCCCTTAGGTATCCCGCTGGTAACAGGGGCAGATCTTGATTTCTTGCCTTTAAAAGTCACCTGCTGTGTGCGTTGTGACAGGATGTGTTTTATCCCGTCGTACACTTGTCCTCGAATCTGACATCAGGCTAACAATCGGATGATTGAAAACGTTTAAATGGCAACCTGATTATATTATCCACAATCCGCCATCTTCCATATAAAACACGACTGCGGCAACTGAAATTACCTTCAGTGCAATATAGGAGAGAAAAGGGAGCCATGATAGAGACTTATAAGATCAGACTCGGCATCTACGACAAAAGGGCGACACCTGACATGTTCTAACTAAGCGAAAGAGAACAGCGAAAACACAATTTGACAATTATTCCACGAAAAGCAAAATGACATAAGACGGAACTTTTTCAGTGAGGGAATTTATAATGAATGGAACAATCTGCCAAGTGATGGGCTGACCATCAAGCCATTGAAAGTATTCCAAGCAATTTTGGACAAACATTGGAAACAGACACTACGGAACCGTTTTTCGTAAACAGAAAATAAATAAGTTAAATAAGAAATGCACCTTCATTCATAGGTCTTCATAGGTTGAATTCTGTGGGCAGGTGGGTGATCCTCTCTTCACAGCTCATTATGGTTGACAATATCCTCTGTCTCGTTAACTTGGATCATCTGTTGGAGTTTTGACTGGATCCTATCTAATTGTGTATGGTCCTGTGTCATGATCGTGCCCAACCTCACTCAGCTAATCCATAAGGATGTCTCAGCAACGGATTGATTTTCTGCACCATCAGAAACCGGAGTCTCGAGGTACTGGGAGTCCGTGCACGCTTGTCTTTTCTTCTATGGTGATGAGTGTTTCAGTCGGTTGGTGCTCCAATGTGCATCTAGTCGGCTTTTGACCGAGTTCACGGTTTTAGCGGCCATTACTGACACTGGGAGGGAGTTCCGGTCCTTGACGATCCTTTGCGAAAAAGCAAATTTTCGGCGATATAGGTGGAATTTCCCGATTCTGAGTTTCGCAAAGTGACCCCGTGTTGATTTGTTTTGACTCGTCTGGAGCAGTGATAGAGATGCTCGGCAATCGTATCCCGCTGTTGGATGCATAATTTTGAAAGCCTCGATCATATCACCTCTCAGTCTTCTGAACGACAACGTTGGAAGGTCCAGCCTTCGCATTCTGTCCTTGTATGATTGGTTTTCTGAATTCTTCAGTAGTCTCGTTGCTCGTTTTTACACGTTCTCTACCATAGTCGTGAGCTTCACCAGACGCGGACTCCATAGGGATGATGCATACTCGAGGTGTGGTCTCATCATTGAGCAGAGGAGCAGTTTCAGTGTTTCGTCGTTGAGAAAGCGGAGTGTCTTCCTAATGATCCCGAGTGTTCTATTTGCTTTCTTTACTTTCCCCGCAATGTGCACTTCAAACTTCAGGCTGCTGTCAAATTTCATTCCCAAGTCCTTTTCCTCTGTGACAATGTTCGTTAAGGGTGCTTCAGGTTCGTTCCCCAGTGAGTACCGAATGCATTGTGCTCTGCGCTTCCCAACATGATTCACTTTTGCCTTATCTGGATGGAATGGTAGTTGCCACTGCTTACTCCTTTCGACCATAGCATTCAGGTCCTCTTGTAGCTTATCCTCGTCTCCAGGCAAATCAGCTCTTCCATAGATTTTTATGTCATCTGCAAAAATGAGCATTGTGCTATCAACCCTTTTGGGCAAGTCATTAAAGAAAATGACGAAAAACAGTGGTCCTAGTACGCTTCCCTTAAGTATCCCGCTGGTTACAGTGGCAGACCTTGACTTCTTGCCGTTAACAGTCACCTGCTGTGTGCGTTGTGACAGGAAGTCTTTTATCCCGTCGTACACTTGTCCTCGATTCCGGTAGTGCAATATCTTCGCAAGAAGTCTTTTTTGAGGTACTTTGTCAAACGCTTTAGATGAATTCCATATAGATGAAGTTTATGTTTTCTCCAAGTTCAAGCATTGATGTACAGTCTGCCAACACTTTCAGTAATTGGAGCGTAGTCGATTTACCAGAAATGAAGCCGAACTGTCTAGATGAGAAAAAGTCGTTCTTCATCATGTGTTCAATTATAACGTCCTGTATCTTGCCCTCTAGTACCTTGCATATTATACTGGTCAGGCTCACTGGTCGGCAGTTCTTCTCAAGCTTCTTGTGGTTTTTTTTGAAGATAGCTGTTATTGAGGCCTTCCTGCAAGCGTCTGGAGTTATTCTTCTTAGAGGGATTTCCTTAAAATTATTGTCAGCGTCTCGCTTAGGTTATCGGCTGTATCGATCAAAACTATTGAGTGGAATTGGTCAGGTCCCAGTGATTTGGATTTCAATAATGACCTAAGTTGCTTCTGGACTTCAGCTACACTAATGGTTATTTCGTCAAGGCATTTAACGTTCTTAAGGGGCATCAAGGCTTGCGCCACTAATGTCTCTCTCGTGAACATGCTCGAGAGGTATTCATTAATTACGTTGGCCTTGTCTTCATCGTCTTGGACTAGGATGTCAGGTCTGTCGGGGTCTGTCAGGTCTCCGATGCCGGTACTCATTTTCAACTTGGAGCTGACTTAACGCCAGAACTTTTTCGGGTTTCTCTTCGCGGATCTGACTATTTCTTCTTCGTGGTTCTTGATTGCAGTCCTTGTGAGGCGGCGAACGACGTTCCTTTGTCTGCAGAAAGTGAACCAAGAAAAACAGAAATGATTTTCAGCATTGATCAAAGAAAGAAAGAAAAAAAGAAAGAACTATTTTCCTTAAGTGCTCAAAATAAACAAATTTTGACAAACATTAATCTATCGAGAGAATTGGAGGAAACAGACAGTCTTTTGTACTTCATCATCTGAAGTTGTTTAGAGGAACATTGACTTGTCAAGAGAAGGTATTGTTTGGAGAGGAACATAAGGCAACTTACTTGAAGTATTTATCCCACATGAGCAAAAAAATCATTGAATGCGTTTGCATTCTCACTGTCTTTAATACATTCAACCCCACAGTTACGTGAAAAGTGTACGGTTTTATTTTCCATGCGT
The DNA here is from genome assembly GCF_964194025.1 of Convolutriloba macropyga. Taxonomy (NCBI): domain Eukaryota; kingdom Metazoa; phylum Xenacoelomorpha; order Acoela; family Convolutidae; genus Convolutriloba; species Convolutriloba macropyga. The sequence goes on along the minus strand of NC_134474.1, from coordinate 27,050,566 downwards.
TTACCACTTAGATCATTCAAGAACTATAGACTCGTCTCGAGTCTCCTATGCATGATTCGAAAACATTTGAGTTACAACTTTTCATATTTATTCTCATCAGGTTTTCAAACTTGCAGCGCAACAGTTTAAATGTTTCGAGATGACTATTTTCCTTGTTTTCTTCCATTTACATCGAGTGATTTTTGTTACTGTTTTATTTAATTTTTCAGTTCATTCGATATTCATTTGGGATTTTGTCCTAATTTGGACTGGAAAGTCTTAAAAGGGGCAAACTCATCAGTTATTTCCAAAAACAAACAGTTGAGGCTATTGAAAGCTTCGTCAACTTCAGCTGCTTTAACAATATAACTTCTGAAATATCTGAGATGTTCATGTAATGTGACCTTATACTGCTTATCTTTTGCAGGTCTTTTTAGGAAAACATGTCACGTATTGTATTTACTTCTGATTTTTTTTATGTGGTCTTCCGTTTAACTGTCAGAGTGTAATGATCAAGAAAAACTTTGATGTTCAAGAATAGGAAGTTGCGGCTAAACACAATTCTGCTGTATGATATGATCAATGCAAGACAAGGAACATTGTTACTCGAATATCGATGTTAAAATCTCCGCAGACAACAAGAGGAGTTCCAACTGATTTATGCTCTTCCAGGAACTAATCAAGCATCTCTTTCAAAGAGGTTTTCGTTGTTACGAGGTTTATTATAGATAGTTACGACTTTGAACCCTTCTCTTGCTTTAGAAACTTCAGCAAACATCGTTTACTCTAAATAGGTTTCAGTTTCTTTGATTACGATCAAATTATTTCACACATGGATCATCAAACCTCCTTGTCTGCAGGGTCTACATTTTGTTAGATACTGAGAGTAACCGTGTAATAAAAACACTTTGGATCATCATTTCTGATAACCATGCTTCACTTAAACACAGAGCAGACGGAGGAGAAATCAGACCTAAGGTTATTCCTTCAAATGTGTCCGGGTTGTTTTTGAAGGGCCTCACAAAAATAAATGCATCACAAAAATATTAAACAAGTCGGGAGTTCCCAAAACTAGAATTTGTATCATTCGCATTGGTGTTCACCTCAGTCGAAAATTTTGCAATAGGTTTGTTAATTTCCTTAATTGCTTGAACTAATGCAAGAACTAGCAATTCAACAACAACATTCGTTAGGGACGATGTACCCTCTGATTCAAGAGCTGTCAGCAATTGAATTTGTTTTCGCTTAGCACTGTGAGGCAACAGGATTGAGGTTTTTTTGTCAGTGTTGGCGGCTGTTTTGGCGTTTCGATGTGATTAGCCAACTGCACTTGAGTAGCATTCCTTGGAATACAGATTTGTTGAGGATTGTTAAAATTAACATAATCCTTCAACTCCGCAGTGTTTTTTTTACTTGGATGGCATCTGCATTAGGATGATTCTAATTATACACAAAAACATTTTGTTGTCTGGTATAAAAGAGTAATCCCATTTGCTTTTTTGCCTCAGTCCTATATTCTTGATCTCTCGGTGTTAAACACTTCTCAACTTAAACCATCCGTCCGATTGAATTAGAATTCAACCAACGAATGTTCTTCAACCATGTTCTTCGTCTTCAAACTAATTCCTTGTCTTGATGATAAATAAATTTGACGATGATAGGAGCATTTAGACTTCATTAAATGGATGGAATGCTGCAATGCTTAACGGATTTAGAATAATTTGTAGCACGACCTTGAGAAGGTATTGTATATTTGTTAAATCATCACTTTTGTTGTCAATGTGTTTGAATATGAGGAATAATATCTGCAACTTTTTGCTCAAGCTCTAGAGTCCAATCGCTGACTTTATGAAGTGCATTTGTATTTAATACTACCATGTCTTACACTATAGGCTGATTTTTTTAGGCTGATTTTGTTTCAAGTTAACAACCTTTTCATTGTTTGATCTAAGGTTGTTGTTTTCTCTGCATTGATGCGTTCCGTATTGAAATATTAGCTATTTGAAAACCAGTTGGTTTTTTGAAATTGACTTTGAGGCTTTTCCGAAACTCTTCCGGCTGTTTTTTTTACTTTGTCGTCAAGATTACATATGTTACTACCAACATATGACCTCACAATTGCTTCATATCTGCTTTTCGCTTATTCGTTTATGCAATTTCAACTAAATTGCTTTGGTGACGTCATACTTCAACTTTATATGAGTCAGTTTTTTGTTCAAATTCGTGGTTAAGTTTTTCCTAACGTGTGATTTACCTCGCTTTCAAAAATTACTTCCTGTCTCTGAAACTGATTTTTCTTTACTTTAACGTCAGGTTCGTGCGGGTCACTCCAAATGAAGGTTTTTGGCGAGCAGCTATTAGAAGCTGCAATAATTCTACGAAATCAAAGTATAACATCTCAGAATCTAATAAAAAATTCTCTTCGGTCTCTTTTTTTTTACTATTTTTGAGACAGCAGCTCTACAAAGCTATTGCTTTTATATACTGGCAATCTGCTAACTATGTTATTTGCAAGTTCGTTTATTTCTGTTCCAGATTTTTTACTTTAGAGATAGTGAGATTTCTCTTTCGTTTTTCATCAATGTTTTGTGTGTTCCTTAGTTTGGGTTTTTAGTCTCAGACTAATTGTTGTGATAATCTTATAAAATAGTTTCCACTTGCGCTCGGGAGGCTATTTAGTTTTTTTCAGCCATTTGATTGAAAGCCCTGATTATATTAGATTACCTCTTATTCAGTCGAGAGTTTTAGAAGCCGGCACTGTATGTGATGGTATTCGTTATTGGAGCCAGTTCGCTAAGAAATACATTGAATGGACTGTCATATCACAACGAGATACCATTGTTGGGATGTCAATACTACTAGTGTGGTCTGAGTTTCAACGTGAGAACTCAGATGAGGCCAAATTTACATCAAAATCCTCTAAATGTTGGTGGTGGTCCCTGCCAGAAATGTAATTTGGTCATTTGGCCCGACGTAATTAGTGAAACAATTACCCCATTTAAGCAAACGAAAAACTGTCCTGTTCCTGAAATAATTGAAGTTCTCTTGCAATACAAAGACAGCCTTGCTGCTATTGTATAAATAAAACGATTTGGTGCTCAGCTTTGTTTGCAAGGCCTTCGATTGATTGGAATTGTTGCCATTGACGCCTTTAAAAAGCTTATTTCGCTGTTTAAACAGCTTAGGAAAAATCAAAATCTGATCAACACATTTTTAAAACTGCATCCTTGCGTTGTTGCTGAAGCAAGAATATTATTTGCTTCTGGAGAAAAAAAGACAAACTAGAACTCTTAGATCCACGGAAACTTTTTGCTAAAAGGCTCATTAAGCAGTGCAAGCCATCTCAAAAGAAAAGAAAGGAAAAGCAGCAGCAGAAAGCTTAATTGAGTACTTTGGTTATTCCAAAAGTCTTCTAGGTCCATTGTTGATTGAGAGGCTCAAAATAAATTGTTCATTAATTAGGCTAACCATGATACTGAATATTTTTTAAAAAAAAAACTATCCGGGATTGAGCATTTACTTTGATAATTGTCGAGCCACAAACTCTGATCTAGACTGTTTTGAATGTGACTCTATTGTAGAGGAAGTGGAAGCCAGAGAAAACGATGATATTGCCTCGACCAAAGATTTACTGGAAAAGATGATTGAGTGGATCATAAAGCAATATAATGAAATTAATTCCCTGAAACAAAATCAGCCTAAAGTGTAAAACATGGTAGTATTAAATACAAATGCACTTCATAAAGTCAATGATTGGACTCTAGAGCTTGAAGAAAAAATTGCAGATATTATTCCTCATGTTCAAAAACATTGAAAACAAAGGTGTAACACTAGGTCTGATTTCTCCTCCGTCTGCTCTGTGTTTAAGTGAAGCATGGTTATCAGAAAAGATGACCCGAAGTGTTTTTTATTACACGGTTACTCTCAGTATCTAACCAAATGTAGACCCTGCAGACAAGGAGGTTTGATGATCCATGTGTGAAATAATTTGATCGTAATCAAAGAAACTGAAACCTATTTTGAGTAAACGATGTTTGCTGAAGTTTCTAAAGCAAGAGAAGGGTTCAAAGTCGTAACTATCTATAATAAACCTCGTAACAACGAAAAAACTGGATAAGTTCCTGGAAGATCATAAATCAATTGGAACTCCTCTTGTTGTCTGCAGAGATATTAACATCGATATTCGAGTAACAATGTTCCGTGTCTTGCATTGATCATATCAAACAGCAGAATTGCGTTTAGCCGCAACTTCCTATTCTTGAACATCAAAGTGAGAGTGTAATGATCAAGAAAAACTTTGATGTTCAAGAATAGGAAGTTGCGGCTAGACACAATTCTGCTGTATGATATGATCAATGCAAGACAAGGAACATTGTTACTCGAATATCGATGTTAAAATCTCCGCAGACAACAAGAGGAGTTCCAACTGATTTATGCTCTTCCAGGAACTAATCAAGCATCTCTTTCAAAGAGTTTTTTCGTTTTTACTAGGTTTATTATAGATATTTAGGCCTTTGAACCGTTCTCTTGCTTTAGAAATTTCAGCAAACATCGTTTACTAAAAAGAGGTTTCAGTTTCATTGATTACGATCAAATCATTTCACACATGGATCATCAAACCTCCTTGTCTGCAGGGTCTACATTTTGTTAGATACTGAGAGTAACCGTGTAATAAAAAACACTTGGGGTCATCATTTCTGATAACCATGCTTCGCTTAAACACAGAACAGACGGAGGAGAAATCAGACCTAGTGTTATTCCTTCAAATGTGTCCGGGTTATTTTTGAAGGTCCTCACAAAAATAAATGCATCACAAAAATATTAAACAAGTCGGGAGTTCCGAAAACTACAATTGGTATCATTCGCATTGGTGTTCACCTCAGTCGAAAATTTTGCAATAGGATTGTTAGCTTCCTTAATTGCTTGAACTAATGCAAGAACTAGCAATTCAACAATAACATTCGTTAGGGACGCTGTATCCTCTGATTCAAGAGCTATCAGCAACTGAATTTGTTTTCGCTTAGCACTGTGAGGCAACAGGATTGATGTTTTAGTGTCAGAGTTGGCGGCTGTTTTGGCGTTTCGATGTGATTAGCCAACTGCACTTGAGTAGCATTCCTTGGAAAACAATTTTGTTGAGGATTTTTAAGATTAACTTAATCCTTCAACTCCGCAGTGTTTTTTACTTGGATGGAATTTGCATGAGGATGATTCTAATTATACACAAAAGCATTTTGTTGTCTGGTATAAAAGAGTAATCCCATTTGCTTTTTTGCCTCAGTCCTATGTTCTTGATCTCTCGGTGTTAAACACTTCTCAACTTAAACCATCCGTCCTATTGAATTAGAATTCAACCAACGAATGTTCGTCAACCATGTTCTTCGTCTCCAAAATAATTCCTTGTCTTGATGATAATTAAATTTGACAATGATAGGAGCATTTAGACTTGATTAAATGCATGGCATGCTGCAATGCTTGAGGGATTTAGAATAATTTGTAGCACGACCTTGAGAAGGTATTGTATATTTGTTAAATCATCACTTTTGTTGTCAATGTGTTTGAATATGAGGAATAATATCTGCAACTTTTTCCTCAAGCTCTAGAGTCCAATCGTTGACTTTATGAAGTGCATTTGCTTTTAATACTACCATGTCTTACACTATAGGCTGATTTTTTTAGGCTGATTTTGTTTCAATGTAACAAAATTTTCATTGTTCGACCTAAGGTTGTTGTTTTCTCTGCATTGATGCGTTCTGTATTGAAATATTAGCTATTTGAAAACCAGTTGGTTTTTTGAAAACGACTTTGAGTCTTTTCCGGAACTCTTCCGGCTAATTTTTTTTTTACTTTGTCGTCAAGATTGTTACTACCAACATATGACCTCACAATTGCTTCATATCTGCTTTTTGTTTATTCGTTTATGCACTTTCAACTAAATTGCTTGGGTGACGTCATATTTCAACTTTATATGAGTCAGTTTTTTGTTCAAATTCGTGGTTAAGTTTTTCCTAACGCGTGATTTACCTCGCTTTCAAAAATTACTTCTTGTCTCTGAAACTGACTTTTCTTTACTTTAACGTCAGGTTCGTGCGGGTCACTCCAGATGAAGGTTATTGGCGAGCAGCTATTAGAAGCTGCAATAAATCTACGAAATCAAAGTATAACATCTCAGAATCTAATAAAAAATTCTCTTCGGTCTCTTTTTATTACTATTTTTGAGACAGCAGCTCTACAAAGCTATTGCGTTTTTTTACTGGCAACCTGCCAACTATGTTTTTTGCCAGTTCGTTTATTTCTGTTCCAAATTTGTTACTTTAGAGATAATGAGATTTCTCCTTCGTTTTTCATCAATGTTTTGTGTGTTTCTTAGTTTGGGTTTTTAGTCTCCGACTAATTAATGTGATAATCTTATAAAATAGTTTCCACTTGCACTCGGGAGGTTTTTTAGCTTTTTTCAGCCATTTGATTGAAAGCCCTGATTATATTAGATTACCTCTTATTCAGTCGAGAGTTTTAGAAGCCGGCACTGTATGTGATGGTATTCGTTATTGGAGCCAGATCGCTAAGAAATACATTGAATGGACTGTCATACCACAGTTAGAAACCATTGTTGGGGTGTCTATACTACTGGGGTGGTCTGAGTTTCAACGTGAGAACACAGATGAGGCCAAATTTACTTCAAAATCCTCTAAACGTTGGTGGGGGTCCCTACCAGAACAGTAATTTGGTCATTTGGCCCGACGTAATTAGTGAAACAATTACCCCATTTAAGCAAACGAAAACCTGTCCTGTTCCTGAACTAATTGAAGTTCTCTTGCAAAACAAAGACAGCCTTGCTGCTATTGTATAAATAAAACGATTTGGTGCTCAGCTTTGTTTGCAAGGCCTTCGATTGATTGGAATTGTTGTCATTGACGCCTTCAAACAGCTTATTTCGCTGTTTCAACAGCTTAGGAAAAATCAAAATCTGATCAACACATTTTAAAAACTGCATCCTTGCGTTGTTGCTGAAGCAAGAATATTATTTGCTTCTGGAGAAAAATATACAAACTAGAACTCTTAGATTCACGTAAACTTTTTGCTAAAAGTCTCATTAAGCAGTGCAAGCCATCTCAAAAGAAAAGAAAAAAAAGCAGCAGCAGAACGCTTAATTGACTACTTTGGTTATTCCAAAAGTCTTCTAGGTCCTTTGTTGATCGAGAGGCTCGAAATAAATTATTCATTAATTAGGCTAACTGCGATACTGAATATTTATTTAAAAAACTTTTCAGGATTGAGCATTAACTTTGATAATTGTCGAGCCACAAACTCTGATCTAGACTGTTTTGAATGTGACTCTATTGTATAGGAATTGGAAGCCAGAGAAAAAGATGATATTGCCTCGACCAAAGATTTACTGGAAAAGATGATTGAGTTGATCCTAAAGCAATATAATGAAATTAAATCCCTGAAACAAAATCAGCCTAAAGTGTAAAACATGGTAGTATTAAATACAAATGCACTTCATAAAGTCAACGATTGGACTCTAGAGCTTGAGGAAAAGGTTGCAGATATTATTCCTCATATTCAAACACATTGACCACAAAAGTGAAGATTTAACAAATATACAATACCTTCTCAAGGTCGTGCTACAAATTATTCTAAATCCGTCAAGCATTGCAGCATGCCATGCATTTAATCAAGTCTAAATGCTCCTATCATTGTCAAATTTATTTATCATCAAGACAAGGAATTAGTTTGGAGACGAAGAACATGGTTGAAGAACATTCGTTGATTGAATTCTAATTCAATAGGACGGATGGTTTAAGTTGAGAAGTGTTTAACACCGAGAGATCAAGAATATAGGACTGAGGCAAAAAAGCAAATGGGATTACTCTTTTATACCAGACAACAAAATGTTTTTGTGTATAATTAGAATCATCCTAATGCAGATGCCATCCAAGTAAAAAACACTGCGGAGTTGAAGGATTATGTTAATCTTAAAAATCCTCAACACAACTGTATTCCACGGAATGCTACTCAAGTGCAGTTGGCTAATCACATCGAAACGCCAAAACAGCCGCCAACACTGACAAAAAAACCTCAATCCTGTTGCCTCACAGTGCTAAGCGAAAACAAATTCAATTGCTGACAGCTCTTGAATCAGAGGATACAACGTCCCTAAAGAATGTTATTGTTGAATTGCTAGTTCTTGCATTAGTTCAAGCAATTAAGGAAGCTAACAAACCTATTGCAAAATTTTCAACTGAGGTGAACACTAATGCGAATGATACAATTTGTATTTTTCTGAACTCCCGAACTGTTTAATACTGTTGTGATGCGTTTAATTGTGAGGCCCTTCAAAAACAACCCGGACACATTTGAAGGAATAACCTTAGGTCTGATTTCTCCTCCGTCTGCTCTGTGTTTAAGTGAAGCATGGTTATCAGAAATGATTACCCAAAGTGTTTTTTATTACACGGTTACTCTCAGTATCTAACAAAATGTACACCCTGCAGACAAGGAGGTTTGATGATCCAGGTGTGAAATGATTTGATTGTAATAAAAAAACAGAAACCTCTTTTGAGTAAACGATGTTTGCTGAAGTTTCTAAAGCAAGAGAAGGTTTTAAAGTCCTAACTATCTATAATAAACCTCGTAACAAAAAAACTTTTGTTGAGATGCTAGATAAGTTCCTGGAAGAGCAATGCTAGACAATCAGTCGGCACTCCTCTTGTTGTCTGCGGATATATTAACATCGATATTCAAGTAACAATGTTCCATGTCTTGCATTGATCATATTATGCAGCAGAATTGTGTTTAGCCGCAGCTTCTTATTCTTGAACATCAAAGTTTTTCCTGATCATTTCACCCTGACAATTAAATGGAAGACAACACAAAAAAATTTGGAAGTTAATACAATCCGTGACATATTTTCCTAAAAGTACCTGCAAGAGATAAGTAATATAAGGTCACATTACACAAACATCTCTGATATTTCAGAAGTTATATTGTTAAAGCAGCTGAAGCTGACGAAGCTTTCAATAGCCTCAACTGTTTGTTCTTGGAAATAACTGATGAGTTTGCCATTTTAAGACTTTCCAGTCTAAATTAGGACAAAATCCCAAATGAATATCGAATGAACTGAAAAATTAAAAACACAGTAAAAAACTCACTCGATGTAAAAAGAAGAAAACAAGGAAAAATAGAAATCGCGAAAAATTTAAACTGTTGCGCTGCACTTTTGAAAACCTGATGAGAATAAATATGAAAAGGTGTAAATCAAATGTTTTTGAATCATGCGTAGGAAACTCGAGACGAGTCTATAATTTTTGAATGATCTAAGTTCTAAATGCATGGAAAATAAAACCGTATACTTTTCACGTAACTGAGGGGTTGAATGTCTTAAAGACAGTGAGATTGCAAACGCATTCAATGATTTTTTTGCTGATGTGGGATAAATACTTCATGTAAGTTGCCTTATGTTCCTCTCCAAACTATATCTTCTCTTGACAAGTCAATGTTCATCTATCATACTTCAGATGATGAAGTACAAAAGACTATAGATGAATTATATAATAAGTCTTCTTCCGTGCTGGATAAAATCAGCAACAATTTTTTGAAAATTAGCTCGCTCAGAACTTACTGTTCCATACTTAACATATCTTATTAGGCACTTGCTAATATGCTACTACACAAGCAATATAAATCCAGTAATGCCGTACGGTTTTTATTATATGGTTCACAAAATTTTCAAATTTGCAAAAATTTATATTTTAGAGAAATAAATTTAGAGTTCATTGATTTTCGTAACCGCCGTGACCTTCGTGAAGATATACATCAGAGACACATAATATTGTCAGTTTGCAAACTAAATATCTACAAAATGCTCAAGTTGGTCTTGAGATCTGTATACCAATTGCATTCTGAAAAAAACTTTAATCAATCATATCGAATTGAAAAATCTATTAGAATTGATCCTTATAATCTGTTTTATGAACTTCTGAGTAGCAGAGAAGCTGGAAGAACATCAGTCGGGATTTCGCGCTGCCAAACTTTTTAATCTGTTACCAAAACGGAATCTCTTTACTACTTTTTATAACTGCACTGTTAATGACATAAGTATTCTATAAATAATCGAAACAACAATCGAGTGCTGGTCAAAGACATGTTTGCTCAGCAAGGGATAAATCTTTAATACCATTTAAGTGCATGTCAAAAGCACTATCAGAAAAAAAACCCAACTTCTTTTGAAGAATAAGAAATTTTGAGTACCATGATTGAATTTTCGCGCACAAATTTTTCTTAATAAAACTACAAATGGGAAAAAATTCAGTTTTTAATGTATTTCATTGACATATGCTTTCATTTAGGCTTACTATCATCTCATAATTGAAGTTTTGAAGGGCAAATTTCTGAGGACAATTTGTACCGTTGTCTGTTCCCTCCAAGCCTCTTGATAGATTAATGTTTGTTAAAATTTTTTTATATTGAGTACTTGAGGAAATTTATTTTTTCTTTTTTTCTGTCTTCAATCAATGCTGAAAATCTTTTTTGTTTTTCTTGATTTCAACATAAATTAAACTGAAGAGCCCATCTATTATATAACAGATAGCAGTTTGTCTAATAAAATGAATTCTGATAATTAAAACATACTTTTTTGAACATTACGTCAGGTTAAAACTGTTTCACAAATTGTTATGGCCTAAAATGAATTTGTTTTAACATTTGTCAAAGACCACAATTTTGAACTAGATTAAAAAATTAAATCGAAAGTTTTTCTTTTTTCATTTGTTTAAAACTTAGTCTATTTACAACTCATATTTACAGCTGTTATCAATTTCTTTAAAAACATTCCTGTTCCGGATTTTTTGATTTTGGCCATGTTTTCGTTTTTCTAGGGTAATTCCAAAGTTTTCTTAACCCTAATTATCCCTCTTGAGGAGGTTTTTCTATGTTTCCCAAGTAAAAATTAAGATTTAAACTAAAATTTTAGCCTGAATTCGAGCCCCCTATATTCATCGCGTGTGCTTAGTGCCGGCTTCAATTTGCTGATGTATATAGCGCCGACTTTCATGAGTTCCTCTAGTGCGTGACAGGCATATGGAATTTTTCATTCAATGTCATTCGTGGAGCCACTTCGTTCAACAGGGTGTTGACCCACCTGTGAAGACCACATTTGATGTTCTGATATCCAGGGGTAACATGCCGGCTTGTCCGCCTAACATAGATGGGAGCGCATCCATTACTTTTGATCTCATATAACACGTTGGATATCAGATTTCTATCGAAAGATAATTTTAGGTTGATTCTAATTTTCTCGTTGCAAATATCTTTTGCATGTCACATAGTTTCTTCAATTTGCTTGGAATGTTGTCAGTATGGTTGCCTTTGAGTAATGAAAAATTGTTGGTTTAAAATGGGATCTATTCTTGTGTTCCAGCATGTCTTGTTCCAGCATGTCTTGTTCTTTCCGAGCGCCAGATCGAAGACCAAAAAATTAGATGTTGCCCTAAAAAACCCTGTGAACTTTCCCATAGATCACATTTGTCTTATGCTGAAGCGGTGCACAGCTACAAAAATTCAGTATTGTTCTTGTGTCAGTTTTTGATATCAGTGACAAATGATAATACTTTCTCTGCTCACAAATCACCTTCCATTTTTACTTTTTTTTCAAGTAAATCAGAGGTTTTTGTGTAATGAAATTGCAAATTTTAAGTACTCGTCCGGGTCACCAAGAACCGTGCGGATAATTTCGTCCACATACCTTTTGAAAAATTTCATCCTCTCAAACTGCCCCTCTGTCTGTCGATTGCTGCAATACGTTCAAATCCAAACAGCATCCTGCATACTGGCGTATTCCTCGTTTGTTATCTTTTGGAATCTTGCTTGAAACCAGTTCCTGCATAACTCACATTCTACTCCTTTTTCTCCGAAAGTCAATATTCGGTTTCAATTTTTGCATTTCTCGTTTTGATCAGATCTAGAAATATTTTAACTAAGCTCTGGTTTTTGCAGTGATGCCTCAAACGATTTTATCCAAACGTTGATTTCATCCGCTAGTATTACAGCCAGTGATGCACCCATAGCTAAACCATCTGATAGTAAATGCCAGGTCCCGTTACATTTAAAACAAACAATTTTCACCGCTAGCCCTAATAATTTATTCGTTGCAAACCTTGGGATCTCAAGATTTAGGTTGCTTGAATCGATTTCTTTTGGATCAATTTTTATAGCCTCTCCAACCAGTAGGTTGGTGTACAAACGTGAAGAGAAACTATCTGGTCGTTATCTTCAAGAGAGAGTTGTTTTAAGACTTTTCTAGCATCTTGAGTGTTGGTTTCAACGTTTGCGCCCGGCAGTTTTTGGAAGAACGTTGCCAGTAATCTGTTCAAGTTCTCGTAATTGCTACCATGTATCAAAAGAACAGGTCGGAGAGAGGTATCATTTTATATACCTTTGCTAGGCCATAAAGCCTCGCTGATTGTAAACCAGTTGTTCTGAGTCTTTAGTAAATTTTGTCACTAATTTCCCCCTGCTTCATCACTTGTTGCAGGCTGTTATTTGTCGTTTTTTTTCTTTTTTGATCACAATTTCATTTTTTGCTGCATTAGTTTTTTTGAAACTTATCCACGTTTAGCACATCATCAAGTATTTCCCTTGTACGTTGATTTTTTCCCGCTACGTTGACTTTTCCCTGTACGTTGACATCTTTTATGGTTTAACTAACATTTGAGAGTTACTGTTTACAGTTAGTTTTAATTAAATGTTTAGAGAGTTATTATAATTTTCTTTAAGTTCCTGTTTTAATTTCGTTCTCTAAATAGTTTCAATTGTTATCAGCAAATGCATCCATCAATAGTTTTGGTTCTCAAATCCGCAAATGAGGTCCAATGTGCCCCATTTAGAACTCGGATGCGCTTAACTGACCTAGGAGGTTTTTCGCTACGTTTTAACGTTTTTCAAGATTTAAAAATTGCGATTGTTTCCAGTGTGTGCATTTATTGTGATGCCTCCAGATGCATTGCATCAAAACCTTCAGTTTATAGATGCAAATGGCGATCTGGTTTTTCTTGATATGAAAAGCGCGTCAGCAAGGAAAATAAAATTTCATGCAAATGGTACCGCAAACCTACTGATACCTCTATAATTCTAAACTTTCGTAGTTGAGCCGCATTGCAACACAAGAAAATAATGGTGCAAGGCACCGTTTCTAGGTTTTTCCGTTGTACGAGAAATTTATAATTGGTGAAGAAGCACGTAAAACAAATAAGGATATTTGTTTGAAAATTCCGTACCCTGAATTTTGAACTGCGGAAATTGTAAGTGCCAAGAAAAGAAATATACCATTGGTTAAAATTTTTTGAGAAGAAATCCCCACATTTAATACAAAACAGAGGCATTGTAAGCGCGCGAATGAAGGAAAACTATAGAAGATAACTCAGTCAAAAATTAGTTTTACGGCTGGGAAAATTAAAACTTGACTAAAATCTCACGTGTTTTATGAAGTTTCCTGAAGTGGATGTGAATCAAGATATGTCAATCAGAGTCATGCCGTCATGTTGCCACGAGATTCACAGACCACAAGAAACTTGATTCACTGGTAGGGCAGCACGTTATCAACTGCTGTAGTTTCTCAAAAACGTTTAATTGGCGGATCTTTGACCAGTGCAGCGACATTGAAAAAACTATTACCGTGGAGGTATTGCAGAAAATGCAATGAAAACCGAAACTAAACACAAGCGACGAAGACCGGGGTCGGGATTCCGGGGACAGGACGAATACCGAGCTGACATTCAAGTATTAGTCTGACAAAGATTTGAAAAAGATTGTCAATTTAAAACTGTATTACGACCGTTTTCGAACTCTGAGTTCATTGTCATGTTATAAAGAATACAAATTACTAAAATGAAAAGCCAGAAAAAATGCAAGTGATTAAAATCACTCAATCACAGAAATTTAAAACGAATTTTTACATATCTACAGTCGTATCTACAAAATTTTACATCTGAGTAAGCATATATATATATATATATATATATATATATATATATATATATATATATATATATATTTATATATATATAGAAAATATATATATGATCATCGAAGCTATATATATCAGCAAGCTGAAGCCGGCACTAAACACACGCGACGAATATAGGGGGAGGGAACTCACGCTAAAATATTAGTTCAAATCATAATTTTGACTAAATGTGAATGCATAGGGCAAAAAACATTTTGTGCATGACAAAACGAAATTTGCAAAACCTCCACAAGAGGGATACTTATGGTTAGGGAAAATTCGGAATAACCCTAAAAATACAAGAACATGGACAAAATCGAAAAATCCGGAATAGGAATGTTTTTAAGTAAATTGATAACAGATGTAAATATGTGTTGTAAATAGGCTAAATATTGTATATAAGGAAAAATTTTCGATTGAATTTTTTAGAATGTTTCCTAGAATTGTTTTAATTGTCATCTCAGACAAATGTAAATACATATTCATTTTATCTTTTAACAATTTGTAAAACAGTTTTAACCTGACGATGAACGTAAAGTTCGAAAACGTTTGTTTTAAGTATTGGAAGTAATTTTAATTTGACAAATTGGTTTCTTTTACATTATATATATATATATATATATATATATATATATATATATGTTTGATGTGATGTAGCAGATGCATATCAACATGTTTTTTATTAGAAAACCTGAAAACCTTGGATATTGATTACGTTCGCAATTTGTTTTCATTTTTTGTCAATGCTTCATGGAACGCTTCCCAATTGCTGGTGCTTTTGAACAGGCGGTGTATTGTTCCCAGTATTATACTTTTCCTATGTTGTAGGGGTGCCCAGCTACGATAGTTCAGAATTTTTCCATGTTCTAATGGTTTTTGATACCAAGTCCATATAATTGTACCCTCCGGTTGTACGTTAAACGAGATGTCCAGAAATGGCAAACTGTTTTTGTTTCATCCATTGTTTCTAATGTAATTTGAGGATATGGATGGAGGCCATTGAACGCATCTAACAGCTCTTTGGTGCCACCTCTAACTGTTCTCACATTATCGTCGACATATCTGAGAAGAACTGTTTCGGGCGAATTGTTAATGTCAGTCTTATCATTTTCATGGCAGAATGAGCACATTCAAAATTGGTTTTCCAAGCTTTATTATTCAGTGTTACTGATTCGCTGACATTTTGCATATTTCACTTTCAACATCTACTGCATATTTCACTTTCAACACGCCTGGAACCAGCTGTCACGGTGTTCGCAATTGCGACATGTGCTCCCTTGTGCGCTCGTTTTCCATATAGGTGTCTGTAATTTCAATTGTGGCTCCCACGATTTCATCCAAAGGTTAGCCAAAATCACTGCCAAGGACGCAACCATTGCTAACCCGTCTGTCTGACAGTACCAACTTTCATTGCATTTGAATTGGACTTTTGTGGCGGCTACTTAAAGCAGACGTTTCATTGTTGTTCTAGGCATTCAAAGTGTCGTGCCAAATCACGAAATCACTGCGGTCTTTCAAGCGACCCTTGTCCCAGGCGTTTCTTATGTTCTTTTCAGCGTTTCTAGAATTTGGCTTGAACGAAAGACCCGGAATTGCCGTCACGGACGGAAGTAACAGTTTTCGATGTTTGCTGTTTTTAGGCTTTAATGCATTAAAAAGCGAACCTGCCGCCAGATAATGCACCATTCTTCAATCTGTAAATGTTCCATGTTAATCTAGCTAAAATGACATAGAAAAGACAACTTGCCTAATAGTGTAATTAAGCCACTTGCCCCTCCCTGGGCTTTGGCTTGTTAAATTGACAGATTTGATCAAGATTTAAAGTCTGTCTTTCTTTGATTTTTATTCAGAAATAGTGTAATTAAGCCACCTTATCAATATGCCAGCTTGTTTGGCCATCCGAGATTGAAGAGTATCTAGTATACCTTAAAAACCAAGTAATACCACGTTCAAAGCCCAAATTTTTAAGAATCAAATGCAGGCTGTGTGATGAACGGGAACGTAATTGCTCGTTGTTTCGATAACTTTATATATCACCTAACATTCTCATTCTATTGGAAGAATATTTGATAATGTTTGTGCTGTATTGCACTGAGAAAGATAGATTCTAATTCATCTAGGACTTTTTGTGTATTGCTTCTTCAAATTTGATGTTTTTGCCTATATCTTGCATAAAGTTTATGTGCGAATCCTCATTTTCTGGGGACCATTCAATGCTGCACTAGTAGTCAACCCATTATGGCTGATCTGAAAATGTTAATATGCTTATATCTGAATATGCTTATATGCAGATAATTTACTTATATGCAGAAAATGCCTATATCTGAAGATAAAAATAATGCTTATATCTGTTGCTTTTCGATATCACTGGTGAGTATTTCTGCTTGACGCCCATTGTCCAGACTTTCTTGCATTCAAAAATCATCATGTCCAGAGTTTCGTGCGTTCAAATTGGGCTATGTCCAGACTTTCGTGCGTTCCAGACGAAAATTCGTGCGCTCCAAAATAGATAATCTGTGCGTTGATGTCCAGACTATCGTGCTTTCAAAAAGGCCCCCATTATGGTATATTTACCATAATGGAGGGATATAGGTTATCTGACCACTAAGCTGGGGGCTATAATGGGAAAGACCCTTCAAAAGACCATATGTCCAGACTTTCGTGTGCTCCAAACCAAAATTCGTGCGCTCCAATTGTCATAAAAATTTACTAATTTTTTACTCTTCCACTTTTTTAATCATTTTTGTTGTCTCATTACTGAGCTGTTTGAATAGTGGCCTCACTAATCTTTAAGAGAGAGTGAGGTGTCATGTTCAATGTTTTCTGTTTATAGCGAAAGGTTTTCGAGTCTTTGAAGTTAGTGAAAATATTGCAGGTTTGAATTTTGAAATATCTTAATCGAATTGCAATAGCAATCATGTGATTACTGGGTAGTTATGTATAAGTAATTGACAGTTTTTACAATCAACAAAATTGCTTGAGCTTCTCTGATTTTGCTCACAATACAGCTTATATGTTTTCTGATCCTTTTGAATATCTAGTAAAGCAATTTGAAAGACGTGTTATATTAAAATCAACTAAATTGGTGTAACAAGTTAGTAATAGATGTTTTTGAAGTTTATCGTTCAAAGGTTTCTTGTTCAAAGCTGTTTATTGTCATAACGCGGAATTTTCTGGCGTTGTTGTTTCTCGCTTCATTTTATAGAATGGGTCTAAATTTATCAATTTTTCAATCTCCAGCTAGTGAATTATTGTTGTAATTTATGAGGAACTATAATAAAACTTCCGTGAAATTTTAGGTTCTTGTCAGATCTGCCTAGTAGATATCAGATCAACAGACGCAGAATATCTGTGTAGTTTGCGCTTTTATTACAAGCTGATTTTCTACATGCATTCTATACATATACTAATGTTCTTTCTAGTTGAATTTGCAGTTGCTTCCCTGTGACAAATTGTTTTTCTTAACTAGCTAGGTTAATTTAACTATAGTTGTCGGTAACTTCTGACGTACAACCCTGGGTTTTGATTTGTGAAACAACTTTGTTTTTTACTTCAAGTTTTTGCCACGCCCTTGAAACTCGTAAAAGTGAAAATCACCGCGTCATTTTTTATTTTTCTTTTATGCTTCATTGGTACTTAGCATCAAGTATTGAGAGCTCCGGTGGTTTTTAGCAGCTACAATACGTTTAATACGTGCACGCTAATACGCATTACCGAAATTTCAATTTTTGTCAATTTGCTCCATTGAGAACTCTACTTATGGAATTTTTCAAAAATTAGCGAGTTGACCTGTAACTGTACATTATATCGTAGTTCTCAAGTATGGACGCCTCTACGGAGTACGAATTAGGCTCAGACCATTTACCAATAGTTCTATTCATCACCTGTGACCTCATCACAGATAGAACACCACAAAGAATTTTCATCAACTTCCGCAAAGCTGACTGGGCAAGTTTTTTTAAAGACATTGAATTAAAACTGATGAAACAACAAAGGCCATCAAATGTCTACACGCGAAAAAGACCTTAAGGAAAGCCATAAACGCAAAGGTTGCCAGGCATATCCCACAAGGAAGAATTAAAAAGTGGTTGCAAATTTTTCCCAGTGAAGCAGTAAAGCTTTCTGAAAAGAGAAATTCAAAGAAAACATCCTGGGGACACCAAAATAACGCAACTAAACCTAGAAATAAATAAAATTGTTCAAAGTCATAAGCGCAAGAAGTGGATCGAGTTTGTACAAACACTCATTCACTGAGGTAACTGCTCTAAGCTCTGGATCACAGTGAATGGACTTTCGTCAAGTAACGATAAACCACCTGCAAATAGAGCCATATACTTTGATGCTAAGAATCTAACAAAAATGCGCTCAAAAGTATCCAGCGACACACGGTCCATACTCAGTTGCAGAAAGACAGCAATCATGTAGGTACACCTCCCCCAAAGATAGCAGAACAAACGTTGCCACGAATTGCACGTATCATACTAGGGCAACAGAACTAGATACTGTCCCCTGCTAAACTCTTACTAGTGTTGATAACCGCTGTCCCAAATGTGATGTAGCACCACCTGACGTAAACCACATCTTCAACTGCAGTAAGAATACCACGGACTTGAAACTAATTGACCTGTGGGAAAGACCAGTAGAGGTAGGCAAATGGCCGGACTTAATTCCATCAGTCCCACACGACTGCACTGCACAGCAATTCCATCAGTCCCACTGATATTCTACACGTATACTATTGTTCTTTTTAGTTGATTTTGCTGTTGCTTCACTGTGACAGGTTGTTTTTAACCAGCTAGGTTAATTTAACTATATTTGTGAGTAACATCTTACGTACAACCCTGGGCTTCGTATTGTGAAATAATTTTGTTATTTACTTCATCAAGTTTTTGCCACGCCCTTGAAACTTCGGGCAAGTTTTTTAAAGACATTGAATTAAAACTGAAGAAACAATAAAGGCCATCAAATGTCTAAAACGCGAAAGACCTTAGGGAAAGCCATAAACGCAGCGGCTGCCAGGTATATCCCACAAGGAAATATTAAAAAAGTGGTTGCAATTTTTCCCAGTGAAGCAGTAAAGCTTTCTGAAAAGAGACGAAATTAAAAGAAAACATCCTGGGGACCCCAAAATAACGCAATTAAACCTCGAAATAAATAAAATTGTTCAAAGTCATAAGTGGATCGAGTTTGTACAAACATTCATTCACAGAGGTAACTGCTGTAATCTCTGGAGCACAGTGAAAGGACTTTTGTCAAGTAACGATAAACCACCTGCAAATAGAGCCATATTCTTTGATGCTAAGAATATAACAAAATTGCGCTCAAAAGTATCCACCGACACACGGTCCATACTCAGTTGCAGAAAGGCAGCAATCAAGTGGGTACACTTCCCCCAAAGATAGCAGAACAAACGTTGCCACGAATTGCACGTATCGTACTAGCGCAACTGAGAACTGGATACTGTCCCCTGCTAAACTCTTACTAGTGTTGATAACCGCTGTCCCAAATGTGATGTAGCACCACTTGACGTAAACCACATCTTCAACTGCAGTAAGAATACCACGGACTTGAAACTAATTGACCTGTGGGAAAGACCAGTAGAGGTAGGCAAATGGCCGGACTTAATTCCATCAGTCGCACACGATTGCACTGCACAGCAATTCCATCAGTCCCACTGATATTCTACACGTATACTAATGTTATTTTTAGTTGATTTTGCTGTTGCTTCACTGTGACAGGTTGTTTTTAACTAGCTAGGTTAATTTAACTGTATTTGTGAGTAACATCTTACGTACAACCCTGGGCTTCGTATTATGAAATAATTTTGTTATTTACTTCATGAAGTTTTTGCCACGCCCTTGAAACTTCGGGCAAGTTTTTTAAAGACATTGAATTAAAACTGAAGAAACAACAAAGGCCATCAAATGTCTAAAACGCGAAAGACCTTATGGAAAGCCATAAACGCAGGGGCTGTCAGGTTTATCCCACAAGGAGATTTAAAAAAGTGGTTGCAATTTTTCCCAATGAAGCAGTAAAGCTTTCTGAAAAGAGAAGAAATTCAAAGAAAACATCCTGGGGACCCAAAAATAACGCAATTAAACCTCGAAATACATAAAATTGCTCAAAGTCATAAGTGGATCGAGTTTGTACAAACATTCATTCACAGAAGTAACTGCTCTAAGCTCTGGAGCACAGTGAAAGGACTTTTGACAGGTAACGATAAACCACCTGCAAATAGAGTCATATAATTTGATGCTAAGAATATAACCATAAAAAATCAAAGTGGAGAAATGTCAAACAGGATGTCCCTCAAGTTGGTGTTTTATCGCCAATGCTCTTCAACATCTACATAAGCAAGCTGCCTCTACCCCCGAAAGATATAAACATCACGTCTTACGATGATGATGTAATTTTAACTCGACGGGCTAGAATCAAGAAAACTTAAGTTATCTGCTGAAAAATCAAGAGCAACTGTGTTCACAACCTGGAGTCAGGAGCCCAAGTTTGACCCACACCTCACTATCAACAATTCACCAGTACCAGTAAAGTCCAGAGTGAAAGTACTGGCTGTTACTTTCGATGGTATGCTCAATTTTGGAGAAATGTAAGAAGCACCAAAGGGACATTACAAAAGCGCAATAACATTATAAACGATAGCTGGTAGCGACTGTGGATGCACAAAAGAGACACTCGGTGAC
Source organism: Convolutriloba macropyga (assembly GCF_964194025.1). Taxonomy (NCBI): domain Eukaryota; kingdom Metazoa; phylum Xenacoelomorpha; order Acoela; family Convolutidae; genus Convolutriloba; species Convolutriloba macropyga. Next base: position 27,029,884 of record NC_134474.1, on the reverse strand, counting down.
TTACAAAGCTATTGGTTGGAGCTTCCTGAACTACGGTGCTCCCATTTGGGCTGCCACAATGAGCAATGCAAACTGGAACCATCTGCAAACGCAACAAAACATTGCTCTTCGCACAATTACTGGCTTTGTAAGAAAGCTCACACTGAAATGTTAGCAGAGCAAGCACTCTTCATTCAGTTTTTGTCCCATAAGACCGACACTAAATGATACTTAAAGGGACCGCGTTAAATAACACAAACAATAAAGATCAATTAAATCGCAAAGAATAAAAAAATGCGCTCAAAAGCATCCACCGACACACGGTCCATACTCAGTTGAACAAAGACAGCAAGCAAGTAGGTACACCTCCACCAAAGATAACAGAAGAAGAAGTAGGTACACCTCCACCAAAGATAGTACTGATCGTACTAGCGCAACTGAGAACTGGATACTGTCCCCTGCTAAACTCTTACTAGTGTTGATAACCGCTGTCCCAAATGTGATGTAGCACCACTTGACGTAAACCACATCTTCAACTGCAGTAAGAATACCAGGGACTTGAAACTAATTGACCTGTGGGAAAGACCAGTAGAGGTAGGCAAATGGCCGGACTTAATTCCATCAGTCCTACACGACTGCACTGCACAGCAATTCCATCAGTCCCACTGATATTCTACACGTATACTAATGTTATTTTTAGTTGATTTTGCTGTTGCTTCACTGTGACAGGTTGTTTTTAACTAGCTAGGTTAATTTAACTATATTTGTGAGTAACATCTTACGTACAACCCTGGGCTTCGTATTATGAAATAATTTTGTTATTTACTTCATGAAGTTTTTGCCACGCCCTTGAAACTTCGGGCAAGTTTTTTAAAGACATTGAATTAAAACTGAAGAAACAACAAAGGCCATCAAATGTCTAAAACGCGAAAGACCTTATGGAAAGCCATAAACGCAGGGGCTGTCAGGTTTATCCCACAAGGAGATTTAAAAAAGTGGTTGCAATTTTTCCCAATGAAGCAGTAAAGCTTTCTGAAAAGAGAAGAAATTCAAAGAAAACATCCTGGGGACCCAAAAATAACGCAATTAAACCTCGAAATACATAAAATTGCTCAAAGTCATAAGTGGATCGAGTTTGTACAAACATTCATTCACAGAAGTAACTGCTCTAAGCTCTGGAGCACAGTGAAAGAACTTTTGACAGGTAACGATAAACCACCTGCAAATAGAGTCATATAATTTGATGCTAAGAATATAACCATAAAAAATCAAAGTGGAGAAATGTCAAACAGGATGTCCCTCAAGTTGGTGTTTTATCGCCAATGCTCTTCAACATCTACATAAGCAAGCTGCCTCTACCCCCGAAAGATATAAACATCACGTCTTACGATGATGATGTAATTTTAACTCGACGGGCTAGAATCAAGAAAACTTAAGTTATCTGCTGAAAAATCAAGAGCAACTGTGTTCACAACCTGGAGTCAGGAGCCCAAGTTTGACCCACACCTCACTATCAACAATTCACCAGTACCAGTAAAGTCCAGAGTGAAAGTACTGGCTGTTACTTTCGATGGTATGCTCAATTTTGGAGAAATGTAAGAAGCACCAAAGGGACATTACAAAAGCGCAATAACATTATAAACGATAGCTGGTAGCGACTGTGGATGCACAAAAGAGACACTCGGTGACTTACAAAGCTATTGGTTGGAGCTTCCTGAACTACGGTGCTCCCATTTGGGCTGCCACAATGAGCAATGCAAACTGGAACCATCTGCAAACGCAACAAAACATTGCTCTTCGCACAATTACTGGCTTTGTAAGAAAGCTCACACTGAAATGTTAGCAGAGCAAGCACTCTTCATTCAGTTTTTGTCCCATAAGACCGACACTAAATGATACTTAAAGGGACCGCGTTAAATAACACAAACAATAAAGATCAATTAAATCGCAAAGAATAAAAAAATGCGCTCAAAAGCATCCACCGACACACGGTCCATACTCAGTTGAACAAAGACAGCAAGCAAGTAGGTACACCTCCACCAAAGATAACAGAAGAAGAAGTAGGTACACCTCCACCAAAGATAGTACTGATCGTACTAGCGCAACTGAGAACTGGATACTGTCCCCTGCTAAACTCTTACTAGTGTTGATAACCGCTGTCCCAAATGTGATGTAGCACCACTTGACGTAAACCACATCTTCAACTGCAGTAAGAATACCAGGGACTTGAAACTAATTGACCTGTGGGAAAGACCAGTAGAGGTAGGCAAATGGCCGGACTTAATTCCATCAGTCCTACACGACTGCACTGCACAGCAATTCCATCAGTCCCACTGATATTCTACACGTATACTAATGTTCTTTTTAGTTGATTTTGCTGTTGCTTCCCTGTGACAAGTTGTTTTTCTTAACTAGCTAGGTTAATTTAACTATATCTGTGAGTAACCTCACGTACAACCCTGGGTTTTGTATTGTGAAATGATTTTGTTATTTACTTCATCAAGTTTTTGCCACGCCCTTGAACCTTCGGGCAAGTTTTTTAAAAACATTGCTTTAAAACTGAAGAAACAACAAAGGCCGTCAAATGTCTAAAACGCGAAAGATCTTAAGGAAAGCCATAACGCAGCGGCTGCCAGGTATATCCCACAAGGAAGTATTAAAAAAGTGGTTGCAATTTTTCTCAGTGAAGCAGTAAAGCTTTCTGAAAAGAGACAAAATTCAAAGAAACCATCCTTGGGACCCCAAAATAACGCAATTAAACCTCGAAATAATTAAAATTGTTCAAAGTTATAAGTGGATCGAGTTTGTACAAACATTCATTCACAGAGGTAACTGCTGTAAGCTCTGGAGCACAGTGAAAGGACTTTTGTCAAGTAACGATAAACCACCTGCAAATAGAGCCATATTCTTTGATGCTAAGAATATAACCAAATTTCGCTCAAAAGTATCCACCGACACACGGTCCATTATCAGTTGAACAAAGACAGCAAGCAAGTAGGTACACCTCCACCAAAGATATAAGAAGAAGAAGTAGGTACACCTCCACCAAAGATAGTACTGATCGTACTAGCGCAACTGAGAACTGGATGCTGTCCCCTGCTAAACTCTTACTAGTGTTGATAACCGCTGTCCCAAATGTGATGTAGCACCATTTGACGTAAACCACATCTTCAACTGCAGTAAGAATACCACGGACTTGAAACTAATTGACCTGTGGGAAAGACCAGTAGAGGTAGGCAAATGGCCGGACTTAATTCCATCAGTCCCACACGACTGCACTGCACAGCAATTCCATCAGTCCCACTGATATTCTACACGTATACTAATGTTCTTCTTAGTTGATTTTGCTGTTGCTTCACGGTGACAGGTTGTTTTTAACCAGCTAGGTTAATTTAACTATATTTGTGAGTAAAATCTTACGTACAACCCTGGGCTTCGTATTGTGAAATAATTTTGTTATTTACTTCATCAAGTTTTTGCCACGCCCTTGAAACTTCGGGCAAGTTTTTTAAAGACATTGAATTAAAACTGAAGAAACAATAAAGGCCATCAAATGTCTAAAACGCGAAAGACCTTAGGGAAAGCCATAAACGCAGGGGCTGTCAGGTTTATCCCACAAGGAAATATAAAAAAGTGGTTGCAATTTTTCCCACTGAAGCAGTAAAGCTTTCTGAAAAGAGAAGAAATTCAAAGAAAACATCCTGGGGACCCCAAAATTACGCAATTAAACCTCGAAATACATAAAATTGTTCAAAGTCATAAGTGGATCGAGTTTGTACAAACATTCATTCACAGAGGTAACTGCTCTAAGCTCTGGAGCACAGTGAAAGGACTTTTGTCAGGTAACGATAAACCACCTGCAAATAGAGTCATGCCCCTCCTGGTCCCCCTAACCTCCTGGTCCCCCTAGTTGACGATGCCCCTCCTGGTCCCCCTAACCTGGGGACCGCATGTCATTCACCACGGCGTAGATACAGAAAGGTCGCCGCACCACAAGCAAGTTGTGGATAGGCAGTCACAGACTACTACTAATATACCTATTATTATTATGATTCAAATGAAATCTAGGGTACCAGTTAAAAACGGCAATAAGCGCCTGAACCCCGCCAAAATTATCTGCGAATTGCAGATCTGTGCGACAGCTACAATAACAACGACAACATTATATCGTCTGGACATCATTCAAATATTTTCTCTTTTTTTCCTTGTGTAATATGCCAATTTTCAGCAATCACGGCATAAGGAAGAAACCCTGGCTGGTTGCGACCTAGTAGTGCAAAATTTTCGTCAATTTTTAGATCTTCTTTCACATCAAGCAAAGCACTGTCTGTATCTTTTTCAATCTTTGGGGAAATGTTGCTAGAATTTACAACCTACTGAAAATGAGAAAAATTGAAGACTTTGTGAATTTCTCAAATTCTGTCAGCTTTTTCATCGCAAATTCTGTGCCGTTATCAGAAGGAACTGCTAATGTGTCATTTTCCTTCATAAATTTTGCGACTGTCTAGGATTTCCCTAATATTTTGCTTAAGCCCGATGTCTTAGTTTTTGCCACTAGTCCCTTTTTCTTTCATAAGAGCGAACAACTGTATTTGTCTGCCAATAATGAATTTCGGGCGTCATAGAGCATTTCTTGCAATGAGTACAGGCATTGAGATCTAAACTTTTACTACTAATATCTCGTGTTTTATTTGGTTGGACTTAGCCTTACTCAGCTCCAATTTTGGTTATCTTAGCTGGAAGCGCAGCACTGCCTGATCAGAGAACACTTTGTTTTTCGTGAGTGGCTTGTCAGATTTATTTCCTTTTTACCATCCTTGTACCACCGCAGAAGTGTTGTATTTTTAGAATTCATGGAATTCTTCAATCAAGTTGCCTCCATTGCTTTACGGGGATCTGAACAGTTTCTTCGCGAAGCTGTAGGGGTAACACTATGCGAGACAAACAGTGATAAAGAAAGCAACTTTTCAAACGGTTCCCTTTTTATTACATCTCACCGGCTGCTCTGGCGAGATATGGCATGCTTGGTTACCCTGGCAGTTCAATTGAAAAATATTAAAGCTGTATCTGAGGACCACAAAAGAACGCATGATGGCTTTCCAAAACTTCTGTTGTCTTTTTACCAGGTACTATGGCACTACTGTAAGTAGCAGCACTTGTAGTAGCTTCAAAAGTTCCGAGTGGTGCTTTATGTGGCATGCAGGTGCTCTATATTTTCGTGTTACCTTTTGGTCAAAACTTTTTGTCCCATGACTGAAAATAGTTACACATTCAATTGCTCCAACTTATAAAAAAAGGGATAAAGCAGCCTATGAGAAAAACTAGATCGAAGTTTGCCAGTTTTCCGTAAAAATCAGTACGAGCAGTGGCACTTGAAATGTGTTAAGAGTTGATCAAACTCTTGAATTTATCAAGCGATTTTCAGTCGACTCATTTCAAATCTAAGGAAAACTGAAATGGGAATGTGATTAAAAATGCTCCTGAAAAACAGGCACTTCTCTGTATTTTTGAATATAGTTGAATTTATATTTGAACGATCGCTTTTGTTTTAACTGTTTTTCTTGAAGTAATTGTTTGAGTTTGAGTAGATTTTATTCAGTAACTGTGAATTGGCCAATGAATTTATCTCTGAAGCGGCTATTATCCCGAATACGCAAGCGCAATTTAAGCTGAAGTTTGACGCGGTTGTACTAATGAAACTTATTAAATGGGATAATTGCGAACTGTATTAAAACACTGTCTTATTTTTTTTTTGTAGTGCTCCAGTAAAATTTGCAAGTGGTCCGGTTATCGATGAAGAACCAATTCAAAGAGACTTGTAAGTACTTATTCGCGCTGATCTGAAATTGACTAGTCATGTCATGGAAAAGTCGAAGAAAGAATGTAGATGCTTTCATAGCCTGAAGAATATTATTCCGTGGAGTATTCACTGTCCATTGTTAAAGATTGCATAAAAGTTTGCATGCTTTATATGAGTCAACTTAGACAACTTGAAAACCTTCAAATTTTCTTATGGGTTTTTCTTCTTTAACTTCTTGAGTGACTTTTTTACGCTTGAGTTCTTTATTTTGATTGATCTTTGTTGCTCTCATTCTGAAATAAAGTGAGTTGCTAATATAAGAGTGATTGTGAGAGATATCAACTCATGTTGCGTAGTTGTTAAGATGTTATCCTAGAGGTTGACAATTGTTCTTGTGCGAGTGATAAGATAAGATACAGTGAGAATTGACTTATTCTATGATATGATCCGAAGTAATCTAAAAATGATAATAATTCTGGCTCTAGAAAGCCTGAGTTGATGTTGTGCAGCGAGCTTCTTTGTCAAATTTTTCATTCGTACTGCTTCAGATTATCTTTCATTATCTTTCAGATTATCTTTCAAGTGTAAAAATCGTAGGTTGATGCTCTAATGCCGTCTTGCAACTATGCCGTTTGATTTCGAAATTGTTGGTGATCCAAAGTTTCAATGGAGAATGATCTGACAATTTGTTTTTGTTTAAATCCATCCCTCCGAACTAGTTTGGTTGCTCGGATATTGGCCCGAGGAACAATCACTTTTGGCTTGAGAATAGTCATGTAAAAGTCCAGTATCCAATTTTGATTAAATGAATTGTCTTTGGGCTGAGCTTTCATGATGAAGGTTGAGTACTAATACATGCAGATTGATACTGCCAAGGAAGTCTGCTAGTCATAGGTAAAGACATTTTGACTGGCGTAAATTGATTGAAATGCAATGTCAGAGACTCGTTCATATTGGTCATGTCCATTCAATTGATTCAGCAGTTTGGAATCTAATTAGACAAGGAGGCTCGGTAATGTGCGTTCGCACATAAAGTTCAGACACCGCTCATCCATATTTTTGGCATAAATGTCTACCAAATGATGATATAAAAGATAGAAAACCCCAAAAATTAAAGTATTTTTCAAAAAAAAAAATGTGTATGAACAAAGATCGCCTCCAACGCAAATAACTCAGTGGAGTAAAAAATGCCGCATTAGATTCATGAGACCAGTCATTATCAAGAAAGCAAGTCAAGACTAACAACAAAATCAAACAACAATAACAACAAACATTAATTACATCCAAAACTTGTCCATTTTAAAAAAAAACTTACTAACAATCTCAAAATAGCGTCAGATAAAACTGAAACTAAACAAAACTTGTTTTTCACTAGAGAAGATATGGGACCATTCTATAAAAAGGATCGGTAACAATTAGACAAAAAAGAACAAAAAAACAGCAAAGATTAAAAAAAATTGGCCCATATTTTTAAAAACAATTAATTTCAAAGTAAAGAAAACCATTAGATGGCAATTGAAAACATCCAACATGTTTATGATCACATACGCCTCTATAGGAGGGTATTAATACCTGTCAATAATCAATTTTTTATGCGGTTACAAAAAGAACAACAAATAGAGACAAAAAAATTCAATTAAAACTTGCGAGAAACCGCTGTCGAAGCCGTAAATCCATATTTGGCACCTCAAAATATGTTCAATTGAGCCTTCATCCAACGCCAAAATTGTGCTATAGGCCTTCTCACTAGCAAGAATAGGTATCAAGTAGAAAAAAGAGAATAAGGGGCAAAATTAATTCAGTTTTCGAAAACAATTATTCTCAAAGTCATGGAAGCCATTAGCTACAATATGAAATAATTAAGTAGGTTGGGTTCGTCAATTCGTCCAAAAAAGCGCGTGAGACCTTTAATTAGTCAGAATATGTCTTACGTCTACAAAAAGAACGTTAAAAAGACAAAAATCAAAAATTAGTTTACTTTTTGTGCGAAAAAACCGTGTCGAATCCAGTAAATTGATAACGAATTCTTAAAAAAAACATTAGATTTTGTAGATTTTGTACACTTGCACCTTCCTCGACAACAGTGATGTCATATGTGACCTATAACTAATGATGCTAGGTAACAAATAGACAAAAAGGAACAAAAATGCGAAGTTAAATAAAGTTGAAATGAGTTTTATTTTTGAAAACATTTTTTTTCAAAGTCATGAACGCAATCAGAAATCTACTCAAATCAGAACCAAGGCTCATTTATGCCTTCATGAAATGCCAATGAGACTTGCGATTATCTAGGTAATTTCAGACGACTAAAAAGACAAAGTGAAAACGACAGTTGAAGACAATTGTAAAAAATTTAATTAAATTCTTCTAGAAAGGGGTGTTGAAGCCTTTAAAACCATAAACTATACCTTTCGAGACTTTTATATGTTAAATTATGCCTTATTTCAATAATGTGATAATGTTACAAAACGAGAAAAAAAACGTGAAAAATTCGCGAATACCTAAAAAATTGTGAAATCTAGTATCAAAGCCAGAAAACTAACTTAAGGCGTAAAACTGCAAAAAAAATCATTTCAGTAAAAAGAAGAGGAAGAATAAGCATTTTTTCCTTGCTGACGCTAAGCTACAAGTTGACCGAATTAGGAGAAAAATAGCGGCAAATTTCAATAAGCCATTGTATATTTAAAAAGCAAACATTTTTAAAGTCAAATCGACCATAATCTTTCGAGTTAAGAAAATGCATACAATAATTTGGAACTGTTTAGAAAGCCATTTGGACCTATCAGCAGTGAGCTTTGATGTGAATTGTTCTGTTGTTTAGTTAACATAAATAGATTGATTTTTTTCCGAAGAAAGACCGACTGATTACAATCTGAATTATTTTACCAAAACCAGCATTGCTATTTCTGTTTGTTCATTAAGAACACACAATTGTTTCAAATGGTTCAGATCTAGATAATTTGTTAGTTAAAAGATCAAAAATAGATGTCGAGTTTTTGATAATCAACGACTAAAGTTAGCAAAAACGGCAAATTTTAATTAGAGAGCACTCTCAACGGAATTTGGAGACTAAAAAGCCCGCTTTTGAGTCTACAAAGATTGTGTTAGGTGTGTTTGGGTGTGTACTTCCGGCGAATTTAATCAAAATGGACTAAAGAAGCTTTTTTCGGGCAATTTGTGATGAAAAAGGCTGAATTTTGAAATATTTAGCCAAAATTTTAGCGAGAGAAATTAAATCAAAAATGGCAACAATACTTTTTTTTCTCTCTAAAAATAAAACAAACAGTACTATTGTTAACAATTTTTTGCAAAATTGACAAAATTTTAGGCAAAATTCCGGAAAATGTGAATAAAAACAACGGAAATCCGTGTATTATTCACAAAACTTCAAACCTCGATAACTCCTGTAAAATACGAAATTCAAAAATTTTTATGGAGGGGCTTTTTAATGATACCACTCACAACTCTGTACGATGAATATATCGATCGGCCAAAATTGTCTGAAAAAACCCATTTGAGTATATGGCCATTGTTTTTATATGAACTCGTTCTTTTACTATTCGTTTTTGATTTTTTGCTAATCGATTTATGGGAAAATCAAAGACGGTTTCAATAAAACTTTTCTACATAGTTTATACGTTATTTAACCAGAACAAGATGTGAAAACATTAACGACTCGATTTTGGCGCAAGACTTATTAGCTCTTAACTTGACTTTTTTCATTAGTATTTGAAGTAGTTAGTATACAGTCTAAAGGCTTTTTGCAACTAGAAATTGCCGGAAGAATCTTGAACAAAGTGGCTGGCCATCACAAAATTTGCTTTATCAATTTATGAACTGAGCAGACTATACAAGCACGTAAGAATTCTTTTGATGTGGGCTTTTTTAACGATGTTGCTCTTTTCTAAGATTTATGTCGCTTTTTCATTATCTGAAGGCTTCGTGAATACTAAATGCAGTTTGTTGGTTTGGGTTTAGGATGCCAAAGTGGTCAAGTTGGTGTTCACGAACTTCGGATCGCAAATATTTCTGAGCTGTCTTTCTGATTCCTTACAACGCAAAAGATGGGAAATTCCTGACGCGGATTCAAATGCATCGTCAATAGTTTCGGGGTCTCTAAGTTCTCTGGGGATCTCAGCAGTTCAGAAGAAAATTGACACGGAACAGAAGAGTACGGATGCTAGACTAAATGTAAGTTGTGCATTTACATTCAACGGAATAAAACACTTCAGTTCAACAGCTCTACAATGGGACCGGACAAGGGACCAAAAAAGAAGCGTAAAATTGGGACAGTTAAATGACCACAGAATCTTTCATTGATTGAGCCCAGTGATTTCCTAACAATGTTACAGGTGTTAAGAGAAATTGTAATTTTAATGTGTTAGAATTTTCTTGGTCAGCATACAGCATAGCAAATAAGTTGTTTGCTTGCTTGAGAAACAGAAGTTAAGAAGAATGTACTCAGGTCTTCTAAAAAGTACATAGACGTTTATATACGTAATTGAATGTTAAATTATGGTCAAAATTATGGTCACCAGGTGTTATCAATATTTGGTGTGTTAGTCTTGTTCACTTTTCCAAGTTTGATGTCAATAGCTCCGCATAAAGAAATTAAGTGAATCAGTGAAGCTGACAGAGTATAAATGGCGTCTCTTCTGTTTGTAAAGATGGCATGTTTTAAACGCATTAATTGATTTTAGGCTGCGTTTGCGGATATAGACAAATTAATGAGCAGTGCGCAAGAAATGGTCAAACTATCATCAAAATTGGCCGAAAAAATCCGCGATGGCCAGGGTGCAATTAATGCTGATGAGACCATAGAGTTCAAATCAGTTCTGTTGAGTATGGGAATTGCTAATCCCGTGACACGGCAGACAAGTGGCAACGAAACAAAATATCACCAGCAGCTTGCAAAGCAACTTTGTGAATTCCTTTATCCAATTGTCAAGGTTTGTGTGGTGATTTGTTCCGTCGATTACTGGTATGAGAGATTAGACACCATTGGATCCAGCCACCATTGATATAGACGTTTTTGATCTAGACAGCATTTGTTTTGTACAGTTTTTGGATTTTTGAATCTTGCCGTCTTTTGTTTTTGTCACTTTCTGCCTTGGTGAAATTAACGAAAGATATTTAAGGCTTTCTAATAATGAACGATTTTGCCAAGTATTTCGTGTTTTTGTGTTCTTCATACCCGTTCAAAAATTTTTTAATAATCTCTTAGACTTTCTTCTTTTGTTTTCTTGTTTCTAGGGTCATATAGTTTGTTGGCTGTCAAGGATACTGGAGATAGGAAGTTAGGATACTGGATATGGCTAGTTTGTTAGCTTATAGCAGCCGACCGATGCGACGCTTTTATTAGAGTCTAATTGTCGTTTTTTAGTTACGAACGGAGTTTGAAGCAATTATTGTAAAATAATTTTTATGCAAAGTTTATGCTTGACCGTTTTCTTCTAAAAATGGTTCTCCTCAAAACGTTTCTTTTTTGATTCCACTTTTGAATTTTTGCTTGACCTAAATTGCTCTTATTGAGATGTAAAGTCTACGTTTAAATATTTATGGCGATTGTAAGCATAGAGATAATGTGGGCCTGATGGCTGAGTGGTAAGTGGTTGCGGGTTGGAATCCCTCCCTAGTCGGAGTTTCACCCTAGAAAAACTTTTTTTTGTTGCTGCAGACCTCTGAATTAAATAGCCCGGCCTGTCGCTCGAGAGCAACTTGTCTGACATTAGTCGGTTTTTGTTTATTCAATGAATGTCAGTTCTATTGGTTCTGTTGTTCAACCAAAGGAACTCGAAGAGGAGTTTTGTTGACCTTTTTTAACTGATAGTTTTTTCATTGTAACAGGATATAAAAGTCAATGCCGCTAACTGCTAGTTTCCAGTGCAATCTGTTAAGGCGTAGTTTCCCTCCTGGTTGCCTAATATAGGCTGTATTGGGTTTTGTTTTTGTTCGGACTTGATCTGTTTCTTAACTGACAGGATGAGAGCTACTGATTGAGGTTTTTTTAACGCGTCTCATTTTTCGGTAAGTTAGTATTATTCATTTTTTAATGATTGCTGTGGTTTCGTGTGAAATCTGACCAGCCTATTATTTGCTATCTCTAATTTCTGTTAAATGTTTATAATTTTTTAGTTTTTCTTCGGGTTTTGAAATTCATTAGCCTTAACTTTTACCCCGTATGGGCTGAGCGCTATTCTGATTCAGGCTTATTTAAAACGTTGGTTGTTCTGAATGATACAATTTGTTTGTGATTTGTAAATGTCTTGGGTTGCAGTGAACTCTCTTGAGTCGTATAGTGTATATGCCACTATTGTTTTGCTTTTCTGTTTGATGTAGAATTAAATCCTTAACTATCGCACCTGACAGTAGGGGCAATTATGTGTTTTTGGAGATTCTCGCCTTCTTTGATCTCTGTTACTTCTTTGTTGTTAGGGTTCTTAAGGATTCCAGTTTTTGAAATGACAAACTGATGGGGGTTTCAGAATTGCTCTTCTTTATGCTTTATACATATTTTCCTTTGGTTTTTGTGTATCTGAACTTTTTGGTTATTAACTTAGGTGCTGCTGTGATTCAAGCTTGCCTGAAGCGTCTCGTTTATCTGTAATTGATTTTGAAGATCATCTTTACTAATTCAATTTATTTGTAATGTTTTGCTTTCGGTTAGTGGTCTGTCCGCTAGGACTTGTGATCTACTAACTTGACTGTTAATTGCTATGTGATATTTGTTCTGTTTTTTTTCGGAGTCGAAATATATTGTCTTCAACTTACTGATCTGAAAGAGTAGATTCTACCTTGCCTCCCGCACTTTTAAATGTTTTCTGTTTTGAGTAGCTGCTTTTTCATTTTTTCTGAGACTTTTCTGGGTGATTCTTTTGGTGTCTGAAGACTAACTGTTCGGTTTGCCAGAGTTTTTTTTGTCTGATGTTAATTTAAATAGCTTTGAACCTATGCCCATGACTGGAAGGGTTGATGATATGCTATATGCTGTTTGTTGTTGTTTCAGCTTGATTTATTTGTCCTCAACTTTGGCAAATTGCTTGATTAGCGCTACTGTTATTCAGTCTTCTAAGCACATTTCTTTTTTCCGTAAATGAGTTCGCAAGATTTGTTCAATCGTATCGTGATGTCCATCTGTCGCGGTTCCCAGTGAAATTGGGTTAGACTCCCTGATGTATGATATATGTTACATGGTGTTCTTCTATTTTTGTTTCAACTTGATGTATTTGGTTCTGAACTTCGGCCGAGGACTGGTTTTGAAATCTGGTAAGATTTATGATTTCATTCCTTGGATATCTGATATTCTATATGCTGATTATTGTTTTTGCTTTCATGATGTTTTTGGTTATGAACTTCGGTCCATGACAGGATTAGCGCTACCATGATCAATAGATTGTATGCGCGTCTCGTTGTTTCTTTGTAAATGAGTATGCAGGACTATTCTTCTTTGGCGATGACCAGCTGTCCCGGTTTCCATTGAAATCTGGTAAGATTTATGATTTCCTTACTTGAATGTCTAATATGCTATTTGCTGTTTGTGGTTGTTGTTGTTTCAGCTTGAGTTATTTGGTCCTGGACTTTGGCAAATAACTGATTTAGCGCTTTTGTGATTCAGGCTTTCCAGCGCATTTCGTTTTTCTGTCAGTAATTTTTTGAAACTGTTCATTTTTTAAGACTAATTGTCGCGGTTTCCAGTGAAATCTGGTAAGATTTATGATTTCAGTCCTTGGATGTCTAATATTCATTATGCTGTTTTTTGTTTTTGTTTCATGTTTTTGGTTATGAACTTCGGCCAATGACAGGGTCAGCGCTACCGTCATCAAAAGTTTTTAAGCGCGTCTCGTTTTTTTGTAAATGAGTTTGGAAGGCTATTCTTTCTTTGTGATGACTAACTGTCGCGGTCTCCATTGAAATCTGGTAAGATTTGTGATTTCCTTCCTTGAATGTCTAATATGTTATTTGCTGTTTGTTGTTGTCCCTTTTTCAGATTTGTTTGGTCCTGAACTTTTGCAAATGACTGTAGCGCTACTGTGATTCAGGCTTTCCAGAGCTTTTCTCTTGTAAATAAGTTTGGAAGACTTCAATTTTTTGTGATGACTGATTATCGCGTTTCCAGTGAGGCCGCGTAAGATTTATGATGTCCTTCCTTAAATTGTCTAATATGCTATTTGCTGTTTGTTGTTGTTGTTTCAGCTTTATTTGGTCTGAGCTTTTGGCAAGTGACTGAATTAGCGCTGCTGTGATTCAGGCTTTCGAGCGCTTTTCTCTTTTGTGAAAAGCAGTTTGGAAGACTACAAATTTTGTGTGATGTCTAATTATCGCGGTTTCCAGTGAGTTCTGGCAGGATTTATGATTTCAATCCTTGGGTGTCTGATATTCTTTATGCTGTTTACTAATGTTGTTTCATGATGTTTTTGGTTATGAACTTCGGCCCATGACAAGATTAGCGCTACCGTGATCAAAAGTTTGTAAGCGCGTCTCGTTGTTTCTTTGTAAATGAATATGGAAGACTATTCTTCTTTCGTGATGACCAGCTGTCGCGGTTTCCATTGAAATTTGGTAAGATTTATGATTCCCTTCCTTGAATGTCTTATATGCTATTTGCTGTTTGTGGTTGTTGTTGTTTCAGCTTGAGTTATTTGGTCCTGGACTTTGGCAAATAACTGATTTAGCGCTTTTGTGATTCAGGCTTTCCAGCGCATTTCGTTTTTCTGTCAGTAATTTTTTGAAACTGTTCATTTTTTAAGACTAATTGTCGCGGTTTCCAGTGAAATCTGGTAAGATTTATGATTTCAGTCCTTGGATGTCTAATATTCATTATGCTGTTTTTTGTTTTTGTTTCATGTTTTTGGTTATGAACTTCGGCCAATGACAGGGTCAGCGCTACCGTCATCAAAAGTTTTTAAGCGCGTCTCGTTTTTTTGTAAATGAGTTTGGAAGGCTATTCTTTCTTTGTGATGACTAACTGTCGCGGTCTCCATTGAAATCTGGTAAGATTTGTGATTTCCTTCCTTGAATGTCTAATATGTTATTTGCTGTTTGTTGTTGTCCCTTTTTCAGATTTGTTTGGTCCTGAACTTTTGCAAATGACTGTAGCGCTACTGTGATTCAGGCTTTCCAGAGCTTTTCTCTTGTAAATAAGTTTGGAAGACTTCAATTTTTTGTGATGACTGATTATCGCGTTTCCAGTGAGGCCGCGTAAGATTTATGATGTCCTTCCTTAAATTGTCTAATATGCTATTTGCTGTTTGTTGTTGTTGTTTCAGCTTTATTTGGTCTGAGCTTTTGGCAAGTGACTGAATTAGCGCTGCTGTGATTCAGGCTTTCGAGCGCTTTTCTCTTTTGTGAAAAGCAGTTTGGAAGACTACAAATTTTGTGTGATGTCTAATTATCGCGGTTTCCAGTGAGTTCTGGCAGGATTTATGATTTCAATCCTTGGGTGTCTGATATTCTTTATGCTGTTTACTAATGTTGTTTCATGATGTTTTTGGTTATGAACTTCGGCCCATGACAAGATTAGCGCTACCGTGATCAAAAGTTTGTAAGCGCGTCTCGTTGTTTCTTTGTAAATGAATATGGAAGACTATTCTTCTTTCGTGATGACCAGCTGTCGCGGTTTCCATTGAAATTTGGTAAGATTTATGATTCCCTTCCTTGAATGTCTTATATGCTATTTGCTGTTTTTTGTTGTTTCAGCTTGAGTTATTTGGTCCTGAACTTTGGCAAATAACTGATTTAGCGCTGCTGTGATTCAGGCTTTCCAGCGCATTTCGTTGTTCTGTGAGTGATTTTATGAGACTGTCCATTTTTTATGACTAATTGTCGCGGTTTCCAGTGAAATTTGGTAAGATGTATGATTTCATTCCTTAGATGTCTGATATTCTGTGCTGTTTGTTTTTTTTTCATGATGTTTTTGGTTATGAACTTCGGCCCATGACAGGATTAGCGCTATCGTGATCAAAAGTTATAAGCACTTCTCGTTGTTTCTTTCTAATTGAGTATGGAAGACTATTCTTCTTTCGTGATGACCCGCTGTCGCGGTTTCCATTGAAATATGGTAAGATTTGTGATTTCCTTCCTTGAATGTCTAATATGCTATTTGCTTTTTGTTGTTGTTGTTGTTGTTTCGGCTTGAGTTATTTGGCCCTGAACTTTGGCAAATAACTGATTTAGCGCTGCTGTGATTCAGGCTTCCCAGCGTTTTTCTCTTTTGTGAAAAGCAGTTTGGAAGACTACAAATTTTTTGTGATGTCTAATTATCGCGGTTTCCAGTGAATTCTGGCAGGATTTATGATTTTTTTCCTAGGGTGTCTGGTATTCTTTATGCTGTTTACTAATGTTGTTTCATGATGTTATCGGTTTTGAACTTCGGCCCATGACAGGATTAGCGCTACCGTGATCCAAAGTTTATAAGCGTGTCTCGTTGTTTCTTTGTGAATGAGTATGGAAAACTATTCTTCTTTCGTGATGACCAGCTGTCGCGGTTTCCATTGAAATATGGTAAGATTAATGATTTCCTTCCTTGAATGTCTAATATGCTATTTGCTATTTTTTTTTCAGCTTGAGTTATTTGGTCAACTTTGGCAAATGACTGATTTAGCGCTACTGTGATTCAGGCTTTCCAGCGCATTTCGTTTTTCTGTAAGTGATTTTTATGAAACTGTCCATTTTTTATGACTAATTGTCGCGGTTTCGAGTGAAATTTGGTAAGATGTATGATTTCATTCCTTGGATGTCTGATATTCTGTGCTGGTTGTTTTTTTATGATGTTTTTGATTATGAACTTCGGCCCATGACAGGATTAGCGCTACCGTGATCAAAAGTTATAAGCACTTCTCGTTGTTTCTTTCTAATTGAGTATGGAAGACTATTCTTCTTTCGTGATGACCCGCTGTCGCGGTTTCCATTGAAATATGGTAAGATTTGTGATTTCCTTCCTTGAATGTCTAATATGCTATTTGCTATTTTTTTTTCAGCTTGAGTTATTTGGTCAACTTTGGCAAATGACTGATTTAGCGCTACTGTGATTCAGGCTTTCCAGCGCATTTCGTTTTTCTGTAAGTGATTTTTATGAAACTGTCCATTTTTTATGACTAATTGTCGCGGTTTCCAGTGAAATTTGGTAAGATGTATGATTTCATTCCTTAGATGTCTGATATTCTGTGCTGTTTGTTTTTTTTTCATGATGTTTTTGGTTATGAACTTCGGCCCATGACAGGATTAGCGCTATCGTGATCAAAAGTTATAAGCACTTCTCGTTGTTTCTTTCTAATTGAGTATGGAAGACTATTCTTCTTTCGTGATGACCCGCTGTCGCGGTTTCCATTGAAATATGGTAAGATTTGTGATTTCCTTCCTTGAATGTCTAATATGCTATTTGCTTTTTGTTGTTGTTGTTGTTGTTTCGGCTTGAGTTATTTGGCCCTGAACTTTGGCAAATAACTGATTTAGCGCTGCTGTGATTCAGGCTTCCCAGCGTTTTTCTCTTTTGTGAAAAGCAGTTTGGAAGACTACAAATTTTTTGTGATGTCTAATTATCGCGGTTTCCAGTGAATTCTGGCAGGATTTATGATTTTTTTCCTAGGGTGTCTGGTATTCTTTATGCTGTTTACTAATGTTGTTTCATGATGTTATCGGTTTTGAACTTCGGCCCATGACAGGATTAGCGCTACCGTGATCCAAAGTTTATAAGCGTGTCTCGTTGTTTCTTTGTGAATGAGTATGGAAAACTATTCTTCTTTCGTGATGACCAGCTGTCGCGGTTTCCATTGAAATATGGTAAGATTAATGATTTCCTTCCTTGAATGTCTAATATGCTATTTGCTATTTTTTTTTCAGCTTGAGTTATTTGGTCAACTTTGGCAAATGACTGATTTAGCGCTACTGTGATTCAGGCTTTCCAGCGCATTTCGTTTTTCTGTAAGTGATTTTTATGAAACTGTCCATTTTTTATGACTAATTGTCGCGGTTTCGAGTGAAATTTGGTAAGATGTATGATTTCATTCCTTGGATGTCTGATATTCTGTGCTGGTTGTTTTTTTATGATGTTTTTGATTATGAACTTCGGCCCATGACAGGATTAGCGCTACCGTGATCAAAACTTTTTGAGCGCGTCTTGTTGTTTCTTTGTAAATGAGTATGGAAGACTATTCTTTTTTCGTGATGACCAGCTATCGCGGTTTCCATTGAAATATGGTAAGATTCATGATTTCAGCTGTTTTTGGTGTTTCAGCTTGAGTTATTTGGTCCTGAACTTTGGCAAATAACTGATTTAGCGCTGCTGTGATTCAGGCTTTCCAGCGCATTTCGTTGTTCTGTGAGTGATTTTATGAGACTGTCCATTTTTTATGACTAATTGTCGCGGTTTCCAGTGAAATTTGGTAAGATGTATGATTTCATTCCTTAGATGTCTGATATTCTGTGCTGTTTGTTTTTTTTTCATGATGTTTTTGGTTATGAACTTCGGCCCATGACAGGATTAGCGCTATCGTGATCAAAAGTTATAAGCGCTTCTCGTTGTTTCTTTCTAATTGAGTATGGAAGACTATTCTTCTTTCGTGATGACCCGCTGTCGCGGTTTCCATTGAAATATGGTAAGATTCATAATTGCCTTCCTTGAATGTCTAATATGCTATTTGCTTTTTGTTGTTGTTGTTGTTGTTTCGGCTTGAGTTATTTGGCCCTGAACTTTGGCAAATAACTGATTTAGCGCTGCTGTGATTCAGGCTTCCCAGCGTTTTTCTCTTTTGTGAAAAGCAGTTTGGAAGACTACAAATTTTTTGTGATGTCTAATTATCGCGGTTTCCAGTGAATTCTGGCAGGATTTATGATTTTTTTCCTAGGGTGTCTGGTATTCTTTATGCTGTTTACTAATGTTGTTTCATGATGTTATCGGTTTTGAACTTCGGCCCATGACAGGATTAGCGCTACCGTGATCCAAAGTTTATAAGCGTGTCTCGTTGTTTCTTTGTGAATGAGTATGGAAAACTATTCTTCTTTCGTGATGACCAGCTGTCGCGGTTTCCATTGAAATATGGTAAGATTAATGATTTCCTTCCTTGAATGTCTAATATGCTATTTGCTATTTTTTTTTCAGCTTGAGTTATTTGGTCAACTTTGGCAAATGACTGATTTAGCGCTACTGTGATTCAGGCTTTCCAGCGCATTTCGTTTTTCTGTAAGTGATTTTTATGAAACTGTCCATTTTTTATGACTAATTGTCGCGGTTTCGAGTGAAATTTGGTAAGATGTATGATTTCATTCCTTGGATGTCTGATATTCTGTGCTGGTTGTTTTTTTATGATGTTTTTGATTATGAACTTCGGCCCATGACAGGATTAGCGCTACCGTGATCAAAACTTTTTGAGCGCGTCTTGTTGTTTCTTTGTAAATGAGTATGGAAGACTATTCTTTTTTCGTGATGACCAGCTATCGCGGTTTCCATTGAAATATGGTAAGATTCATGATTTCAGCTGTTTTTGGTGTTTCAGCTTGAGTTATTTGGTCCTGAACTGTGGCAAATGACTGATTTAGCGCTGCTGTGATTCAGGCTTTCCAGCGCATTTCGTTTTTCTGTAATTGATTTTGTGAAACTCCATTTTTTAATGACTAATTTTCGCGGTTTCCAGTGAAATCTGGTGAGATGTATAATTTCATCCCTCGGATGTCTGTTATTCTATATGCTGTTAATTGTTTTTTTTTCATGACGTTTTTGGTTATGAACTTCGGCCCATGACAGGGTTAGCGTTACCGTGATCAAAACATTTTATGCGCGTCTTGTTGTTTCTTTGTAAATGAGTATGGAAGACTAATATTTTTTTGATGACCAGCTCTCGCGGTTTCCAGTGAAATCTGGTAAGATTTATGATTTCCTTCTTTGAATATCTATTATGTTATTTGCTGTTTGTTGTTGTTCTTTTTTCATCTTTTTTTGGTCCTGAACGTTGGCAAATGACTGAATTAGCGCTACTGTTTTTCAGGCTTTCCAGCGCTTTCCTTTTTTGTGTGAATGAGTTTGGAAGACTTAAAAGTTTTTTGTAATGACTGATTATCGCGGTGTCCAATGAGGCCTTGTAAGGTTTATGATTTCATTCCTTGGATGTCTGATATTTTTATACTATTTATTGTTTTTGTTTCCTGATGTTCTTGGTTATGAACTTCGGCCCTTCAAAGGGCTAGCGCTACCGTGATCAAAGGTTTATAAGCCCGTAGTGTTTTTTTTGTAAATGAGTATGGAGGACTATTCTTTCTTTGTGATGACTAACTGTCGCGGTTTCAATTGAAATCTAAGATTTGTGATTTCCTTCCTTGAGTGTCTAATATGCTATTTGCTGTTTGTTGTTGTCCTTTTTTCAGCTTTTTTTATTTGGTCCTGAACTTCGGCAAATGACTGAATTAGCGCTACTGTTATTCAGGCTTTCCAGCGCTTTTTTTGTGTGAATGAGTTTGAAAGACTTAAAAGTTTTTTATAATGACTGATTAGCGCGGTGTCCAATGAGGCCTTGTAAGGTTTCTGATTTCATTCCTTGGATGTCTGATATTTATATACTGTTTATTGTTTTTGTTTCATGATGTTTTTGGTTATGAACTTCAGCGCATGACAGGGTTAGCGTTACCGTGATCAAAACTTTTTAAGCGCGTCTTGTTCTTTCTTTGTAAATGAGTATGGAAGACTAATAGTTTTTTGATGACCAGCTCTCGCGGTTTGCAGTGAAATCTGGTAAGATTTATGATTTCCTTCTTTGAATGTCTATTATGCTATTTGCTGTTTGTTGTTGTTCTTTTTTCATCTTTTTTGAGTCCTGAACTTTGGCAAATGACCGAATTAGCGCTACTGTGATTCAGGCTTTCCAGCGCTTTTTTTCGTGTAAATGAGTCTGGAAGACTTTAAAATTTTTTGTGATGACTGATTATTGCGATTTCCAATGAGGCCTGCTAAGGTTTATGATTTTATTCTTTGGATGTCTGATATTCTATATACTGTTAATTGTTTTTTGTTTCATGATGTTTTTTGTTATGAACTTCCGCGCATGACAGTGTTAGCGCTACCGTGATCAAAATTTTTAAGCGCGTCTTGTTGTTTCTTTGTAAATGAGTATGGCAGACTATTATTCTTTTGTAATGACCAGCTCTCGCGGTTTCCTTTGAAATCTGGTAAGATTTATGATTTCCTTCTTTGAATGTCTATTATGCTATTTGCTGTTTGTTGTTGTTCTTTTTTCAGCTTTTTTTGGTCCTGAACTTTGGCAAATGACTGAATTAGCGCTACTGTGATTCAGGCTTTCCAGCGCTTTTCTTTTTTGTGTAAACGAGTCTGGAAGACTTCAAAATTTTTTGTGATGACTGATTATTCCGTTTTCCAATGAGGCCTGCTAAGGTTTATGATTTTATTCCTTGGATGTCTGATATTCTATATACTGTTTATTGTTTTTTGTATGATGATGTTTTTTATTATGAACTTCGGCGCATGACAGGGTTAGCGCTACCGTGATCAAAAGTTTTTAAGCGCGTCTTGTTGTTTCTTTGTAAATGAGTATGGAAGACTATTATTCTTTTGTAATGACCAGCTCTCGCGGATTCCAGTGAAATCTGGTAAGATTTATGATTTCCTTCTTTGAATGTCTATTATGCTATTTGCTGTTTGTTGTTCTTTTTTCATCTTTTTTTGGTCCTGAACTTTGGCAAATGACTGAATTAGCGCTACTGTGATTCAGGCTTTCCAGCGCTTTTCTTTTTTGTGTAAATGAGTCTGGAAGACTTCAAAATTTTTTGTGATGACTGATTATTCCGTTTTCCAATGAGGCCTGCTAAGGTTTATGATTTTATTCCTTGGATGTCTGATATTCTATATACTGTTTGTTTTTTGTTTCATGATGTTTTTTGTTATGAACTTCGGCGCATGACAGGGTTAGCGCTACCGTGATCAAAAGTTTTTGAGCGCGTCTTGTTGTTTCTTTGTAAATGAGTATGGAAGACTATTATTCTTTTGTAATGACCAGCTCTCGCGGTTTCCTTTGAAATCTGGTAAGATTTATGATTTCCTTCTTTGAATGTCTATTATGCTATTTGCTGTTTGTTGTTGTTCTTTTTTCATCTTTTTTTGGTCCTGAACTTTGGCAAATGACTGAATTAGAGCGCTACTTTGATTCAGGCTTTCCAGCGCTTTTCTTTTTTGTGTAAATGAGTCTGGAAGACTTTTAAATTTTTTGTGATGACTGATTATTCCGTTTTCCAATGAGGCCTGCTAAGGTTTATGATTTTATTCCTTGGATGTCTGATATTCTATATACTGTTTATTGTTTTTCGTTTGATGATGTTTTTTGTTATGAACTTCGGCGCATGACAGGGTTAGCGCTACCGTGATCAAAAGTTTTTAAGCGCGTCTTGTTGTTTCTTTGTAAATGAGTATGGAAGACTATTATTCTTTTGTAATGACCAGCTCTCGCGGTTTCCAGTGAAATCTGGTAAGATTTATGATTTCCTTCTTTGAATGTCTATTATGCTATTTGCTGCTTGTTGTTGTTCTTTTTTCATCTTTTTTTGGTCCTGAACTTTGGCAAATGACTGAATTAGCGCTCTTGTGATTCAGGCTTTCCAGCGCTTTTCTTTTTTGTGTAAACGAGTCTGGAAGACTTCAAAATTTTTTGTGATGACTGATTATTCCGTTTTCCAATGAGGCCTGCTAAGGTTTATGATTTTAATCCTTAGATATCTGATATTCTATATACTGTTTATTGTTTTTTGTTTGATGATGTTTTTTGTTATGAACTTCGGCGCATGACAGGGTTAGCGCTACCGTGATCAAAAGTTTTTAAGCGCGTCTTGTTGTTTCTTTGTAAATGAGTATGGAAGACTATTATTCTTTTGTAATGACCAGCTCTCGCGGTTTCCAGTGAAATCTGGTAAGATTTATGATTTCCTTCTTTGAATGTCTATTATGCTATTTGCTGTTTGTTGTTGTTCTTTTTTCATCTTTTTTTGGTCCTGAACTTTGGCAAATGACTGAATTAGCGCTACTGTGATTCCGGCTTTCCAGCGCTTTTCTTTTTTGTGTAAATGAGTCTGGAAGACTTCAAAATTTTTTTTGATGACTGATTATTCCGTTTTCCAATGAGGCCTGCTAAGGTTTATAATTTTATTCCTTGGATGTCTGATATTCTATATACTGTTTATTGTTTTTTGTTTCATGATGTTTTTTGTTATCAACTTCGGCGCATGACAGGGTTAGCGCTACCGTGATCAAAAGTTTTTGAGCGCGTCTTGTTGTTTCTTTGTAAATGAGTATGGAAGACTATTATTCTTTTGTAATGACCAGCTCTCGCGGTTTCCTTTGAAATCTGGTAAGATTTATGATTTCCTTCTTTGAATGTCTATTATGCTATTTGCTGTTTGTTGTTGTTGTTTTTTCATCTTTTTTTGGTCCTGAACTTTGGCAAATGACTGAATTAGAGCGCTACTTTGATTCAGGCTTTCCAGCGCTTTTCTTTTTTGTGTAAATGAGTCTGGAAGACTTTAAAATTTTTTGTGATGACTGATTATTCCGTTTTCCAATGAGGCCTGCTAAGGTTTATGATTTTATTCCTTGGATGTCTGATATTCTATATACTGTTTATTGTTTTTTTCATGATGTTTTTTGTTATGAACTTCGGCGCATGACAGGGTTAGCGCTACTGTGATCAAAAGTTTTTAAGCGCGTCTTGTTGTTTCTTTGTAAATGAGTATGGAAGACTATTATTCTTTTGTAATGACCAGCTCTCGTGGTTTCCTTTGAAATCTGGTAAGATTTATGATTTCCTTCTTTGAATGTCTATTATGCTATTTGCTGTTTGTTGTTGTTCTTTTTTCATCTTTTTTTGGTCCTGAACTTTGCAAATGACTGAATTAGCGCTACTGTGATTCAGGCTTTCCAGCGCTTTTCTGTTTTGTGTAAATGAGTCTGAAAGACTTCAAAATTTTTTGTGATGACTGATTATTCCGTTTTCCAATGAGGCCTGCTAAGGTTTCTGATTTTATTCCTTGGATGTCTGATATTGTATATACTGTGTATTGTTTTTTGTTTCATGATGTTTTTTGTTATGAACTTCGGCGCATGAAAGGGTTAGCGCTACCGTGATCAAAAGTTTTTAAGCTCGTCTTGTTGTTTCTTTGTAAATGAGTATGGAAGACTATGATTCTTTTGTAATGACCAGCTCTCGCGGTTTCCTTTGAAATCTGGTAAGATTTGATTTCCTTCTTTGAATGTCTAATATGCTATTTGCTGTTTGTTGTTGTTCTTTTTTCAGCTTTTTTTATTTGGTCCTGAACGTGGGCAAATGACTGTTATTCAGGCTTTCTAGCGCGTTCCTTTTTTCTGTGAATGAGTTTGGAAGACTTTAAAAGTTTTTTGTAATGACTGATTAGCGCGGTGTCCAATGAGGCCTGCTAAGGTTTATGATTTCATTCCCTGGATGTCTGATATCCTGTATGCTGTTTTTTGTTTTTATTTCATGATTTTTTTGGATATGAATTTCGGCCCATGACAGGATTATCGCTACCGTGATCAAAAGTTTTTAAGCGAGTCTCGTTGCTTCTTTGTAATTGAGTTTGGAAGACTATTCTTGTTTTGTGATGACTAAATGTCGCGGTTTCCGTTGAAATCGGGTAAGATTTATGATTTCATTCCTCAGATGTGTGATATCCTGTACGCTGTTTATTTTTTTTCATGATGTTTTTGGATATGAATTTCGGCCCATGACAGGATTAGCGCTACCGTGATCAAAAGTTTTTAAGCGAGTCTCGTTGCTTCTTTGTAAATGAGTATGGAAGACTATTCTTGTTTTGTGATGACTAACTGTCGCGGTTTCCATTGAAATCTGGTAAGATTTATGATTTCATTCCTTGGATATGTGATATCCTGTACGCTGTTTATTTTTTTTCATGATGTTTTTGGATATGAATTTCGGCCCATGACAGGATTAGCGCTACCGTGATCAAAAGTTTTTAAGCGAGTCTCGTTGCTTCTTTGTAAATGAGTATGCAAGACTATTCGTGTTTTATGATGACTAACTGTCGCGGTTTCCTGTGAAATCTGGTAAGATTTATGATTTCATTCCTTGGATGTCTGATATTCTATATGCTGTTAATTGTTTGTTTTATGATGTTTTTGGTTATGAACTTCGACCCATGACAGGATTAGCACTACCGTGATCAAAATTTTTAAGCGAGTCTCGTTGTTTCTTTGTAATTGAGTATGGAAGACTATTCTTGTTTTGTGATGACTAACTTTCGCGGTTTCCATTGAAATCGGGTAAGATTTATGATTTCCTTCCTTGGATGTCTGATATTCTATATGCTTTTAATTGTTTGTTTTATGATGTTTTTGGTTATGAACTTCGACCCATGACAGGATTAGCGCTACCGTGATCAAAAGTTTTTAAGCGAGTCTCGTTGCTTCTTTGTAAATGAGTATGGAAGACTATTCTTGTTTTGTGATGACTAACTTTCGCGGTTTCCATTGAAATCGGGTAAGATTTATGATTTCCTTCCTTGGATGTCTGATATTCTATATGCTGTTAATTGTTTGTTTTATGATGTTTTTGGTTATGAACTTCGACCCATGACAGGATTAGCACTACCGTGATCAAAAGTTTTTAAGCGAGTCTCGTTGTTTCTTTTTAAATGAGTATGGAAGATTATTCTTGTTTTGTGATGACTAACTGTGGCGGTTTTCAATGAAATCTGGTGAGATTTAAGATTTCCTTCCTTGAATGTCTAATATGCTATTTGCTGTTTGTTGTTGTTTCAGCTTGATTTCTTTGGTCCTGAAATTTCACAAGTGACTGATTTAGCGCTACTGTGATTCGGGTTTTCTAGCGCATTTCTTTTTTCTGTAAATGAGTTTGTAAAACTATTCATTTTTTGTGATGAGTAATTGTCGTGGTTTCCATTCAAATCTGGTAAGATTTATGATTTCATTCCCTGGATGTCTGATATCCTGTATGCTTTTTTTGTTTCATGATGTTTTTGTTTATGAACTTTGGCTCATGACAGGTTTAGCGCTACCGTGATCAAAAGTTCTTAAGCGTGTCTCGTTGTTTCTTTGTAAATGAGTACGGAAGACTATTATTGTTTTGTGATGACTAACTGTCGCTGTTTCCATTGAAATCTTGTAATATTTACGGTATCCTACCTTAAATGTCTAATGTGCTATTTGCTGTTTGTTGTTGTTGTTTCGGCTTAATTTATTTGGTCCTGAACTTTGACAAATGACTGATTTAGCGCTACTGTGATTCAGGCTTTCTAGCGCATTTCTTTTTTCTATAAATGAGTTTGTAAAAGTATTCATTTTTTGTGATAACTAATTGTCGCGGTTTCCATTCAAATCTGGTAAGATTTATGATTTCATTCCCTGGATGTCTGATATCCTGTATGCTGTTTTTTGTTTTTATTTCATGATTTTTTTGGATATGAATTTCGGCCCATGACAGGATTATCGCTACCGTGATCAAAAGTTTTTAAGCGAGTCTCGTTGCTTCTTTGTAATTGAGTTTGGAAGACTATTCTTGTTTTGTGATGACTAAATGTCGCGGTTTCCATTGAAATCGGGTAAGATTTATGATTTCATCCCTTGGATGTGTGATATCCTGTATGCTGTTTATTTTTTTTCATGATGTTTTTGGATATGAACTTCGGCCCTTGACAGGATTAGTGCTATCGTGATGATAATCTTTTTAGCGAATCTCGTTGTTTCTTTGTAAATGAGTATGGAAGACTATTCTTGTTTTGTGATGACTAACTGTCGCGGTTTCCATTGAAATCTGGTAAGATTTATGATTTCATTCCTTGGATGTGTGATATCCTGTATGCTGTTTATTATTTTTCATGATGTTTTTGGATATGAATTTCGGCCCATGACAGGAATAGCGCTACCGTGATCAAAAGTTTTTAAGCGAGTCTCGTTGCTTCTTTGTAAATGAGTATGGAAGACTATTCGTGTTTTGTGATGACTAACTGTCGCGGTTTCCATTGAAATCGGGTAAGATTTATGATTTCCTTCCTTGAACGTCTGATATGCTATTTGATTTTTGTTGTTGTTGTTTCATCTTGATTTATTTGGTCCTGAACTTTGACAAATGACTGAATTAGCGCTACTGTGATTCAGGCTTTCTAGCGCATTTTTTCTGGAAATGTGTTTGTAAAACTATTCATTTTTTGTGATGACTAATGGTAGCGGTTTCCAGTGAAATCTGGTAAGGTTTATGATTTCATTCCTTGGATGTCTGTTATTCTATATGCTGTCTATTGTTTTTATTTTTTGATGTTTTTGGTTATGAACTTCGGCCCATGACAGGATTAGCTACCTTGATCAAAAGTTTTTAAGCGAGTCTCGTTGTTTCTTTGTAAATGAGTATGGAAGACTATTCTTGTTTTGTGATGACTAACTGTCGCGGTTTCCAGTGAAATCTGGTAAGATTTATGATTTTCTTCCTTGGATGTCTGATATTCTATATGCTGTTTATAGTTTCTGTTTTATAATGTTTTTGGTTATGAACTTCGACCCATGACAGGATTAGCGCTACCGTGATCAAAAGTTTTTAAGCGAGTCTCGTTGCTTCTTTGTAAATGAGTATGGAAGACTATTCTTGTTTTGTGATGTCTAACTGTCGCGGTTTCCAGTGAAATCTGGTAGGATTTATGATTTCCTTCCTTGGATGTCTGATATTCAATATTCTGTTTATTGTTTTTGTTTCATGATGTTTTTGGATATGAGTTTTGGCCCATGACAGGATTAGCGCTACCGTGATCAAAAGTTTTTGATCGAGTCTCGTTGCTTCTTTGTAAATGAGTATGGAAGACTATTCTTGTTTTTTGATGACTAACTGTCGCGGTTTCCAGTGAAATCTGGTAAGATCTATGATTTCATTCCTTGGATGTCTGATATTCTATATGCTGTTTATTGTTTTTGTTTCATGATGTTTTTGGATATTTTGGATATGAATTTCGGCCCATGACAGGATTAGCGCTACCGTGATCAAAAATTTTTAAGCGAGTCTCGTTGCTTTGTAAATGAGTATGGAAGACTATTGTTGTTTTTTGATGACTAACTGTCGCTGTTTCCAGTGAAATCTGGTAAGATTTATGATTTCATTCCTTGGATGTCTGATTTTCTATAAGCTGTTTATTGTTTTTAATTTATGATGTTTTTGGTAATGAACTTCGGCCCATGACAGGATTAGCTACCTTGATCAAAAGTTTTTGAGCGAGTCTCGTTGTTTCTTTGTAAATGAGTATGGAAGACTATTCTTGTTTTGTGATGACTAACTGTCGCGGTTTCCAGTGAAATCTGGTAAGATTTAGATTTCCTTCCTTGGATGTCTGATATTCTATATGCTGTTTATAGTTTTTGTTTTATAATGTTTTTGGTTATGAACTTCGACTCATGACAGGATTAGCGCTACCGTGATCAAAAGTTTTTAAGCGAGTCTCGTTGCTTCTTTGTAAATGAGTATGGAAGACTATTCTTGTTTTGTTATGACTAACTGTCGCGGTCTCCAGTGAAATCTGGTAAGATCTATGATTTCATTCCTTGGATGTCTGATATTCAATATGCTGTCTATTGTTTTTATTTTTTGATTTTTTTGGTTATGAACTTCGGCCCATGACAGGATTAGCTACCTTGATCAAAAGTTTTTAAGCGAGTCTCGTTGTTTCTTTGTAAATGAGTATGGAAGACTATTCTTGTTTTGTGATGACTAACTGTCGCGGTTTCCAGTGAAATCTGGTAAGATTTATGATTTCCTTCCTTGGATATCTGATATTCTATATGCTGTTTATAGTTTTTGTTTTGTAATGTTTTTGGTTATGAACTTTGACCCATGACAGGATTAGCGCTACCGTGATCAAAAGTTTTTAAGCGAGTCTCGTTGCTTCTTTGTAAATGAGTATGGAAGACTATTCTTGTTATGACTAACTGTCGCGGTTTCCAGTGAAATTTGATAAGATTTATGATTTGATTCGTTGGATGTCTGATATTCTATATGCTGTATATAGTTTTTGTTTTATAATGTTTTTGGTTATGAACTTCGGCCCATGACAGGATTAGCTACATTGATCAAAAGTTTTTAAGCGAACCTCGTTGTTTCTTTGTAAATGAGTATGGAACACTATTTTTGTTTTGTGATGACTAATTGTCGCGGTTTCCAGTGAATTCTGGTAAGATTTATGATTTCATTCCTTGGATGTCTGATATTCAATATGCTGTCTATTGTTTTTATGATATTTTTGGTTATGAACTTCGGTCCATGACAGGATTAGCTACCTTGATCAAAATTTTTTAAGCGAGTCTCGTTGTTTCTTTGTAAATCAGTATGGAAGACTATTCTTGTTTTCTGACGACTAACTGTCGCGGTTTCCAGTGAAATCTGGTATTATTTATGATTTCCTTGGATGTCTGATATCCTATATGCTGTTTATAGTTTTTGTTTTATAATGTTTTTGGTTATGAACTTCGACCCATGACAGGATTAGCGCTACCGTGATCAAAAGTTTATAAGCGAGTCTCGTTGCTTCTTTGTAAATGAGTATGGAAGACTATTCTTGTTTTGTTTTGACTAACTGTCGCGGTTTCCAGTGAAATTTGATAAGATTTATGATTTGATTCCTTGGATGTCTGGTATTCTATATGCTGTATATAGTTTTTGTTTTATAATGTTTTTGGTTATGAACTTCGACCCATGACAGGATTAGAACTACCGTGATCAAAAGTTTTTAAGCGAGTCTCGTTGTTTCTTTGTGAGTATGGAAGACTATTCATGTTTTTTGATGACTAACTGTCGCGGTTTCCAGTGAAATCTGGTAAGATTTATGATTTGATTCCTTGGATGTCTGGTATTCTATATGCTGTATATAGTTTTTGTTTTATGATGTTTTTGGTAATGAACTTCGGCCCGTGACAGGATTAGCTACCTTGATCAAAAGTTTTTAAGCGAGTCTCGTTGTTTCTTTGTAAATGAGTATGGAAGTCTATTACTGTTTTGTGATGACTAACTGTTGCGGTTTCCATTGAAATGTTGTAAGATTTACCATATCCTACCTTGAATGTCTAATATGCTATTTGCTGTCTGTTGTTGTTTCAGCTTGATTTATTTGGTCCTGAACTTTGACAAATGACTGATTTAGCGCTACTGTGATTCAGACTTTCTTGCGCATTTTTTTCTTTAAATGAGTTTGTAAAACTTTTCATTTTTTTGTGATGACTAATTGTCGCGGTTTCCAGTGAAATCTCGTAAGATCTATGATTTCATTCCTTGGATGTCTGATATTCAATATGCTGTTTATTGTTTTTGTTTTATGATGTTTTTGGTTATGAACTTCGGCCCATGGCAGGATTAGCGCTATCGTGATGAAACTCTTTTAAGCGAGTACCTTTGTTTCTTTGTAAATGAGTATGGAAGACTATTCTTGTTTCGTGATGACTAATTGTCGCGGTTTCCAGTGAAATCTGGTAAGATTTATGATTTCATCCTTTGGATGTTTGATATTCTATATGTTTATTGTTTTCATTTTATGATGTTTTTGGTTATGAACTTCGGCCCATGACTGGATTAGCTACCTTGATCAAATGTTTTTAAGCGAGTCTCGTTGTTTCTTTGTAAATGAGTATGGAAGACTATTATTGTTTTGTGATGACGAACTGTTTCGGTTTCCATTGAAATCTTGTAAGATTTACCATAACCTACCTTAAATGCCTATTATGCTATTTGCTGTTTTTTGTTGTTTCAGCTTGATTTATTTGGTCCTGAACTTTGACAAATGACTGATTTAGCGCTACTGTGATTCAGGCTTTCTAGTGCATTTCTTTTTTCTGTAAATGAGTTAACTTCTCATTTTTTGTAATGACTAATTGTCGCGGTTTCCAGTGAAATCTGTTAAGATCTTTGATTTCATTCCTTGGATGTCTGATATTCAATATGCTGTTTATTGTTTTTGTTTCATTACGTTTTTGGTTATGAATTTCGGCCCATGACAGGATTAGCGCTATCGTGATGCAAATGTTTTAAGCGAGTCTTTGTTTCTTTGTAAATGAGTATGGAAGACTATTCTTGTTTTGTGATGACTAACTCTTCGGGGTTTCCTGTGAAATCTGGTAAGATTTATGATTTCATTCCTTGGATGTCTGATATTCTATATGCTGTTAATTGTTTGTTTTTGGTTATGAACTGCGACCCATGACAGGATTAGCACTACCGTGATCAATATTTTTAAGCGAGTCTTGTTGTTTCTTTGTAAATTAGTATGGAGACTATTACTGTTTTGTGATGACTAACTGTTGCGGTTTCCATTGAAATCTTGTAAGATTTACCATATCCTACCTTATTATGCTATTGGCTGTTTGTTGTTGTTTCAGCTTGATTTATTTGGTCCTGAACTTTGACAAATGACTGATTTAGCGCTACTGTGATTCAGGCTTTCTAGCGCATTTCTTTTTTCTGTAAATGAGTTTGTAAAACTTTTTAAAATTTTTTTGTGATGACTAATTGTCGCGGTTTCCAGTGAAATCTTGTAAGATCTATGATTTCATTCCTTGGATGTCTGATAATCAATATGCTGTTTATTGTTTTCGTTTCATGATGTTTTCGGATATGAGTTTCAGCCCATGACAGGATTAGCACTACCGTGATCAATATTTTTAAGCTAAGCGAGTATCGTTGTTTCTTTGTAAATTAATGTGGAGACTATTACTGTTTTGTGATGACTAACTGTTGCGGTTTCCATTGAAATCTTGTAAGATTTACCATATACTACCTTAAATGTCTAATGTGCTATTTGCTGTTTGTTGTTGTTGTTTCAGCTTGATTTAGTTGGTCCGGAACTTTGACAAATGACTGATTTAGCGCTACTGTGATCCAGGCTTTCTAGCGCATTTCTTTTTTCTGTAAATGAGTTTGTAAAACTTTTCATTTGTTTGTGGTGACTAATTGTTGCAGTTTCCAGTGAAATCTGCTAAGATCTATTATTTCATTCCTTGGATGTCTGATATTCAATATGCTGTTTATTGTTTTTATTTTATGATGTTTTTGGTAAATGAACTTCGGCGCATGACAGGATTAGCTACCTTGATCAAAAGTTTTTAAGCGAGTCTCGTTGTTTCTTTGTAATTGAGTATGGAAGACTACTATTGTTTTGTGATGGCTGACTGTTGCGGCTTCCATTGAAATCTTGTAAGGTTTACCATATCCTACCTTTAATGTCTATTATGCTATTTGCTGTTTGTTGTTGTTTCAGCTTGATTTATTTGGTCCTGAACTTTGACAAATGACTGATTTTGCGCTACTGTGATTCAGGCTTTCATGCGCATTTCTTTTTTCTGTAAATGAGTTTGTAAAACTTTTCATTTGTTTGTGATGACTAATTGTCGCGGTTTCCAGTGAAATCTGGTAAGATCTATGATTTCATTCCTTGGATGTTTGATATTCAATATGCTGTTTATTGTTTTTATTTTATGATGTTTTTGGTAATGAACTTCGGCGCATGACAGGATTAGCTACCTTGATCAAAAGTTTTTGAGCGAGTCTCGTTGTTTCTTTGTAAATGAGTATGGAAGACTTTTATTGTTTTGTGATGACTAACTGTTGCGGTTTCCATTGAAATCTTGTAAGATTTACCATATCCTACCTTTAATGTCATGCTGTTTGCTGTTTGTTGTTGTTTCAGCTTGATTTATTGGGTCCTGAACTTTGACAAATGACTTATTTAGTGCTACTGTGATTCAGACTTTCTTGCGCATTTTTTCTGTAAATGAGTTTGTAAAACTTTTCATATTTTTGTGATCATTAATTGTCGCGGCTTCCAGTGAAATCTGGTAAGATCTATGATTTCATTCCTTGGATGTCTGATATTCAATATGCTGTTTATTGTTTTGATCTTCGGCCCATTACATGATTAGCGCTATCGTGATGAAAATCTTTTAAGCGAGTCTTTGTTTCTTTGTAAATGAGTATGGAACACTATTCTTGTTTTGTGATGACTAACTGTTGCGGTTTCCATTGAAATCTTGTAAGATTTACCATATCCTACCTTAAATGTCTATGCTATTTGCTGTTTGTTGTTGTTTCAGTTTGATTTATTTGGTCCTGAACTTTGACAAATGACTGATTTTGCGATACTGTGATTCAGGCTTTCATGCGCATTTCTTTTTTCTGTAAATGAGTTTGTAAAACTTTTCATTTGTTTGATGACTAATTGTCGCGGTTTCCAGTGAAATCTGGTAAGATCTGTGATTTCATTCCTTGGATGTCTGATATTCAATCTGCTGTTTATTGTTTTTATTTTATGATGTTTTTGGTTATAACTTCGGCGCATGACAGGATTAGCTACCTTAATCAAAAGTTTTTAAGCGAGTCTTTTTGTTTCTTTGTAAATGAGTATGGAAGACTATTACTGTTTTGTGATGACTAACTGTTGCGGTTTTCATTGAAATCGTAAGATTTACCATATACTACCTTAAATGTCTATGCTATTTGCTGTTTGTTGTTGTTTCAGTTTGATTTATTTGGTCCTGAACTTTGACAAATGACTGATTTTGCGATACTGTGATTCAGGCTTTCATGCGCATTTCTTTTTTCTGTAAATGAGTTTGTAAAACTTTTCATTTGTTTGATGACTAATTGTCGCGGTTTCCAGTGAAATCTGGTAAGATCTGTGATTTCATTCCTTGGATGTCTGATATTCAATCTGCTGTTTATTGTTTTTATTTTATGATGTTTTTGGTTATAACTTCGGCGCATGACAGGATTAGCTACCTTGATCAAAAGTTTTTGAGCGAGTCTCGTTGTTTCTTTGTAAAAGAGTACGGAAGACTTTTACTGTTTTGTGATGACTAACTGTTGCGGTTTCCATTGAAATCTTGTAAGATTTACCATATCCTACCTTAAATGTCATGCTGTTTGCTGTTTGTTGTTGTTTCAGCTTGATTTATTGGGTCCTGAACTTTGACAAATGACTGATTTTGCGCTACTGTGATTCAGGCTTTCATGCGCGTTTCTTTTTTCTGTAAATGAGTTTGTAAAACTTTTCATTTGTTTGATGACTAATTGTCGCGGTTTCCAGTGAAATCTGGTAAGATCTGTGATTTCATTCCTTGGATGTCTGATATTCAATATGCTGTTTATTGTTTTTATTTTATGATGTTTTTGGTAATGAACTTCGGCGCATGACAGGATTAGCTACCTTGATCAAAAGTTTTTGAGCGAGTCTCGTTGTTTCTTTGTAAAAGAGTACGGAAGACTTTTACTGTTTTGTGATGACTAACTGTTGCGGTTTCCATTGAAATCTTGTAAGATTTACCATATCCTACCTTATTATGCTCTTGGCTGTTTGTTGTTGTTTCAGCTTGATTTATTTGGTCCTGAACTTTGACAAATGACTGATTTAGCGCTACTGTGATTCAGGCTTTGTAGCGCATTTCTTTTTTCTGTAAATGAGTTTGTAAAACTTTTTAAAATTTTTTTGTGATGACTAATTGTCGCGGTTTCCAGTGAAATCTTGTAAGATTTACCATATCCTACCTTAAATGTCATGCTGTTTGCTGTTTGTTGTTGTTTCAGCTTGATTTATTGGGTCCTGAACTTTGACAAATGACTGATTTAGTGCTACTGTGATTCAGACTTTCTTGCGCATTTCTTCTGTAAATGAGTTTGTAAAACTTTTCATTTGTTTGATGACTAATTGTCGCGGTTTCCAGTGAAATCTGGTAAGATCTGTGATTTCATTCCTTGGATGTCTGATATTCAATATGCTGTTTATTGTTTTTATTTTATGATGTTTTTGGTAATGAACTTCGGCGCATGACAGGATTAGCTACCTTGATCAAAAGTTTTTGAGCGAGTCTTGTTGTTTCTTTGTAAAAGAGTATGGAAGACTTTTACTGTTTTGTGATGACTAACTGTTGCGGTTTCCATTGAAATCTTGTAAGATTTACAATATCCTACCTTAAATGTCATGCTATTTGCTGTTTGTTTTTGTTTCAGCTTGATTTTTTGGGTCCTCAACTTTGACAAATGACTGATTTAGTGCTACTGTGATTCAGACTTTCTTGCGCATTTCTTCTGTAAATGAGTTTGTAAAACTTTTCATTTTTTTGTGATCATTAATTGTCGCGGCTTCCAGTGAAATCTGGTAAGATCTATGATTTCATTCCTTGGATGTCTGATATTCAATATGCTGTTTATTGTTTTGATCTTCGGCCCATTACATGATTAGCGCTATCGTGATGAAAATCTATTAAGCGAGTCTCTTTGTTTCTTTGTAAATGAGTATGGAACACTATTCTTGTTTTGTGATGACTAACTGTTGCGGTTTCCATTGAAATCTTGTAAGATTTACCAAATCCTACCTTAAATGTCATGCTATTTGCTGTTTGTTGTTGTTTCAGCTTGATTTATTGGGTCCTGAACTTTGACAAATGACTGATTTTGCGCTACTGTGATTCAGGCTTTCATGCGCATTTCTTTTTTCTGTAAATGAGTTTGTAAAACTTTTCATTTATCTGGTAAGATCTGTGATTTCATTCCTTGGATGTCTGATATTCAATATGCTGTTTATTGTTTTTATTTTATGATGTTTTTGGTAATGAACTTCGGTGCATGACAGGATTAGCTACCTTGATCAAAAGTTTTTGAGCGAGTCTCGTTGTTTCTTTGTAAAAGAGTATGGAAGACTTTTACTGTTTTGTGATGACTAACTGTTGCGGTTTCCATTGAAACCTTGTAAGATTTACCATATCCTACCTTAAATGTCATGCTATTTGCTGTTTGTTGTTGTTTCAGCTTGATTTATTGGGTCCTGAACTTTGACAAATGACTGATTTTGCGCTACTGTGATTCAGGCTTTCATGCGCATTTCTTTTTTCTGTAAATGAGTTTGTAAAACTTTTCATTTATTTGATGACTAATTGTCGCGGTTTCCAGTGAAATCTGGTAAGATCTGTGATTTCATTCCTTGGATGTCTGATATTCAATATGCTGTTTATTGTTTTTATTTTATGATGTTTTTGGTAATGAACTTCGGTGCATGACAGGATTAGCTACCTTGATCAAAAGTTTTTGAGCGAGTCTCGTTGTTTCTTTGTAAAAGAGTATGGAAGACTTTTACTGTTTTGTGATGACTAACTGTTGCGGTTTCCATTGAAACCTTGTAAGATTTACCATATCCTACCTTAAATGTCATGCTATTTGCGGTTTGTTTTTGTTTCAGCTTGATTTATTGGGTCCTGAACTTTGACAAATGACTGATTTAGTGCTACTGTGATTCAGACTTTGTTGCGCATTTCTTCTGTAAATGGGTTTGTAAAACTTTTCATTTTTTTGTGATCATTAATTGTCGCGGCTTCCAGTGAAATCTGGTAAGATCTATGATTTCATTCCTTGGATGTCTGATATTCAATATGCTGTTTATTGTTTTGATCTTCGGCCCATTACATGATTAGCGCTATCGTGATGAAAATCTTTTAAGCGAGTCTCTTTGTTTCTTTGGAAATGAGTATGGAACACTATTCTTGTTTTGTGATGACTAACTGTTGCGGTTTCCATTGAAATCTTGTAAGATTTACCATATCCTACCTTAAATGTCATGCTATTTGCTGTTTGTTGTTGTTTCAGCTTGATTTATTGGGTCCTGAACTTTGACAAATGACTGATTTTGCGCTACTGTGATTCAGGCTTTCATGCGCATTTCTTTTTTCTGTAAATGAGTTTGTAAAACTTTTCATTTGTTTGTGATGACTAATTGTTGCGGTTTCCAGTGAAATCTGGTAAGATCTATGATTTAATTCCTTGGATGTCTGATATTCAATATGCTGTTTATTGTTTTTTTTATGATGTTTTTGGTAATGAACTTCGGCGCATGACAGGATTAGCTACCTTGATCAAAAGTTTTTGAGCGAGTCTCGTTGTTTCTTTGTAAAAGAGTATGGAAGACTTTTACTGTTTTGTGATGACTAACTGTTGCGGTTTCCATTGAAATCTTGTAAGATTTACCATATCCTACCTTAAATGTCATGCTATTTGCTGTTTGCTGTTGTTTCAGCTTGATTTATTGGGTCCTGAACTTTGACAAATGACTGATTTAGTGCTACTGTGATTCAGACTTTCTTGCGCATTTCTTCTGTAAATGAGTTTGTAAAACTTTTCATTTTTTTGTGATCATTGTTTGTCGCGGCTTCCAGTGAAATCTGGTAAGATCTATGATTTCATTCCTTGGATGTCTGATTTTCAATATGCTGTTTATTGTTTTGATCTTCGGCCCATTACAGGATTAGCGCTATCGTGATGAAAATCTTTTAAGCGAGTCTCTTTGTTTCTTTGTAAATGAGTATGGAACACTATTCTTGTTTTGTGATGACTAATTGTCGCGGTTTCCAGTGAAATCTGGTAAGAGTTATGATTTCATTCCTTGGATGTCTGATATTCGATATCTTGTTTGTTGTTTTTATTTCAAGATGTTTTTGGTTATGAACTTCGGCCCATGACAGGATTAGCTACCTTGATCAAAAGTTTTTAAGTGAGTCTCGTTGTTTCTTTGTAAATGAGTATGGAAGAGTATTCTTGTTTTTTGATGACTAACTGTCGCGGTTTCCAGTGAAATCTGGTAAGATTTGTGATTTCCTTTCTTGGATGTCTGTTATTCTATATGCTGTTTATAGTTTTTGTTTTATAATGTTTTTGGTTATGAACTTTGACCCATGACAGGTTTAGCACTACCGTGATCAAAAGTTTTTAAGCGAGTCTCGTTGTTTCTGTGTAAATGAGTATGGATACTATTACTGTTTTTTGTGATGACTAACTGTTGCGGTTTCCATTGAAATCTTGTAAGATTTACCATATCCTACCTTAAATGTCATGCTATTTGCTGTTTGTTGTTGTTTCAGCTTGATTTATTTGGTCCTGAACTTTGAGAAATGACTGATTTAGCGCTACTGTGATTCAGGCTTTCTAGCGCATTTCTTTTTTCTGTAAATGAGTTTGTAAAACTTTATAAAATTTTTTTGTGATGACTAATTGTCGCGGTTTCCAGTGAAATCTGGTAAGATGTCATTGGATGTCTGATAATCAATATGCTGTTTATTGTTTTCGTTTCATGATGTTTTTGGATATGAGTTTCGGCCCATGACAGGATTAGCACTACCGTGATCAATATTTTTAAGCTAAGCGAGTCTCGTTGTTTCTTTGTAAATTAGTATGGAGACTATTACTGTTTTGTGATGACTAACTGTTGCGGTTTCCATTGAAATCTTGTAAGATTTACCATATCCTACCTTAAATGTCTAATATGCTATTTGCTGTTTGTTGTTGTTTCAGCTTGATTTATGTGGTCTTGAACTTTGGCAAATGACTGTTTAGCGCTACTGTGATTCAGACTTTCTTGCGCATTTTTTCTGTAAATGAGTTTGTAAAACGTTTCATTTTTTTGTGATGACTAATTGTCGCGGTTTCCCGTGAAATCTGGTAAGATCTATGATTTCTTTCCTTGGATGTCTGATATTCAATATGCTGTTTATTGTTTTTATTTTATGATGTTTTTGGTAATGAACTTCGGCCCATGACAGGATTAGCTACCTTAATCAAAAGTTTCTAAGCGAGTCTCGTTGTTTCTTTGTAAATGAGTATGGAAGACTATTACTGTTTTGTGATGACTAACTGTTGCGGTTTCCAGTGAAATCTGGAAAGATTTATGATTTCATTCCTTGGATGTCTGATATTCGATATGTTGTTTATTGTTTTTTTTTCAAGATGTTTTTGGTTATGAACTTCGGCCCATGACAGGATTAGCTACCTTGATCAAAAGTTTTTAAGTGAGTCTCGTTGTTTCTTTTTAAATGAGTATGGAAGAGTATTCTTATTTTGTGATGACTAACTGTCGCGGTTTCCAGTGAAATCTGGTAAGATTTATGATTTCCTTCCTTGGATGTCTGATATTCTATATGCTATTTATAGTTTTTGTTTTATAATGTTTTTGGTTATGAACTTCGACCCATGACAGGATTAGAGCTACCGTGATCAAAAGTTTTTAAGCGAGTCTCGTTGCTTCTTTGTAAATGAGTATGGAAGACTATTCTTGTTTTGTGATGAGTAACTGTCGCGGTTTCCAGTGAAATCTGTTAACATTTATGATTTCTTTCCTTGGATGTCTGATATTCTATATGCTGTTTATAGTTTTTGTTTTATAATGTTTTTGGTTATGAACTTTGTCCCATGATAGGATTAGCACTACCGTGATCAAAAGTTTTCAAGCGAGTCTCGTTGTTTCTTTGTAAATGAGTATGGAAGACTATTCGTGTTTTGTGATGACTAACTGTCGCGGTTTCCAGTGAAATCTGGTAAGATTTATGATTTCCTTCCTTGGATGTCTGATATTCTATATGCTATTTATAGTTTTTGTTTTATAATGTTTTTGGTTATGAACTTCGACCCATGACAGGATTAGAGCTACCGTGATCAAAAGTTTTTAAGCGAGTCTCGTTGTTTCTTTGTAAATGAGTATGGAAGACTATTACTGTTTTGTGATGACTAACTGTTGCGGTTTCCAGTGAAATCTGGAAAGATTTATGATTTCATTCCTTGGATGTCTGATATTCGATATGTTGTTTATTGTTTTTTTTTCAAGATGTTTTTGGTTATGAACTTCGGCCCATGACAGGATTAGCTACCTTGATCAAAAGTTTTTAAGTGAGTCTCGTTGTTTCTTTGTAAATGAGAATGGAAGAGTATTCTTATTTTGTGATGACTAACTGTCGCGGTTTCCAGTGAAATCTGGTAAGATTTATGATTTCCTTCCTTGGATGTCATGCTATTTGCTGTTTGTTGTTGTTTCAGCTTGATTTATGTGGTCCTGAACTTTGACAAATGACTGATTTAGTGCTACTGTGATTCAGACTTTTTGCGCATTTCTTCTGTAAATGAGTTTGTAAAACTTTTCATTTTTTTGTGATTATTAATTGTCGCGGCTTCCAGTGAAATCTGGTAAGATCTATGATTTCATTCCTTGGATGTCTGATATTCAATATGCTGTTTATTGTTTTGATCTTCGGCCCATTACATGATTAGCGCTATCGTGATGAAAATCTTTTAAGCGACTCTCTTTGTTTCTTTGTAAATGAGTATGGAACACTATTCTTGTTTTGTGATGACTAACTGTTGCGGTTTCCATTGAAATCTTGTAAGATTTACCATATCCTACCTTAAATGTCATGCTATTTGCTGTTTGTTGTTGTTTCAGCTTGATTTATTGGGTCCTGAACTTTGACAAATGACTGATTTTGCGCTACTGTGATTCAGGCTTTCATGCGCATTTCTTTTTTCTGTAAATGAGTTTGTAAAACTTTTCATTTGTTTGATGACTAATTGTCGCGGTTTCCAGTGAAATCTGGTAAGATCTGTGATTTCATTCCTTGGATGTCTGATATTCAATATGCTGTTTTTTGTTTTTATTTTATGATGTTTTTGGTAATGAACTTCGGCGCATGACAGGATTAGCTACCTTGATCAAAAGTTTTTGAGCGAGTCTCGTTGTTTCTTTGTAAAAGAGTATGGAAGACTTTTACTGTTTTGTGATGACTAACTGTTGCGGTTTCCATTGAAATCTTGTAAGATTTGCCATATCCTACCTTAAATGTCATGCTATTTGCTGTTTGTTTTTGTTTCAGCTTGATTTATTGGGTCCTGAACTTTGACAAATGACTGATTTAGTGCTACTGTGATTCAGACTTTCTTGCGCATTTCTTCTGTAATTGAGTTTGTAAAACTTTTCATTTTTTTGTGATCATTAATTGTCGCGGCTTCCAGTGAAATCTGGTAAGATCTATGATTTCATTCCTTGGATGTCTGATATTCAATATGCTGTTTGTTGTTTCGATCTTCGGCCCATTACAGGATTAGCGCTATCGTGATGAAAATCTTTTAAGCGAGTCTCTTTGTTTCTTTGTAAATGAGTATGGAACACTATTCTTGTTTTGTGATGACTAACTGTTGCGGTTTCCATTGAAATCTTGTAAGATTTACCATATCCTACCTTAAATGGCATGCTATTTGCTGTTTGTTGTTGTTTCAGCTTGATTTATTGGGTACTGAACTTTGACAAATGACTGATTTTGCGCTACTGTGATTCAGGCTTTCATGCGCATTTCTTTTTTCTGTAAATGAGTTTGTAAAACTTTTCATTTGTTTGATGACTAATTGTCGCGGTTTCCAGTGAAATCTGGTAAGATCTGTGATTTCATTCCTTGGATGTCTGATATTCAATATGCTGTTTTTTGTTTTTATTTTATGATGTTTTTGGTAATGAACTTCGGCGCATGACAGGATTAGCTACCTTGATCAAAAGTTTTTGAGCGAGTCTCGTTGTTTCTTTGTAAAAGAGTATGGAAGACTTTTACTGTTTTGTGATGACTAACTGTTGCGGTTTCCATTGAAATCTTGTAAGATTTGCCATATCCTACCTTAAATGTCATGCTATTTGCTGTTTGTTTTTGTTTCAGCTTGATTTATTGGGTCCTGAAATTTGACAAATGACTGATTTAGTGCTACTGTGATTCAGACTTTCTTGCGCATTTCTTCTGTAAATGAGTTTGTAAAACTTTTCATTTTTTTGTGATCATTAATTGTCGCGGCTTCCAGTGAAATCTGGTAAGATCTATGATTTCATTCCTTGGATGTCTGATATTCAATATGCTGTTTGTTGTTTCGATCTTCGGCCCATTACAGGATTAGCGCTATCGTGATGAAAATCTTTTAAGCGAGTCTCTTTGTTTCTTTGTAAATGAGTATGGAACACTATTCTTGTTTTGTGATGACTAACTGTTGCGGTTTCCATTGAAATCTTGTAAGATTTACCATATCCTACCTTAAATGTCATGCTATTTGCTGTTTGTTGTTTCAGCTTGATTTGTTGGGTCCTGAATTTTGACAAATGACTGATTTTGCGCTACTGTGATTCAGGCTTTCATGCGCATTTCTTTTTTCTGTAAATGAGTTTGTAAAACTTTTCATTTGTTTGATGACTAATTGTCGCGGTTTCCAGTGAAATCTGGTAAGATCTGTGATTTCATTCCTTGGATGTCTGATATTCAATATGCTGTTTTTTGTTTTTATTTTATGATGTTTTTGGTAATGAACTTCGGCGCATGACAGGATTAGCTACCTTGATCAAAAGTTTTTGAGCGAGTCTCGTTGTTTCTTTGTAAAAGAGTATGGAAGACTTTTACTGTTTTGTGATGACTAACTGTTGCGGTTTCCATTGAAATCTTGTAAGATTTGCCATATCCTACCTTAAATGTCATGCTATTTGCTGTTTGTTTTTGTTTCAGCTTGATTTATTGGGTCCTGAACTTTGACAAATGACTGATTTAGTGCTACTGTGATTCAGACTTTCTTGCGCATTTCTTCTGTAAATGAGTTTGTAAAACTTTTCATTTTTTTGTGATCATTAATTGTCGCGGCTTCCAGTGAAAGTGAAATCTGGTAAGATCTATGATTTCATTCCTTGGATGTCTGATATTCAATATGCTGTTTATTGTTTCGATCTTCGGCCCATTACAGGATTAGCGCTATCGTGATGAAAATCTTTTAAGCGAGTCTCTTTGTTTCTTTGTAAATGAGTATGGAACACTATTCTTGTTTTGTGATGACTAATTGTCGCGGTTTCCAGTGAAATCTGGTAAGAGTTATGATTTCATTCCTTGGATTTCTGATATTCGATATGTTGTTTATTGTTTTTATTTCAACATGTTTTTGGTTATGAACTTCGGCCCATGACAGGATTAGCTACCTTGATCAAAAGTTTTTAAGTGAGTCTCGTTGTTTCTTTGTAAATGAGTATGGAAGAGTATTCTTGTTTTGTGATGACTAACTGTCGCGGTTTCCAGTGAAATCTGGTAAGATTTATGATTTCCTTCCTTGGATGTCTGATATTCTATATGCTGTTTATAGTTTTTGTTTTATAATGTTTTTGGTTATGAACTTTGACCCATG
This sequence comes from Convolutriloba macropyga, assembly GCF_964194025.1. Classification (NCBI taxonomy): domain Eukaryota; kingdom Metazoa; phylum Xenacoelomorpha; order Acoela; family Convolutidae; genus Convolutriloba; species Convolutriloba macropyga. Next base: position 26,987,104 of record NC_134474.1, on the reverse strand, counting down.
ACAGTATTAGCACTACCGTGATCAAAAGTTTTTAAGCGAGTCTCGTTGATTCTGTGTAAATGAGTATGGAGACTATTACTGTTTTGTGATGACTAACTGTTGCGATTTCCATTGAAATCTTGTAAGATTTACCATATCCTACCTTATTATGCTCTTTGCTGTTTGTTGTTGTTTCAGCTTGATTTATTTGGTCCTGAACTTTGACAAATGACTGATTTAGCGCTACTGTGATTCAGGCTTTCTAGTGCGTTTCTTTTTTCTGTAAATGAGTTTGTAAAACTATTCATTTTTTGTGATAACTAATTGTCGCGGTTTCCATTCAAATCTGGTAAGATTTATGATTTCATTCCCTGGATGTCTGATATCCTGTTTGCTGTTTTTTGTTTTTATTTTATGATGTTTTTGGTAATGAACTTCGGCGCATGACAGGATTAGCTACCTTGATCAAAAGTTTTTGAGCGAGTCTCGTTGTTTCTTTGTAAAAGAGTATGGAAGACTTTTACTGTTTTGTGATGACTAACTGTTGCGGTTTCCATTGAAATCTTATAAGATTTACCATATCCTACCTTAAATGTCATGCTATTTGCTGTTTGTTGTTGTTTCAGCTTGATTTATTGGGTCCTGAACTTTGACAAATGACTGATTTAGTGCTACTGTGATTCAGACTTTCTTGCGCATTTCTTCTGTAAATGAGTTTGTAAAACTTTTCTTTTTTTTGTGATCATTAATTGTCGCGGCTTCCATTGAAATCTGGTAAGATCTATGATTTCATTCCTTGGATGTCTGATATTCAATATGCTGTTCATTGTTTCGATCTTCGGCCCATTACAGGATTAGCGCTATCGTGATGAAAATCTTTTAAGCGAGTCTCTTTGTTTCTTTGTAAATGAGTATGGAACACTATTCTTGTTTTGTGATGACTAATTGTCGCGGTTTCCAGTGAAATCTGGTAAGAGTTATGATTTCATTCCTTGGATGTCTGATATTCGATATGTTGTTTATTGTTTTTATTTCAAGATGTTTTTGGTTATGAACTTCGGCCCATGACAGGATTAGCTACCTTGATCAAAAGTTTTTAAGTGAGTCTCGTTGTTTCTTTGTAAATGAGTATGGAAGAGTATTCTTGTTTTGTGATGACTAATTGTCGCGGTTTCCAGTGAAATCTGGTAAGATTTATTTCCTTCCTTGGATGTCTGATATTCTATATGCTGTTTATAGTTTTTGTTTTATAATGTTTTTGGTTATGAACTTTGACCCATCACAAGATTGGCACTACCGTGATCAAAAGTTTTTAAGCGAGTCTCGTTGTTTCTGTGTAAATGAGTATGGAAGACTATTACTGTTTTGTGATGACTAACTGTTGCCGTTTCTATTGCAATCTTGTAAGATTTACCATATCCTACATTATTATGCTCTTTGCTGTTTGTTGTTGTTTCAGCTTGATTTATTTGGTCCTGAACTTTGACAAATGACTGATTTAGCGCTACTGTGATTCAGGCTTTCTAGCGCATTTCTTTTTTCTGTAAATGAGTTTGTAAAACTTTAAATTTTTTTTGTGATGACTAATTGTCGCGGTTTCCAGTGAAATCTGGTAAGATCTATGATTTCATTCTTTGGATGTCTGATAATCAATATGCTGTTTATTGTTTTCGTTTCATGATGTTTTTGGATACGAGTTTCGGCCCATGACAGGATTAGCACTACCGTGATCAATATTTTTAAGGTAAGCGAGTCTCGTTGTTTCTTTGTAAATTAGTATGGAGACTATTACTGTTTTGTTATGACTAACTGTTGCGGTTTCCATTGAAATCTTGTAAGATTTACCATATACTACCTTAAATGTCTAATATGCTATTTGCTGTTTGTTGTTGTTGTTTCAGCTTGATTTAGTTGGTCCGGAACTTTTACAAATGACTGATTTAGCGCTACTGTGATTCAGGCTTTCTAGCGCATTTCTTTTTTCTGTAAATGAGTTTGTAAAACTTTTCATTTGTTTGTGATGACTAATTGTTGCGGTTTCCAGTGAAATCTGGTAAGATCTATGATTTAATTCCTTGGATGTCTGATATTCAATATGCTGTTTATTGTTTTTATTTTATAATGTTTTTGGCAATGAACTTCGGCGCATGACAGGATTAGCTACCTTGATCAAAAGTTTTTAAGCGAGTCTCGTTGTTTCTTTGTAAATGAGTATGGAAGACTACTATTGTTTTGTGATGGCTGACTGTTGCGGCTTCCATTGAAATCTTGTAAGGTTTACCATATCCTACCTTTAATGTCTATTATGCTATTTGCTGTTTGTTGTTGTTTCAGCTTGATTTATTTGGTCCTGAACTTTGACAAATGACTGATTTAGCGCTACTGTGATTCAGACTTTCTTGCGCATTTCTTCTCTAAATGAGTTTGTAAAACTTTTCATTTCTTTGTGATCATTAATTGTCGCGGCTTCCAGTGAAATCTGGTAAGATCTATGATTTCATTCCTTGGATGTCTGATATTCAATATGCTGTTTATTGTTTTGATCTTCGGCCCATTACAGGATTAGCGCTATCGTGATGAAAATCTTTTAAGCGAGTCTCTTTGTTTCTTTGTAAATGAGTATGGAACACTATTCTTGTTTTGTGATGACTAATTGTCGCGGTTTCCAGTGAATTCTGGTAAGATTTATGATTTCATTCCTTGGATGTCTGATATTCGATATGTTGTTTATTGTTTTTATTTCAAGATGTTTTTGTTTATGAACTTCGGCCATGACAGGATTAGCTACCTTGATCAAAAGTTTTTAAGTGAGTCTCGTTGTTTCTTTGTAAATGAGTTTGGAAGAGTATTCTTGTTTTGTGATGACTAACTGTCGCGGTTTCCAGTGAAATCTGGTAAGATTTATGATTTCCTTCCTTGGATGTCTGATATTCTATATGCTGTTTATAGTTTTTGTTTTATAATGTTTTTGGTTATGAACTTCGACCCATGACAGGATTAGAGCTACCGTGATCAAAAGTTTTTAAGTGAGTCTCGTTGCTTCTTTGTAAATGAGTATGGAAGACTATTCTTGTTTTGTGATGAGTAACTGTCGCGGTTTCCAGTGAAATCTGGTAACATTTATGATTTCATTCCTTGGATGTCTGATATTCTATATGCTGTTTATAGTTTTTGTTTTATAATGTTTTTGGTTATGAACTTTGTCCCATGACAGGATTAGCACTACCTTGATCAAAATTTTTAAACGAGTCTCGTTGTTTCTTTGTAAATGAGTATGGAAGACTATTCTTGTTTTGTGATGAGTAACTGTCGCGGTTTCCAGTGAAATCTGGTAAGAGTTATGATTTCGTTCCTTGGATGTCTGATATTCTATATGCTGTTTATAGTTTTTGTTTTATAATGTTTTTGGTTATGAACTTCGACCCATGGCAGGATTAGAGCTACCGTGATCAAAAGTTTTTAAGTGAGTCTCGTTGCTTCTTTGTAAATGAGTATGGAAGACTATTCTTGTTTTGTGATGAGTAACTGTCGCGGTTTCCAGTGAAATTTGGTAACATTTATGATTTCATTCCTTGGATGTCTGATATTCCATATGCTTTTTATAGTTTTTGTTTTATAATGTTTTTGGTTATGAACTTTGTCCCATGACAGGATTAGCACTACCTTGATCGAAATTTTTAAACGAGTCTCGTTGTTTCTTTGTAAATGAGTATGGAAGACTATTACTGTTTTGTGATGACTAACTGTTGCCGTTTCTATTGCAATCTTGTAAGATTTACAATATCCTACCTTAAATGTCTAATATGCTATTTGCTGTTTGTTGTTGTTTCAGCTTGATTTATTGGGTCCTGAACTTTGACAAATGACTGATTTAGTGCTACTGTGATTCAGACTTTCTTGCGCATTTCTTCTCTAAATGAGTTTGTAAAACTTTTCATTTTTTTTGATCATTAATTGTCGCGGCGTCCAGTGAAATCTGGTAAGATCTATGATTTCATTCCTTGGATGTCTGATATTCAATATGCTGTTTATTGTTTTGATCTTCGGCCCATTACAGGATTAGCGCTATCGTGATGAAAATCTTTTAAGCGAGTCTCTTTGTTTCTTTGTAAATGAGTATGGAACACTATTCTTGTTTTGTGATGACTAATTGTCGCGGTTTCCAGTGAAATCTGGTAAGATTTATGATTTCATTCTTTGGATGTCTGATAATCAATATGCTGTTTATTGTTTTCGTTTCATGATGTTTTTGGATATGAGTTTCGGCCCATGACAGGATTAGCACTACCGTGATCAATATTTTTAAGGTAAGCGAGTCTCGTTGTTTCTTTGTAAATTAGTATGGAGACTATTACTGTTTTGTTATGACTAACTGTTGCGGTTTCCATTGAAATCTTGTAAGATTTACCATATACTACCTTAAATGTCTAATATGCTATTTGCTGTTTGTTGTTGTTGTTTCAGCTTGATTTAGTTGGTCCGGATTTTTTACAAATGACTGATTTAGCGCTACTGTGATTCAGGCTTTCTAGCGCATTTCTTTTTTCTGTAAATGAGTTTGTAAAACTTTTCATTTGTTTGTGATGACTAATTGTTGCGGTTTCCAGTGAAATCTGGTAAGATCTATGATTTAATTCCTTGGATGTCTGATATTTAATATGCTGTTTATTGTTTTTATTTTATAATGTTTTTGGCAATGAACTTCGGCGCATGACAGGATTAGCTACCTTGATCAAAAGTTTTTAAGCGAGTCTCGTTGTTTCTTTGTAAATGAGTATGGAAGACTACTATTGTTTTGTGATGGCTGACTGTTGCGGCTTCCATTGAAATCTTGTAAGGTTTACCATATCCTACCTTTAATGTCTATTATGCTATTTGCTGTTTGTTGTTGTGTCAGCTTGATTTATTTGGTCCTGAACTTTGACAAATGACTGATTTAGCGCTACTGTGATTCAGACTTTCTTGCGCATTTCTTCTCTAAATGAGTTTGTAAAACTTTTCATTTCTTTGTGATCATTAATTGTCGCGGCTTCCAGTGAAATCTGGTAAGATCTATGATTTCATTCCTTGGATGTCTGATATTCAATATGCTGTTTATTGTTTTGATCTTCGGCCCATTACAGGATTAGCGCTATCGTGATGAAAATCTTTTAAGCGAGTCTCTTTGTTTCTTTGTAAATGAGTATGGAACACTATTCTTGTTTTGTGATGACTAATTGTCGCGGTCTCCAGTGAATTCTGGTAAGATTTATGATTTCATTCCTTGGATGTCTTATATTCGATATGTTGTTTATTGTTTTTATTTCAAGATGTTTTTGGTTATGAACTTCGGCCATGACAGGATTAGCTACCTTGATCAAAAGTTTTTAAGCGAGTCTCTTTGTTTCTTTGTAAATGAGTATGGAACACTATTCTTGTTTTGTGATGACTAACTGTCGCGGTTTCCAGTGAAATCTGGTAAGATTTATGATTTCCTTCCTTGGATGTCTGATATTCTATGTGCTGTTTATAGTTTTTGTTTTATAATGTTTTTGGTTATGAACTTCGACCCATGACAGGATTAGAGCTACCGTGATCAAAAGTTTTTAAGTGAGTCTCGTTGCTTCTTTGTAAATGAGTATGGAAGACTATTCTTGTTTTGTGATGAGTAACTGTCGCGGTTTCCAGTGAAATCTGGTAACATTTATGATTTCATTCCTTGGATGTCTGATATTCTATATGCTGTTTATAGTTTTTGTTTTATAATGTTTTTGGTTCTGAACTTTGTCCCATGACAGGATTAGCACTACCTTGATCAAAATTTTTAAACGAGTCTCGTTGTTTCTTTGTAAATGAGTATGGAAGACTATTACTGTTTTGTGATGACTAACTGTTGCCGTTTCTATTGCAATCTTGTAAGATTTACAATATCCTACCTTAAATGTCTAATATGCTATTTGCTGTTTGTTGTTGTTTCAGCTTGATTTATTGGGTCCTGAACTTTGACAAATCACTGATTTAGTGCTACTGTGATTCAGACTTTCTTGCGCATTTCTTCTCTAAATGAGTTTGTAAAACTTTTCATTTTTTTGTGATCATTAATTGTCGCGGCTTCCAGTGAAATCTGGTAAGATCTATGATTTCATTCCTTGGATGTCTGATATTCAATATGCTGTTTATTGTTTTGATCTTCGGCCCATTACAGGATTAGCGCTATCGTGATGAAAATCTTTTAAGCGAGTCTCTTTGTTTCTTTGTAAATGAGTATGGAACACTATTCTTGTTTTGTGATGACTAATTGTCGCGGTTTCCAGTGAAACCTGGTAAGATTTATGATTTCATTCCTTGGATGTCTGATATTCGATATGTTGTTTATTGTTTTTTTTTCAAGATGTTTTTGGTTATGAACTTCGGCCCATGACAGGATTAGCTACCTTGATCAAAAGTTTTTAAGTGAGTCTCGTTGTTTCTTTGTAAATGAGTATGGAAGAATATTCTTGTTTTGTGATGACTAACTGTCGCGGTTTCCAGTGAAATCTGGTAAGATTTATGATTTCCTTCCTTGGATGTCTGATATTCTATATGCTATTTATAGTTTTTGTTTTATAATGTTTTTGGTTATGAACTTCGACCCATGACAGGATTAGAGCTACCGTGATCAAAAGTTTTTAAGCGAGTCTTGTTGCTTCTTTGTAAATGGGTATGGAAGACTATTCTTGTTTTTTGATGACTAATTGTCGCGGTTTCCAGTGAAATCTGGTAATATTTATGATTTCATTCCTTGGATGTCTGATATTCTATATGCTGTTTATAGTTTTTGTTTTATAATGTTTTTGGTTATGAACTTTGTTCCATGACAGGATTAGCACTACCTTGATCAAAATTTTTAAACGAGTCTCGTTGTTTCTTTGTAAATGAGTATGGAAGACTATTACTGTTTTGTGATGACTAACTGTTGCCGTTTCTATTGCAATCTTGTAAGATTTACAATATCCTACCTTAAATGTCTAATATGCTATTTGCTGTTTGTTGTTGTTTCAGCTTGATTTATTGGGTCCTGAACTTTGACAAATGACTGATTTAGTGCTACTGTGATTCAGACTTTCTTGCGCATTTCTTCTCTAAATGAGTTTGTAAAACTTTTCATTTTTTTGTGATCATTAATTGTCGCGGCTTCCAGTGTAATCTGGTAAGATCTATGATTTCATTCCTTGGATGTCTGATATTCAATATGCTGTTTATTGTTTTGATCTTCGGCCCATTACAGGATTAGCGCTATCGTGATGAAAATCTTTTAAGCGAGTCTCTTTGTTTCTTTGTAAATGAGTATGGAACACTATTCTTGTTTTGTGATGACTAATTGTCGCGGTTTCCAGTGAAATCTGGTAAGATTTATGATTTCATTCCTTGGATGTCTGATATTCTATATGCTGTTCATAATTTTTGTTTTATAATGTTTTTGGTTATGAACTTTGTCCCATGACAGGATTAGCACTACCTTGATCAAAATTTTTAAACGAGTCTCGTTGTTTCTTTGTAAATGAGTACGGAAGACTATTACTGTTTTGTGATGACTAACTGTTGCCTTTTCTATTGCAATCTTGTAAGATTTACAATATCCTACCTTAAGTGTCTAATATGCTATTTGCTGTTTGTTGTTGTTTCAGCTTGATTTATTGGGTCCTGAACTTTGACAAATGACTGATTTAGTGCTACTGTGATTCAGACTTTCTTGCGCATTTCTTCTCTAAAAGAGTTTGTAAAACTTTTCATTTTTTTGTGATCATTAATTGTCGCGGCTTCCAGTGAAATCTGGTAAGATCTATGATTTCATTCCTTGGATGTCTGATATTCAATATGCTGTTTATTGTTTTGATCTTCGGCCCATTACAGTATTAGCGCTATCGTGATGAAAATCTTTTAAGCGAGTCTCTTTGTTTCTTTGTAAATGAGTATGGAACACTATTCTTGTTTTGTGATGACTAATTGTCGCGGTTTCGAGTGAAATCTGGTAACATTTATGATTTCATTCCTTGGATGTCTGATATTCTATATGCTGTTTATAGTTTTTGTTTTATAATGTTTTTGGTTGTGAACTTTGTCCCATGACAGGATTAGCACTACCTTGATCAAAATTTTTAAACGAGTCTCGTTGTTTCTTTGTAAATGAGTATGGAAGACTATTACTGTTTTTGATGACTAACTGTTGCGGTTTTCATTGAAATCTTGTAAGATTTACAATATCCTACCTTAAATGTCTAATATGCTATTTGCTGTTTGTTGTTGTTTCAGCTTGATTTATTGGGTCCTGAACTTTGACAAATGACTGATTTAGTGCTACTGTGATTCAGACTTTCTTGCGCATTTCTTCTCTAAAAGAGTTTGTAAAACTTTTCATTTTTTTGTGATCATTAATTGTCGCGGCTTCCAGTGAAATCTGGTAAGATCTATGATTTCATTCCTTGGATGTCTGATATTCAATATGCTGTTTATTGTTTTGATCTTCGGCCCATTACAGTATTAGCGCTATCGTGATGAAAATCTTTTAAGCGAGTCTCTTTGTTTCTTTGTAAATGAGTATGGAACACTATTCTTGTTTTGTGATGACTAATTGTCGCGGTTTCGAGTGAAATCTGGTAACATTTATGATTTCATTCCTTGGATGTCTGATATTCTATATGCTGTTCATAATTTTTGTTTTATAATGTTTTTGGTTATGAACTTTGTCCCATGACAGGATTAGCACTACCTTGATCAAAATTTTTAAACGAGTCTCGTTGTTTCTTTGTAAATGAGTACGGAAGACTATTACTGTTTTGTGATGACTAACTGTTGCCTTTTCTATTGCAATCTTGTAAGATTTACAATATCCTACCTTAAGTGTCTAATATGCTATTTGCTGTTTGTTGTTGTTTCAGCTTGATTTATTGGGTCCTGAACTTTGACAAATGACTGATTTAGTGCTACTGTGATTCAGACTTTCTTGCGCATTTCTTCTCTAAAAGAGTTTGTAAAACTTTTCATTTTTTTGTGATCATTAATTGTCGCGGCTTCCAGTGAAATCTGGTAAGATCTATGATTTCATTCCTTGGATGTCTGATATTCAATATGCTGTTTATTGTTTTGATCTTCGGCCCATTACAGTATTAGCGCTATCGTGATGAAAATCTTTTAAGCGAGTCTCTTTGTTTCTTTGTAAATGAGTATGGAACACTATTCTTGTTTTGTGATGACTAATTGTCGCGGTTTCGAGTGAAATCTGGTAACATTTATGATTTCATTCCTTGGATGTCTGATATTCTATATGCTGTTTATAGTTTTTGTTTTATAATGTTTTTGGTTGTGAACTTTGTCCCATGACAGGATTAGCACTACCTTGATCAAAATTTTTAAACGAGTCTCGTTGTTTCTTTGTAAATGAGTATGGAAGACTATTACTGTTTTTGATGACTAACTGTTGCGGTTTTCATTGAAATCTTGTAAGATTTACAATATCCTACCTTAAATGTCTAATATGCTATTTGCTGTTTGTTGTTGTTTCAGCTTGATTTATTGGGTCCTGAACTTTGACAAATGACTGATTTAGTGCTACTGTGATTCAGACTTTCTTGCGCATTTCTTCTCTAAATGAGTTTGTAAAACTTTTCATTTTTTTGTGATCATTAATTGTCGCGGCTTCCACTGAAATCTGGTAAGATTTATGATTTCATTCCTTGGATGTCTGATATTCGATATGTTGTTTATTGTTTTTTTTCAAGATGTTTTTGGTTATGAACTTCGGCCCATGACAGGATTAGCTACCTTGATCGAAAGTTTTTAAGTGAGTCTCGTTGTTTCTTTGTAAATGAGTATGGAAGAATATTCTTGTTTTGTGATGACTAACTGTCGCTGTTTCCAGTGAAATCTGGTAAGATTTATGATTTCCTTCCTTGGATGTCTGATATTCTATATGCTATTTATAGTTTTTGTTTTATAATGTTTTTGGTTATTAACTTCGACCAATGACAGGATTAGAGCTACCGTGATCAAAAGGTTTTAATCGTGTCTTGTTGCTTCTTTGTAAATGAGTATGGAAGACTATTCTTGTTTTGTGATGACTAATTGTCGCGGTTTCCAGTGAAATCTGGTAACATTTATGATTTCATTCCTTGGATGTCTGATATTCTATATGCTGTTTATAGTTTTTGTTTTATAATGTTTTTGGTTATGAACTTTGTCCCATGACAGGATTAGCACTACCTTGATCAAAATTTTTAAACGAGTCTCGTTGTTTCTTTGTAAATGAGTATGGAAGACTATTACTGTTTTGTGATGACTAACTGTTTCCGTTTCTATTGCAATCTTGTAAGATTTACAATATACTACCTTAAATGTCCAATATGCTATATGCTGTTTGTTGTTGTTTCAGCTTGATTTATTGGGTCCTGAACTTTGACAAATGACTGATTTAGTGCTACTGTGATTCAGACTTTCTTGCGCATTTCTTCTCTAAATGAGTTTGTAAAACTTTTCATTTTTTTGTGATCATTAATTGTCGCGGCTTCCAGTGAAATCTGGTAAGATCTATGATTTCATTCCTTGGATGTCTGATATTCAATATGCTGTTTATTGTTCTGATCTTCGGCCCATGATAGGATTAGCTACCTTGATCAAAAGTTTTTAAGTGAGTCTCGTTGTTTCTTTGTAAATGAGTATGGAAGAATATTCTTGTTTTGTGATGACTAACTGTCGCGGTTTCCAGTGAAATCTGGTAAGACTTATGATTTCCTTCCTTGGATGTCTGATATTCTATATGCTATTTATAGTTTTTGTTTTATAATGTTTTTGGTTATTAACTTCGACCAATGACAGGATTAGAGCTACCGTGATCAAAAGTTTTTAATCGAGTCTTGTTGCTTCTTTGTAAATGAGTATGGAAGACTATTCTTGTTTTGTGATGACTAATTGTCGCGGTTTCCAGTGAAATCTGGTAAGATTTATGATTTCCTTCCTTGGATGTCTGATATTCTATATGCTATTTATAGTTTTTGTTTTATAATGTTTTTGGTTATTAACTTCGACCAATGACAGGATTAGCACTACCTTGATCAAAATTTTTAAACGAGTCTCGTTGTTTCTTTGTAAATGAGTATGGAAGACTATTACTGTTTTGTGATGACTAACTGTTTCCGTTTCTATTGCAATCTTGTAAGATTTACAATATACTACCTTAAATGTCCAATATGCTATATGCTGTTTGTTGTTGTTTCAGCTTGATTTATTGGGTCCTGAACTTTGACAAATGACTGATTTAGTGCTACTGTGATTCAGACTTTCTTGCGCATTTCTTCTCTAAATGAGTTTGTAAAACTTTTCATTTTTTTGTGATCATTAATTGTCGCGGCTTCCAGTGAAATCTGGTAAGATCTATGATTTCATTCCTTGGATGTCTGATATTCAATATGCTGTTTATTGTTTTGATCTTCGGCCCATGACAGGATTAGCTACCTTGATCAAAAGTTTTTAAGTGAGTCTCGTTGTTTCTTTGTAAATGAGTATGGAAGAATATTCTTGTTTTGTGATGACTAACTGTCGCGGTTTCCAGTGAAATCTGGTAAGATTTATGATTTCCTTCCTTGGATGTCTGATATTCTATATGCTATTTATAGTTTTTGTTTTATAATGTTTTTGGTTATTAACTTCGACCAATGACAGGATTAGAGCTACCGTGATCAAAAGTTTTTAATCGAGTCTTGTTGCTTCTTTGTAAATGAGTATGGAAGACTATTCTTGTTTTGTGATGACTAATTGTCGCGGTTTCCAGTGAAATCTGGTAACATTTATGATTTCATTCCTTGGATGTCTGATATTCTATATGCTGTTTATAGTTTTTGTTTTATAATGTTTTTGGTTATGAACTTTGTCCCATGACAGGATTAGCACTACCTTGATCAAAATTTTTAAACGAGTCTCTTTGTTTCTTTGTAAATGAGTATGGAACACTTTTCTTGTTTTGTGATGACTAATTTTCGCGGTTTCTAGTGAAATCTGGTAAGATTTATGATTTCATTCCTTGTTTGTCTGATATTCGATATTTTGTTTATTGTTTTTTTTCAAGATGTTTTTGGTTATGAACTTCGGCCCATGACGGGATTAGCTACCTTGATCAAAAGTTTTTAAGTGAGTCTCGTTGTTTCTTTGTAAATGAGTATGGAAGAATATTCTTGTTTTGTGATGACTAACTGTCGCGGTTTCCAGTGAAATCTGGTAAGATTTATGATTTCCTTCCTTGGATGTCTGATATTCTATATGCTATTTATAGTTTTTGTTTTATAATGTTTTTGGTTATGAACTTCGACCCATGACAGGATTAGAGCTACCGTGATCAGAAGCTTTTAAGCGAGTCTTGTTGCTTCTTTGTAAATGAGTATGGAAGACTATTCTTGTTTTGTGATGAGTAATTGTCGCGGTTTCCAGTGAAATCTGTTAACATTTATGATTTCTTTCCTTGGATGTCTGATATTCTATATGCTGTTTATAGTTTTTGTTTTATAATTTTTTTGGTTATGAACTTTGTCCCATGATAGGGTTTGCACTACCGTGATCAAAAGTTTTCAAGCGAGGCTCGTTGTTTCTTTGTAAATGAGTATGGAAGACTATTCGTGTTTTGTGATGACTAACTGTCGCGGTTTCCAGCGAAATCTGGTAAGATTTATGATTTTTTTCCTTGGATGTCTGATATTCAATATGCTGTTTATTTTTTTTATTTTATGATGTTTTTGGTAATGAACTTCGGCCATGACAGGATTAGCTACCTTGATCAAAAGTTTTTAAGTGAGTCTCGTTGTTTCTTTGTAAATGAGTTTGGAAGAGTATTCTTGTTTTGTGATGACTAACTGTCGCGGTTTCCAGTGAAATCTGGTAAGATCTATGATTTCATTCCTTGGATGTCTGATATTCAATATGCTGTTTTTTGTTTTGATCTTCGGCCCATTACAGGATTAGCGCTATCGTGATGAAAATCTTTTAAGCGAGTCTCTTTGTTTCTTTGTAAATGAGTATGGAACACTATTCTTGTTTTGTGATGACTAATTGTCGCGGTTTCCAGTGAAATCTGGTAAGATTTATGATTTCATTCCTTGGATGTCTGATATTCGATATGCTGTTTATTTTTTTTATTTCAAGATGTTTTTGGTTATGAACTTCGGCCATGACAGGATTAGCTACCTTGATCAAAAGTTTTTAAGTGAGTCTCGTTGTTTCTTTGTAAATGAGTTTGGAAGAGTATTCTTGTTTTGTGATGACTAACTGTCGCGGTTTCCAGTGAAATCTGGTAAGATTTATGATTTCCTTCCTTGGATGTCTGATATTCTATATGCTGTTTATAGTTTTTGTTTTATAATGTTTTTGGTTATGAACTTCGACCCATGACAGGATTAGAGCTACCGTGATCAAAAGTTTTTAAGTGAGTCTCGTTGCTTCTTTGTAAATGAGTATGGAAGACTTCTTGTTTTGTGATGAGTAACTGTCGCGGTTTCCAGTGAAATCTGGTAACATTTATGATTTCATTCCTTGGATGTCTGATATTCTATATGCTGTTTATAGTTTTTGTTTTATAATGTTTTTGGTTATGAACTTTGTCCCATGACAGGATTAGCACTACCTTGATCAAAATTTTTAAACGAGTCTCGTTGTTTCTTTGTAAATGAGTATGGAAGACTATTACTGTTTTGTGATGACTAACTGTTGCCGTTTCTATTGCAATCTTGTAAGATTTACAATATCCTACCTTAAATGTCTAATATGCAATTTGCTGTTTGTTGTTGTTTCAGCTTGGTTTATTGGGTCCTGAACTTTGACAAATGACTGATTTAGTGCTACTGTGATTCAGACTTTCTTGCGCATTGCTTCTCTAAATGAGTTTGTAAAACTTTTCATTTTTTTGTGATCATTAATTGTCGCGGCTTCCAGTGAAATCTGGTAAGATCTATGATTTCATTCCTTGGATGTCTGATATTCAATATGCTGTTTATTGTTTTGATCTTCGGCCCATTACAGGATTAGCGCTATCGTGATGAAAATCTTTTAAGCGAGTCTCTTTGTTTCTTTGTAAATGAGTATGGAACACTATTCTTGTTTTGTGATGACTAATTGTCGCGGTTTCCAGTGAAATCTGGAAAGATTTATGATTTCATTCCTCGGATGTCTGATATTCGATATGTTGTTCATTGTTTTTTTTCAAGATGTTTTTGGTTATGAACTTCGGCCCATGACAGGATTAGCTACCTTGATCAAAAGTTTTTAAGTGAGTCTCGTTGTTTCTTTGTAAATGAGTATGGAAGAGTATTCTTATTTTGTGATGACTAACTGTCGCGGTTTCCAGTGAAATCTGGTAAGATTTAAGATTTCCTTCCTTGGATGTCTGATATTCTATATGCTATTTATAGTTTTTGTTTTATAATGTTTTTGGTTATGAACTTCGACCCATGACAGGATTAGAGCTACCGTGATCAAAAGGTTTTAAGCGAGTCTCGTTGCTTCTTTGTAAATGAGTATGGAAGACTATTCTTGTTTTGTGATGAGTAACTGTCGCGGTTTCCAGTGAAATCTGTTAACATTTATGATTTCTTTCCTTGGATGTCTGATATTCTATATGCTGTTTATAGTTTTTGTTTTATAATGTTTTTGGTTATGAACTTTGTCCCATGATAGGATTAGCACTACCGTGATCAAAAGTTTTCAAGCGAGTCTCGTTGTTTCTTTGTAAATGAGTATGGAAGACTATTCGTGTTTTGTGATGACTAACTGTCGCGGTTTCCAGCGAAATCTGGAAAGATTTATGATTTCTTTCCTTGGATGTCTGATATTCAATATGCTGTTTATTTTTTTTTATTTTATGATGTTTTTGGTAATGAACTTCGGCCCATGACAGGATTAGCTACCTTAATCAAAAGTTTTTAAGCGAGTCTTTTTGTTTCTTTGTAAATGAGTATGGAAGACTATTACTGTTTTGTGATGACTAACTGTTGCGGTTTTCATTGAAATCTTGTAAGATTTACCATATCCTACCTTAAATGTCTAATATGCTATTTGCTGTTTGTTGTTGTTTCAGCTTGATTTATGTGGTCCTGAACTTTGGCAAATGACTGTTTAGCGCTACTGTGATTCAGACTTTCTTGCGCATTTTTTCTGTAAATGAGTTTGTAAAACGTTTCATTTTTTGTGATGACTAATTGTCGCGGTTTCCAGTGAAATCTGGTAAGATCTATGATTTCTTTCCTTGGATGTCTGATATTCAATATGCTGTTTATTGTTTTTATTTTATGATGTTTTTGGTAATGAACTTCGGCCCATGACAGGATTAGCTACCTTAATCAAAAGTTTTTAAGCGAGTCTCGTTGTTTCTTTGTAAATGAGTATGGAAGACTATTACTGTTTTGTGATGACTAAATGTTG
Source organism: Convolutriloba macropyga (assembly GCF_964194025.1). Classification (NCBI taxonomy): domain Eukaryota; kingdom Metazoa; phylum Xenacoelomorpha; order Acoela; family Convolutidae; genus Convolutriloba; species Convolutriloba macropyga. The sequence continues at coordinate 26,971,711 of NC_134474.1, read as the reverse complement.
CGGTTTCCATTGAAATCTTGTAAGATTTACCATATCCTACCTTAAATGTCTAATATGCTATTTGCTGTTTGTTGTTTCAGCTTGATTTCTTTGGTCCTGAACTTTGACAAATGACTGATTTAGCGGTACTGTGATTAAAGCTTTCTAGCGCATTTCTTTTTTCTGTAAATGAGTTTGTAAAACTATTCATTTTTTGTGATGACTAAGTGTCGCGGTTTCCAGTGAAATCTGGTAAGATCTATGATTTCATTGCTTGGATGTCTGATCTTCAATATGCTGTTTATTGTTTGTTTTATGATGTTTTTGGTTATGAACTTCGAACCATGACAGGATTAGCGCTATCGTGATGAAAATTTTTTAAGTGAGTCTCTTTGTTTCTTTGTAAATGAGTATGGGAGACTATTCTGGTTTTGTGATTACTAATTGTTGCGGTTTCCAGTGAAATCTGGTAAGATTTATGATTTCATTCTTTGGATGTCTGATATTCTATATGCTGTTTATTGTTTTTTTTTATGATGTTTTTGGTTATGAACTTCGGCCCATGACTGGATTAGCTACCTTGATCAAAATTTTTTAAGCGAGTCTCGTTGTTTCTTTGTAAATGAGTATGGCAGACTATCATTGTTTTGTGATGACTAACTGTTTCGGTTTCCATTGAAATCTTGTAAGATTTACCATATCCTACCTTATTATGCTATTTGCTGTTTGTTGTTTCAGCTTGATTTATTTGGTCCTGAACTTTGACAATTGACTGATTTAGCGCTACTGTGGTTCAGGCTTTCTAGCGCATTTCTTTTCTGTAAACGAGTTTGTAAAACTTCTCATTTTTTTGTGATGACTAATTGTCGCGGTTTCCAGTGAAATCTGGTAAGATCTATGATTTCATTCCTTGGATGTCCGATATTCAATATGCTGTTTATTGTTTTTGTTTCAGGATGTTTTTTGTTATGAATTCGGCCCATGGCAGGATTAGCGCTATCGTGATGAAAATCTGTTAAGCGAGTCTCTTTGTTTCGTTGTAAATGAGTATGGAAGACTATTCTTGTTTTGTGATGACTAACTGTCGCGGTTTCCTGTGAAATCTGGTAGGATTTATGGTTTCTTTCCTTGGTTGTCTGATATTCTATATGCTGTTAATTGTTTGTTTTGTGATGTTTTTGGTTATGAACTTAGACCCATGACAGGATTAGCACTACCGTGATCAAATTTTTTAAGTGAGTCTAATATGCTATTTGCTGTTTGTTGTTGTTGTTTCAGCTTGATTTAGTTGGTCCGGAACTTTGACAAATGACTGATTTAGCGCTACTGTGATTCAGGCTTTCTAGCGCATTTATTTTTTCTGTAAATGAGTTTGTAAAACTATTCATTTTTTGTGATGAATAATTGTCGCGGTTTCCAGTGAAATCTGATTAAGATCTATGATTTCATTCCTTGGATGTCTGATATTCAATATGCTGTTTATTGTTTTTGTTTTATGATGTTTTTGGTTATGAACTTCGGCCAATGACAAGATTAGCGCTATCGTGATGAAAATCTTTTAAGCGAGTCTCTTTGTTTCCTTGTAAATGAGTATGGAAGACTATTCTTGTTTTATGATGACTAACTGTTGCGGTTTCCTGTGAAATCTGGTAAGATTTATGATTTCATTCCTTGGATGTCTGATATTCTATATGCTGTTAATTGTTTGTTTTATGATGTTTTTGGTTATGAATTTCGACCCATGACAGGATGAGCACTACCGTGATCAAAATTTTTAAGCGAGTCTCGTTGTTTCTTTGTAATTGAGTATGGAAGACTCTTACTGTATTGTGATTACTAACTGTTGCGGTTTTCATTGAAATCTTGTAAGATTTACCATATACTACCTTAAATTTCTAATATGCTATTTGCTGTTTGTTGTTGTTTCAGCTTGATTTAGTTGGCCCTGAACTTTGACAAATGACTGATTTAGCGCTACTGTGATTCATGCTTTCTAGCGCATTTCTTTTTCTGTAAATGAGTTTGTAAAACTAATCATTTTTTGCGATGACTAATTGTCGCGGTTTCCAGTGAAATCTGGTAAGATCTATGATTTCATTCCTTGGATGTCTGATATTCAATATGCTGGTTATTGTTTGTTTTATGATGTTTTTGGTTATGAACCTCGACCCATGACAAGATTAGCACTACCGTGATCAAAATTTTTAAACGAGTCTTGTTGTTTCTTTGTAAATGAGTATGGAAGACTATTACTGTTTTGTGATGACTAACTGTTGCGGTTTCCATTGAAATCTTGTAAGATTCACCATATCCTACCTTAAATGTCTATTATGCTATTTGCTGTTTGTTGTTTCAGCTTGATTTCTTTGGTCCTGAACTTTGACAAATGACTGATTTAGCGCTACTGTTATTCAGGCTTTCTAGCGCATTTCTTTTTCTGTAAATGAGTTTGTAAAACTATTCATTTTTTGTGATGACTAATTGTCGCGGTTTCCAGTGAAATCTGGTAAGATCTATGATTTCATTCCTTGGATGTCTGATATTCAATATGTTGGTTATTGTTTTTGTTTTATGATGTTTTTGGTTATGAACTTCGGCTCATGACAGGATTAGCGTTGTCGTGATGAAAATCTTTTAAGCGAGTCTCTTTGTTTCGTTGTAAATGAGTATGGAAGACTATTCTTGTTTTATGATGACTAACTGTCGCGGTTTCCTGTGAAATCTGGTAAGATTTATGATTTCATTCCTTGGATGTCTGATATTCTATATGCTGTTAATTGTTTGATTTATGATGTTTTTGGTTTTGAACTTCGACCCATGACACGATTAGCACTACCGTGATCAAAATTTTTAAGCGAGTCTCGTTGTTTTTTTGTAAATGAGTATGGAAAACTATTACTGTTTTTGATGACTAATTGTCGCGGTTTCCAGTGAAATCTGGTAAGATCTATGATTTCATTCCTTGGATGTCTGATATTCAATATGCTGGTTATTGTTTTTGTTTTATGATGTTTTTGGTTATGAACTTCGGCTCATGACAGGATTAGCGTTGTCGTGATGAAAATCTTTTAAGCGAGTCTCTTTGTTTCGTTGTAAATGAGTATGGAAGACTATTCTTGTTTTATGATGACTAACTGTCGCGGTTTCCTGTGAAATCTGGTAAGATTTATGATTTCATTCCTTGGATGTCTGATATTCTATATGCTGTTAATTGTTTGATTTATGATGTTTTTGGTTTTGAACTTCGACCCATGACACGATTAGCACTACCGTGATCAAAATTTTTAAGCGAGTCTCGTTGTTTTTTTGTAAATGAGTATGGAAAACTATTACTGTTTTTGATGACTAACTGTTGCGGTTTCCATTGAAATCTTGTAAGATTTACCATATACTACCTTAAATGTCTAATATGCTATTTGCTGTTTGTTGTTGTTTCAGTTTGATTTATTTGGTCCTGAACTTTGACAAATGACTGATTTAGCGCTACTGTGATTCAAGCTTTCTAGCGCATTTCTTTTTTCTGTAAATGAGTTTGTAAAACTATTCATTTTTTGATGACTAATTGTCGCGGTTTGCAGTGAAATCTGGTAAGATCTATGATTTCATTCCTTGGATGTCTGATATTCAATATGCTGTTTATTGTTTTCGTTTCATGATGTTTTTGGTTATGAACTTCGGCTCATGACAGGATTAGCGCTATCGTGATGAAAATCTTTTAAGCGAGTCTCTTTGTTTCGTTGTAAATGAGTATGGAAGACTATTCTTGTTTTATGATGACTAACTGTCGCGGTTTCCTGTGAAATCTGGTAAGATTTATGATTTCATTCCTTGGATGTCTGATGTTCTATATGCTGTTAATTGTTCGATTTATGATGTTTTTGGTTTTGAACTTCGACCCATGACAGGATTAGCACTACCGTGATCAAAATTTTTAAGCGAGTCTCGTTGTGTTTTTGTAAATGAGTATGGAAAACTATTACTGTTTTTGATGACTAACTGTTGCGGTTTCCATTGAAATCTTGTAAGATTTACCATATACTACCTTAAATGTCTAATATGCTATTTGCTGTTTGTTGTTGTTTCAGTTTGATTTATTTGGTTCTGAACTTTGACAAATGACTGATTTCGCGCTACTGTGATTCAAGCTTTCTAGCGCATTTCTTTTTTCTGTAAATGAGTTTGTAAAACTATTCATTTTTTGATGACTAATTGTCGCGGTTTGCAGTGAAATCTGGTAAGATCTATGATTTCATTCCTTGGATGTCTGATATTCAATATGCTGTTTATTGTTTTCGTTCCATAATGTTTTTGGTTATGAACTTCGGCTCATGACAGGATTAGCGCTATCGTGATGAAAATCTTTTAAGCGAGTCTCTTTGTTTCGTTGTAAATGAGTATGGAAGACTATTCTTGTTTTATGATGACTAACTGTCGCGGTTTCCTGTGAAATCTGGTAAGATTTATGATTTCATTCCTTGGATGTCTGATATTCTATATGCTGTTAATTGTTTGATTTATGATGTTTTTGGTTTTGAACTTCGACCCATGACAGGATTAGCACTACCTTGATCAAAATTTTTAAGCGAGTCTCGTTGTTTCTTTGTGAATGAGTATGGAAAACTATTACTGTTTTTGATGACTAACTGTTGCGGTTTCCATTGAAATCTTGTAAGATTTACCATATACTACCTGAAATGTCTAATATGCTATTTGCTGTTTGTTGTTGTTTCAGTTTGATTTATTTGGTCCTGAACTTTGACAAATGACTGATTTAGCGCTACTGTGATTCAAGCTTTCTAGCGCATTTCTTTTTTCTGTAAATGAGTTTGTAAAACTATTCATTTTTTGATGACTAATTGTCGCGGTTTGCAGTGAAATCTGGTAAGATCTATGATTTCATTCCTTGGATGTCTGATATTCAATATGCTGTTTATTGTTTTCGTTTCATGATGTTTTTGGTTATGAACCTCGGCCCATGACAGGATGAGCGCTACCGTGATGAAAATCTTTTAAGCGAGTCTCTTTGTTTCTTTGTAAATGAGTATGGAAGACTATTCTTGTTTTGTGATGACTAACTGTCGTGGTTTCCTGTGAAATCTGGTAAGATCTATGATTTCATTCCTTGGATGTCTGATATTCAATATGCTGTTTATTGTTTTCGTTTCATGATGGTTTTGGTTATGAACTTCGGCCCATGACAGGATTAGCGCTATCGTGATGAAAATCTTTTAAGCGAGCCTCTTTGTTTCTTTGTAAATGAGTATGGAAGACTATTCTTGTTTTATGATGACTAACTGTCGCGGTTTCCTGTGAAATCTGGTAAGATTTATGATTTCATTCCTTGGATGTCTGATATTCTATATGCTGTTAATTGTTTGTTTTATGATGTTTTTGGTTATGAACTTCGACCCATGACAGGATTAGCACTACCGTGATGAAAATCTTTTAAGCGAGTCTCTTTGTTTCTTTGTAAATGAGTATGGAAGACTATTCTTGTTTTGTGATGACTAACTGTCGTGGTTTCCTGTGAAATCTGGTAAGATCTATGATTTCATTCCTTGGATGTCTGATATTCAATATGCTGTTTATTGTTTTCGTTTCATGATGGTTTTGGTTATGAACTTCGGCCCATGACAGGATTAGCGCTATCGTGATGAAAATCTTTTAAGCGAGTCTCTTTGTTTCTTTGTAAATGAGTATGGAAGACTATTCTTGTTTTATGATGACTAACTGTCACGGTTTCCTGTGAAATCTGGTAAGATTTATGATTTCATTCCTTGGATGTCTGATTTTCAATATGCTGTTTATTGTTTTCGTTTCATGATGGTTTTGGTTATGAACTTCGGCCCATGACAGGATTAGCGCTATCGTGATGAAAATCTTTTAAGCGAGTCTCTTTGTTTCTTTGTAAATGAGTATGGAAGACTATTCTTGTTTTATGATGACTAACTGTCGCGGTTTCCTGTGAAATCTGGTAAGATCTATGATTTCATTCCTTGGATGTCTGATATTCAATATGGTGTTTATTGTTTTCGTTTCATGATGTTTTTGGTTATAAACTTCGGCCCATGACAGGATTAGTGCTATCGTGATGAAAATCTTTAAGCGATTCTCTTTGTTTCGATGTAAATGAGTATGGAAGACTATTCTTGTTTTATGATGACTAACTGTCGCGGTTTCCTGTGAAATCTGGTAAGATTTATGATTTCATTCCTTGGATGTCTGATATTCTATATGCTGTTAATTGTTTGATTTATGATGTTTTTGGTTTTGAACTTCGACCCATGACAGGATTAGCACTACCGTGATCAAAATTTTTAAGCGAGTCTCGTTTCTTTGTGAATGAGTATGGAAAACTTTTACTGTTTTTGATGACTAACTGTTGCGGTTTCCATTGAAATCTTGTAAGATTTACCATATACTACCTTAAATGTCTAATATGCTATTTGCTGTTTGTTGTTGTTTCAGTTTGATTTATTTTGTCCTGAACTTTGACAAATGACTGATTTAGCGCTACTGTGATTCAAGCTTTCTAGCGCATTTCTTTTTTCTGTGAATGAGTTTGTAAAACTATTCATTTTTTGATGACTAATTGTCGCGGTTTGCAGTGAAATCTGGTAAGATCTATGATTTCATTCCTTGGATGTCTAATATTCAATATGCTGTTTATTGTTTTCGTTTCATGATGTTTTTGGTTATGAACCTCGGCCCATGACAGGTTGAGCGCTATCGTGATGAATATCTTTTAAGCGAGTCTGTTTGTTTCTTTGTAAATGAGTATGGAAAACTATTCTTGTTTTGTGATGACTAACTGTCGTGGTTTCCTGTGAAATCTGGTAAGATCTATGATTTCATTCCTTGGATGTCTGATATTCAATATGCTGTTTATTGTTTTCGTTTGATGATGGTTTTGGTTATGAACTTCGGCCCATGACAGGATTAGCGCTATCGTGATGAAAATCTTTTAAGCGAGTCTCTTTGTTTCTTTGTAAATGAGTATGGAAGACTATTCTTGTTTTATGATGACTAACTGTCGCGGTTTCCTGTGAAATCTGGTAAGATTTATGATTTCATTCCTTGGATGTCTGATATTCTATATGCTGTTAATTGTTTGTTTTATGATGTTTTTGGTTATGAACTTCGACCCATGACAGGATTAGCACTACCGTGATCAAAATTTTTAAGCGAGCCTCGTTGTTTCTTTGTAAATGAGTTTGGAAGACTATTACTGTTTTTGATGACTAACTGTTGCGGTTTCCATTGAAATCTTGTAAGATTTACCATATACTACCTTAAATGTCTAATATGCCATTTGCTGTTTGTTGTTGTTTCAGTTTGATTTATTTGGTCCTGAACTTTGACAAATGACTGATTTAGCGCTACTGTGATTCAAGCTTTCTAGCGCATTTCTGTTTTCTGTAAATGAGTTTGTAAAACTATTCATTTTTTGTGATGACTAATTGTCATGGTTTCCAGTGAAATCTGGTAAGATCTATGATTTCATTCCTTGGATGTCTCATATTCAATATGCTGTTTATTGTTTTTGTTTCATGATGTTTTTGGTTATGAACTTCGGCCCATGACAGGATGAGCGCTATCGTGATGAAAATCTTTTAAGCGAGTCTCTTTGTTTCTTTGTAAATGAGTATGGAAGACTATTCTTGTTTTGTGATGACTAACTGTCGTGGTTTCCTGTGAAATCTGGTAAGATCTATGATTTCATTCCTTGTATGTCTGATATTCAATATGCTGTTTATTGTTTTCGTTTCATGATGTTTTTGGTTATGAACTTCGGCCCATGACAGGATTAGCGCTATCGTGTTGAAAATCTTTTAAGCGAGTCTCTTTGTTTCTTTGTAAATGAGTATGGAAGACTATTCGTGTTTTATGATGACTAACTGTCGCGGTTTCCTGTGAAATCTGGTAAGATTTATGATTTCATTCCTTGGATGTCTGATATTCTATATGCTGTTAATTGTTTGTTTTATGATGTTTTTGGTTATGAACTTCGACCCATGACAGGATTAGCACTACCGTGATCAAAATTTTTAAGCGAGTCTCGTTGTTTCTTTGTAAATGAGTATGGAAGACTATTACTGTTTTTGATGACTAACTGTTGCGGTTTCCATTGAAATCGTAAGATTTACCATATACTACCTTAAATGTCTATGCTATTTGCTGTTTGTTGTTGTTTCAGTTTGATTTATTTGGTCCTGAACTTTGACAAATGACTGATTTAGCGCTACTGTGATTCAAGCTTTCTAGCGCATTTCTGTTTTCTGTAAATGAGTTTGTAAAACTATTCATTTTTTGTGATGACTAATTGTCATGGTTTCCAGTGAAATCTGGTAAGATCTATGATTTCATTCCTTGGATGTCTCATATTCAATATGCTGTTTATTGTTTTCGTTTCATGATGTTTTTGATTTTGAGCTTCGGCCCGTGACAGGATTAGCGCTATCGTGATGAAAATCTTTTAAGCGAGTCTCTTTGTTTCTTTGTAAATGAGTATGGAAGACTATTCTTGTTTTATGATGACTAACTGTCGCGGTTTCCTGTGAAATCTGGTAAGATTTATGATTTCATTCCTTGGATGTCTGATATTCAATATGCTGTTTATTGTTTGTATTTCATGATGTTTTTGGTTATGAACCTCGGCCCATGACAGGATGAGCGCTATCGTGATGAAAATCTTTTAAGCGAGTCTCATTGTTTCTTTGTAAATGAGTATGGAAGACTATTCTTGTTTTGTGATGACTAACTGTCGTGTTTTCCTGTGAAATCTGGTAAGATCTGTGATTTCATTCCTTGGATGTCTGTTATTCAATATGCTGGTTATTGTTTTTGTTTTATGATGTTTTTGGTTATGAACTTCGGCTCATGACAGGATTAGCGCTATCGTGATGAAAATCTTTTAAGCGAGTCTCTTTGTTCCTTTGTAAATGAGTATGGAAGACTATTCTTGTTTTGTTATGACTAACTGTTGCGGTTTCCATTGTAATCTTGTAAGATTTACCATATACTACCTTTAATGTCTAATATGCTATTTGCTGTTTGTTGTTGTTTCAGTTTGATTTATTTGCTCCTGAACTTTGACAAATGACTGATTTAGCGCTACTGTGATTCAAGCTTTCTATTGCATTTCTTTTTTCTCTAAATGAGTTTGTAAAACTATTCATTTTTTGATGACTAATTGTCGCGGTTTCCAGTGAAATCTGGTAAGATCTATGATTTCATTCCTTGGATGTCTCATATTCAATATGCTGTTTATTGTTTTCGTTTCATGATGTTTTTGGTTTTGAGCTTCGGCCCGTGACAGGATTAGCGCTATCGTGATGAAAATCTTTTAAGCGAGTCTCTTTGTTTCTTTGTAAATGAGTATGGAAGACTATTCTTGTTTTATGATGACTAACTGTCGCGGTTTCCTGTGAAATCTGGTAAGATTTATGATTTCATTCCTTGGATGTCTGATATTCAATATGCTGTTTATTGTTTGTATTTCATGATGTTTTTGGTTATGAACCTCGGCCCATGACAGGATGAGCGCTATCGTGATGAAAATCTTTTAAGCGAGTCTCATTGTTTCTTTGTAAATGAATATGGAAGACTATTCTTGTTTTGTGATGACTAACTGTCGTGTTTTCCTGTGAAATCTGGTAAGATCTATGATTTCATTCCTTGGATGTCTGTTATTCAATATGCTGGTTATTGTTTTTGTTTTATGATGTTTTTGGTTATGAACTTCGGCTCATGACAGGATTAGCGCTATCGTGATGAAAATCTTTTAAGCGAGTCTCTTTGTTCCTTTGTAAATGAGTATGGAAGACTATTCTTGTTTTGTGATGACTAACTGTTGCGGTTTCCATTGTAATCTTGTAAGATTTACCATATACTACCTTTAATGTCTAATATGCTATTTGCTGTTTGTTGTTGTTTCAGTTTGATTTATTTGCTCCTGAACTTTGACAAATGACTGATTTAGCGCTACTGTGATTCAAGCTTTCTATTGCATTTCTTTTTTCTCTAAATGAGTTTGTAAAACTATTCATTTTTTGATGACTAATTGTCGCGGTTTCCAGTGAAATCTGGTAAGATCTATGATTTCATTCCTTGGATGTCTGATATTCAATATGCTGTTTATTGTTTTCATTTCATGATGTTTTTGGTTATGAACCTCGGCCCATGACAGGATGAGCGCTATCGTGATGAAAATCTTTTAAGCGAGTCTCTTTGTTTCTTTGTAAATGAGTATGGAAGACTATTCTTGTTTTGTGATGACTAACTGTCGTGGTTTCCTGTGAAATCTGTTAAGATCTATGATTTCATTCCTTTGATGTCTGATATTCAATATGCTGTTTATTGTTTTCGTTTCATGATGTTTTTGGTTTTGAACTTCGGCCCATGACAGGATTAGCGCTATCGTGATGAAAATCTTTTAAGCGAGTCTCTTTGTTTCTTTGTAAATGAGTATGGAAGACTATTCTTGTTTTATGATGACTAACTGTTGCGGTTTCCTTTGAAATCTGGTAAGATTTATGATTTCATTCCTTGGATGTCTGATATTCTATATGCTGTTAATTGTTTGATTTTTGATGTTTTTGGTTTTGAACTTCGACCCATGAAAGGATTAGCGGTACCGTGATCAAAAGTTTTTAAGCGAGTCTCGTTTCTTTGTAATTGAGTATGGAAGACTTTTCTTTTTTGTGATGACAAACTGTCGCGGTTTCCTTTGAAATCTGGTGAGATTTATGATTTATTTCCTTGGATGTCTGATATTCAATATGCTGTTTATTGTTTTCGTTTCATGATGTTTTTGTTTATGAACTTCGGCCCATGACAGGATTAGCGCTATCGTGTTGAAAATCTTTTAAGCGAGTCTCTTTGTTTCTTTTTAAATGAGTATGGAAGACTATTCTTGTTTTATGATGACTAACTGTCGCGGTTTCCTGTGAAATCTGGTAAGATTTATGATTTCATTCCTTATATGTCTGATATTCAATATGCTGTTTATTGTTTTCGTTTCATGATGTTTTTGGTTATGAACTTGGGCCCATGACAGGATTAGCGCTTGCGTGATCGAAAGTTTTTAAGCGCGTCTCGTTTCTTTGTAATTGAGTATGGAAGACTATTCTTTTTTTTTGTGATGACCAACTGTCGCGGTTTCCCTTGAAATCTGGTGAGATTTATGATTCTTTCCCTTGATGTCTGATATTCTAAATGCTGCTTATCGTTTTTTATTGATGATGTTTTTGGTTATGAACTTCGGCCCATTACAGGATTATTGCTACTGTGATCAGGAGTTTTTATGATGACTAATTGTCGGGGTTTCCCTTGAAATCTTGAAAGATTTATGCTTTCCTTCCTTGAATGTCTAATATGCTATTTGCTTTTTGTTGTTGTTTCAGTTTGATTTATTTGGTCCTGAACTTAGACAAAAGACTGGTTTTGCGCTTTTGTGATTCAGGCTTTCTAGCGCTTTTTTTTTCGGTAAATGAGTTTGTAAAAATATTCATTTTTTGTGATGACTGATTGTCGCGGTCTCCAGTGAACTCTGGTAAGACTTCATTCCTTGAATATCCGATATTATTTATACTTTACTGTTTTTTCTTGAGTTTTATGGTTATGAATTTTGGTGAATGACAGGATTAGCGCTACCGTGATCAGTTTTTAAGCGCGTCTCGTGTTTCTTTGTAATTTAGTATGGAAGACTTCTCTTTTTTTGTGATGACTAACTGTCACGGTTTCCATTGAAATCCAGTAAGATTTTTGATTTCATTCCTTATATGTCTGATATTCAATATGCTGTTTATTGTTTTCGTTTCATGATGTTTTTGGTTATGAACTTGGGCCCATGACAGGATTAGCGCTTGCGTGATCGAAAGTTTTTAAGCGCGTCTCGTTTCTTTGTAATTGAGTATGGAAGACTATTCTTTTTTTTTGTGATGACCAACTGTCGCGGTTTCCCTTGAAATCTGGTGAGATTTATGATTCTTTCCCTTGATGTCTGATATTCTAAATGCTGCTTATCGTTTTTTATTGATGATGTTTTTGGTTATGAACTTCGGCCCATTACAGGATTATTGCTACTGTGATCAGGAGTTTTTATGATGACTAATTGTCGGGGTTTCCCTTGAAATCTTGAAAGATTTATGCTTTCCTTCCTTGAATGTCTAATATGCTATTTGCTTTTTGTTGTTGTTTCAGTTTGATTTATTTGGTCCTGAACTTAGACAAAAGACTGGTTTTGCGCTTTTGTGATTCAGGCTTTCTAGCGCTTTTTTTTTTCGGTAAATGAGTTTGTAAAAATATTCATTTTTTGTGATGACTGATTGTCGCGGTCTCCAGTGAACTCTGGTAAGACTTCATTCCTTGAATATCCGATATTATTTATACTTTACTGTTTTTTCTTGAGTTTTATGGTTATGAATTTTGGTGAATGACAGGATTAGCGCTACCGTGATCAGTTTTTAAGCGCGTCTCGTGTTTCTTTGTAATTTAGTATGGAAGACTTCTCTTTTTTTGTGATGACTAACTGTCACGGTTTCCATTGAAATCCAGTAAGATTTTTGATTTCCTTCCGTGGATATGCTATTTGATGTTTGTTTTTGTTGTTTGAGCTTGATTTATTTGGTCCTGAATTTTGGCAATTGACTGAATTAGCGCTAGTTTCATTAATGAGTTTGGAAGACTTCAAATTTTTGTGATGACTAATAATCGCGTTTTCCAGTGAAATCTGGCAAGATTTATTTCATTCCCTGGATGTCTATTGTTCTAGATACGGTTTAATGTTTTTGCATGTTTTTTTTGTTTATGAACTGGGCCCATGAAAGGTTTAGCGCTGACGTGATCAGAAGTTTTAAAGCGCGTCTCGTTTTTTGTTTGTAAATTAGTATAGTAGACTATTCCTTTTTTTTACTAACTGTCGCAGTTTCCATTGAAATCCGGTAAAATTTTTGATTTCCTTCCTTAGATATGCTATTTGCTGTTTGTTGTTGTTGTTTCAGCTTGATTTATTTGGTCCTGAACTTTGGTAAATGAATGAATTAGCGCTAGTTTCATTAATGAGTTTGGAAGACTTCAAATTTTTGTGATGACTAATAATCGCGGTTTCCGGTGAAATCTGGCAAGATTTATTTCATTCCCTGGATGTCTATTGTTCTAGATACGGTTTACTGTTTTTGCATGTTTTGACTATTACTGTATTGTGATGACTAACTGTTGCGGTTTCCATTGAAATCTTGTAAGATTTACAATATACTACCTTAAATGTCTAATATGCTATTTGCTGTTTGTTGTTGTTTCAGCTTGATTTAGTTGCTCCTGAACTTTGACAAATGATTGATTTAGCGCTACTGTGATTCAGGGCTTTCCAGCGAATTTCGTTTTTCTGTAAATGAGTTTGGAAGACTTCAAATTTTTGTGATGACTAATTGTCGCGGTTTCCGGTGAAATCTGGTAAGATGATTTAATTTCCTGGATATCTGATATTATTTATACTTTACTGTTTTTCCATGAGGTTTATGGTTATGAACTTCGGCCAATGACAGTATTAGCGCTGCCTTGATCAGTTTTTAATCGCGTCTCGTGTTTTCTTTGTAACTTAGTATGGAAGACTTCTTTTTTTTGTGATGACTAACTGTCGCGGTTTACCTTGGAATGTATTGAGATTTATGATCTCCTTCTTGGGATGTCGGATATGCTGTTTGTTGTTGTTGTTTCAGCTTGATTCATTTGGCCCTGAACTTTGGCAACTAACTGGATTAGCGCCACTGTGATTCAGGCTTTCCAGCGCTTTTTTCTTTTTTTTTTGTAAATGTGTTCGGAAAAATCTTCGTGTTTGTGATGACTATTTGTCGCGGTTTCCAGTGAAATCTGGTAAGATGTTTGATTTCATTCCTTGGATGTCTGATATTCTATATAATGTTTACTGTTTTTCGTGATGTTTTTGTTTATGATCTTCGGCCCATGACAGGATTAGAGCGACCGTGATCAAAAATTTTTAAGCGTCTTGTTTTTTTCTTTGTAAATGAGTATGGAAGACTATTCTTTTTTGTGATGGCTAACTGTCGCGGTTTCCATTGAAATCTGGTAAGATTTAGTATTTCCTTCCTTGGAGGTCTAATATGGTATTTGCTGTTTGTTGTTTCAGCTTGATTTATTTGGTCCTGAACTTTGGCAAATGACTGGATTACCGCTACTGTGATTCAGGCTTTTCAGCGCATTTCGTTTTTCTCTGTGCCCTGAACCACAGTTTTTGTAGCGTTTATTTAGCTGAAGAAAATTGTAGCTCCTATTATCCAAACCAATTTTGTTTAGTGTTGTGGTTCCACTTTTATGCAGTATTTGCTTGAAGTAGTTGAATTCTGTCTGCTAGTTTAGGTCTGCGTTTATTCTTTTCGCGTCCCTTTTAATGAGCTGCTGATATCAGGAAAGCAAATAAAAGTCAAGCTTTATGCGCTCAAAAATGACTTTTGTGATCCACATTACTAAACTTTCTCGTCGTCTCAGCGGGATATTATAACCGGCCTTTTTGTCGAACAAAAATTTAGCTTGTCCAACATTTTGTCTAAAATTTTTTTGCCATTTCTAGGTTGGTTTTGTTTTGCATTGAAAGTGTTCTTAAACAGCTCAGCAAATCAATCTAAAGTGAAGGCAATGAGTATCCAAAAACGAAATTAAAAACAGAAACGGGATAACTAATGAAGCCCTTTTGTTGTTGCTCGGTATTTTACTAATTAGAACGCACTTTATAAATTTTTTCCGCAAAATAATCGTTTTTTATCAATTATTGCGATTTTGCGGCAGTCTGCGCGGTATATTTTTTGTTTTTGTTTGGAGTTGCTGTAGTTATCTGATATGGATGTTCATGGAATTAGAAGTTGGCTGGTTTTCTCTTATGCTGATTTCATCTAGCGTAAAAGGCCTGTTTCATCGTGACGCTATGAATTTACATGTGAAGCTGCCTTGATTTTTGTATCGTTGTTAATTTTAAATGGTTTTTAACGTTTCGTACTGCAATATTGCTGCCTCGTCAAATGTAGAAGATTCCATTTCAGTCGCTTCTATATCATCAACCTCGTTAATGTTGTTTAGACCGAACCTGGAGGAACAATGTCTCTGGCTGATGTTTACTGTCGCTTCAACCGAACACGAGTTATGTTTGCATGCATTCATATCGATATACAGATAAGACATAGTCGTATTTAAGGTAATTCTCAATTGAATTTACGAAGAGCTCCGAATTAGCACGAGATCACAATATTTAGCCGATGCTCGAAAGCAGAGGGTATATATTCGGTTGTACCTCATTGGTTTCTCGAGACTATTGGCAGTTTTTTCGTGACCTTTCAAAAACATTATTAGTGCGTTTGGACGCTTTTTTGAATCTTTTAGTCTCTTCTTTAATAAACAATTTGGTTTTCGAAAAAAGCATAGTTGCGTTGATGCTCTGGCAGAGCTGACAGAGAGGATAAGGCATGGTAGAACTAAATTTTCTGTGAACTTTTTCTTGGATCTTAAAAAAGCATTTGATACTCTAGATCATAGCATCCTAATTAAGAAGTTGTCCTGCTATGGAATTGGAGGAAATGCCTTAAAATGGTTTGAAAGCTATCTACATAACAGGTCTCAACGAGTTGAATTTTCTGGTTTTGCATCTACATATAAAGAAATATCTTGTGGCGTTCCACAAGGGTCTGTTTTAGGCCCTATTTTGTTTTTGATATATATAAATGACCTACCAAGTGTGTGTAAAAAGTTAGAAGTTTTTCTTTTTGCTGATGACACAAATCTATCCGCACTCGATGTGACTTATGAACAAATCACAGCCGACCTTGAGTCGGTTAGCAGATGGTTGACTTCTAACAAACTAGTACTGAATCTGGATAAAACAGTTTGCTTAAACATAGGTCATCGTGCTTCCAGTGTTGGTAGCTTCTGTATTGAAAATATTAATGTGCAAGCTGCTGCTACATGTAAATACCTGGGAGTTATGCTGGACTGCAAGCTGGCTTTTCATTCGCATATTGGAATTGTTTTGAAAAGGTTAAGCACCCAGTGTGGAGTCATTTCAAAGTTACGTCACTATGTACCCAGAAAAGACTTGATATTATACTACAATTCGAATATCAAGTCCGTTATTCAGTACGGACTTCTTGTGTATGGATGCTGCAGTCATTCTGCCCTGTCCAGGATTTTTTCACTGCAGAAAAAAATTCTAAAATTCATTTGTTTCAGGAAAAAGCGTGATCAGTGCTCAGATCTTTTTGAAAAGCATCAAATTTTATCGGTTTATGAATTGTACTTGTATGAGCTACTTAAATTTGCTCTGCGTTCTCTGAACAGTCACCACAGTGAAGAGTATCTCAACTCGTTTTTTATTTTTGAACGTTCTGATCGGATTACCAGAAGTGCTAATTTACGTCTGTTGAAACTGCCATTATGTAAAAAGCAAATCGAAAAAAAATCCATCAAGTATAGAGGTACTATTCTTTTTAATGCATTAGAGAGAAGTGGAGTATTGCCCAATAATCTTACAGAGCTTACTCCGTCAGAGCTTGTAAATTTTGTGCATTTATTTAGAAAACATTATTTGATTGGGAATTCAGATTTAGTTACCTTGGTGTTCAAACAAAAGGGTTCGTGAGGGCTCCTGTCCCGGGCTGCTACGGCAGCTTGGGGCAGGAGCCCATTTTTTTTAACTTCTAATTTTCCATACCAAATATGAGCTTCGTAGCTTTTTTAGTTTTCGAGATATGGCCCTTTTTTGGTCCATGATACCAAAAACACTTAGAAATTTTTTGGTCGATAGGAGACAAAATTATCGATTTTACTAAAGTTTTGATTTTTCTACAGCTCTTTGCTTTTGTGAGCGTCCTCGTGGTGCTCAGACCTTGGCAGTGGGACCAAAAAGTTTTTGGACGTTTTTTAATGATCAGAAACACTTGTGACTTCTTTTGCTACTTTTTTACAGAGCCCTTTTCTTCTCTAGGTCTTTTTTCATTTTGCTTTGAAGACGTATTACGCAGTGGGGCAGACCTTGTGTAGGCCTGATGGCTTCGTTGTCTGCCCTCTCCAGCTTAAAAGTCCAGCATGACTCTATTGTTAGTATCCTTTCTTTTTTTGCATATCTGTTACCGTTTTTGAAAGTTGTTATTTCATTTAGTACTGGAGAAATAAATTCTTTCTTTCTTTCTTTCTTTCTTTTGATCATCTGACAAAAAAGGACTTTGAGGCGCAATTTTGAGCTATGTTGCCTTTTTGGGAGTTTTTTTTTAGCAGATTTTTTATCATCCCCCATTTTTTATAGCTTCTGTAGAGGTTTTTGGTTGAACGTAGTTGTGTTAGTGGTTAAGGTGTTCCTTGTACCTAATTGATTTTATGTCTTTTCCAAAACAAAAATTAGAAAAATTAGTAGTGATTTGATCTAATTTTGGACCATATGCGCTTCTTTTCAGGGTTTCGCCGGTTTTTTGTCTGAATTATGCTTTTGGTAATAGCTTTACTTGTTGAGTATTTAAAACAGAGCTGTTCTATTGGTATATCTGCTAAGAGTCAGCATTTCAAAGTTATATATCGCAGTTTTTTTAACTTAATTAGATAAGTTTGTAATTTGATTCCTGTTTTTCGTTGCTTGTCTTTTTATCGTTGTTTCACGTTTCTCTGACTGGCGTTGCGTAGTTCACTGACTGATCGATCAGAAGAATTTCTGAAAGGTTTGCGCGTTAATTATTGGAGGAAACAACTTAATTAAAGAATTTTGGAGCAATTTTGATTTTTGTTTTTTTCCTTTTCGTTCCCTTTCCGCGGTCACCCTATGTAACGTTTATGTGGTTTTTTAAATGTCAGATGGTAGCCAGTTATTGAATGAAGACTATTTGTATTGTAAGTTGTGTCGTCAATGGTGGTTTCGGTTAGAGAAACGTGTGAAGAAATATGGGTCTTATTGCTGTGTTTTTGTAATTCGCTTTACCTTTTTTGGTTTTGAATAAGTAACCACGTTCGTTTGTCTCCCGACTTACCTCACTCACTGTTGCAACTGAATGGAAATTTTCAATTCAAGCAGCAAATACAGTCAAGGTCAAATAGCAAAATCAAAAGAAACTAGCTTAACCAGTAGAGCCCAGACACTAGTGTTCAGCTTATCGTCCTCAAATATAGAGGCTGCTGAATTCACCGTTTTTTGAATCTAATGAAACTGTGGACCAAATTAGAACTGCTTTTGACACTTGGAAAAATTAGGCTGTCGTTTAGCTTACGTGCATTAAGATAGCAAAAAAATAGCTCATAGTCCACATTTTGTATGTTGAATTTGCCATCTTTTGAATCTAATAAGACTGCGGACCAATTAGAACACTTCCATAAATTAGGCAGTTGTCAATTGTTACCAAATAACTCAAGGGTAGACTGATAAATTGGACTAACCTTCAGCTTCTAGCGCCAATTCATTTTTCTACCCTAGGCTATTTATTTGTACAATCCACCAAAGCTAATGAGAAGACTAAAAATCATGTTGTAATGTGCGGTCTGAGCCCTCACACTTTGATTTATTTGGTCCTGAACTTTGGTAAATGAATGAATTAGCGCTAGTTTCATTAATGAGTTTGGAAGACTTCAAATTTTTGTGATGACTAATAATCGCGGTTTCCAGTGAAATCTGGCAAGATTTATTTCATTCCCTGGATGTCTATTGTTCTAGATACGGTTTACTGTTTTTGCATGTTTTGACTATTACTGTATTGTGATGACTAACTGTTGCGGTTTCCATTGAAATCTTGTAAGATTTACCATATACTACCTGAAATGTCTAATATGCTATTTGCTGTTGTTGTTTCAGCTTGATTTAGTTGCTCCTGAACTTTGACAAATGATTGATTTAGCGCTACTGTGATTCAGGGCTTTCCAGCGCATTTCGTTTTCCTGTAAATGAGTTTGGAAGACTTCAAATTTTTGTGATGACTAATTGTCGCGGTTTCCAGTGAAATCTGGTAAGATGATTTAATTTCCTGGATATCTGATATTATTTATACTTTACTGTTTTTCCATGAGGTTTATGGTTGTGAACTTCGGCCAATGACAGTATTAGCGCTGCCTTGATCAGTTTTTAATCGCGTCTCGTGTTTTCTTTGTAACTTAGTATGGAAGACTTCTTTTTTTTGTGATGACTAACTGTCGCGGTTTACCTTGAAATGTATTGAGATTTATGATTTCCTTCCTGGGATGTCGGATATGCTGTTTGTTGTTGTTGTTTCAGCTTGATTCATTTGGCCCTGAACTTTGGCAACTAACTGGATTAGCGCCACTGTGATTCAGGCTTTCCAGCGCTTTTTTCTTTTTTTTTGTAAATGTGTTCGGAAAAATATTCGTGTTTGTGATGACTATTTGTCGCGGTTTCCAGTGAAATCTGGTAAGATGTTTGATTTCATTCCTTGGATGTCTGATATTCTATATAATGTTTACTGTTTTTCGTGATGTTTTTGTTTATGATCTTCGGCCCATGACAGGATTAGAGCGACCGTGATCAAAAATTTTTAAGCGTCTTGTTTTTTTCTTTGTAAATGAGTATGGAAGACTATTCTTTTTTGTGATGGCTAACTGTCGCGGTTTCCATTGAAATCTGGTAAGATTTAGTATTTCCTTCCTTGGAGGTCTAATATGGTATTTGCTGTTTGTTGTTTCAGCTTGATTTATTTGGTCCTGAACTTTGGCAAATGACTGGATTACCGCTACTGTTATTCAGGCTTTTCAGCGCATTTCGTTTTTCTCTGTGCCCTGAACCACAGTTTTTGTAGCGTTTGTTTAGCTGAAGAAAATTGTAGCTCCTATTATCCAAACCAATTTTGTTTAGTGTTGTGGTTCCACTTTTATGCAGTATTTGCTTGAAGTAGTTGAATTCTGTCTGCTAGTTTAGGTCTGCGTTTATTCTTTTCGCGTCCCTTTTAATGAGCTGCTGATATCAGGAAAGCAAATAAAAGTCAAGCTTTATGCGCTCAAAAATGACTTTTGTGATCCACATTACTAAACTTTCTCGTCGTCTCAGCGGGATATTATAACCGGCCTTTTTGTCGAACAAAAATTTAGCTTGTCCAACATTTTGTCTAAAATTATTTTGCCATTTCTAGGTTGGTTTTGTTTTGCATTGAAAGTGTTCTTAAACAGCTCAGCAAATCAATCTAAAGTGAAGGCAATGAGTATCCAAAAACGAAATTAAAAACAGAAACGGGATAACTAATGAAGCCCTTTTGTTGTTGCTCGGTATTTTACTAATTAGAACGCACTTTATAAATTTTTTCCGCAAAATAATCGTTTTTTATCAATTATTGCGATTTTGCGGCAATCTGCGCGGTATATTTTTTGTTTTTGTTTGGAGTTGCTGTAGTTATCTGATATGGATGTTCATGGAATTAGAAGTTGGCTGGTTTTCTCTTATGCTGATTTCATCTAGCGTAAAAGGCCTGTTTCATCGTGACGCTATGAATTTACATGTGAAGCTGCCTTGATTTTTGTATCGTTGTTAATTTTAAATGGTTTTTAACGTTTCGTACTGCAATATTGCTGCCTCGTCAAATGTAGAAGATTCCATTTCAGTCGCTTCTATATCATCAACCTCGTTAATGTTGTTTAGACCGAACCTGGAGGAACAATGTCTCTGGCTGATGTTTACTGTCGCTTCAACCGAGCACGAGGTATGTTTGCATGCATTCATATCGATATACAGATAAGACATAGTCGTATTTAAGGTAATTCTCAATTGAATTTACGAAGAGCTCCGAATTAGCACGAGATCACAATATTTAGCCGATGCTCGAAGGCAGAGGGTATATATTCGGTTGTACCTCATTGGTTTCTCGAGACTATTGGCAGTTTTTTCGTGACCTTTCAAAAACATTATTAGTGCGTTTGGACGCTTTTTTGAATCTTTTAGTCTCTTCTTTAATAAACAATTTGGTTTTCGAAAAAAGCATAGTTGCGTTGATGCTCTGGCAGAGCTGACAGAGAGGATAAGGCATGGTAGAACTAAATTTTCTGTGAACTTTTTCTTGGATCTTAAAAAAGCATTTGATACTCTAGATCATAGCATCCTAATTAAGAAGTTGTCCTGCTATGGAATTGGAGGAAATGCCTTAAAATGGTTTGAAAGCTATCTACATAACAGGTCTCAACGAGTTGAATTTTCTGGTTTTGCATCTACATATAAAGAAATATCTTGTGGCGTTCCACAAGGGTCTGTTTTAGGCCCTATTTTGTTTTTGATATATATAAATGACCTACCAAGTGTGTGTAAAAAGTTAGAAGTTTTTCTTTTTGCTGATGACACAAATCTATCCGCACTCGATGTGACTTATGAACAAATCACAGCCGACCTTGAGTCGGTTAGCAGATGGTTGACTTCTAACAAACTAGTACTGAATCTGGATAAAACAGTTTGCTTAAACATAGGTCATCGTGCTTCCAGTGTTGGTAGCTTCTGTTTTGAAAATATTAATGTGCAAGCTGCTGCTACATGTAAATACCTGGGAGTTATGCTGGACTGCAAGCTGGCTTTTCATTCGCATATTGGAATTGTTTTGAAAAGGTTAAGCACCCAGTGTGGAGTCATTTCAAAGTTACGTCACTATGTACCCAGAAAAGACTTGATATTATACTACAATTCGAATATCAAGTCCGTTATTCAGTACGGACTTCTTGTGTATGGATGCTGCAGTCATTCTGCCCTGTTCAGGATTTTTTCACTGCAGAAAAAAATTCTAAAATTCATTTGTTTCAGGAAAAAGCGTGATCAGTGCTCAGATCTTTTTGAAAAGCATCAAATTTTATCGGTTTATGAATTGTACTTGTATGAGCTACTTAAATTTGTTCTGCGTTCTCTGAACAGTCACCACAGTGAAGAGTATCTCAACTCGTTTTTTATTTTTGAACGTTCTGATCGGATTACCAGAAGTGCTAATTTACGTCTGTTGAAACTGCCATTATGTAAAAAGCAAATCGAAAAAAAATCCATCAAGTATAGAGGTACTATTCTTTTTAATGCATTAGAGAGAAGTGGAGTATTGCCCAATAATCTTACAGAGCTTACTCCGTCAGAGCTTGTAAATTTTGTGCATTTATTTAGAAAACATTATTTGATTGGGAATTCAGATTTAGTTACCTTGGTGTTCAAACAAAAGGGTTCGTGAGGGCTCCTGTCCCGGGCTGCTACGGCAGCCTGGGGCAGGAGCCCATTTTTTTTAACTTCTAATTTTCCAAATATGAGCTTCGTAGCTTTTTTAGTTTTCGAGATATGGCCCTTTTTTTGGTCCATGATACCAAAAACACTTAGAAATTTTTTGGTCGATAGGAGACAAAATTATCGATTTTACTAAAGTTTTGATTTTTCTACAGCTCTTTGCTTTTATGAGCGTCCTCGTGGTGCTCAGACCTTGGCAGTGGGACCAAAAAGTTTTTGGACGTTTTTTAATGATCAGAAACACTTGTGACTTCTTTTGCTACTTTTTTACAGAGCCCTTTTCTTCTCTAGGTCTTTTTTCATTTTGCTTTGAAGACGTATTACGCAGTGGGGCAGACCTTGTGTAGGCCTGATGGCTTCGTTGTCTGCCCTCTCCAGCTTAAAAGTCCAGCATGACTCTATTGTTAGTATCCTTTCTTTTTTTGCATATCTGTTACCGTTTTTGAAAGTTGTTATTTCATTTAGTACTGGAGAAATAAATTCTTTCTTTCTTTCTTTCTTTCTTTTGATCATCTGACAAAAAAGGACTTTGAGGCGCAATTTTGAGCTATGTTGCCTTTTTGGGAGTTTTTTTTTAGCAGATTTTTTATCATCCCCCATTTTTTATAGCTTCTGTAGAGGTTTTTGGTTGAACGTAGTTGTGTTAGTGGTTAAGGTGTTCCTTGTACCTAATTGATTTTATGTCTTTTCCAAAACAAAAATTAGAAAAATTAGTAGTGATTTGATCTAATTTTGGACCATATGCGCTTCTTTTCAGGGTTTCGCCGGTTTTTTGTCTGAATTATGCTTTTGGTAATAGCTTTACTTGTTGAGTATTTAAAACAGAGCTTTTCTATTGGTATATCTGCTAAGAGTCAGCATTTCAAAGTTATATATCGCAGTTTTTTTTAACTTAATTAGATAAGTTTGTAATTTGATTCCTGTTTTTCGTTGCTTGTCTTTTTATCGTTGTTTCACGTTTCTCTGACTGGCGTTGCGTAGTTCACTGACTGATCGATCAGAAGAATTTCTGAAAGGTTTGCGCGTTAATTATTGGAGGAAACAACTTAATTAAAGAATTTTGGAGCAATTTTGATTTTTGTTTTTTTCCTTTTCGTTCCCTTTCCGCGGTCACCCTATGTAACGTTTATGTGGTTTTTTAAATGTCAGATGGTAGCCAGTTATTGAATGAAGACTATTTGTATTGTAAGTTGTGTCGTCAATGGTGGTTTCGGTTAGAGAAACGTGTGAAGAAATATGGGTCTTATTGCTGTGTTTTTGTAATTCGCTTTACCTTTTTTGGTTTTGAATAAGTAACCACGTTCGTTTGTCTCCCGACTTACCTCACTCACTGTTGCAACTGAATGGAAATTTTCAATTCAAGCAGCAAATACAGTCAAGGTCAAATAGCAAAATCAAAAGAAACTAGCTTAACCAGTAGAGCCCAGACACTAGTGTTCAGCTTATCGTCCTCAAATATAGAGGCTGCTGAATTCACCGTTTTTTGAATCTAATGAAACTGTGGACCAAATTAGAACTGCTTTTGACACTTGGAAAAATTAGGCTGTCGTTTAGCTTACGTGCATTAAGATAGCAAAAAAATAGCTCATAGTCCACATTTTGTATGTTGAATTTGCCATCTTTTGAATCTAATAAGACTGCGGACCAATTAGAACACTTCCATAAATTAGGCAGTCGTCAATTGTTACCAAATAACTCAAGGGTAGACTGATAAATTGGACTAACCTTCAGCTTCTAGCGCCAATTCATTTTTCTACCCTAGGCTATTTATTTGTACAATCCACCAAAGCTAATGAGAAGACTAAAAATCATGTTGTAATGTGCGGTCTGAGCCCTCACACTTTGTTTGTTTTGTTCACCACTTTCACGTTTGGCTTCTGACTTACCTCACTCTCTGTTTCAACTGAATGGAATTTAGAATTGATTCATCAAATTTACGCGAACACGTTCACAAAAAGCGAAATAAAAAGAAACAGCTTGAACCATTAAAGCCCGAGTAATAAGACTTAACGTTAAAGAAATTGATGCTTTAATATATATAAGTTCACGGCTAATTGGTATTAGTATTGAGCATTTTGTCCTCCACTGCAGAAGCTCAACTCGCCATCTTTTTTAATCAAATGAAACTACGCTGTGGTCTATTTTTCTTAATTTTTTCGCTAACTGTTTCAATTCCAACGTCGTTCACTGGGGTCAACAGCGGCTTTTCTCCGGCAGTCTGCAGGCTTTGTTTAGTGAAGGTTGCTGCAATTAGGATTTGTTCGAGGGGCTTGAATAAAGGAATTTTGAATTTCGCGATTTTAATTATTTTGGACTTTTTTCGATTTGTCAGGTTGATTAATCTATCAGTTCATTGTCATGATTTATTTAACATGGCTGTTCAGTTAAATTATGTCTGAATGAAAACGTGTGTGGTGGACGGGGCAAACACGAGGCTTAGAGGAAATAATGAAATACAATAAAGAAAATATACAAATAAGTTTAAAAATTATTTTTTAGGCGTTGATTTGGTGTCCCCTGACGATATATTAGTTGCATGTGAGCAATTTGGGAAGCTCAAATTGCCTCTTATATTGAGGCGGTTTGAGTCCGGAGTGGCAGTGATTCAGTTGCTCGAAGTAAACGATGAAAAGGTTATTGAAGAAACGGTGCAGCTTTTGGTTAAATACGAGAGCCTCACGGCTGAAGAGCTTTCACGGCATTTGGGTGTATCGGTTACTTTAAGCCGAGAGAGACTTCTGCTGTGTGAACAGAAGGGCAAGCTGTGTAGAGATGAGAATGTGGAAGGACTTAAGTTTTATATCAATAAGTTTATGCTGATGCCATAAGTATATTTGTTTTAAGCCTTAGTTTAGTTGAATTTAAATAGTTTAACCAAAGTTTTTTGTTCAAGTAAGTGCATACAAATAGGATTTGCATCAAATTGTGTCGAATTTTGTCGTTAGCGCGAAGTGGATTTGACTGGGAATGGAGGTTTATTAAAGAAAGGGTGAAAATTAAAATGAAAGTGGAATTTTCCGTTGTAATAGGACGATACTTTGCAGTTATACGAAACTAAACATTAAATTTTTGTTGATCGATTCAAAAATCTCTTGAAAGCTGTTTTAATGTAATTTCAGATTAGATTTGTTTTTGTTGATTTAATGTGTAAATGACACGACTCTATTTTTCGTGTCCGTTACAATGTCAGGCGTGGGATTTGGTTTGAAGCTTCTAAAGCGAACTCTATCTGCTAAAAACTGTCTTCTATCTCTCAACAATTGTTCATCTACCTCAAGTGAATCTTTTAGCAACAATGATCAGATTATTTTACCTGAAGTCAGTCAACAACAGCTACCTCCATTGTTATCTGAGCAAGCTCAGGAATACATCGAGCGCCGAAGAACCAATGAGAGTAATTTAAATGACATTTCCTCAAAAATCAAAGCTGCTTATCCGTTTGCTATCAAAAGTGAATTCAATCAATGTTTCAACATTACCTGTCAACAAAATAGTTCAATTTTTGTTCACGCTCAATCTGGATTCACGTTTTGTCCAAAGTGCAATATTACAAGACAGAAAATTTCTTTTTCTCAGCAATGTTATTCGAATTCTGAATTAAATGAATGTTTTGGTCAGATAAATGATGAAGATTATTTTAGACAAGCATTTCCGAATCAAAACGTTGCCAGATTTAAGAAGTCAGATCTAAACAGTTGGAAAATTAAGAAAACTTTGCAACTGCACAAAGCGTCTAAGTTGTTTTTGGACACTCTTGAAGAATTTGGATGTTTTGTCAATTATGATACTTTTTCAATTTGTTTTGCTTACCGAGACGTAAACAGAAATATTATCGGACATGAAGAAGTTTCTCTTGACAACTCGGATCTGAAGAAACGCAGTAATACGCGACGAAACGGTGATAATAGCGTTAAATCGAGTAGGTTACTATTGAAAGATGCTTTATCTAGCGATGATAACTATTTGATTATAACTTGTGGTGCTTTAAACGCATGTGCAATATACCAGACGTCATCTGTTACTACATTGTGTATTGAGTCTTGTTCAAATTTTGAGTTTCCAGACATGTTTGTTCCGTACCTTGCCCAGTATGACCGAGTTGTGTTTTTTCTGCCTGACATGGCAACCAATTACCAAATAGTTCACCAGGTGTCCAAAGTTTTAGGACAGGATCGCTGCTATTATATCAGCTCCCAAATGGGGTGTAAGTACAGATCGCCTTTAGACGCTTTGAAGGCTCTTTCGTCTGCGCAGGAATTCACTAATTTGTTAAACGATTACAGTGTTCCCGTCAATTCGCTGTCTTCGAATTTTTCCGATCTGTTAAATGAAGCCAAAGATTTCCTCGCAGATCCCAGATCAAGCATGGGTTACTCTTTTCACCGTTATGAGCTTTTGAACGGGCTTTTGGGCGGTCTGAGGCTGGGAGAAATGACTGTTCTTTCGGGGGATACAGGCCAAGGGAAAACTACGTTTGCAACTGAAATGGCGTTAGATGTTTGCTTGCATAATAACCTACCGACAGCATTTGTTAGTTTAGAAATGCAACCTAAAATTACATTGCTGAAAATGGGCAGACAGTTGATATTGCAGGAAGTTAACTTGAAGAATTTTGAATACTTTCGTGATTCAATTACGAATGTGCCCATGTTTATTTCGAACTGTTCCGGTTATGTGATTTTGAAGGACATTTTGCTGGAGTTTGAAAAGATGTGCATGCAGTTTGGAGTGAGGCATATTGTGATTGACCATTTGCAGTATCTTCAGGGCATTGAGATGTTGGATAATAAGGTAAAAATTTGTTGTCCTCACATGAAGTGTTACCCTCACGTGTGACTTTCTTACTGTCATTTTTTACTGTCCGCGTTTCAAAATTGTCAGAGGCTAACGTGCGGTTCGCTGGCATTTCATCTAAATTCTACTGCATGCAAGTCGATGCTGCAGCCTTATGAGCGCGGAATGGTATTGAGTGGGGTACATATTGATTGCTGATGTATTTCGGTACGGATAAATTCAATTATTCACAACCGAGTTTTGTAGCAACTATATAATGCAATTTTTCGCTCGACTAATTCTTTGTCTGACTCTTTTGACTTTTTGTCTTCAAAAATGGGATAAACAGGTATCGCCCGGAGGGCATTAAGTTCTTTTAGAGCCTTTCGGCTAACTAGACTCTTAAGTATGCGATTCACCAAAACTGTTTTGGCGACATAAATTAATTCATCGTGTAAAGGGTGTTTCTCAGAATTTGACCCCCCTCGCTTCACCTCACCCCCCTACCGCACTTCACCTCTCATCACACATGACCCCCCCCCCATCCCCACATCGTTCAAACCGCGATCCAGCGCGCTCGACCCCCAACCACACCCTTTCAATTAAGCTAACCGTAGCTAAACAGTGACTAAGCCCGCTGCTCGCCAGTTATTTGATAGCAATTCGACCGACGTTAGTCGGTCATGTTTGTTGTGTTAATTATGGCAACATTAACATTTGAGAAAACTGAAACTATTGAGAAAACTGACTGATTTTTACAACTCTTCTGTTTTTCATTTTCTTTAGTTTTGTAAATTTTTTTTTCTATCTGCAATCCACAATGAACTGTGGAATAATTGATAACTTGTGGAACAATTAACTGTTTTTATTTGCTCTCAAGCGAAGTTTGTAGCAATTATATTAGTCTGTTTTATGCGATTTTTCGTCTGACCCATTTGACTTTTTGTCCTCAAAAATGGGATAAACGGGTAGCGCCCAGAGGGCTTTAAGTTCTCTTAGAGTCTTTCAGCTCACTAGCCTCCAAGTATGCGATTCACAGAAACCGTTTTTGTGACGTATACTCATGGTGTGAAGGGTGGTCCTTAGAGTTTAACCCAACCCTCCCCCCCCCCCCCCCCCCGACACGCACACATCTTCCACCCCTCACAAGTTTGCCGCTCTCCTACATCAGCCCCCATCCTCACCCCCTGGTGGCTTCACTAAACCGTAGCAAACTACTCACAAAGCCAACCGCTCGCCAGTCGTTAGAGAGCTATTCGCGCGACGTTAGTCGGTTATGTTCATAGCTCCTTAGAGCATACTGCCCTCACCAATCGAAGTTCCCGCAGTCCACCCTTTACCTGGCGATTTGGAAACTCATCTCTTCCAGCCATCCCAACCTTACCTCCCCAAACCACCCACCTCTTCGCTTGACCCCTCCCCTACTACTGTCCACCCTATGCATGTTATCATTGCTAAGCCCCAGATTGCTACTATCTAAGGCAGCCGGTCGTTTGAGAGCAATTCACCCGACGTTTGTCGGTTTGGTTATATTTTCGAAGTTGTTTCAAAATTGTGGCTTTTTCGATCTTTTTTTGGTTCAAGAAATCTGATGAATTATTTGCTATGTTATAGTATATAGATAGATATTGTATTTAGATATAGTATATAGAGGAATGAATTTTTAAATATCTGTTTTTAAAAAAAGGTTTTTGAGATGGATGTAATTGAGAATCAACTAATGCTTTCTCTTTTTTCACAATGTTTTTAAAACTCTGTGTGAGGTTCAGATGCATGTGTGTTCGCAGAATCACTTTTTTGGTAACATGATTTTTGGCTGATAAAATTTTGGCTTGTTTTTTCTAAACGATTCTTCGTGCTTTGATTCCACTTTTATGCATTATTTTGTCAGAAATCGTTGACTTGTGCTAGATTTTTGGCTGATAAAATTTTGGCTTGTTTTTTCTAAACGATTCTTTGTGCTTTGATTCCACTTTTATGCATTATTTTGTCAGAAATCGTTGACTTGTGCTAGTTTTATTCTGCGTTTATTGTTTTCGCGCAGTGTTTACTGAGCTGCTGGTATCAGCAATGAAACAAAAAAATGAAACTGTGAACTCAAAAATGGCCTTTGTGATCCAGATTTATAATCTTGTTCAATAACTGCCCTCATCTTCCCAGCCGGCTGTAATTTGGGGCCTATATTTTGTCGAACAAAATTTTGGTTCGCTTTACTTTAATCCGCAATTTTTGCGTGATATCTTTTTGACCTTTTTAGTCTTGTTTAACTCCTCTCATTCTGCTCAAATTCTTAAAGGTTAAGCAAAGTAATCTAAAATAAACGAAACGGAGTCATGTCCAACTACGAAATAGCATCAAAATGGTTTTCAGTTGAAAAATGTTTCTGTGCAAAAATCAATTTTCTGTTCCATCAATCCCAGTTGGGTATATGGGAATCAATTGGGGATACGTTTCGTCAATCTTCCGGGTATGTTGAATTTTTTTTTATTAACATATCTAATGCTAATTGGTTTTGATACTCATTCTTTTAATCTCCAATAAGGAAGCGAAATGAAACATAATTAGTGTTTCTTACCGTAATTGCGCGTATATATTGATTCTTCTCGAAATATATTATTGGTTACATCTTTTTTCTCCCTATTTCTATCCAAGACTTGTATCGTTTCGCGACTTGTAGACTTTTTCGAATTTCGCTGTCTAAATTTGCGTGATGACAATTTTAGGATGCGGTCACATCCGATAATTAGAGATAAATTCGATTCTTTTTTTTGCAGGAAGTTTTGACGGTCTTCTTTAAAGTTTTCCGCTGTAGACTAATGGGTTACCAAAAAAATGTCTTCCTTAGTTTTGTACTTTTTCTATATTATACTTTTTATTCTATTTTGTTTGCTTTCAAGAAAAGTTTCGGATTTTAGCGGTAGTTACTGGACTGGTTCAATAGGCAACCAATGAATTATATGACCTAGACACCAAATTTGTTGAAAAATTGTTGGTGATTTTTCGAGTGTAGGCCGGTATTTATATTTTTGTGATGTAATTTAGTACTATTAAATCATGTTGGCTCTTAAGTATTTTTTGACTTCGTTACCAAATGTTATTAACTCCTCTCGATGGATTTCTCTAGCAATTGTTTTAGTCCTGTAGTCTTTTTATGCAATTTTTTGTCTCCTCGCTTCGTCAAAAACGGGAAACAGGCAAAACTCGAAGGGCATTAAGTTTCTGAGCACTTACGCCATACTAGTCTGTAAATCTGCGATTCACCCAAACTGTTTTGAGAAGACAATTTCTTGGTGTAAAATGCGGGGTCTGGATTAGAGGGGGTCCAATTCGCCTGGCGGAGAGGATGGACGGAGGAATTGGTGGGAGAGGGTGGGTGGAGGGCATGTGTGGCGAGGGATGAGCGATGGGGTCAAACGTTTGACCCCATCGTCACTCATCCCCTCCGCCCACCCTCTCCCAGCAATTCCCCTGTCCATCTCTCCGTCAGGCGAATTGGACCCCCTCTAATCCAAACCCCGCCCCATCGCTTGACCCTGACACCTCCCGCCCTCCGACCTCCCCAATGCTAGGATCACTAAGCCCCAGCTGGTTAATACCTAAGCCAACAGCTCACTGGTCGTTTAAGAGCAATTCGCAACTCTTTTGTTGGTTATGTTTATTATTTATGATATTTATTGCTTAATTTTTCGCAGTTTGGTTTTTTGGTACCTTTTATATAGTTCAGTAATGATAGGTATGTGCGACTTTCTAGTGGGCCCTAGTTGCATATTTGAATAATTTCTCTATATTTTTAATGGATTTTGTGACATTTATATCACAATTATTAAGCAGTTTTTTGTTTTGGCCAAATTTGTTCTTTTTGTTGTCATGTCACCTAGTCTTATTAATTAATTATAGGTCTAATCTTCTGTTGATGAAATAGATTTTGTCTAAGACTTTGTTTTTGTTGCGATTAGTTTTATTGATGATGCCAGTTTGTCAAAAATAATGGTGAATTTTTGCGTCGTAATTTTCGCCAGTTTTTCCCTTGGTTATTAATTACTCTCGAACGAAGTTTGGAGCAATTATTGTAAACGTGTGTGTCTACGATAATTGCGTGTTTAATGCAAAATTTTCGCTTGACCGTTTTGCACTTTTGTTCTAGAACTTTTGCGACTTTTTGTGACTTTTTCACACTTTATTCTTCATTGGTAAAAACGATAAGTTCGTTGTTAAAAACGATTGTGAGCGGAATCACTTCAGTCTTCGACGACAGTTATCAGGCCAGTTTTGTGGCAAACCTTTGCATCAGACATGTTATGTCGGGTCTTTCTGTGGTGCAGCTTCTGAGACCGAGTTGCGGACCGAGTTATAAATGTTATATGGCCACTAAGCTGGGCTTATTGGGCCCATGGGGGGGGGGGGGGGGTAGCGCAGATACTTTGCCTCGTTCTAAACGTTGACATCCACAATTTTTTTTTTTGAAGTTTAAGGTGATGGATTTTTTGTCAGGCACTGTTATGTACGAAGTCGTAATGTTCGAAGTTTGATTTTAAGTTGATAATTCGATCGGAAATCAGAACTTCTAATTTTTGGGTCATGTAATACATTGCCTTAGTCCTCCGAGGTCTCCTCTTTTAACTAAGTAAACTGGTGCTGAACAATTCGATCTATTTATAGCTTCTAATAGCGCCTACGTATTACATGAGCTCAATGAAGCCTCTTGAGCTATCAAGTTAGTTAGTCATACCCTGTTCAGATTAATTGCGTTTCAGGTTATCTCGTCTGCTGAAGAATTAGTAAGTGTTAATCGAGTATTGCGCAAACTGAAACAGTTCATATCAAGCTACAACATCCACATGACCATATTAGCCCAACCGAGAAAGCAGTACGGGGGAAATGGCCCCGCTAATGGAACAAGAATCTTGACCAACCACGAAATTGCAGGCACCGTAGCCTTAACACAGATTCCAGACAACATTCTTATTCTACAGACGCAGAAAATTTCATCAAATGGATATAGCAATTCTAATTATGGAAAATCAGCCGCAAATGGAGCATCAGTTGCGCAGAACGTTGGCAGAACCTCAAAATACATCGAGGTGACTAAGAACAGATTCAAGGGAACTCTGGGAACCGTGCCTTTATTGTACTGTGAGAAATCGGGAACTTTTTCATTGGCGGCAGCAACTCATGCCAGTGGCAGAAGTGATAGTGCTGATGAAATTGCTAGCACTTCAGAAAACTGACCAAAAAGATTTTAGTTTTCATGATCTAAAACTTGAACTGCCCATGCAAATTTTGAGTATTTTCTTCAGAATTTTGTTTTGTAGAAAGGTAACTATTTTTCAAAAAACGTGATTATGAAATAGTTTCCAGTTAATAATCAGCAACCAGAATAAATGGCTTGTTTTGCCCGTGCAGTGATGAATATTACGATGATTGCTATCTTCATCGATAAGTTATCAAATTCTGAGACGAAACACCCGAGGCGTTAAACATGACACTAGCGACGAGAAAAACGTGGACGAACTTTACTCTAATCAAAAACGCAATGTTAGGACAGTGTTTGGGACGTCTCTAGTATTCAAAGGGTGTTAACGTTTTATTTCATCAATAATATATGCAACCGTTGTTATCGCACAAAAATTGATGGAAATTAATTTAGGGTAATTGCTCATACAACTCCCTTACACGACAAGGAGTTTTCCTATGGTTATAGCTGGATTTTGGCAGTGGTGATAATTACGGTTAAGTTTGCAGTGCAATCTGAAATCCGTTTAACCTCAGTTCTAAATGTACGTGATTTTTTGCGCCTGCCCTTATACGTTTTTCAAATCTCTTCCCGCTAAGCCACCATCGATCCAGCTTAATGAGTGCCTATTATTAGCAGCCAGTCAGCTTACATACCTGATATTTAAATTGATTTACTGTGTAATGGCACGTGCTCTGTAACGGGGGGGGGGGGGGGGTAGGCTCTGGGACGGGGATGGGCGGGGGTTGCCCTGGGAAGGGTAGGAGAGGTTGGCTCTGGGACGGGGGCAATAACTGAATAAATGTGTTATGGCATTTTTCTATCTGTGTTATGGCATTAATCCTTACTCGAAAATTGATTTCGGATTCAGGTATCGTATGGCACGTGACTCCACAATGGAAGTGGACGAAAAGAATACGAGTGCTCTGGACAAGACTGGAGACGTCACAAATAACGGCGAAGAATCACAAATGACATACGAGGAACTGGTCAGTCTTTGCGCCCCAATTGCCCAACCTATGGCTTCTCGACGTCTCACCAAACAGATTTACAAATTGTTAAGAAAAATCCAAGCAGGGGGACTGAGAAAGGATTGTTGCTTTTTCGGTACAAAGGCTGTCATGAAAACGTTGAGACAAAACACGAAGAAAGGATTCCTTGTGATAGCTGGAGATGTTAGTCCCATTGATCTCATCTCTCATATTCCGGTGTTTGCTGAGGAGAAAGATATTCCTTATGTGTATGTACCCTCTCAAGATGACTTAGCAGCCGCAGTTGCCACTAATGCGACTATGTGTGTGTTTGTAGTGGATCATGAAGCCGTGGCCAAGTACTACAATGCTTGTTTGGAAGAAATAAAGTCCATGCCCGCGCCTGTATCATAGATACTTGGACAGTTGTATTCAACTGAAAAACAGAACAGCTTTGAGGTGTTAGAAGGATATACAAATTTATAAGCTTCTTGAACCGCCTGCTACAAAATCTCTACTTAATGCTTTAAAAATTAGCTGTGAAAGTTAGTTGCATGGAAATCAATTTTTCGCATTCAAAACCAATAATTACAGTGAAAAAAGTGATGAGATCAAGAGCTTTTTTGAATAAAATTTTATTTGATTGTTTGCAAGTGGTTCACTGAGTTTATTTTTGGAAGTTTGTTAGTTGTTTTAACCACATTTGCGTTGCTTTACTTGAAGTTCGTTAAAGAATTTCAATTTTTGTCATCAGGTCTCTTTCTCAGCCGTCGTATTAATAAAGAGACTTATTCAATTAGAGGAAATTTAGATCACAATACAAGTTTCAATTCGCTCTCAGTGGTTCAAGTGCAAAGTTTCTTAGAACATTAGCATTAATTTTGAACAAGTTGTCAACATGTCAACAAAAACTAGGAAATAAGAACAAAATAAAGGCGTGTTAGGCCTTAATTGTTTAATATTGGTCGCAGCCAAAGCACACAGAAATGTATGTGGTTTGTCCGCTTGGAGGATTGTTTTGGTGGCTGCTATTTCTCTGTCCTGTTAAGGTGGAAAGCTTCTTAATGAGGATGCAGAAAAGTAAATTAAGAGCAGAGGTTTCGCCTTTGTTCAAGATTTGCTCTCGAGTGTACACCTGCAGCCTGACACAATTGGGAAAAATGGAAAGTATTGGAGAGTAACCACTTGTTTTAGGATAGGTAAACCAGCACTTACTATTCCAGCTTAATCTGCTCAGCTTTCTCTCCTAATACAGCTCATCTGGTGCACAAAGTGAAAATCCGCCTGCTCCCTAATGAGACAAAGCCAAACAATTTCTCCAGCTCATTCCTTTCAATATTCTGGTGTCCTTTTCGAGTTAGCAAAAACCACCGCAATCTCCTGTCAAAAAGGTGAGTTATTCGAGGTCAGCTGTTGCCTAGACATTTAATTGGAATACAGGTGGCTGTCCCAGCAGTTGCTAAATTTTGGCTCCGCGAGATCAATCTAAATGACTTCGAGTTCGATTAGCATCAAATTCGCTTGGGGGCTTGAAATTGATCACAATATTTTCAGAGCTAATCAAAAATGATTAGCTGAAATTAATAGCTAAAACCAAATCAATAAGTGAATAGCTAAAATTATTCCGTTAATAGGTGAAATAAAAAGAAAGTTAAACCGAAGTTCATACATACAATTAAAACGTTGATATTTGAAACTAACGTTTCTATCTCATGTTTGATAAGCATAAAATGTATCATTAGCTATTGAAGCAGCGAAATCAAATAGCGGGAAAACACTGAAAATAAAAGGCAGTTGCAGTAAAAACACCCTGAGAAGGTAACTTCAGTGGCTTACTGCTGAGACCTTTCTGCAAATAAATAAAGAATGCGCTGAAATTATCTCTAAAACATGCGAATATCAATATCGAAAGCATTGAAATATTTGCATTACTTCCGTAGATGTAGCGTAAATGCAGGAATTCATTTAATTTTTGGTAAGAAATAACGCATTTCAACGTTGAAAGCTTATTACTTTTTTTGAAACGTATTCAAGAAAAGGACGCGATATGCAGTGGACATAGGAAGCGTATTTGAAGCTCGGAATACGGGGGGATTTAGGGTGAACGCTAAGAGACGACGTAAAAGTAAGTCGACATAAAAGCAAGCCGGAAGTTATAATAGTTGTAATCTATCAGAAATAATACTTTGTTAACCGTTCCAAGCAACACTGCGCATAGTATAGTGCATAATGTATTCCAATGTACCTAAACAAAAATACGTCAATTTTTAGACATCTAGTGGGTTCGGGCCTCAGTGGACCGCTGCCCATGGCCATGCCTCTCAGCCGCTGTGAGATGTAATCCAGAAACCACCAAGCGGCCCGCCAGGGGCAACTTAAAATACGGGTATCCCGAAATTTTTCGGTTTACGTGACCACATTTTCAAAATTCGGCTGGTTTGCCTATCGGCTTGCTTCACCGCCACCATGCAAGAGTATGCGTAAAAGGCTGCTGAGCGAAAGTGATCGTCGTTTTGAGTTTGATGCGGCGCATTTGCATAACCATCAAGATTTAAATTTTTAAAAGTTTGAAATTTTTTATTTGGTTAGTGTCCACTGTTTGACCAATAGGTAGGCAGCTTTATTAACAATTCGTTTTTAGTGAACACAAACTGAAAACTGCTAGAAATCATTCTGAAGTCTCTTAACATCTAACATGAGCCATTTAGACAATAATACAGTTGCAATTTGATTAGAACCGTAGAAAGTATTGGAATAAATGTGGAAAAATATCGAAAATTGTATACGAATTTCGCTAAACACTTTCATGGCTAATAATTTTTCCTGTCTATGATTATTTGACTGTCTCATAAAAGTTTTTAAAATCCTAAAGAGAAATAATCGCAACAAAAATGACAATAACAATTTCGTTCCAAAATGCATATAAAAAGAGCGCTCCGATGAGCGCTCTTTTTATATGCATTTTTGCCTATATATTTAAACTTAAATGTTTTGCTAGTTTAAATAGAAAGGCAAATTGTATTATTTATTTCTGATAAAATAAGGTTTCAGATAATTAACCATCATGCAATCATGCTCCTAGCAAGGGATGCGAGATTATAGACACATATGAAACTGGAGCAAATCTTTGAATCCTTGTTGCAGAAGTTAAGAGACGAGTCGGCCTTGAATAGCGTGTCATCCATGAGCGGGGAAATCTATACCGATAAGTCTTTAACTCACCCAATGAGTGAGGAGCTCAAAATTTAATGCATCATCATACTAGCTGTAACTCAGTGGCGGGTGAAATTTGATTGCCCAGAACAGGAAGTTTTACCTCAAACCATTTTTCCAAGAAGGAAACGAGTGTGATTGCATGGGTGGTTGCATGGGTTGAACTGATAACAATGATCATTTATGAACCAAGATTTTCTAAGTAGATAGATCCTGTAATAAAATAGATATCATCAATCAAAAAAAATTAACCATCATACCAAGAAAACTACCCATACATACGAAGAAAACTACCCATACATACGAAGAAGATCATAGTTAAATCTATGCGTTTATTCTGGCATTTAAACCCTCGGCGAGAAAAGATCTCGGAACCAACCGTAAGAAAGTAGCGCTCTCTCATGAGATTTAATCAAAACGCATTAATTAAAATTTTCGATGAATGTTTTTATGAAGATTTCCATCAAATTTGATTTTCAGGTGAACTTAGTAATCGCAGCTTTATATAGTCTCACAATGAATTCGATATATTGTAAATGCTCATTTCGGATTGAATGAGTGTATCTTGGATAATAATTTCATCGGTTGTATAATTGTTCCGACCCACTTGTGGGGGGAGGATCTATATACTCAAATGGGTTTTTTTTGTTCAGTCAATTTTGGCCGATCGATATATTAATTGTAGAGAAATGTGAGTGGTATCATTAAAAAGCTGTTCCAGCGCAGCATTCAAAATAAAAAAGATTTTTTTGAATTTCGTTTTTTTTTCGAGTAGTTATCGAGGATTGAGGTTTTGTGTGAACACGGGATATTTGGCATGATTTTGTTCACTTTTAGTGTAATTTTTCTTGAAATTAAATTATTTTCCATAAAACAAGTATTTCAAATTTACATTTCATGCCACAAAATGAACCAATTGTGTGTTCCCAATAGACTGAAGGCGATAAAAAGACTAGTTCTGGTCTCATAGAGAAGTTCACTTTTAAAAAAATCGAATTCTGATTGAGAGCTCTTTTTTTAGAAAACTTTTCAGTTCTTTGGATTTTTTAAGTCACCTAGAGACTAGTCACTTTTCATATCGAGAATCCGTTAACGAAAAACCTAATTTACAGTCAAATGAAGCCCAATGAACAATAAAAATTGTTTTCAAGGAATTGCTCATGTTTTTTGTTCGGCTTCGACACTGAGTTTTCATAATTTTAAATGAAAATTTGTTTTCTTTGAGGATTTACTAATTTTTTCGAGACATATGGCATTCACTAATTGACTAAAGTTGCAATATGATCCGTAATGAGCCGTACATAAGTGAACATATCTAATGCTTTGAGTGGACAGCTATTGGCTGTTAAGACTTTAAGAATAGTTTTTCGAAAATTTTTTTTGAACATTAACCAATCATACTTATTTTCTTGAACTTTAAGTCAATCTCAGTAATGAAAGGATCTTCTTCCTTTCTACTGCAATCAAAATTTTATCTGGTTAGCGCTTTGATCTACGAACTTTTGGATATATGACTTCAATGACAAAAGATCTCAATTTTTTAAATTTTCGTGGTTATTTTCGTATTATTGGTTACTTTTGAACTGATATCACATTATCCAAATATTAAGAGCTCTCATTGGCTTAAAAAATACGTTCAATGGAACACCGATGAAATTTTCATAGAAAAACTTATGCTTTAAATGGCTCCGACAATTTCTTCTTGCTTTTTCCTACTGATTTTTTCGTATTTGCCATCTTTGTTGTTGTTTTCTTAGTCATTAGAATTATTGTGATGTCTTATTGATTGCCCATGAAAGACAAACGTCATTGTCCTCACATCGGACTATGTTTGAGCGTATTTATTGACTTCCGTTGAAAGCTAGTGATTTTAATGGCTGTTGTCGTACTCTATTTATTTAGAGTAGCTATTTGCGGTGCGGGTACGCTTAAAATTACTTAATTCGTGATTCGCGGAGCGGAATCCTGACTTGAGTTTCTACTGCTTACTCGCGGAGCGGGATTTTAAAAAAGAATTGTTAAACTGAATTCGAATTGAAAAGTTAGGAGAATGAAAGTAAATATTGCACAACAAAACGTGAAGGCTTGATCAGACATGTCTGATCACGAAGCGGGAAACCAAGAAGGAAATGACAACAGACCACGAGGTATTGAATTAATAAATGATTAGCACTTTATGAAGTGCAAAATAAGAGAACTAAATTAAAACATCGTATTAAACATGAACTGCACTAAATAAAATACTAAGGATGATATCCTTGGGTATCACATACCCCTGATCTTGACAAAGAAAACTGTGACTATAACAATTTTCGAATTGATAAATTAATAACAAAATTTACAAATTAGTACTTGGTCCCCTGTTAAATAAATATTAACAATATAGTTACTGGTTATCATAGCTAAAAAATAAATACTATTAAATTATGAAATGTTTAATTGTCACAGTTTTAAATAATCTTAGTTTTAATTGTCCCATT
This sequence comes from Convolutriloba macropyga, assembly GCF_964194025.1. Lineage (NCBI taxonomy): Eukaryota > Metazoa > Xenacoelomorpha > Acoela > Convolutidae > Convolutriloba > Convolutriloba macropyga. Next base: position 26,932,837 of record NC_134474.1, on the reverse strand, counting down.
CGTTGTCGTCGGAATTACGTCCTTCTGCCTCGAACGCCGTCATTGACCGAACTAGCGTTGGGGTATCCATTTCTGGTAGAGAAGAGTTTCGCGAGGCGGGTGGTGAAACGTCTCCAATTTGTGGCGAAATGTTGGTCTCTTCAGGCTGATTTTCCGCGAAGTGTCGAACCGACTATACAATAGACTAAGGTGGAGGCTGGAAATTCTCCACGTCACCCGTTTGTCGAGGTCGTTTTAGTGGTGGCAAGATTGTGGGGTCTGGGGATGGGCTTTCAAATCCGGAATAAGAGGGACTTCGCCGATTGCGATCCGACGATCTCTTTGGTTGAGTCAGTGCGGCAGGCTTTTTCGTGGAAGAAGTTCTTGGTTTCTCGCTATGCGAAACTGTGCCGGCGTCTGGTTGTTGATTTTGGATAGCGAGAAAGTTGGGGATTTTGGGGATTCGTCCTCGCATCGCGCGTGAGATATTGGCTTTTGATGGAGATACCCCGCTGCCCGGATCACGTTTTCGGTGCTTCATCTTCTTGTCCCCTTTTTGTTTTCGTGTGAACTCTTTCAGGTGGCTTTGAATGAGTTCTTCTACTAATTTTTTGCCCGATCGTGGTCCCCTGCGGTCCGCATACGCTTTTAATGGAGTTTGCCGCTCCAGTTGTGTTCCAAATTTCGCAATGTCACTATTGCGTACCGTGACTACGGGTTTGCCAGGTTCCTTAATCGTTGAAGTCGTCGGGCTAACCTCCAGAATATGTGAGCCCGGCGCCAGTACTTCATAAAGCCCCTCCAAGTTCTCTTTTGATCTTCTCTTCCCATGAATTTTCCGGGCTAATTTAAGCTCTTCTGCACTTTCCTTGAGGGTAATTGGACGAAATGCCGTGGTTCGTAAGAAGCGTGACTCGCCGTCCGTGCTAGTCATTTCTCGTTCCTTGGCCTCGTGCGTTGCCCGTGTTATCCCAACTTCAACTTCGATGTCACTGCGGTACGCACTTGTCGTCTGGAAGAATTTCGTCCGGCATCACTGTGCCTTCATCTAAATAGTGGTTTACAATGTTTTCATATGTGAGATTTGACAATTTAGGCTTTGTCGATATCACGCTCAGCGGTGTAATAGGTTTTCTTCCAAAGTGTGCTTCGAAAGGCGAGATCTTTGTTGTTCTTTGTTTACATATTCGCAAATTGTGTATTATTATCTTTAATGCGTGCTTTACATGAAAGGCGTTAATAGATGATTTTTCCTCTTTAATACATGCGAGTCTTTTCCTAATTGTTTGGATAAGTCTTTCCACTAGTCCAATAGCACGATGATTGTTCACCGGAGCTTCAATTATATCGATATTTTTTTTATTACAAAAGGTCTTTACTTGATTGCCAACTAGACACTTTGCTTGATCTAGACGAATAGTGCGTGGAATCCCGTGATTTTCAATATACATGTCCAAAAACTTTAGATTGTTCGGTCCGTTAGCTTTGTCATAAATAAATGCAGTAGGGTTATTAGAAAAACGGTCAATTGCTGCTAGAAAGTAAACTTCGTTACCCTTTTCATCAAAAATTGGACCTCCAAAATCAATTTGAATTTCTTGATTTGGTTCAACACACGGTATGTGGGGATTAAATTGCTTAGCCGGAATAACAGATTTAAGGTTCTTACCAATCACCGTGCAGGCTTGCACTCGGTAGCTTTAACAACGAGCTCGCGGTGAATGTATGGCCACCAGCAATGCGTGGCCATACATATCATACCCCATGTACCCGGAGGGCTGGAGTGTATGTCGTCGATCATCGCCTCTCGCAGAACGTTCGGTATGGCGACCTTTTCGTCAATGCAAACACACCCGGAACGTACATGGAGGACCCTCCAATAAGAGTGTATGTAAGGGTTTAGATCTTTGAGGCTGCGCTCGTTGTTTGTCAGGATACAATCCCGGACCTCTTTCATTACTGCAACCTTGCTGGTCAGTGATGCAATCAATGATTTGTTAAAGATCTTTGATACGATGTATTCAATTGTGGGAACTTGAGGGCTGGGTGTGAGAGGGGTACTTGCTTTCGACGAGTGAGTCGGAGATGTCGGTGTTGTTATAGGTGGGGAACTTGTGTTCCAAATTTCGCAATGTCACTATTGCGTACCGTGACTACGGGTTTGCCAGGTTCCTTAATCGTTGAAGTCGTCGGGCTAACCTCCAGAATATGTGAGCCCGGCGCCAGTACTTCATAAAACCCCTCCAAGATCTCTTTTGATCTTCTCTTCCCATGAATTTTCCGGGCTAATTTAAGCTCTACTGCACTTTCCTTGAGGGGAATTGGACGAAATGCCGTGGTTCGTAAGAAGCGTGACTCGCCGTCCGTGCTAGTCCTTTCTCGTTAGTTGGCCTCGTGCGTTGCCCGTGACATCCCAACTTCAACTTCGATGTCACTGCGGTACCCATTCACCCACTTGTCGTCTGGAAGAATTTCGTCCGGCATTACTGTGTCTTCATCTAAATAGTGGTTTACAATGTTTTCATATGTGAGATTTGACAATTTAGGCTTTGTCGATATCACGCTCAGCGGGGTATTAGGTTTTCTTCCAAAGTGTGCTTCGAAAGGTGAGATCTTTGTTGTTCTTTGTTTACATATTCGCAAATTGTGTATTATTATCTTTAATGCGTGCTTTACATGAAAGGCGTTAATAGATGATTTTTCCTCTTTAATACATGCGAGTCTTTTCTTAATTGTTTGGATAAGTCTTTCCACTAGTCCAATAGCACGATGATCGTTCACTGGAGCTTCAATTATATCGATATTATTTTTATTACAAAAGGTCTTTACTTGATTGCCAACTAGACACTTTGCTTGATCTAGACGAATAGAGCGTGGAATAGTCCCGTGATTTTCAATATACATGTCCAAAAACTTTAGAACGTTCGGTCCGTTAGCTTTGTCATAAATACATGCAGTAGGGTTTTTAGAAAAACGGTCAATTGCTGCTAGAAAGTAAACTTCGTTACCCTTTTCATCAAAAATTGGACCTCCAAAATCAATTTGAATTTCTTGATTTGGTTCAACACACGGTATGTGGGGATTAAATTGCTTAGCCGGAATAACAGATTTATGGTTCCTTCCAATCACCGTGCAGGCTTGCACTCGGTAGCTTGAACAATGAGCTCGCGGTGCATGTATGGCCACCAGCAATGCGTGGCCATACATATCATACCCCATGTACCCGGAGGGCTGGAGTGTATGTCGTCGATCATCGCCTCTCGCAGAACGTTCGGTATGGCGACCTTTTCGTCAATACAAACACACCCGGAACGTACATGGAGGTCCCTCCAATAGGAGTGTATGTAAGTGTTTAGATCTTTGAGGCTGCGCTCGTTGTTTGTCAGGATACAATCCCGGACCTCTTTCATTACTGCAACCTTGCTGGTCAGTGATGCAATCAATGATTTGTTAAAGATCTTTGATACGATGTATTCAAATGTGGGAACTTGAGGGCTGGGTGTGAGAGTGGTACTTGCGTTCGACGAGCGAGTCGGAGATGTCGGTGTTGTTATAGGTGGGGAACTTGCTGCACGGGTATCGTTTGAAGGTTCATTGCGTTGATTTGCGGAGCGGGAATCGTTTGGCGAATTAGATCGCTGACTTGTGGGGCGAGGTGCGTTTTGGCTGGATGACCGTTGGTTCGCCGTGCGAGATGCGTCGTTAAATCGAACGCGAATGATACGCTTTTTAGAAGGCATTATTTTATTGTTTTTGTTTATATAATTCATTTCTGACGGTGATTAAGGTGAAATTGAATTTGTTGAAATGAAAGTACACGACTGAATTGTAGAATGACTAGAGGCAAAAAGCACTGATTTTATTTTTGGGTGGTGAGTTTTAGGGATATTTAAGGAATGTCTCCTAATTGGCGGGATTTTAGATTGAATTTTTTGAGGCTCGCGCGGCGCGAGAGCTAATCCATTCCGAATTTGGAATAATTGTTTACTCTTACTTGTATATTGCTGAGCGAGAGAAATGTTAAGTGGATTTTGCGACGCGGAACCTACATAACTTAAATTGTTTAAGTTTTGAATAGAATTTGAGGCTAGCTTTCGCTGAGCAGGGGAATTATAATACACATGTTTGCATACTCGTGCCGCATGTGTGTTAATTTAGTTTTTTGCCTTATTATGAGCCTCAGTTTTAGGTGTGATCTGCAGTGCGGGATTTTGTGTCTCAATTTTAGGTGTGATTTGTAATGCGGGATTATGTGCTATTAACAACTGGTGTAAATGGGATGCAAATTTTGTGTTATTGAATTCTAGTGCATTGATAGTTGTAGAAATTAACTTTAACTTTACTACAATGAATTCCTCATCATATGCTGAGACCTTTTCAGCTTTTTGAGACAAGTGTCTAGAAATGTAGTCGACCAACCCATTTTCGCCCCGGGAAGATGTTCAATGTCGAATTGAAATGGGAGTAAACGATCAACACAGCGGGTCAATCTGCTGTTATAAGATTTGTTCGATCTATTTTCTTTCATGATTGATAGAAGAGAACGATGATCCGTAATCACAGTAAAAGTTTTCCCGTACAATTAATTTTTAAAATATTCGATTGACCAAACTACCACCAGAACTTCAAGTTCATTTACGCTATAACGTTCTTCACAGGAATTTAAAAACCAAGACGTTAATGCAATTGGTTTCCACCCATCCACTGTTAATTGTTCAAGAGCTGCTCCGAGACCGGAGCGTGACGCATCATATTTCACGCGTGTTTCGAGTTGCGGTTTATAGTGGCTGTTTGCGGTTGCGTTCGCTATGCGATTTTTTATTTCATTGAACAGTTCTCATGTTCCGCTGTCCAGATAAATTTTGATGACTTTTTCAATAAGGGACGGAGAGGATGACTAATTTGAGCGAGATTAGGAATGAATTTCCCAATGTAATGAACCAGCCCCAAAAAAGAGCGGAGTTTCTTTGGGGTTTTTCTGGCTTCGAGTGATAATATCGCAGCTGTTTTGCTTTCTAGTGGCGACATACCCGATTGCGAGATATGGTATCCTAGCCAATCAATTTCTAGCTATCCAAAATGACATTTAGGAAGATTTATCCTAAAATTTTCATCATCTAAGCGTTTAAGACACTTCATTACATAACTTTTATGTTCTTCCGGAGAACCTTTATTAACAATCAAAATATCGTCTAAAAATTAATATGTATTTTTTAGACCAATAAGTGTGTAGTCCATAGCTTTTTGGAATTCTGCTGGCATATCTGTGAGCCCGTAAAATCCTGTTTGGAATCTGTAAGTGCTGGTCATGTCACCACTAATGATGTTAAAGTTACAGTGATCAACCGTGTTAGCGTCTAAATTTAATTGACTGTATGCGTATTTCAAATCAATCGTAGAGAAGTACGTTGTGTTTTGCGACGCGGGAGCACTTATTTGTTGAGATATGGATTCGATTAGCGTATCAATATTTGGCATCTGATATTTGTACTTGTGAATGGCTTTATTTAATACTTTTCAATCCAGTGCAAGCTTGACCGTTTGATCTTTCATTACAGTGACCACTTTTGGTGACATGAAATATTTATCAGGACAGCTTGAAAGTTCGATATTAACATTTCAATGGTGACATGAAATATTTATCAGGACAGCTTGAAAGTTCAATATTAACAGTTCAAAATTAACATTTTCTTGTAAATTAATTGGAATACGTCTACTTTTTGGTTGCTGGCTGCGACATATCGTAATCTATTTATTTAGAGTAGCTATTTGCGGTGCGGGTATGCTTAAAATTACTTAATTCGTGATACGCGGAACGGAATCCTGACTTGAGTTTCTACTGTTTACTTGCGGAGCGGGATTTAAAAGAAGACTTGTTAAACTGAATTCGAATTGCAAAGTTAGGAGAATGAAAGTAAATGTTGCACAACAAAACGTGAAGGCGTGATCAGACATGTCTGATCACGAAGCGGGAAACCAAGAAGGAAATGACAACAGATCACGAGGTATTGAATGAACAAAAGATTAACACTTTATGAAGCGCAAAATAAAAGAACTAAATTAAAACATCGTATTAAACAGGAACTGCACTAAATAAAATACTAAGGATGATATCCTTGGGTATCGCAGCTTTTAAGACTATGAAAATATTTTTTCAAAAAATTTGTCTGAACATTAACCAATCTTAAACTTTTTTCGTGAACTGTTAGTCATTTTCAGTAGACTCAGGACACACTTCTTTTCTAATGCAACCAAAATTAATTTTTTTTTGTATTATTGGTTTCTTTTGAACACATATCAAATTATCCAAATATTGATGGCTCCCAGTTTTCAGAGAAGAGCTTATGCTTTAGATGGCTCCGACAATTTCTTCTCGCATTTTCCTGCTGAATTTTTCGTTTTGCCTGTTTTTGTTGTTGTTTTCATTGTCATAAGACATTTTTTGATGCTTTATTGATTAAATATGCTTAAAAAATATTCTTTTCCTCCCATCGGGGCATATCGGAGTGTATTTATTGACTTCCGTTGAAATCTATTCAATATAAAGTCTTATTGCTGAGTCCTTAAAAATAATTCTTTGAATTTTTTTAAACATTAGTCAAAATTAAAATTTTTTCGTCAACTGTTAGTCAGTCTCAATATTGAAATTGGCTTCCGGTTTTATCTTCTACCTAATATTTTTAAGACTTCAATGCCACGGGTTTTCAAGTTTTTTTATTTTTTGGATACTTTTTCTTTTTTTTTGGTTCCCTTTGAAATCTTAACACATTATCCAAATACTGATAGTTCCATTTGTTTAGGGAAAACTTTCAATGGATCATAGTTAAAGTTTTCAGAGTAGAGCTTATGATTTAAATTGATTCGACACTTTCTTCAGGCATTTTTCTACTGAATTTTTGGTTTTTGCCTGTGTTTGATGTTGTTCCTATAGTCAATGACGTGTTGTAATGGTTTATTGATGGAATATGAATGAAAAACAACCTTACCGTCCCATCAGTTTAGCGTATTTAGTGGCTTCCGGTGAAAGCTATTGAATTTTATGGCATTGATACTGATCGAGTTTTCTCAAAAATTTCGTGGTTCTAATGTATTTGTTCATATTTGGTGATTTTTTGAAGTTATATTGTTAAAAAAAGAAGAATCTCATTGATGTTAAAAAATTTATTTAAAACTAGAAATTTTTTTATCGAAAAGTTTACTTTTTAACGCCTTCGACTCTTTTCTCGCTCATTTTTGTTTCTCGAATTTTCCTGTTTTTTTCCTATTTTTTTGTTCTTTAGGTAGCCGTAAATTGCTGACCGTTGGCATAAGCTTGTAATTGAAGATCGAATTATTGATGTTACACAAAGCACTCACTTTTAGCGAATAGTCTTAAATTTTATTTTCATTTTTTTCAAACTTTTCAGTTTTTGTTGTTCTTTTCGTCGATTTTTAACTTACTTTCATCGTTGAGAGGTCTCGTCCAATTTCTTGTATTCCAAGAAATAACATATCCACTTATATGATTTGTCACTGACGTTTTGTTTTGTGGACAATATGCGTTTATATAAACGTTTTTTGAGTGGTGAGTTTTGTGTTTCTTTTTCTCTTCTTTCAACACAATCGCGTAATAACAGATCCCAATGGTTTTCAAATGTGGCCCAGTTTAACTTAGTTATTATATCAGTATAAAGCCTTTAGCTGAAATAGTAGAAATAACCATTGAATTAAAAATACATAATATTCAGATAATATCTAATGATTTTAATGGCATCAATAATTTGTGTTTTCGCAAATCGTTTGTAATTTTTTGAGTTTTTCTGCATCTTTAGTCCGTTTCTATGGCTTAGTCCAACCAAAGACAGGTATTTTTGGTTTCGTAATAACTTTTTAGTAATTTGTCAAGGTTTATTTAGTTAAGAGTTAATGCTTTTTAGGACCAATTTCTTGGTTTAAAAATGATTAATTTTTGAATTTCGCCTCATTATTCGTTCTCTTAGTCGACTTGTTACCTAGTCTCATTGAGAAAAATTTCCATCTGCTGTATAGTTAGGAAAAAGTAAATTTGTGTAGTTCAGGTTTTATCTGACTGCATTTTGACATTGTTACTAGGTGCTTTTAAAATTTGATATTCAGTTTTTGCCCTGAAAATTTTGCTTTTGCTAATTTTATTTGTTTTTTTTTTCTTCTAATCTCTTTAACGGCAGATATCGTTGGCGCTGTAATGAGGCATGACATTATGTAATTCAATTAGTGGTTAGATTGGGTAACGATTGTTTGAAATTCAAATATCTATTTTTGTTATATCGTCATTTGGTTGACAATTATGTAAAGAATGTTGATAAGCTCGGGTCGGAACATCATGTGCGAACGCACATTAACGAGCCTCCTGGCTTTAGCTTAAAGAAAAATGAGTCCCTTAATGTAAAATGAACGTCATTTTGCCCATTCCCATTATTTTGATAGAGCACTTTTGACTTTTTTTTATAACATTTGCGCCAAATATGCTTTAGCCCACTTTGTCAAATTTTGGCAGAAATACAGACCTAAAAGCGACTGACGCAATCATTGTTAACTCAGTTGAGGACTATGTTTACTTTGCTGCCTATAACAAATTGTTAGCAAAACATAATTTTTTTCATGTTTTGCTGGTTTAAATAGATAGGCAAATTGTATTATTTATTTCTGATAGGATTTCAGACAATTAACCATCAATTGCGTTAAGCAAGCTTGTATATCAAGGTTCAATTTTTGACAGCTTGCAATTAATTTCAATTAAAGTCCAATGAACATCTTTTATGTTTTCCGAGGAATATCATGATTTTTGCGACTTCGACTAACTGCCTTTTGTAAACTTCTGATTGTCGTTTTGTCTGCATTTGTCGTTCTTTGTAGTCCTAAGACGGTGTCTTATTATAATCTGAGCTAGCCAAAGATGTAATATAGAACCTATCTAATCATTTCAGGTAATTAATGGCTCTTGTAACTTCAAATATAAGTTTGAAATCGATTCGTTGAACTTAATCAGTTATTAATCTAGTTTCTGTTATCTTATAGTTTCATCTATGACAGGGGTCCCATATTCTTTCTGGAGAAAAAAGTTGTCTGTTTAGTGGTTTTATGTTTTTGACCAATGGTACGAGTTTTTGAAAGAAATTAGTTTTTTGATAATTGCTTATATCAAACAAAATTGCTTCTTTTTGGTGTCTTTTCACATTATCAAATTGATTACAGGAGGCTTTTACATGGCTTTAAAAGGAGCACCGGTTGAATCTATGCATTCCTGTATTTGCCAATCGATTAGTAGTCGTTTTAATTATTCTGTACTATTAAATGTGTCAGTTGCCACCTCTTGTTAAATTTAAATTTTTCAATACCTTCAGTTGATAGCTGTTGCTTTTAATTACTTTGAAATGTTTTAAAAAATATCACTAAGTTGTTTAATTTAGCCCATTTTTTAGTTTTTGCCTGTCAACTTGTAACTTCAACTCTTTAATATCAATCCCCCCCCCCCCCCGCTTCATTTGAATCAAATTCTCTCTATTAATGTTTAAACTGAGGGTTTTTGTCTATGATAGTACCTGTTTTCCTACCGATCTTGTGAGTTTTTTGACACTGCCCATTATTTCTACTCTTTTTGTGGTCTTTTCAAATAGTCCTTTCAAAGACAGGCGGGCTCAATTGATGTTCAAATTTGCTTTCGTTCATTGTTGTTATTAACTGCTCTCAAACGAAGTTTGTAGCAATTATATTACTCCTGTCGGTCTTTTTTATGCGATTTTTGCTTGAACAATTTTTCGTCGGACGCTTTTAACTTTAGCCCTCAAAAACAGGATAAACAGGTAGCGCCCACAGCTAGCCTTACAGCTCTGTTTCAGCTCAAAATTTTTTGGAGACATACTTAGACTTATGGTGTGAATGTCGGTTCTTAGAGGTTGAAGACATTCCCCCCCCCCACTGTTGACCCCCCAATATTGCCCCCAACCCCAACGCCCTGTTGCCCCCACCCTAATGCTGCCCCTCATCAGCACCCTTTTTAATATCACAAATTTTATCGATTTTTTTGTGAAAATTGCAATTTTTCTCAATTTTTTCAACTTTTATTGTAATTATCGAAGGTTTTCCAGCATCAGGAGCCAGGAAACCTCCTATAGGGTTTAATGATAGGTTATTGAAAATTTTTAGTCTATCCAGCCCGAAGAGCCAAGGAGCCTCCTCTAGGTTTTAACAATAGATTACTGTATACATTTTAAATGTAGTGGAATGTTTTTTAAGAGTTTAACATCACGAATTTTTGCATTTTTTGACAAAAGCTAACTTTTTTCAATTGTTTTGACATTTAGTCAGGGTTTTTCGGCCTCAGGTTTGAGAAAACCTCCTTAGGAGATTAATAGTAGGTTGTTGCCTAGTTTTTGGTGGAATAGAATGGTTTTCAACATTTCAACATCACAAATTTTAGCAATTTTTTGATAAAAATTGCATTCAAATATTTCAGTATTTATTGTCATTATCTAAGGTTTTCCAGTCCAAGGAGCCAGGAAACCTCCTATGGGGTTTTATGATAAGTTATTGAAGTTTTTTTTATTGCCCATGGAATACTTTTCAACTTTTTAATATCACAAATTTTATCAATTTTTTTTTATAAACTTGCCATTTTTCTCAAGTTTTTTGAACTTTTTGTCATTTTTTGTTTATTGTGCTTCAAGAAGCCCAGGGAAGCTCCTCTGGCGTTTGATATTACGCTAAAGATATTGAACTTTTTGTCATTTTTTGTTTATTGTGCTTCAAGAAGCCCAGGGAAGCTCCTCTGGCGTTTGATATTACGCCATATTACTCCAAAGACAGAAAAAAGTTTTGATGGTTTTCACTGCAAAATCTGGAAGGTTTTCTTTTAAATTTTGCAATATTTTGCAAATTATTGAAATATAAGATTTTATTTGATTTGTTTACTAACAAGGCTGGAAAACTAAATGTTGCAGGGTCGAATCATGTCAAAACTAGCCTCACTAAGACGTGTCTAGCTACTGACCAGGCCAACTGCCCGTCGGTCGTTTGAGAGCAATTCGCTCGACGTTAGTCGGTAGTGTTTTGTTGTGTTGTGGTAATGTTGTAATGTTCTAACTTTATTGGAATAACGACAGTTTCCATTGGACTCCTAATGATTTGGATATCAGTCGATATTATCTGGATATAAATCGATGATATTATTGTTTATTTGAAATTTTATGGTTGTCATGAGTTCTGGAATTATTTGTATCTCGAAAATTTTGTTTTTTCTTTTACTTTTGGGACTTTTTGATTTTTGTGGACCTGCGTCCAAGCCTCATAAAAGACAAGTTCTTGCTGCTTTCTTTTACACGTACAGGGTTTATTGTAGTACATGATTGTATTTACATTTTAATTTGTTTACTTGAGCTCTTTTACGATAGTTTTTTTGCTTTTGTTACTAAATACAGACAATTAGTTTTGGCATAAACCAAGCGACCTTGGTATGTTTATCTTGTCTCACTGTTTTGTTAACAACATGTCTCATGTGCTCTTTTTTGGCATTTTGTGCTTTTTTAGTGCTTTGTGTTTACAACGATTTTTCTAATGCAAACACCAACTTAGGTTTATTGATGTTTTCTTCATGGTCATCCGTCACGTTATCACATTAATGAGACGTAGGACTCGCTTTGATGAGAAACCCATTTGAGCATATATATCTAGTTTTTGAATGAATTGCTTTGGTTTTGTCTTGTCTTTGACACTTTTCTTGCAATTTTAATTTTTTGTTGTGGTTTTTGCCAGTATTTGATTTACTTTTGCGGACTGCAAATAGTTCATATTCCTAATAGTGACAGGTCTCAATGGCTTCTTAAAGAGGTACATTTGAACGTATTTAATGCTTTCAGTTCATAGCTAAAATTTTAATGACTTTCACTTTGTTTGTTTAAAAAAACAATGTAATTTCTCATTTTTGTTCTTTCTGTGAACTTTTAGCATAAACTCATCAATGACAGGTCCCATCCACTCTATTGTCAAGCAGCATTAGTCTCGACTCTTTTTGTATTGAATGATACTTTGATGACTTTGACACTATTGAATTTTCATAAAAAAGGGTGTGAATTTTTGATAGAGGTCAATATTTGTTCTTTTCACCTAGCTTCTTTAAAACAGCCTTTATTGATGTTCAAATTAGGCCAAAAGATCATCTATAATCTTGTTACTTATTTTTTTAAAAAATTTATTGGTTTCATCACTGTGTGCTTTCTTAATTTGTGCGTGCATGTTAATCTTGCCTGCATTTGCTGTTATTTTGTAACTTTATAGAATATTCTGACTGATTAGGACTAATGACAGTCCCAATTGGCTTTCGATGAAGTTATATATATTATCATTTATTCTATATTTTAGTGGAAAGCTTAGGGTTGATATGACTTTTCAGACATTCCATGGATTTTTGAACTTTGCCTTTTTTGTTCTTTTGCATTTTTTTTTCTTTTGCCTTTTTTGTTCTTTTGTCGACTTGTTTTTGTTCTTTTGTCGCATAAACGAGAAGTCTCGTTAGTGTTTTGATTTTTCAATGTTTTCCTACACCAATTTCGTTCGAGCAGGATGTGATTTTTTAAAAGGGTCGTATCTCTTCATGAATTGGCAGAAATAGTCAAAAAAGTCGAAATCTGATTGAGTGGGAGCGCAAGTTTATGTGCAAACGCCTGTTACCAAGCTCCTTGTTTTGTATTAATAGAAAATTTTTGGTTGTGTAGTCGCTTATTTTCGCAGAACAAAATAACTATGAACCTAGCGATAAATGCTACGGCTGTTGCATCTTCAGGTAATTAAGAACACGGTAAGTTTTGTTTTTTTTTACAAACAAAAACATTTCCAAAGTGGAGACGAATAGCCGGATAGTCCAAAATTTAGTGTTGAGAATAACTTAATTTAAAGAAAAAAAATTAGTTTTATTTTCAAGTTTCTTGAACCTCAGTATTTCGGAAATTTAACAATTCTGCGAGCGAGCAGTGATGCTGAGCAAACAGAAACAATATAGACTGCTTTAACTTCATTTATAGAAAAGAGTTGAAATCAAAATAATTAGTTTATAAATTAAAGTCAAAATAATTTTGAAACCGATGGTTCTCAATTAGGGGCCAGGAATGTAGAAGGTGCAAGCAGTTAAGCTATCATTCATCTCTTTATACTTTGATCCCAAGATATCTGTAGTATCAGCAACCACTTTTTGGACTGAAATGTCCTTCCTTACAGTCCAACAAATCCCGTAGAAACAATCAATCTTATTGGACAAAGATTCATCAATAAGCTGCAACCAATGTCATAGAAGCTGGCTCACCAAGATTTGATTCCCTCAGATTGCGATTGTTTAATTATTTCTTACAAGGGTTTTCTTCACTGTACATGAGAAACCATCTGAAGTTTTGGTGCAGGTAGCATGAAAAATACACCTTGATCTTCCGTTTTCGTTTTTTAAGAAATACTCTAGTCCTTCTGCAGCAAAATCAACTTCTGAAACCTGGAGTTCATGGCGAACTAATACAGTAGATGGTTCTCAATTACATAAGATTTGTAGTGATTGCACCAAATTGTTTTAATTGCAATCAATGATACCATCATCAAGATGCTATCTATATATGTTGTACCGAATTTGATGTCTTCACATTGATCTTTTCATTGTTGCCCAGAGTTGTAATTTTGTATACAAAGAACATATTTATATAATTCCACAAATTATTGCAATGATAATTAATCCGACCCCACTTGTGGGGGGGGGGGGGGGGGGGGGAGGAACTATATACACTCAAATAGGTTTTTTTTTGTTCAGTCAATTTTGGCCGATCGATATATTCGTCGTAGAGAAATGTGAGTGGTATCATTAAAAAGCTGTTTCAGGGTAGAATTCAAAATTAAAAAGATTTTTATGATTTTCGCTTTTTTTGAGGAGTTATAGAGGATTGAAGTTTTGTGTGAACACGTGATATTTGTTCACTTTTAGTGTAATTTTTCTCCAAATTAAAACATTTTTAAAAAAAAAGTATTTCAAAATTAAATTTCACGCCACAAAATGGTCCAATTTTGTGTTCCTAGTGGACTAAAGGCGATAAAAAAGACTAGTTCTGAACTGATAGGGAAGTTCACTATCAAAAAAAATTCGAACTATATTTGAGAGCTCTTTTTTTATAACACTTTTCTCTTTTTTGCTTTTTTTAAATCACCTAGAGACAAGTCACTGTTTATATCGAGCTTCTATTAATGACAAACCTCCTTTGCAGTCAAATGAAGCCCCATGAACAAAAAACATCCTTTTCAAGGAATTGTTCATGTTTTTTTTTGCTTCGATTCTGAGTTTTCGTAATTTTAAATAAAATTCTGATTTTTTTTTTGAAATTTTACTAATTTTTTGGAGTCTTATGGCATGGATTCATTAACTAACAGTGCAATATGTTCCATAATGAGCATTAAGTGAACATATCTAGTGCTTTGAGGGCTTAGCTAATGGCCGCTAAGCCTTAAAAAAATTTTAGAATATTTTTTGAACATTAAAGAATCATAAACTTACTATGGTGAACTGTAAGTCAGTCCAGGGTTGACAGCACCCTCTTCCTTCGTACTGCAACCGAAATTAATCTGGTTAGCGGTTTTATCTTCTAACTATTGGATATATGACTTCAATGACACAAGATTTCAAAAATTTTTGAAATCTTATCACATTATCCAATTATCAACAGCTCATATTGGCTTAATGAAGATGATCAGTGGATCACAGATAAAAATTTTATGAAAAATTGATGGCTTAAATGGCTTCGACACGTTCTTCTTGCACTTTTCTATTGAATTTTTGTTTTTCGCTTTTTTTGTTGTTTTAATAGTCATAAGACTTATTGTGAGGTCTTAATGATTACCTATGCATGACAAACATAAATATACTCCCATCGGAGCATCTTTGAGCGTATTTGTTGACTTCCGTTGAAAGGCCACTAACACATCTTAAACTTTTTTCGTGAACTGTTAGTCAGTGTCAGTATTGACAGGACCCACTTGCTTTCTAATTCAGCTAAAATTAATCTGGTTAGCTGTTTTATTTTCTAACTATTGGTTATATGACTTCAATGACACAAGATTTCAATTTTTTAATTTTTTTGGATATTTTTGTATTATTGGTTACTTTTGAACTCTTATCACATTATCCAAACATTTTACACAGTATCGTTCGGTGGATCACAAAAAAAGTTTTCAGAGAAAAGCTACTGGATTAATTGTCTTCGACACTTTCTTCTCGCACTTTTCTTCTGAATTTTGGTTTTTGCCTGTTTCTGTTATTGTTTTCAAACATAAGACTTAATGTGATGTGTTGTTAAATAACTATGCATGACAAACATCATTTTTTTCCGACTGGATAATATCTGAGCGTAGTTATTGTGCTCTTTTGAAAGATTTTGAGTTTAATGGCTGTTAAGAATTTTAAAATAATTTTTCGAAAATTTTTTTGAACATTAACCAATCCTAAACTTTTTTTCGTGAACTGTTGGTCAAAATCAGTAATAAAGGAATCTTTTTCCGTTCTACTGCAGCCAAAATTAATATAGTTAACGGTTTCATCTTCTACCTATTAGTTTTAAAACTTCAATGCCACGAGATTTCATATATTTATTTCCGGGTACTTTATTTTATTTTTGGATCCTTTTGAAATCTTATCACATCATCCTACTGCTGATAGTCCCATTGGTTTAGGGAAGAAGTTCAACGGATCATAGATAAAGTTTTCAGAGAAGAGCTTATGATTTGAATTGCTTCGACATTTTCTTCTGGCACTTTTCTACTGAATTTTTGGGTTTTCAGTTTTTGCTGTGAAGTTTTTGTTGGTGCTATTTTTTTGTCTCTTAGTCTCTTCAATGTCAGATCACGTTGGTTAGGAAAAAGTAAACTTGTGTAGTTAAGGTTTTATCCGACTGCATTCTGACGTTGTTACTAGGTGCTCAGTTTAGAAATTCAGTTTTTGCTGCGAAGTTTAGATATTCAGTTTTTGCTGTGAAGTTTTTGTTGGTGCTATTTTTTTGTCTCTTAGTCTCTTCAATGTCAGATCACGTATAGTTAGGAAAAAGAAAACTTGTGTAGTTAAGGTTTTATTTGACTGCATTTTGACGTTGTTACTAGGTGCTCAGTTTAGATATTCAGTTTTTATATAGTGAGGAAAAAGTAAACTTGTGTAGTTAAGGTTTTATCTGACTGCATTTTGACGTTGTTACTAGGTGCTCAGTTTAGATATTCTGTTTTTGCTGTGAAGTTTTTGTTGGTGCTATTTTTTTTGTCTCTTAGTCTCTTCAATGTCAGATCACGTTGGTGCTGTAATGAGGCATGGCATTAGGTAATTCAATTAGTAGATAGTAACGATTTTTTTAAACTCAAACATCTATTTTTGTTATCTCTTCCTTTGGTTAGGAAAAAGTAAACTTGTGTAGTTAAGGTTTTATCTGACTGCATTTTGACGTTGTTACTAGGTGCTCAGTTTAGATATTCAGTTTAGACATAGTTAGGAAAAAGTAAAGCTGTGTAGTTAAGGTTTTATCTGACTGCATTTTGACGTTGTTACTAGGTGCTCAGTTTAGATATTCAGTTTTTGTTGGTGCAATTGTTTTTGTCTCTTAGTCTCTTCAATGTCAGATCACGTTGGTGCTGTAATTAGGCATGGCATTAGGTAATTCAATTAGTAGATAGATTGTGTAACGATAGGTTGTGTAACGTTTGTGTAACGGTTGTTTAACGATAGTTAGGAAAAAGTAAACTTGTGTAGTTAAGGTTTTATCTGACTGCATTTTGACGTTGTTACTAGGTGCTCAGTTTAGATATTCAGTTTTTGCTGTGAAGTTTTTGTTGGTGCTATTTTTTTGTCTCTTAGTCTCTTCAATGTCAGATCTTAGTCTCTTCAATGTGTAACGGTTGTGTAACGATAGTTAGGAAAAAGTAAACTTGTGTAGTTAAGGTTTTATCTGACTGCATTTTGACGTTGTTACTAGGTGCTCTGTTTAGATATTCAGTTTTTATACAGTTAGGAAAAAGTAAACTCGTCTCTTAGTCTCTTCAATGTCAGATCACGTTGGTGCTGTAATGAGGCATGGCATTAGGTAATTCAATTAGTAGATAGGTTAAACTCAAACATCTATTTTTGTTATCTCTTCCTTTGGTTAGGAAAAAGTAAACTTGTGTAGTTAAGGTTTTATCTGACTGCATTTTGACGTTGTTACTAGGTGCTCAGTTTAGATATTCAGTTTAGACATAGTTAGGAAAAAGTAAAGCTGTGTAGTTAAGGTTTTATCTGACTGCATTTTGACGTTGTGACTAGGTGCTCAGTTTAGATATTCAGTTTTTATATAGTTAGGAAAAAGTAAACTCGTCTCTTAGTCTCTTCAATGTCAGATCACGTTGGTGCTGTAATGAGGCATGGCATTAGGTAATTCAATTAGTAGATAGGTTAAACTCAAACATCTATTTTTGTTATCTCTTCCTTTGGTTAGGAAAAAGTAAACTTGTGTAGTTAAGGTTTTATCTGACTGCATTTTGACGTTGTTACTAGGTGCTCAGTTTAGATATTCAGTTTAGACATAGTTAGGAAAAAGTAAAGCTGTGTAGTTAAGGTTTTATCTGACTGCATTTTGGCGTTGTTACTAGGTGCTCAGTTTAGATATTCAGTTTTTGTTGGTGCTATTGTTTTTGTCTCTTAGTCTCTTCAATGTCAGATCACGTTGGTGCTGTAATGAGGCATGGCATTAGGTAATTCAATTAGTAGATAGGTTGTGTAACGATTGTTTTAAACTCAAACATCTATTTTTGTTATCTCTTCCTTTGGTTAGGAAAAAGTAAACTTGTGTAGTTAAGGTTTTATCTGACTGCATTTTGACGTTGTTACTAGGTGCTCAGTTTAGATATTCAGTTTAGACATAGTTAGGAAAAAGTAAAGCTGTGTAGTTAAGGTTTTATCTGACTGCATTTTGACGTTGTGACTAGGTGCTCAGTTTAGATATTCAGTTTTTATATAGTTAGGAAAAAGTAAACTCGTCTCTTAGTCTCTTCAATGTCAGATCACGTTGGTGCTGTAATGAGGCATGGCATTAGGTAATTCAATTAGTAGATAGGTTAAACTCAAACATCTATTTTTGTTATCTCTTCCTTTGGTTAGGAAAAAGTAAACTTGTGTAGTTAAGGTTTTATCTGACTGCATTTTGACGTTGTTACTAGGTGCTCAGTTTAGATATTCAGTTTAGACATAGTTAGGAAAAAGTAAAGCTGTGTAGTTAAGGTTTTATCTGACTGCATTTTGGCGTTGTTACTAGGTGCTCAGTTTAGATATTCAGTTTTTGTTGGTGCTATTGTTTTTGTCTCTTAGTCTCTTCAATGTCAGATCACGTTGGTGCTGTAATGAGGCATGGCATTAGGTAATTCAATTAGTAGATAGGTTGTGTAACGATTGTTTTAAACTCAAACATCTATTTTTGTTATCTCTTCCTTTGGTTAGGAAAAAGTAAACTTGTGTAGTTAAGGTTTTATCTGACTGCATTTTGACGTTGTTACTAGGTGCTCAGTTTAGATATTCAGTTTAGACATAGTTAGGAAAAAGTAAAGCTGTGTAGTTAAGGTTTTATCTGACTGCATTTTGACGTTGTGACTAGGTGCTCAGTTTAGATATTCAGTTTTTATATAGTTAGGAAAAAGTAAACTCGTCTCTTAGTCTCTTCAATGTCAGATCACGTTGGTGCTGTAATGAGGCATGGCATTAGGTAATTCAATTAGTTGATAGGTTAAACTCAAACATCTATTTTTGTTATCTCTTCCTTTGGTTAGGAAAAAGTAAACTTGTGTAGTTAAGGTTTTATCTGACTGCATTTTGACGTTGTTACTAGGTGCTCAGTTTAGATATTCAGTTTAGACATAGTTAGGAAAAAGTAAAGCTGTGTAGTTAAGGTTTTATCTGACTGCATTTTGACGTTGTTACTGGGTGCTCAGTTTAGATATTCAGTTTTTGTTGGTGCTATTGTTTTTGTCTCTTAGTCTCTTCAATGTCAGATCTTAACCTCTTCAATGTGTAACGGTTGTGTAACGATAGTTAGGAAAAAGTAAACTTGTGTAGTTAAGGTTTTATCTGACTGCATTTTGACGTTGTTACTAGGTGCTCAGTTTAGATATTCAGTTTAGACATAGTTAGGAAAAAGTAAAGCTGTGTAGTTAAGGTTTTATCTGACTGCATTTTGGCGTTGTTACTAGGTGCTCAGTTTAGATATTCAGTTTAGACATAGTTAGGAAAAAGTAAAGCTGTGTAGTTAAGGTTTTATCTGACTGCATTTTGGCGTTGTTACTAGGTGCTCAGTTTAGATATTCAGTTTTTGTTGGTGCTATTGTTTTTGTCTCTTAGTCTCTTCAATGTCAGATCACGTTGGTGCTGTAATGAGGCATGGCATTAGGTAATTCAATTAGTAGATAGGTTGTGTAACGATTGTTTTAAACTCAAACATCTATTTTTGTTATCTCTTCCTTTGGTTAGGAAAAAGTAAACTTGTGTAGTTAAGGTTTTATCTGACTGCATTTTGACGTTGTTACTAGGTGCTCAGTTTAGATATTCAGTTTAGACATAGTTAGGAAAAAGTAAAGCTGTGTAGTTAAGGTTTTATCTGACTGCATTTTGGCGTTGTTACTAGGTGCTCAGTTTAGATATTCAGTTTTTGTTGGTGCTATTGTTTTTGTCTCTTAGTCTCTTCAATGTCAGATCACGTTGGTGCTGTAATGAGGCATGGCATTAGGTAATTCAATTAGTAGATAGGTTGTGTAACGATTGTTTTAAACTCAAACATCTATTTTTGTTATCTCTTCCTTTGGTTAGGAAAAAGTAAACTTGTGTAGTTAAGGTTTTATCTGACTGCATTTTGACGTTGTTACTAGGTGCTCAGTTTAGATATTCAGTTTAGACATAGTTAGGAAAAAGTAAAGCTGTGTAGTTAAGGTTTTATCTGACTGCATTTTGACGTTGTTACTAGGTGCTCAGTTTAGATATTCAGTTTTTGTTGGTGCTTTTGTTTTTGTCTCTTAGTCTCTTCAATGTCAGATCACGTTGGTGCTGTAATGAGGCATGGCATTAGGTAATTCAATTAGTAGATAGGTTGTGTAACGATTGTTTTAAACTCAAACATCTATTTTTGTTATCTCTTCCTTTGGTTAGGAAAAAGTAAACTTGTGTAGTTAAGGTTTCATCTGACTGCATTTTGACGTTGTTACTAGGTGCTCAGTTTAGATATTCAGTTTAGACATAGTTAGGAAAAAGTAAAGCTGTGTAGTTAAGGTTTTATCTGACTGCATTTTGGCGTTGTTACTAGGTGCTCAGTTTAGATATTCAGTTTTTGTTGGTGCTATTGTTTTTGTCTCTTAGTCTCTTCAATTTCAGATCACATTGGTGCTGTAATGAGGCATGGCATTAGGTAATTCAATTAGTAGATAGGTTGTGTAACGATTGTTTTAAACTCAAACATCTATTTTTGTTATCTCTTCCTTTGGTTAGGAAAAAGTAAACTTGTGTAGTTAAGGTTTTATCTGACTGCATTTTGACGTTGTTACTAGGTGCTCAGTTTAGATATTCAGTTTAGACATAGTTAGGAAAAAGTAAAGCTGTGTAGTTAAGGTTTTATCTGACTGCATTTTGACGTTGTTACTAGGTGCTCAGTTTAGATATTCAGTTTTTGTTGGTGCTTTTGTTTTTGTCTCTTAGTCTCTTCAATGTCAGATCTTAGTCTCTTCAATGTGTAACGATTGTGTAACGATAGTTAGGAAAAAGTAAACTTGTGTAGTTAAGGTTTTATCTGACTGCATTTTGACGTTGTTACTAGGTGCTCAGTTTAGATTTTCAGTTTTTGCTGTGAAGTTGTTATTGGTGCTATTTTTTTGTCTCTTAGTCTCTTCAATGTCAGATCACGTTGGTGCTGTAATGAGGCATGGCATTAGGTAATTCAATTAGTAGATAGGTTGTGTAACGATAGGTTGTGCAACAGTTGTGTAACGGTTGTGTAACAATAGTTAGGAAAAAGTAAACTTGTGTAGTTAAGGTTTTATCTGACTGCATTTTGACGTTGTGACTAGGTGCTCAGTTTAGATATTCAGTTTTTATATAGTTAGGAAAAAGTAAACTCGTCTCTTAGTCTCTTCAATGTCAGATCACGTTGGTGCTGTAATGAGGCATGGCATTAGGTAATTCAATTAGTAGATAGGTTAAACTCAAACATCTATTTTTGTTATCTCTTCCTTTGGTTAGGAAAAAGTAAACTTGTGTAGTTAAGGTTTTATCTGACTGCATTTTGACGTTGTTACTAGGTGCTCAGTTTAGATATTCAGTTTAGACATAGTTAGGAAAAAGTAAAGCTATGTAGTTAAGGTTTTATCTGACTGCATTTTGACGTTGTTACTAGGTGCTCAGTTTAGATATTCAGTTTTTGTTGGTGCTATTGTTTTTGTCTCTTAGTCTCTTCAATGTCAGATCACGTTGGTGCTGTAATGAGGCATGGCATTAGGTAATTCAATTAGTAGATAGGTTGTGTAACGATTGTTTTAAACTCAAACATCTATTTTTGTTATCTCTTCCTTTGGTTAGGAAAAAGTAAACTTGTGTAGTTAAGGTTTTATCTGACTGCATTTTGACGTTGTTACTAGGTGCTCAGTTTAGATATTCAGCTTAGACATAGTTAGGAAAAGGTAAAGCTGTGTAGTTAAGGTTTTATCTGACTGCATTTTGACTTTGTTACTGGGTGCTCAGTTTAGATATTCAGTTTTTGTTGGTGCTATTGTTTTTGTCTCTTAGTCTCTTCAATGTCAGATCACGTTGGTGCTGTAATGAGGCATGGCATTAGGTAATTCAATTAGTAGATAGATTGTGTAACGATAGGTTGTGTAACGTTTGTGTAACGGTTGTGTAACGATAGTTAGGAAAAAGTAAACTTGTGTAGTTAAGGTTTTATCTGACTGCATTTTGACGTTGTTACTAGGTGCTCAGTTTAGATATTCAGTTTTTGCTGTGAAGTTTTTGTTGGTGCTATTTTTTTTGTCTCTTAGTCTCTTCAATGTCAGATCTTAGTCTCTTCAATGTGTAACGGTTGTGTAACGATAGTTAGGAAAAAGTAAACTTGTGTAGTTAAGGTTTTATCTGACTGCATTTTGACGTTGTTACTAGGTGCTCAGTTTAGATATTCAGTTTTTGCTGTGAAGTTTTTGTTGGTGCTATTTTTTTTGTCTCTTAGTCTCTTCAATGTCAGATCTTAGTCTCTTCAATGTGTAACGGTTGTGTAACGATAGTTAGGAAAAAGTAAAGCTATGTAGTTAAGGTTTTATCTGACTGCATTTTGACGTTGTTACTAGGTGCTCAGTTTAGATATTCAGTTTTTGTTGGTGCTATTGTTTTTGTCTATTAGTCTCTTCAATGTCAGATCACGTTGGTGCTGTAATGAGGCATGGCATTAGGTAATTCAATTAGTAGATAGGTTGTGTAACGATTGTTTTAAACTCAAACATCTATTTTTGTTATCTCTTCCTTTGGTTAGGAAAAAGTAAACTTGTGTAGTTAAGGTTTTATCTGACTGCATTTTGACGTTGTTACTAGGTGCTCAGTTTAGATATTCAGCTTAGACATAGTTAGGAAAAGGTAAAGCTGTGTAGTTAAGGTTTTATCTGACTGCATTTTGACTTTGTTACTGGGTGCTCAGTTTAGATATTCAGTTTTTGTTGGTGCTATTGCTTTTGTCTCTTAGTCTCTTCAATGTCAGATCACGTTGGTGCTGTAATGAGGCATGGCATTAGGTAATTCAATTAGTAGATAGATTGTGTAACGATAGGTTGTGTAACGTTTGTGTAACGGTTGTGTAACGATAGTTAGGAAAAAGTAAACTTGTGTAGTTAAGGTTTTATCTGACTGCATTTTGACGTTGTTACTAGGTGCTCAGTTTAGATATTCAGTTTTTGCTGTGAAGTTTTTGTTGGTGCTATTTTTTTTGTCTCTTAGTCTCTTCAATGTCAGATCTTAGTCTCTTCAATGTGTAACGGTTGTGTAACGATAGTTAGGAAAAAGTAAACTTGTGTAGTTAAGGTTTTATCTGACTGCATTTTGACGTTGTTACTAGGTGCTCAGTTTAGATATTCAGTTTTTGCTGTGAAAATTTTGTTGGTGCTATTTTTTTGTCTCTTAGTCTCTTCAATGTCAGATCACGTTGGTGCTGTAATGAGGCATGGCATTAGGTAATTCAATTAGTAGATAGGTTGTGTAACGATAGGTTGTGCAACAGTTGTGTAACGGTTGTGTAACAATAGTTAGGAAAAAGTAAACTTGTGTAGTTAAGGTTTTATCTGACTGCATTTTGACGTTGTGACTAGGTGCTCAGTTTAGATATTCAGTTTTTATATAGTTAGGAAAAAGTAAACTCGTCTCTTAGTCTCTTCAATGTCAGATCACGTTGGTGCTGTAATGAGGCATGGCATTAGGTAATTCAATTAGTAGATAGGTTAAACTCAAACATCTATTTTTGTTATGTCTTCATTTGGTTGACAGTTTAGTAAAAAATGTAAATGAGCTCGGGTCGGAACATCATGTGCAAACGCACATTAACGAGCCGCCTTGTTGTGCTCTATTTGGCATCGGAACTTGCTCCTAATCTTTTCACTGAGGTGTTTTTGTTCATGTGACACCCTGTTTTTTGTTATTAACTGTTTTTTTTGCTCGGAACATTTCTTGACGAGCATTTTAGACTGAAAACTCAATAAGAGCTCTCAATAACTTTTGCATTGGACTGTGCGACTGATGAAAATTTACCAAGAGGCTTCCTTTGGGGGTCATTATTTGTTTTGGATCAATGCCGGATATGGTACTTTTTGCTAGAAATTCATTTGCAGATGGACGCTCAAAAGCCACAATCAGGGATGACTTTTAGAGGTACTTAATGAGTTATAGATCTCTTCTTTCAGGCTCCAACTTTACTTTTATCATTTCTTTTTTTCTCAATGTAGCGTTGAACTTCAGCATTTTTTTGCTCAATTGTTCTTCCCAAGTTTGTTAGGTATTGTTGGTACGCTAATGGTGAATGTGCAGGCATGCACAAACAAACACCAGGCTATTCAGCCACAACAAGAAGTCATAAAAAGAATTGTAGTTTTTCTCTGCAAGCTGAAACTTCATTATTCAATATTAGCCGCCTTTATAACAGAGACTGTTGACAGTTTGCTTTAAATATTCAAAACGTCACTTTTAATAATTAATCCAACCTTTTTCAAAACTGAACATACGCATATCCGCAGTCATATTTTTGGCAAGTATTTAACTGTCGTCTGTTTCTGCAAATATGTTAAACGAGTGGTATATATAGTTTGTAGATTAAATCAGTTTTCATTACACTCAACTTCAAATTAAGAAAAGTGTTATCTAATTTTCTCAACAGCGGTCTGTGTTCTATCTGTTTTGAAGGTAAGACATAAAAATTAACGTGCCACTTTATTAGTTACCCTAATTATGGTGTCTAATTCAATCATTTGGGACATCATTATGCGACTTGCTTGAATCGTAGGCATTTAAATGGGAGTCTAGGTGTCAAAATAATACTAATGTTTATCAGTAAGAACCCTGGTAGAGCTTTAAATATGTACCCGATGTTTTGAAGTTTAAACGAAAATGGCCAAATTTAATATACTTTGGTTGCCCACAAAATTTTTTAGAGAAGTTATTGTGGGCCCGCACGCTTGATAATATTAGCTAAAATACGCCATACACTAACTAACCGTCTCTAAAATACATTGGCTGGCACACAACGTGCATACAAGGTGCAAAATTTAACAACTCAGAGTTTTCTCGCATTCCCTAAAGTTTATTTTGCAAGTTTAGCTTCAGAAAGTAACTAGGGCGTTAGTGCAAATTTGAAGTGCTGATGGGCTGTAACGAAAACAATATGGTTCTAAGAAAGCTAGAAAAATTCTACAATTACTCCACTTGCACAATGGAAAAATTGAAGTAGAACACACAAATTGAAAACAATGACTCAGCGCCAAAAAATCAAAATATTTCATCGAAAAAACTCAAGTAATCAATTGAAGGAAAACTTTTCTTGAAAACTTAAATTTATTTTTTCTCAGCTCAGACGTTTGAAATGGGTATAGATTTGATTACAAAAGCTGCTGCAAATCATAATCTGGCGTCGGTTTGTAATTTTGTAACAGATCTTGTCTCAACCAAACAACTTTACTGTAGAAAAGGTTTTTTTCGTTTCTTAAAATTTATCTACCAGAATATGCGTTTTCTTGAAGCAGCAATAATACTTCAAATCATCAACATTCTGTTAAGCATCAAAGTAAACACAATAATCTTATAGTCTTAGGTCTGTGCCTTGAAAACGCCAGCTCGCATTAAAACAATCCGCTGTGAGTTCCCTGTCAGTCCTTTTACTCATCAGCGTAGTCAAGAGCCTGAGACGAAGAACAGGAGGAAGAGCACCGCTTAGCGCCCTTGAAAAGTGCGCAAAAATAGTTGTTGTTGAGTCTTTGTTGAAAACTGGGGCTTTTACTCATATCCCGCCGAATTCTTCTCTTAGAAATGTCCAAAAATGTACAATGAGCCAAAAATGTGCTTACTGATTGGGAAAACAACTGCTTAAAAAAGTGAAACCATGACTGGTAGATGAGGTTTGACGATTTATTTTTTTTTTACTTGACTAGACTTCAAAAAAGACCTGCATGAATTGTAATCAAACTAAACCTCATTTGCATAACCAATGAACCTAGGGTTGAGATGGACGAGATGTGAGGGAGCTTGGATGATTGCTACACCGCATGACCGAAAGATAACTGGTACCGAAAGAAGAAACTGAGTGTGAGTGCTCTGTGCAAAAGTTGTATCAGAAATGAAAATCCAGTATAAATTACTGTGTTAGATTCAGCAAAATGCGGTGCTGTGATAGCAACAGAAATACTTTATTAGAGTAGTGTAGCAACTGGGACCGCAGATCCAAACTAATAAAGGCTGGCGAAATTAGTTGTTTGGTTCAGACAACACGTGCACTGTTATGTCACGAAAGATGGTTCAAGGAGATTGGGGCTTACGGAATTCAATTCCTCAAAGATCTAGACCACTAGTTTGGTCCTTACGTCTAAAGATACAGTCCTTTAGATGTATGATGACTAAATATCTTCGGCTCCGGCCAAAGGGGAGGCGAAATATAAATCTTTTGAAAAAAAAAACAAAAAACCGCAGAACAACCGAAGGGTTTAAAAATCTTGTTGTTCGAAACTTAGTTTTTGATTAGAAAGATTTAAGAAAAAAACGAATTTGTCAACATTTTTAAAATCCACAATAAGAGAATAATATTTTGATACTGCCCTTTTTGCGAAGTTATTTGTCTCTGAAATTATAATTTTTTTTGGAAAAAAGCTTAGTGAATGTTCTTTGCGAATCACTTTATCTCTTCAATATAATTCTTTCAAAAAAACTTTACAATATAAACAAGCAAAACTGTTTAACGAATCTCCTGGGCGATCGATTGTTGCTGACATTTTTCTAGTTCAATACAGCGGATTAAATCTATCGGGTTGACGTGATTTATGTCTTATATTTGCTTGCACGTTTATCGAATTGTTTTTTCAGCCTAACGCATTCAGACAGCCATTAAACAGTACAATTAGTACTTGATGCATTCATTGAAATTCGTTAAAAAAGAAATCAAGGTAAATTTTTCCAAGAAGAATTGAAATAAAGTATGAATATACCAATTTTGTATCGTAATCAAAAGACCATATATGAACAGAAAAGTTTCGAAGTAGAGAAAAGATTACAGGAGTTTCAGGTTAACTAACAGAAAGTGAATATAAATATATGTAGAATTTGAGTTGCCAGCTTATTTTACGAATTTTTCATATCATTGAAAAGAATTTCATCCATCTAAGAATTTGAAAAATTGTTGAATTGTACCACTAAAGGTGGGGGTGTGGGGTTGCGAGAAGAGACGCTGGTCTGCCCTCTTAAACGATGAACGTTGATGAAATCTTTTGATTAGAAAATTGTACTCAATTGAATACAAAGAACTTCAGATGAAAAAAAATTTCCGTGACGAAATTGGACTTAGTTTAAAATCTAAATACTCTAATTTAGTTAATTTATTTTTATACTTTTCACCCCAATTCATTTAACCCAGCTTATTTTTTCATTATTTCTTTTCACTCTATCATTTAACTCTGCCAGCATTTCTCACCCGAAGCCCATTCCTACCCATCCCTAATTTTGAATATTGATTTTACCAATTAATTAACATAAAGAATTCAAAACTGGGTAAAATGTGAGAGGGTTGAATTAATCGGAGTGAAAGTAAAGGGGTTAAAATGATGAACGCCCTATCTGATCTACTAACTTTACTTAGGTAATTTGATTAATTTTGTACTTTTGAGTTTGATACTGCAGGTTGCTAATAATTTTTTTAAAATCTAACATTGATGTTTTGAAGGCAAACTGATATATTGTAACAATCTGCATTCTACAGTTATGAATTGTTCGAAATAAAAATTCGTCAATGCATGGAAAATTTTCAACAAGTTAAGCAAACTGCCTGAATAATCTTAGAGCAATTTTAATTATTAATTCATTTTGGACGTCTTGCCGCAAAGTTTCGACAGCTTGAAGAAGAACCAAAATTTTCTGAAATTTACTTAGAGGGCGTCGACGCCACGGGTACTTTTGTTTACCAACGCTTCTCAAAACAAACATGCTGCGCTTTTCTGTTTGTTGTTGAGACAGAAGAAGAGTTAAAAATCGACAACAATCGCGATCTCAGTATTTATTCAGTTAAATATTGAAGCCATTTCTCGTTTGAAATCGATACGACGGTTCAAATTCGGTGACTAAGATTTTCCTTATTAAGTCAGGTTTCATCAGATCCTTCAATTTTGTTTGTCAAATGGTATGTGTATTTGGAACACATATTTTTAATGAATGCTAACTGAAATTCAGAAAGGT
Source organism: Convolutriloba macropyga (assembly GCF_964194025.1). NCBI lineage: Eukaryota > Metazoa > Xenacoelomorpha > Acoela > Convolutidae > Convolutriloba > Convolutriloba macropyga. The sequence continues at coordinate 26,904,876 of NC_134474.1, read as the reverse complement.
CAAGATTTCTGAAAGGTGAAATTTAATTTTAAAAAAGAATGAACAAGAACTTGTGGAAAATTCCCCACGCTCCTTAGCTATATATGAAGTTTTAAAAGGATGTAAATTTTTGTGTCAATTCAATTATAGTTCAAATTTCTCTCTTTTCATTTTTTTGTTTTCAGTTAAAAATAAGCCTCTTTTGCTGGGATAGTCAGCAATTTCAAGTGATTTTATGAGGAGCAAAATTTTTCAATGCCTTTCTTTCGTTCTGCTTACCATCTGGGTCTGAAAATTAAAACTACTGAACAGAGAACTAGATTTTCTATTTCTTTCTTTCTTTTTCAGACACCCCTCATACACACCACCTTAGCCCCAACAACCCCCACCCCATCCACCGCTATCGATATGTCACAGGATTTAATGGCTTCAATTTAGCCGATCTGTTTGATTGGCAGAAAACATTAAGATGGTTTGTGGATAGTTATTTCATTTTTTAGAAAATCAGTGCACATTTTCATTCGTCTGTTTTCTTTTGTTTAAAAAATGTTAGTTTATGCTATAAATAAGACTTTCTTGTATTTTGTGGCATATTTTAAGGAGTGAACAGGGCTTTCAAACCTTCAACAAGGCATTTGGGCTCCACTTAGGGAAAATGTTGTTAGACACGCCCATATAACCTAACTTACTCTGGCTAAAAACACTTGGAGTATTTGTTCACGTAATAATTTGGCGGGAAAAGACAGACGTGGCGACTTCGATGAAAAGACGCAACGACGGGCAAAATTGGGAATATAGAATGACCACGTGATAAATGAGCGAGGGAGAGGAGATACGGGTAGTGGATTCGTGACGATAGAGTGGTTAGATAGTGGCCATACTATGGTAAGGCAGTGGCCATAGTGTATATAGCTTGGTTGCTTCCTTCATTCCCCTTTTGCCACAAATCAGTTTTACAACTCCTGATCAGGGCTAACTTTGAGTCCCTAAAGGGTGCTTAAGTATCGGAGATTGCAACCTAATGAAGAGTGAACAAACCCAACCGTCATTGCCCATCGTCACACTTCGTTTCATAATGGGCAGCGATGTTCCCTCAAAACTCTCTCTCCTTTCCCAATTTCTACCCTTACAAATCTTACAAAAACTAACAATTTTTACAACTGCTTCACAATAACTCCCTGCAAACACACCACTAGTTTACTAACCAAGATCTCACAAAAATCAACAACCTTAACATACCCCCCATCCACCCCCCCCCCCCCCCCCCCCTCAACCTCAGCCAGTGCCCATCGCATCCTTTAGGTTAGCCCGACTACCTCGTATCGCACATTATTCACCCTGTCTTGGATTTTTTCCTGTTTTCCTCGCTTTATCATTTCTACCCATGGCGATTTATTTTGCGCCAGACTGAATCTTTGGAGCGCAATTAACGTTTGGCTGTCGGGGCTGGATGGGTTTCATAAATGCCAAGTCCCATTTGTTCCGTCGTTATTACCCTCACTCATTGGCCAGAAGTGCCCTTCTTGGTTAGACATCAGAACTAATTCCAATTTCAAGTGGTTGCTGTTTAAAAACAGTTATATAAATAATTGTTTTGTTTCTGACTGCTTTTTCCTCATTCTTTGACATTCATTTATTATTTACATTTATTGAAAATATTTGGAATTTCAAAGTTTTGATCCAATTTTACCCGCTTTGTGTATTTTAGTGTTACAGTTTCGACTAAGTTTTACTTTAAAAGGTGTCAATAAAATAAACAATTTGGTGTAGTGTAATTTTGCTTTTCGAGATTGCATTTTAAAATTGCAAGGAAAACAAAGGTTGACTGAAAACTGAACAATTGCTGTCTATTTTTAGCGATATTGTTAATCAACAACAATAGCGCGTGTGAAAAGATTGTTTTTGATATGCAGTTTGATTTTGACTGCCCTTATTCACCTTGTGTCTTAAAATAGAGTGAATTCCTTTGTGAACAGAAAGTGGTCAATTTTTTAGTTCAACTTCAATTTACATCAACTTCCTTCCACCCTTTTGTTCAGTTGAACTACAAGTGTTCACGTAAGAAAAGTAGTGGTATGAATATAAGCGTGGGCGTGTAAGAGGGTGTATGTACTTTATTTACACCAAACACCCTTTTAGTTAGTTACAATTGCATTTACTCTCGCTAAAGTTACGCGCCATATGTCAAAAATGCCTCCGGGTTCTTTTTGTTCGCATGGGTCACTTTAGCCTTCGCACTTCGCAATTGGCGCTTGGCACATCTTCAACAAGGTCAGCTATCTTACAAATAAGAAAACTTCAACTTTTCTATCATTTTTCAATCATCACGAGCGATGAGTGTTTGATCTTTTTCTGGTTTGCTAAATGAACGTTAAAAATCGCTTTGAAAATGTAAGAATTGTGGTAACGGTTCGTATGAGTTGCAGTTTTTAGCGCTGAATGCGGTGAAATCCGAAAATGAAAACTTCATCGCTAAAATGGAGTTTTGCAGAAATCCAGCGCTATGATAACCGCAAATTTGTTAGTGGTAAATTTTTGTAAGATTTGTGACTATTAGCTGTGAAATTTGTATTTTCACTTTCACCACATTCCCTCACCGCGTTCACTTATAAAATAACTGTATTTAATGAATGGAAATTAGTGGACGCTAGACATGCGATGCAACATGCTCACAAAAAGTTGTTTTTTAAAAAAAATTCAGTTTTTTGTCAATTCTCAAAATTTTCTTACTAGATATTTTATACAACAAAAAATTGAGTAATTTTTTTTTCTTTTATGCACTGTGTTTTTTTAACTAGACAAATTTTGAATTCTTGCAATCTGCGTGGTCGCCATTATCAAATAATCTTGGCTTATATTGATCTAAAATTTAAATGTTTGCTGATTATTTCTTATTGCCAATCTTAATGTTTTCTCAGTGATCAATGATATTATCTTCTGCAAACAATTCATTTTGTAACCTTGCAAGACACAAATAACACATTAAAGGTTGCTAAAATGGGGTTTATGTTCATCAAAGTAACCCTCTATTCACGCACACCGAACTTTATAAAGAAACTTCTTTGTTTCTTTTTAAATCAGCAATTCTTCATTTGAAACTCAAGAGCATTGCTCTTCAAATACCTTTTAAAAGTTGATTTTAAACAACAATGTGTCGGCCAGATCTGAAGGATTGAACCATTTATGATAGTATGTTGTTGTAGACACGGCAAATCTGCAATATAATATTTTGGAGTTTTCTGTCCCTTTATTCATCGCCATTCAGTGTGATGATGATGTTCCACAAAGGCATCAGCGTATCAATATTTATTGTTATTAACAAAAGTATAATCACACCTCAGCTCTTCACTGTTATCTTGGCATCAACCGGCAAATGTAGTTTCCATGACTTCTGTTTTGTCTTTATAACCTTGCATTCATTTAAAAAATGTACGAATTAACAGCTCCTGTACTTCACTTTTTTCTCTGGAAGTCAATCGTTTTTTTAATTTGTTGAGAGCGGTGAATTATAATTATTCAATAATAGAATGCGAAAACCACATTGTATTTTGAAATTATGCTATGCCCACCAAATCTATTGTTTTTTTTTACGAAAGCTATTATTCTCTTTGTTCAATATGTGTTTTAATTTTCAAAATAGAATTTGCAATCATATTTCTTCTGAACTTAAATTGAAAGTCTGATTTCGTGGTTTCAGTGGCTTAAGTTGAAGGCCCATTTTCGTGGATCCATCTGCAGCTCTGTTGATGTCTGAACAAAGTGGATTGCACTGCAACATTATCTGCTGTTATGCGATTCATTTTTTCCTGTCAAAAATAACTACGGTTTAATGTCCAAGAAATTTGTATAATCACAAAAAAAACTCTTAGCTGTTTTTGTCCTTCAGCCTTATATATCCAATCTGTTTGAAATTCGATTTGTGTTGCTTATCGATAGATACTTGTTGTGATAACGGTAGTATGCAGGGATCAGAAGTAAATTGAAGAGACTGTTGCTCTCGATTATTTAAAAAAAATGCTTGATAAAAATATTCATGGACAAGAACAATATCGAATTGATAAAAGCGCATTGCTCAACTGCAGCTTAAATTATATGAAAATTGTAATTTCGTACTGATGATTTCAAAACTTTGCTGCATTATTAAACTGTAAATGCCGTTAAATTGCACATGTGAGTGTATGAGTCGCAAACAATATGCTATTGTTTGAATAAGTGGGGTTGCAAATCGACGTGGGGGGCAGTAACACCAAAGAGCCCACAAAGTTTACTTTTCCATTTTTTATTAATAGCCGCCCTCATCTTCTCAGCCGGCTATTATAGCGCTCTTATTTTTTTTACAATTCAAAGAATTTGAATTGTATTGGGGCGCTGTCTTTTTTACGACTCGAAGAGGAGTATTGGAGAAGTCCTTTTTTTTAATCAATTTTATTGGAGTGATTTTTGAAGCGGGAAATGAAACGCTTGAAAAAATTTGGAGTGATTTTAGTGCTGAACAAAAGTGAAGAACGGAGCGAAAAGACAGTGGTTTTTGTTCATACCGCTGTTTTTGAGAGAGCGAGAAATTGATGTGTGAAAAAATTTTCTCTAAGCGTGCGAAATTTTTTTGTTCACGTGCGGCTTTTTAAAGCAGTTTTTTTTCATTAATTTTGGTTATGAGGTTTGGTTATTATTTTGTTTTAATTTTAGGTTGGTTTCGATAGTGCTTTGAAGGTTTTTGGAAATTCATGTGAATTTTATGATAAATCGGAGGTTTTTAATAGCCGCCCTCACCTTCTCAGCCGGCTATTATTGCGCTCGTATTTTTTTTTACTTCGTCAAACTTTTTTTCGCTTTACCATTTTGCCGCTTTTTCGACATTTTGCGGGAAATCTTTTTGACTTATCTAGGCTAGTTTCTCTCTTCTCTCATTCTGCTAAAAGTGAATTTGAACATCAGTTGCTAAGCAAAGCAATTCAAAATGAACAGAGTCCGTATAAAAAATTGAAGTCAGAAATAGAAACGGGATAAACCCATTAAGCCCAATTTTAGATGACCGCTATTTGAACGTCGGTCCTATAAGTATTAGTTACCTCTCTCTAATGCTTATTGTTATTGATAGGAGCCCCTGTAGCCTCTCTCTAAGAAACGGAAGGATTTTTTTCAATATATTTTATTCATTCAATCCCAATCATGCTTATTGGAATCAACGGCGTCTATTTTCCGGCAATCTGCCGGGTATGTTTAATGTATTTTGCTGATTTTCGGGCTAATTTTTGCGTTTTTTTGACGATTATTTTGTGTTACTGGCTGAAATTGGTATTGAAGAAACCCCTTCTACTTGAGCAAATTTTTGATAACATTTGGTTACATTTTTGTGGGTAGCAATCATTTTTTTGTTGAGAAATATGACAAAAAATGGCGAAAATTGGAACAAATTTTCTTAATTTTTTGCAATTTTTCGTTTTTTCTCTTCTTAGCTAAGTTTTTTTTTAGCCTATTATGACTTGCCTATTGTTTTGCGAGCATCTGGATACTGTATTGGCTGACTGGATTTTTTTTTTGGATTTATATGCTTTTGAAATTTTAACAAATTTCAAAAGAATATGTATGCTTTTTCCAGTTTTTCAGTGAAAGTTGTTTTTAAGAGCTTTCTTTTCATAATTTAGCCTAAGGTATTTTCTAGAATTCACATAAGTGACTTTAGTAAGTACTAGTTGTTTTGATGAAGTTATCTTGGCAGAGATAGTTTTTTTGGGATCTCAATTTATAACAATATTTGATTAGATTTTTTATCATATTTTAACAGATTTGTTTTATTGTCCTTACTTTTTTGTTTCATGGTTTTGTTTCAAGATAATCATAAATTAGTCAAGGCAAGTTTTATTTGACGAGTAGTTGGATGGAGTTTAAATGATTTTTCACTTCGAGTCGTTTCCGGAATTTCTTCCGGCTATGTTTTTTTTAAGACCTGTTCACACATTTTCATGATTTTTGAAGTCAAATTGGAGTAGTTATTTTGGTCGCGCCGAAACAGGAAATGAAGCGAAAAAGCGAGTGGTTTTGCGGCGGGAAATTTTTTCTCTAATTTTAAAGTAGAGTAAGAAAACGGTGTTTGAACAAAAATTTGGTTTCTCGGTAGTGGTTTTTTGTTCACATGCGGCAATTTCACTCTGATTTTTACTGTTTTTTCGATTTTTTGGATAGGATTTTTTTCTAAATGGTTTTCTCAATCCATTGGCAGCTCATTCTAGGCCTAGTTTTTTGTTTGAATTTTAATTTTCATTTCTCGCTTGTGGTTTTTTTGTTCACATGCGGCATTTTGATATTGATTTTCTGTTTTTTTCTTTTTTTTGTTCTGATTTTTTTAAAATGGTTTTCTCAATTCACTGATAGTCCTTTTTAGGTCTAGTATTTCTGTGTAGTCAGTGAAAATTCTTTGAATTGTACGTCAAGACTTGTCCTGCTATGTTTTTTTACTTCGTCGAACTTTATTTCGCTTTACCATTTTGCCGCTTTTTCGACATTTTGCGTGAAATCTTTTTGACTTCTCTAGGCTAGTTTCTTTCTTCTCTCATTCTGCTAGAAGTGAATTTGAACATCAGTTGCTCAGCAAAGCAATTCAAAATGAACGGAGTCAGTATAAAAAATTGAAGTCAGAAATAGAAACGGGATAAAGCCCAATTTTAGATGCCCGCTATTTGAACGTCGTTCCTATAAGTCTTAGTTACCATCTCTTATGCTTATTGGTATTGATAGTAGCCCCTGTGGCCTCTCTCTAAGAAACGGAAGTATTTTCAGCTACGAAATGCCATCAAAATAAATCTGACAAAAAAAGTTTTTGTACAAAAATCTTTTTTTTTTTCAATATCTTCTATTCTTTCAATCCCAATCATGCTTATTGGAATCAACGGCAGCCATTTTCCGGCAATCTGCCGGGTATGTTTATTATTGAGAAAAGTGGCGAGAACAGTGTCATCTCTGAATCAATTTTGACGAATCTTCCTGTTCTCCAATCAATGAAGAGAATTGAGCGTCCACCCACTCGAATAAATTTTGAGCTGAGCATTAAATTTAAGCAGGTCATGCGATTTAGTTGGAACTGAGGGAATGCTTTACGCCTGCAATTTTTGCATTTTTTCTGAAATGAGAAAACCATATTGGCAAAGATCAATAATTCTTCTTGACGTTTTTGGAAATAAAAAAAGTGTTTAACTAGCAAGTTTTTTCTGAATTTTTTTTGTGCACAAACTACAATTTGTTGTTTTTATTTAACCTCTATAATAGTTTGAGTTTAAATGAAATAGTTTAAAAGTGTACATTTTACGGATTGGTAAGCTTAAAAGTATTAGTTAAAAGTCAATTGATAAATAGCTTTGAACTGAAAAAGGAGCGATGTTAATGATTCGTCGCCTCGTTAGTTGTTCAATGATTTTAAGCCTGAGTGATGATAATGCTCGCACATATCAATTACAACTGTTCTTAAAGCGATTGTTCTGCGATATAAAGTAAAGTTCAACTCACATAAATTTCCGTTTGATAATGAAAACTGTTTCCTTCAATTTTCTGCTGGTATTTCTCCAACTGGCGGATACCAGCGATAGAATATCCTCGGAAACAGAAGTATGTGTTTGAAAACTGACTCAAAATTGGCACCGACAAAGCGCGCCAGTTGCTACTTGAGTCGGAATTTAAGTGAAACAAGAACAGACGGTTCTTTCCGGCTTTGATTTTTTTCATTCCTTTTGAAGTCAAGGATGCAACTGCTAATTATGAAAGACTTTCAAAGTTAATTTGCTGCTAGACGCGGCTCTACTATTGGACAACTGTATCCTATGTATATATAGTACCATTTACCCTGGGGCCTTTTTCAGGTATATATTATACGCATTCTCTCTCACACACGTGAACAGGCCGGCAACCAAGATCGATTATAGAGCTTGGATGCAAAAGAAACTAGTCAATTTCTCTTTCTTTTCTGTCAATTTTTCTTTTTGTTCAAACACGCGTGACCAGAATTACTTTGGGAATTGGAAAACTCATAGCGTTACTTTTCCTTTGGAGTTTTTCTTTTGAGCATTGAGTAATCTATCATTTTCAAAATATTTCACAATCATTAACCCCCTGTCAGTTATCCCGCACTTTTCCAGGCCCAGGAACTTCCGAGTGACTTATTTTGTATTTATGAAGTGAGCCTACGCATACCAATATTGCCATTCTTTCATGCAACAAGATTAAGCTGAATATTTATTAAGAGCAATGAGGTAAAATTGAACTAAAATTGATTTAGAAATGAAAAGTGAAAACGAGGTGAAAAAGATATTTTATTCATACCACTTCAAGTTTGGGTCAATTCAATGATAAACTCGAATTTAACCCAATTTATGAACTCTATCCGCTATCCGCTTGCTGCTTTTGATTTATAATAGCGCCAGCCCTTGTTTTTGTTTATGCTAGTGTATGTGAATGTTTTTTCCTTTTATCTTATAGGTTATGAATTTTCACTCGTCTTGGGAGAAAGATATAAGCGTCAGTAGATAAAGAACCCCCTGCCAATTTTAAGTCTTATCTAGAATCGAGCGAGCCAATTTTTGGAAACTAATCTCAATTTGCAATCTAAGTAAGCCAGAGAAACAAGAAAAAGAGAGAAAGAGCGAGCAACTTTTACCATATAGCCAGAAGGAGCAATAATTCATCTCACTTTTGCCATAACCCCTGCTAACTATTACTAGTTACCTCCACTAACCACAGTTATATCTACTCCTTTTCTAATTCTGTCGACCTGTGAATATTAATCCCCTTGTCTCACTTCTTTTTCATGATCTTAATTTTTCAACTTTTGTATTCCTCATACTCAAATTTGCCCAGCCAACCCGCCTCCGAGTTCTTCCGTGAATTTGGGAGTTTAGTTAGCGAGGTTGGTTTAAACTCTTCACAACCCGGACGGGTGTATAGTTTGTTCATTCTTCTGAGAAACCCCGCCCCTTTTTTGTTGAGATTTGGCCGCTTTAAGCCCCGTGGGCCACTTCCTGGGAAAGCCACTTGTGTTAATATTCTTTCATCTAATCCCTATACTGTTCTTACTTTCGTCCCTTTATCTCTATTTTTCTACTGACCAGTGAGTATTGGTAGTGTATTGGCTATATACTACTACTCCTAACCCTCTGCTGTAGTTAGTGTGTGACTATAAAAGATTTGATCACGCACACACACCGCATCACTTATGAAGACGAGGGGGAACAGGATATTATTTCAAGTAGACCCCCCTCATCAATTAGCTGCTGTCGATTGAAATCAAATCAGGTAAGAATTAGAAAGCAATCAACCTAATCTACCTACAAAGATTTATACAACCATTACCATTCAACTTTTGTTTGTCTCATTTTGCTTATCTCGAGGGGACTGAATAAAGCCAATTCGGGACACCCTACTTACCAACTCGACAAAAAATTTCAGGTCCGTCGCTGATTAAAGTTTATTGCTGAAAACTATTTCCTACTGAACTAGTTTCTGGTCATTTTTATCATTACAAATTAGATGAGGCCCCATATTTTTGACTGATTTCGAGCATTTTAGCCTGTAGATTTTACCTGCAGATTTCTGCGAGTAGACTCCACATTTTGCTAAACAGACTTCACATCCACAATTTTGTACCTAAGTCCACTACTTATCTAAGTTAAATCCACACGCTCACCAAACGAAGACGAAAATAGCAGAACAAGGAGGCTCGGTAATGTGCAATTGCGCATAATGTTCCTACCCCGCTCTTCCACATTTTTTATTTAATTGTCTAAAAAATGAGACAGAGATAGGAAACTTTCAAACCCAAATAAGGCCAAATGTTCAAAAATGACAACCCTTAGTTAAAACGAAAGCACTCACAAGACCAAATTGTGTTTTCTATAAAAAAATATGGGACCTGTCAATAGTTAAATTACAAGTTGTCGGAAAAAACCAAATTTGGCAAAGTTCAAAAATTTACCGTTTATTTTCAAAATAAGTATACTAAAAGTCATTGTAGCCATTTCGTATCAACTGAAAGCATTTGATCGCGTAACTCCTACCTCTGTAAGAAGGCAATCGGACCATTGGTGTTTGAAAAATAGAAAATGCTAGCAAAAACTAATAAAATCATCAAAATTGGCGAAGCAATGTAAACCATTAGTTTTTCCCGGAAAACTTGACATATGATTATTGGGCCTTATTTGAACGTAAATCAGGCTTGTCGATATTTGAACCTTCACATGAAATCTTACTTGTTCTTGTTTGAGCTGAAATACACAAAAAATAGCGAAAAAATTTCAAAAAAGAGTGAACGAATACAATCTGCATATGAACAAACATATTTGGTGCCAATTTTCATGAAAAAGTCTTATTTTTCTAAAATGTATCCAAATCTTTAATCACAATTTAACATTTCAGCAAGCCTTCTTTGTCTTCAAAATCAAAACCAATCACGCTATTGTTAACAAATTGATCATTTCTCAGTAAAATTGCTGAATACTGGAGCTAAAATTGCGGAAAGTGTCAAAACACAAAAACGGGAATCAGTCGTATGTTCAATAAATTTTAAACATCGCTAACTTTTCGAAAAAACAGAAAATGAAAAACAAAACAATTTTTGTTATTTTATGTTTGACGGGCTTTTTAAAGACACTTACCACAACTATGTACAATGAATAAATCGACAGGCCAAAAATGACTGAACAAAAAACGGTTTAAAATATAGCTCCCCTCATCCACCCCCTCCGACTAAAGTGGGGTTGGAGCAATTATAGTCTAACCGTGAGAAAAACTATTAGTCAAGTGTCGAACAATTGAAAAATGCATTTTTTTTTATTTCACAAAGTTCCCCGTTTTGTCTATCATTAAATGAAACAATCTTGACTGAAACTATCATGAGTGGGGAAAAGGTTGCAAAATTTTAGGTTTAGCTGTTTAAAGTTTTCTAATTGATTGCCAAAGGGATAAGAGAATTTACTGGTCTGCGAAAGATCTGAAATGCAATTCAAATACCAAATTGATTAAGCAATTTTGCTCGATATGACCGCATTCATGGTGTCGACTCCAATATTGATTTGCTGATTCAGGTATCTTTGAACGTTTTCTGTCTTTACTCAGAATTTCCTTAATCTAATTTTTGTCTGGTTGTTTTCACTGACAGAAATATTTAACGTAATGTTCTAAGCCATAGAAAAAACTATTTGGGTAGCACAGTGCATTGACAGTTGCGTTTGCCCCTTATTTTGCAACCACTTTCATCCTGGGTTTCCGTTGAAAGTTTCGTAGGTGATAAAAATGCAAAAATTCTTCGTTAAAAATATCAAATAGGGTTTGATTTTTGGTACTGTTTTTTTTTGCGTTTATAATCAAATTTGTTAATGCTCAAAAACTGGAAAATTTTGTTGAAAACATAACTTTTGCTAGAGCTCACAAAAAATTGTATCAATTTTTACCTATGCATTTAAAAAACCAATTTTTCTTCTGGAACTAATGTTCCTCGAGGGATTCAGTTTTTCTTTGAGGGCTTCTGCTATTTTCGTCAACTATAAACTCGCGTTGAGTAAAAGAAAATGATAGAGTATATCAAAACATTTTGTTTTTGGTGAAACTGAATGTTTCTAATCTGAATACTTTTTTTGATCTATATCGATTGTCTACTGCGTTAGAGAAAACCCAATATTTGCTTAAAAAGAGATTAAAAAAAGAGATATAGAGATATTCAAAAACATATGAGAAAAAATTTGAACCAAAGATGTTAAGAGGTTTACAGTGATAACGAGGAGTTATCTCTCAAAGAAAAATTATTTTGCAACTTTAGGTTGTTTTACAGAATAGGATTGTTGTTTTACTTGAAGCACATTTGAAGTTGTGTCATGCTCAAATACACTTAAAGAAAGGTTTGTGTTAAAGAACAGGGCGTTACAATTGACATTTTTGCGTTTTTTAAAATATTATTATTTTTTCAATATTATCTGTTATTGAGTTGAAATACACAAAAAATAGCGATAAAAATTTCAAAAAAGAGTGAACGAATTCAATCTGAATATGAACAAACATATTTGGTGCCAATTTTCTTGAAAAAGGTCTTATTTTTCTAAAATGTATCCAAATCTTTAACCAAAAAATTTAACATTTCAGGAAGCCTTCTTTGTCTTCAAAATCAAAACCAATTATGCTATTGTTAACAAATTGAGCATTTCTCAGTAAAATTGCTGAATACTGGAGCTAAAATTGTGGAAAGCGTCAAAACACAAAAACGGGAATCAGTCGAATGTTCAATAAAATTTCAACATCGCTAATTCTTCGAAACAAACAGAAAATGAAAAACAAAACAATTTTTGTTATTTTATGTTTGATGGGCTTCTTAAAGATACTTACCACAACTATGTACAATGAATAAATCGACAGGCCAAAAATGACTGAACAAAAAACGGTTTAGAATATAGCTCCCCTCATCCACCCCCTCCAACTAAAGTGGGGTTGGAGCAATTATAGTCTAACCGTGAGAAAAACTATTAATCAAGTGTCGAACAATTGAAAAATGCATTTTTTTTTATTTCACAAAGTTCCCCGTTTTGTCTATCATTATATGAAACAATCTTGACTGAAACTATCATGAGTGGGGAAAGGTTGCAAAATTTTAGGTTTAGCTGTTTAAAGTTTTCTAATTGATGGTCAAAGGGATAAGAGAATTTACTGGTCTGCGAAAGATCTGAAATGCAATTCAAATACCAAATTGATTAAGCAATTTTGCTCGATATGACCGCATTCATGGTGTCGACTCCAATATTGATTTGCTGATTCAGGTATCTTTGAACGTTTTCTGTCTTTACTCAGAAATTCCTTAATCTAATTTTTGTCTGGTTGTTTTCACTGACAGAAATATTTAACCTAATGTTCTAAGCCATAGAAAAAACTATTTGGGTAGCACAGTGGATTGACAGTTGCGTTTGCCCCTTATTTTGCAACCACTTTCATCCTGGGTTTCCGTTGAAAGTTTCTTAAGTGATAAAAATGCAAAAATTCTTCGTTAAAAATATCAAATAGGGTTTGATTTTTGGTACTGTTTTTTTGCGTTTATAATCGAATTTGTTAATGCTCAAAAACTGGAAAATTTTGTTGAAAACATATCTTTTGCTAGAGCTCACAAAAAATTGTATCAATTTTTATCTATGCATTTAAAAAACCAATTTTTCTTCTGGAACTAATGTTCCTCGAGGGATTCAGTTTTTCTTTGAGGGCTTCTGCTATTTTCGTCAACTATAAACTCGCGTTGAGTAAAAGAAAATGATAGAGTATATCAAAACATTTTGTTTTTTGGTGAAACTGAATGTTTCTAATCTGAATACTTTTTTTGATCTATATCGATTGTCTACTGCGTTAGAGAAAACCCAATATTTGCTTAAAAAGAGATTAAAAAAAGAGATATAGAGATATTCAAAAACATATGAGAAAAAATTTGAACCAAAGATGTTAAGAGGTTTACAGTGATAACGAGGAGTTATCTCTCAAAGAAAAATTATTTTGCAACTTTAGGTTGTTTTACAGAATAGGAATGTTGTTTTACTTGAAGCACATTTGAAGTTGTGTCATGCTCAAATACACTTAAAGAATGGTTTGTGTTAAAGAACAGAGCGTTACAATTGACATTTTTGCGTTTTTTAAAATATTATTATTTATTCAAAATTATCTGTTATTGAGTTGAAATACACAAAAAATAGCGATAAAAATTTCAAAAAAGAGTGAACGAATTCAATCTGAATATGAACAAACATATTTGGTGCCAATTTTCTTGAAAAAAGTCTTATTTTTCTAAAATGTATCCAAATCTTTAACCAAAAAATTTAACATTTCAGGAAGCCTTCTTTGTCTTCAAAATCAAAACCAATTATGCTATTGTTAACAAATTGAGCATTTCTCAGTAAAATTGCTGAATACTGGAGCTAAAATTGCGGAAAGCGTCAAAACACAAAAACGGGAATCAGTCGAATGTTCAATAAAATTTCAACATCGCTAATTCTTCGAAACAAACAGAAAATGAAAAACAAAACAATTTTTGTTATTTTATGTTTGATGGGCTTCTTAAAGATACTTACCACAACTATGTACAATGAATAAATCGACAGGCCAAAAATGACTGAACAAAAAACGGTTTAGAATATAGCTCCCCTCATCCACCCCCTCCAACTAAAGTGGGGTTGGAGCAATTATAGTCTAACCGTGAGAAAAACTATTAATCAAGTGTCTAACAATTGAAAAATGCATTTTTTTTATTTCACAAAGTTCCCCGTTTTGTCTATCATTAAATGAAACAATCTTGACTGAAACTATCATGAGTGGGGAAAAGGTTGCAAAATTTTAGGTTTAGTTGTTTAAAGTTTTCTAATTGATTGTCAAAGGGATAAGAGAATTTACTGGTCTGCGAAAGATCTGAAATGCAATTCAAATACCAAATTGATTAAGCAATTTTGCTCTATATGACCGCATTCATGGTGTCGACTCCAATATTGATTTGCTGATTCAGGTATCTTTGAATGTTTTCTGTCTTTACTCCGAAATTCCTTAATCTAATTTTTGTCTGGTTGTTTTCACTGACAGAAATATTTAACCTAATGTTCTAAGCCATAGAAAAAACTATTTGGGTAGCACAGTGGATTGACAATTGCGCTTGCCCCTTATTTTGCAACCACGTTCAACCTGGGTTTCCGTTGAAAGTTCCTTAAGTGATAAAAATGCAAAAATTTTTCTTTAAAAATATCAAATAGGGTTTGATTTTTGGTACTGTGTTTTTTTGTGCGTTTAGAATCGAATTTGTTAATGCTCAAAAACTGGAAAATTTTGTTGAAACCATACCTTTTGCTAGAGCTCACAAAAAATTATATCAACTTTTACCTATGCATTTAAAAAACCAATTTTTCTTCTGGAACTAATTTTCCCCCGAAAGATTCAGTTTTTCTTTGAGGGCTTCTGCTATTTTCGTCAAATATAAACTCGCGTTGAGTAAAAGAAAATGATAGAGTATATCAAAACATTTTGTTTTTGGTGAAAATGAATGTTTCTAATCTGAATACTTTTTTCGATCTATATTGATTGTCTAATACGTTAGAGAAAACCCAATATTTTCTTAAAAAGAGATTAAAAAAAGAGATATAGAGATATTCAAAAACATATGAGAAAAAATTTGAACCAAAGATGTTAAGAGGTTTACAGTGATAACGAGGAGTTATCTCTCAAAGAATTATTATTTTCAAATTTAGGTTGTTTTTTAGAATAGGAATGTTGTTTTACTTGAAGCACATTTGAAGTTGTGTCATGCTCAAATACATTTAAAGAATGGTTTGCTTTAAAGAACAGGGCGTTACAATTGACATTTTTGCGTTTTTTAAAATATTATTATTTTTTCAATATTATCTGTTATTCTTTCGATGACATTGTCCTTCATCTCGCACAGAACAGTTTTACATTCCAGGCACAAAGTTATTCCGCACGAAAGAATAATTTGCAAAAATGTTACCGTTTCTCGTCGTGGCCGATAACACGGGTCAAAAGAATTCAATAAATTGAATTTCAAATAAAAATTGGAAATGAAATTATACAAAATTTAGATCTATTTTATAGTATTTATCGATGCGAAATTACACAGACAAATTAGTTTAACTTAAAATATTTTACTGGATTGTGATGTGAATCAATCTTAGTTCCGAATCCCGGGCGTGATTTTCTATCTTCATCATTATTTTATGAGAATAATATTTGGCCTAGATACAATCGAGTTCAATATTTGGAGGCCAGTGGATGTTAGAATCAGGTTTCTATGGGTGGGAGAATTTACTTCTCACATCTGATTGGTAGGTGAAAAATGCAGATGGCGCCAAAACGAAATTGGAATCGAATCGAGCTTTGTTTTCTAGTCATTAATTACCGACATAGCGGAAACGTCCGTCAGGTAAGTTCTTCTTTCGTTCTTTGAAACTTACATGAGGAAAACTTCTGAGTTTCCTGATGTTTCCTCGAATCCATCACATCCTCGCTTCTTTATTAATCAAGTTTGTGTGTATTGGTTCTCCAAATCTTTCGGACTGTTTATCATTTTTTGTTGATGTTCATGAAGGCTCTGACGGCTCAGGTTGTGATTGCTCTGCAGTTGATACGGCTGCAGAAGCTTCGTCTTCATGTAAAGTTCTTACATCTGTGCTATGAACTTGTGGTTCTGATTGAGATATGGTGTCCTCCACTGGTGCTTCAGTTTTCACATTTTACTTGTCTAGTCTCGCAATTTGTTTGTCGCTCGCTAGGATAGTCCGAGTTGATTTTTTGGGCTCTAGGAAGATGTGTTCAAGCTCTTCCTGATGGTGAAAGTTGCACAAAATGTCTGTCTTTTCTTTGGCCTTGAATAGAATGGGTTCTCACAAGTCGAAAGATGTTATTGCTTTTAGTCTCACTCTACGTCCCAAAAGTACTTCAACCCGAGTTTCGACCATTGCCTTTGAAGTGCTGCGAGGTGTCATCAGTGCCCCTTTGCATAATTCGTTTTTCATTATCTTCAAAAGCTTTTTGTTGCTTTTTGCCTCCCGCTATTGACTGGTTTTAAGTTTGATTTTTTCTAATTAAAGGTAAATTTTCTCGCGTAGTTGACTCTTGACTGCAATTATTCTCTTGTCGAACTGGTTCCTGGCACTTCCATACATCAACACATCGTCGTGAAAAATGACAACACCTTTGATTCCTTTAAGTGTTGATTCGATGCAAGTCTGTAAGATTGATGAAGAGTTTTCAAATCCATGAGGTAGTCGGCACATCTTGAATAGTCCCAAAGATGCGTTGATTGTGCCCATATCCTTTGCTTCTTCATAAGTTAAATTTGATAGCAGGGATCTGAGAGGGTCCATTTGGCCAAAGTATGAGGCCCCATGTAGGTTGTGGAAGATCGTCTCCATGTCTGTAATTGGGTAGTCCTCATACATGATCTTACCATTAATATGCACTTTCAAGTCCTCGCTAAGTCTCATTTCTCCACCCTATTTTCGCTATCACACCACCGGAGATGCATCAGTGACTCCTCCTGGGGTTACCAGTTCAAGGATGCCCTGTCTGACCATCTGATCCAGCTTCTCTGTGACCTTGTCTTGAAGACGAAGAAGAGTTTTTCTGGCTTTGCAGAACATTGGTTGTGATCCTGGTATCAGCTTAACATGAGCTTTGTACCCCTTCACAGCAGGCAAGTGTTGGGTTGTGATGTTTTTCACACTGTGCTTTGGTAGAAGATTTCTACCAAGTAGTTCAAATTCTTTATCAGACTGTACAACTGCCTTTTTTGTGCTTTCCTGCTTCCGTTCCACTCAACGTCACAAGTAATTGATCCCAGAAGCGTTAATTGATGACTATCATACGTTTCGAGATGTCTTATTTTACCATCTAACTGAATATTCCCCAGCTCAGTCCAAATTTTTGATGATATCACTTTGTTATCTACACCTGTCTACCTGCATTTTTTTGAAGTTAATTATTGAGATGAACTGCCATATCGTAGCCATTCTAAAGGTTTGTTCTTTAGTTTAAAACATTCCTATCTCCGATATTGCAGACACTAGCTCTAAATTATTCTGTTTACTGTACTTACCTGAATTTTGAAGGGGTTTGCTTCTACACATTTGTGCCAAGAGTTCCACTTTTTCACAGGTGTTGTGTTTTTTAATTAGCTCTGGATAGGGCATACTATAATTTGGCTCACCTGCTGCACAGCTAGTGCAGATATTGTTGCTTTAATTAGCCGTATTTTTTTCGTTTGGTTTTCGAAAGGCATTTTGATGTTGTACCCAACACCTTCTTTCACTTTAAGGGGCTATTACGTGATGAAGAGCTCGCAAAAGCCATTGCTTGACTTCTGAACTTTAAACTTTTAGTCATTTCAGTAACCCAAATCGTTGGTTCTGCTTAAATACCGTCTGGTCGTCTAAATTTTGCTTCAGGGTCCCTCAATATTGGGATGTTTTTTTTCACCAACTCCTCTTCAAGATTGGCAGCTGTTTTGAATTTTTTCGAAGTAACAATAGTGTGCTTCTTCTCTGAGACGTAAAAAGAAATCGTCGTCCGACTCCCCATACCTTGTATAACGAAAACTTTTGCCTTTTTTGCCGTTACTATTCTTTCTTTAGGGGAAATTTTGAACAGCCGATCTGCTGACTTTATACGGAGTGTCTAACAAATTCCTAGAACTCGTTAGGCTTCTAAGTTTAATAGTTGGATCCTGTACACGCTAAGAAAGTGATTGATTATACTTTTAAGTCCACTATATTACCATCATTGTTGATCTTGTTTTCTTTCTTCTCTGTGCGACATTTCGCCAATATGGACATATTCCAAGCAGTAGCTGATTCTGCATTCTGTAAATCCAGAACATGTTTGTCTGCTGGTGCTCTGGACACCATTGTCGTGATCGATAACACGGGTCCAACGAATTCAAGAAATTGAATGTTGAATTAACATTGGAACAGAAAAAAAGACAAAGTTTTGCTCGTATTCATAGTACTTATCTATGCAAAATTATAAATAGAAAATTTAGATTAGCTAAAAACTTTTTACTTGATTGTCATGTGAACAGATCTTAGTTCCGATTCCCTGACATGATTTTCTATTTTCATCAACATTTCATGAGAATTATTTATGGCCAAGATAAAATCGAGTTCAGTTGTTGGAGACCAGTGGATGTTAAAATCAGATTTCTATGGTTGGGAGAATTTACTTCTGACAATAACTATAGCGCCAAATCAGAATTAGAGTTTAGTATTGTGGCCATTACGGTCGACATAGCAGCAAAATTTGGCAGGTAAGTTCCTCGTTCTTTCTATGAAACTTTAATGAAGAAAACTTCTAAGCTTCTTGATGTTTCTTTGAAGCCATCACATTTTATATCAAAAAATTTCTATGTTTGATGTGAAGAATGTGTGAGATCATGAAAGGGTTTCTTGATTAAATTGAAGTAAGCTTTTTGCAGATCCAAATTAAAACAAAAGAAAATTTGAACAATGTGTTTCTGTATTTGCGAAATTAATGATTGAACCGTTAAGTATTGCATGCTCTGGTGTTATTTAAGCTGTTCTTAAAAACACAAATCAGCAGATTTTTTTAACAGTTATCGAATAATATTATGAGTTAGAAAACATGTTCAAAAAGTCAAAATAATTTTTTTCGGAACATATTGTGTCATAATATCCAGAGATCCTTGACTACTGGTTTAAATTGGTTTCTTCATACACTGACACTTGTTCATTAAACAGTGATCGCAAATATTGTACTCTTGAGCCACCGTTTTTTCATGCTTTTTGTTTCAAAAAGATTCACCATTCTTCATTAGAGTAGCTTGCAAAACTTATTCAATTATAGAAAACAGGAGTAGAGCGAAGTCTTCTTTATTGTTTGAGAACAAGATAGATCTTTACAAATTTCCGTACCTCAGGACAAATTTTAATCTAAATCTGTCAATATAACAAACAACTGTTTCTCGTCTCTTCACAGTAACTTAAAGTCCGTATACAATGTTTGAATTTATAAAGATAGTTTCTGAAGTTTTTAAATACTACAAAAAAACAGTGACTTGATTTCAATTACCAAGTTTTCCCATGTCGAGAATTGTTTTCTTCAATGTAATTGTCGCCAAAAAATATCTCCATTCTGTAATATTTTGATACATGAGTCTTAGAAGCAACGCCAACCAAAAAATATCATGAGAAAAAGAACTAAAATTATTTTTTTTTCATTTATCCTTCAAGGTGGGGCAGTCAGGCTGATTTTAAGTAGAACAGTACCACTATTATTCCAAGAAGCACTACGTTTATTTTTTTTCTATATTGCTAATTTTTAACGATCAAAAACCATTTTTAAGTTCAATTACTAACCGGAATCAACTGGCGTTTTATTGTTTCGACCCCACTTGTGGGGGGAGGAACTATGTACTCAAATGGGTTTTTTTGTTCAGACAATTGTGGCCGATCGATATATTCATCGTATAGAAATGTGAGTGCTATCATTAAAAAGCTCGTCCAGCGTAGAACTCCAAATAAAAAAGATTTCTTTGAATTTCTTTTTTTCTAGGAGTTATCGATTTTTAAATTTTGTGTGAACATAGGACATTTGGCTTGATTTTGTTCACTTTTAACATAATTTTCGTTCAAATTAAGATTTTTTTTCTGTAAATCTATTCATTCAAGATTACACTTCATGCTACTAAATGAAACGATTTTTCATTCCTAATAGATGCAAGGTAACAAAAATGCTAGTAAGTTTACAATAAAAAACTCGAAATATATTTGAGAGCTTTTTTCGGAAACTTTTTGCATTTACGAACTTTTTTTGAAAATTAACCGATCTCAAGCTTATTTTTTTAACTTTAAGTCACTTTTCGTAATCACAGGACCTCCTTTTTTCTTATGCAACCAAAATATTTGTGGATAGCATTTTTGACTTCTAACTATTGGTTTTATGTCTTCGATGCTACGAGTTTTCAGAATTTTTCTTTATTTTTTAGATATTTTTTTCATTATTTTGGTTCCCTTTGATGTTCTTAAAACATTATCGTAATTCTGGTAGTTCCCATTTGCTTAGAAAAGTTATTCAGTAGATCGCAGAGAAGGTTTTCAGACAAAAGCTTCAGGTTTAAATTGCGTGGAAACTTTCTTCTCGCCTTTTTCTTTTGAATTTTTGGTTTTTGCCTGTATTTTTTGTTGTTTTCAATGTCATAAAGTTTTTTGTGATGTCTTATTGATAGATTATGAATGACAAACAACATAGTCTGCCCATCGAGGCATAATTTAGCGTACTTCTTGACGTCCGTTAAAAGCTATTGAACTTAATGTCGTTGATGTTGTGTTTTTTTCAAATATTTCTTGGTTTTGATCTACTTGTTCATATTTGTTATTTTTTTGAAGTCAAATTCATCAAAACAAAAAACACCTCTACTTGCTATTTTAGAAAAGATCAAAAAAAGGAGCTTTTTATTGCAAAAATTTTACTTTTTATTGGCTCCGACACTTTTCTCTCTGATTTTTTTGACTTTGCTGTTTTTTAGTGTTTTTTTATTTTTTGTATTCGTAAAATGCTGAGAGGTCTCGTAAGCTTTGATTTGAGTATTGAATAAATGATGCATGTCGATGCTGCCAAGTTGTAGTGAATAGTCTGAAAATTTTTGAAATTAATCGTTTTCAAAAATTTTTCAAATTTTTTAGTTGTTGTTTTTCTTTTCATCAACTTGTCACTTATTCTCATCACTGAGAGATCGCATTCCTTTCCGTGTAATTCAAAAAATAACATGTCAATTGATATTATATCGAGTTCAAGATAAAATCGAGTTCAGTTGTTGGAGACCAGTGGATGTTAAAATCAGATTTCTATGGTTGGGAGAATTTACTTCTGACAATAACTATAGCGCCAAATCAGAATTAGAGTTTAGTATTGTGGCCATTACGGTCGACATAGCAGCAAAATTTGGCAGGTAAATTCCTCGTTCTTTCTATGAAACTTTAATGAAGAAAACTTCTAAGCTTCTTGATGTTTCTTTGAAGCCATCACATTTTATATCAAAAAATTTCTATGTTTGATGTGAAGAATGTGTGAGATCATGAAAGGGTTTCTTGATTAAATTGAAGTAAGCTTTTTGCAGATCAAAATTAAAACAAAATAAAATTTGAACAATGTGTTTCTGTATTTGCCAAACTTAATGATTGAACCGTTAAGTATTGCATGCTCTGGTGTTATTTAAGCTCTTCTTAAAAACACAAATCAGCAGATTTTTTTAACAGTTATCGAATAATTTTATGAGTTAGAAAACATGTTCAAAAAGTCAAAATAATTTTTTTCGGAACATATTGTGTCATAATATCCAGAGATCCTTGACTACTGGTTTAAATTGGTTTCTTCATACACTGACACTTGTTCATTAAACAGTGATCGCAAATATTGTACTCTTGAGCCACCGTTTTTTCATGCTTTTTGTTTCAAAAAGATTCACCATTCTTCATTAGAGTAGCTTGCAAAACTTATTCAATTATAGAAAACAGGAGTAGAGCGAAGTCTTCTTTATTGTTTGAGAACAAGATAGATCTTTACAAATTTCCGTACCTCAGGACAAATTTTAATCTAAATCTGTCAATATAACAAACAACTGTTTCTCGTCTCTTCACAGTAACTTAAAGTCCGTATACAATGTTTGAATTTATAAAGATAGTTTCTGAAGTTTTTAAATACTACAAAAAAACAGTGACTTGATTTCAATTACCAAGTTTTCCCATGTCGAGAATTGTTTTCTTCAATGTAATTGTCGCCAAAAAATATCTCCATTCTGTAATATTTTGATACATGAGTCTTAGAAGCAACGCCAACCAAAAAATATCATGAGAAAAAGAACTAAAATTATTTTTTTTTCATTTATCCTTCAAGGTGGGGCAGTCAGGCTGATTTTAAGTAGAACAGTACCACTATTATTCCAAGAAGCACTACGTTTATTTTTTTCTATATTGCTAATTTTTAACGATCAAAAACCATTTTTAAGTTCAATTACTAACCGGAATCAACTGGCGTTTTATTGTTTCGACCCCACTTGTGGGGGGAGGAACTATGTACTCAAATGGGTTTTTTTGTTCAGACAATTGTGGCCGATCGATATATTCATCGTATAGAAATGTGAGTGCTATCATTAAAAAGCTCGTCCAGCGTAGAACTCCAAATAAAAAAGATTTCTTTGAATTTCTTTTTTTCTAGGAGTTATCGATTTTTAAATTTTGTGTGAACATAGGACATTTGGCTTGATTTTGTTCACTTTTAACATAATTTTCGTTCAAATTAAGATTTTTTTTCTGTAAATCTATTCATTCAAGATTACACTTCATGCTACTAAATGAAACGATTTTTCATTCCTAATAGATGCAAGGTAACAAAAATGGTAGTAAGTTTACAATAAAAAACTCGAAATATATTTGAGAGCTTTTTTCGGAAACTTTTTGCATTTACGAACTTTTTTTGAAAATTAACCGATCTCAAGCTTATTTTTTTAACTTTAAGTCACTTTTCGTAATCACAGGACCTCCTTTTTTCTTATGCAACCAAAATATTTGTGGATAGCATTTTTGACTTCTAACTATTGGTTTTATGTCTTCGATGCTACGAGTTTTCAGAATTTTTCTTTATTTTTTAGATATTTTTTTCATTATTTTGGTTCCCTTTGATGTTCTTAAAACATTATCGTAATTCTGGTAGTTCCCATTTGCTTAGAAAAGTTATTCAGTAGATCGCAGAGAAGGTTTTCAGACAAAAGCTTCAGGTTTAAATTGCGTGGAAACTTTCTTCTCGCACTTTTCTTTTGAATTTTTGGTTTTTGCCTGTATTTTTTGTTGTTTTCAATGTCATAAAATTTTTTGTGATGTCTTATTGATAGATTATGAATGACAAACAACATAGTCTGCCCATCGAGACATAATTTAGCGTACTTCTTGACGTCCGTTAAAAGCTATTGAACTTAATATCGTTGATGTTGTGTTTTTTTCAAATATTTCTTGGTTTTGATCTACTTGTTCATATTTGTTATTTTTTTGAAGTCAAATTTATCAAAACAAAAAACACCTCACCTTGCTATTTTAGAAAAGATCAAAAATAGGAGCTTTTTATTGCAAAAATTTTACTTTTTATTGGCTCCGACACTTTTCTCTCTGATTTTTTTGACTTTGCTGTTTTTTAGTGTTTTTTTTATTTTTTGTATTCGTAAAATGCTGAGAGGTCTCGTAAGCTTTGATTTGAGTATTGAATAAATGATGCATGTCGATGCTGCCAAGTTGTAGTGAATAGTCTGAAAATTTTTGAAATTAATCGTTTTCAAAAATTTTTCAAATTTTTTAGTTGTTGTTTTTCTTTTCATCAACTTGTCACTTATTCTCATCACTGAGAGATCGCATTCCTTTCCGTGTAATTCAAAAAATAACATGTCTATTGATATTATATCGAGTTCAAGATAAAATCGAGTTCAGTTGTTGGAGACCAGTGGATGTTAAAATCAGATTTCTATGGTTGGGAGAATTTACTTCTGACAATAACTATAGCGCCAAATCAGAATTAGAGTTTAGTATTGTGGCCATTACGGTCGACATAGCAGCAAAATTTGGCAGGTAAGTTCCTCGTTCTTTCTATGAAACTTTAATGAAGAAAACTTCTAAGCTTCTTGATGTTTCTTTGAAGCCATCACATTTTATATCAAAAAATTTCTATGTTTGATGTGAAGAATGTGTGAGATCATGAAAGGGTTTCTTGATTAAATTGAAGTAAGCTTTTTGCAGATCAAAATTAAAACAAAAGAAAATTTGAACAATGTGTTTCTGTATTTGCCAAACTTAATGATTGAACCGTTAAGTATTGCATGCTCTGGTGTTATTTAAGCTCTTCTTAAAAACACAAATCAGCAGATTTTTTTAACAGTTATCGAATAATATTATGAGTTAGAAAACATGTTCAAAAAGTCAAAATAATTTTTTTCGGAACATATTGTGTCATAATATCCAGAGATCCTTGACTACTGGTTTAAATTGGTTTCTTCATACACTGACACTTGTTCATTAAACAGTGATCGCAAATATTGTACTCTTGAGCCACCGTTTTTTCATGCTTTTTGTTTCAAAAAGATTCACCATTCTTCATTAGAGTAGCTTGCAAAACTTATTCAATTATAGAAAACAGGAGTAGAGCGAAGTCTTCTTTATTGTTTGAGAACAAGACAGATCTTTACAAATTTCCGTACCTCAGGACAAATTTTAATCTAAATCTGTCAATATAACAAACAACTGTTTCTCGTCTCTTCACAGTAACTTAAAGTCCGTATACAATGTTTGAATTTATAAAGATAGTTTCTGAAGTTTTTAAATACTACAAAAAAACAGTGACTTGATTTCAATTACCAAGTTTTCCCATGTCGAGAATTGTTTTCTTCAATGTAATTGTCGCCAAAAAATATCTCCATTCTGTAATATTTTGATACATGAGTCTTAGAAGCAACGCCAACCAAAAAATATCATGAGAAAAAGAACTAAAATTATTTTTTTTTTTCATTTATCCTTCAAGGTGGGGCAGTCAGGCTGATTTTAAGTAGAACAGTACCACTATTATTCCAAGAAGCACTACGTTTATTTTTTTCTATATTGCTAATTTTTAACGATCAAAAACCATTTTTAAGTTCAATTACTAACCGGAATCAACTGGCGTTTTATTGTTTCGACCCCACTTGTGGGGGGAGGAACTATGTACTCAAATGGGTTTTTTTGTTCAGACAATTGTGGCCGATCGATATATTCATCGTATAGAAATGTGAGTGCTATCATTAAAAAGCTCGTCCAGCGTAGAACTCCAAATAAAAAAGATTTCTTTGAATTTCTTTTTTTCTAGGAGTTATCGATTTTTAAATTTTGTGTGAACATAGGACATTTGGCTTGATTTTGTTCACTTTTAACATAATTTTCGTTCAAATTAAGATTTTTTTTCTGTAAATCTATTCATTCAAGATTACACTTCATGCTACTAAATGAAACGATTTTTCATTCCTAATAGATGCAAGGTAACAAAAATGCTAGTAAGTTTACAATAAAAAACTCGAAATATATTTGAGAGCTTTTTTCGGAAACTTTTTGCATTTACGAACTTTTTTTGAAAATTAACCGATCTCAAGCTTATTTTTTTAACTTTAAGTCACTTTTCGTAATCACAGGACCTCCTTTTTTCTTATGCAACCAAAATATTTGTGGATAGCATTTTTGACTTCTAACTATTGGTTTTATGTCTTCGATGCTACGAGTTTTCAGAATTTTTCTTTATTTTTTAGATATTTTTTTCATTATTTTGGTTCCCTTTGATGTTCTTAAAACATTATCGTAATTCTGGTAGTTCCCATTTGCTTAGAAAAGTTATTCAGTAGATCGCAGAGAAGGTTTTCAGACAAAAGCTTCAGGTTTAAATTGCGTGGAAACTTTCTTCTCGCACTTTTCTTTTGAATTTTTGGTTTTTGCCTGTATTTTTTGTTGTTTTCAATGTCATAAAGTTTTTTGTGATGTCTTATTGATAGATTATGAATGACAAACAACATAGTCTGCCCATCGAGGCATAATTTAGCGTACTTCTTGACGTCCGTTAAAAGCTATTGAACTTAATGTCGTTGATGTTGTGTTTTTTTTCAAATATTTCTTGGTTTTGATCTACTTGTTCATATTTGTTATTTTTTGAAGTCAAATTTATCAAAACAAAAAACACCTCACCTTGCTATTTTAGAAAAGATCAAAAATAGGAGCTTTTTATTGCAAAAATTTTACTTTTTATTGGCTCCGACACTTTTCTCTCTGATTTTTTTGACTTTGCTGTTTTTTAGTGTTTTTTTTATTTTTTGTATTCGTAAAATGCTGAGAGGTCTCGTAAGCTTTGATTTGAGTATTGAATAAATGATGCATGTCAATGCTGCCAAGTTGTAGTGAATAGTCTGAAAATTTTTGAAATTAATCGTTTTCAAAAATTTTTCAAATTTTTTAGTTGTTGTTTTTCTTTTCATCAACTTGTCACTTATTCTCATCACTGAGAGATCGCATTCCTTTCCGTGTAATTCAAAAAATAACATGTCTATTGATATTATATCTAACAGATGGTTTTTTTTGGTGGACGATATGCGTTTTCATATAAGTTTTGTGAGTGGTCAACTTTTGTGTCTCTTTTTCTGTTTTTTTAAAGAATATTCGCGCAATAACAGATCCCAAGGACTTTCAAATTAATACCAAGTCATTTTACTTAATCGTTTATTATAATTTTAGCTGATTTAGTAAATTGAACAATTGAAATAAGGGAAACAATATTCAGATAAAAGCTAACAATTTTAATGGCTTCAATAATTTGTGTTTTCTCAATTTGTTTGCGTTTTCTTTGGTTTTTCTAAGACTTTTGTTCGTTTCTATGGTTTAGTCTGAGCAAATACAGATCTTATTGTAATGACTTCTGAGTAAATTTATGAAGAATGGTTTCGTTGAAGGCTAAGGGTTTTTAAGATGTTTGAACCTATGAAACGTTTTTAATATTGTTGACTAATTTTTGATATTTGCCTGATTATTTTTTGTCAACCCTTTACCTAGTCCCATTAAGGAAAAATCCCATCTGCCGTGTAGTTAGGAAGAATAATGTTTCTCAGCTAAGGTTTTATCTGATTGCATTTTGACGTTATTACTGGGTGCTTTTACATTTAGATATTGAGTTTTTGCCGTTATTTTTTTTAGTTTTGCTTGTTTTGTGGTTTATTTTTTTTCTCGCAGTCTTTCTAATGACAGATCTTGTGAGCGCTGTAATGAGGCATTGTTTTATGTAATTCAATTAGTAGTTTGGGTATGTAATGATTTTTTTTAACCCAAGCTTCTGTTTTTTATTATCTCTTCATTTGGTTGACAATCAAGTCAAAAATGTAGATGAGCTCGGGTCGGAACATCATGTGCGAACGCACATTAACGAGCCTCCTTGTACTTTTTAAATTTCACTGAGCAGTGCCATTTTTCTTGCAAAATGAAAATCAAGGCAAAAATAAGAACTATTTTTCTAACGCGCCAAAGCGCATGCTTGCATTAATTAATAGCTTGTTGAACTTTTATCTCTTTTCTATCCAAACAGTAAATGTAGAATGGATTCACATTTGGAATGATTGATTCAATTTGGAATAATGTTGCAATATTCTTGTAAGACTATGAGTTCTTGAAGAATCGGAACACTGCCTTTCCAGGGTAGAAGACAAAAGACAAATGCAAAGCATCTGAAAACATAAGTTAAGACATTCAGAATTTGGAAAGGCTTCCAAGCATCTTCTTTTTAGAAGAGCATGTGGGAAGATGAAACCACAGAGGAAGCATGCGGGAATCTAGCAATATTAAGACTTCTTTGAACATGGAAACGAAGATATCCTACCTCGTGATAAAAATTTTCCATTAAGTGACAAAGATCCGAGAATAGACAATAGACTGAAATTAACCTCTTGAAGGAACTGTTTAACCTTTTGAGGGAACTGTTGCCGATAAACAGTCAATTTTATTGTGAGTGAAAACTTCGTTTTTGATAATTCTGGTTATTTATAATCATCATTCGTTTATTTTTGTTCGTTTATTCGGGAAAAAAATGTAAAACATCATTTATTCAAAACCTATTTCTGTAATGTGATCTACCAAAAACTTTTAAAGTTTAATGTGTTATTAAAACTTGCTAGCGTTATAAAATTCTTCGCCAAAATTTTTAATGTTTTATTGAAAATTTTGGATATTTTGCTATTTTTTGATTTGATGTTTTCAGGAAGTTCCCGAGACAGCATAGCATGACTTTTTACCAATCAAAAATTGTTATGATGCTACTTCAAGTGGAAAATTTATTATAACAGTTTCCTCACGTTCAAAATTATTGGGGAAAACAGCTAAACGTCATATACTGAGTATCAAAAAATGCTCTAGTCTCGTTGAATACACTCTTGGATGTGAAAGTGAAGCCAGTCACAAAAATGTAATCTTTCGTCACCAAAACTCGAATTTCAACCGAGCATTTTTCTATCTTTAATTTTCCACGGGTAACTGATTAGGGCAGTTTAAAAAAAACTGTTGATGACTTTATAATTTGTTTTCCGAGTGAAATTGTTTTATAATTTGTTTTATTTTTTGTCTTACTTTTTCTATTTTTATTGAAACGTAATACAGGAAAAAAACACTGTGCATCTCGCAATAGACCAAAGATTATCAATTCGAAAAAGGTGCATCCAATTTCAATTAAGAACGGAGATGATCTTTTTGTTTCTTCGTTTTGTAATCTTGAAAACAAAAAAAAACATTTTTTTTTCGCTAAAACGATGGTTTTGGTTCACTCATCGGAATCTTGTGAATAAGATCCTTTCATAGTGAATGTTGCAGGTTTTTTTTTTAAAAAAATGAATGGTTTTTTCTATTGCTTTGAAGTTTTATCCATATGAGTGTTCTACTCAAAACGTAAATTGGTCTCAACAGATATTTGCACTAAAATCGCAAGTAACCTGAGGTTTCAACAGAGTGAGCAAAACAAACTAAATCAAAAAACAAGACTTTAAAAATATTATTAATATTTTAAATCAGTTTGTGTAAAAATTTTATTTGGACCACAGAAAAAAAATATAACGGACGTTTATTTCAGTTTTGTAACTCTTGGTAATTGCTCTCAAACGAAGTTTGTAGCAATTATAATAGTCCTGTTAGTCTTTTTTAATGGGATTTTTCGCTTGACCGATATTTCGTCTGACTCATTTAAATTTTCATCCTGAA
This sequence comes from Convolutriloba macropyga, assembly GCF_964194025.1. NCBI lineage: Eukaryota > Metazoa > Xenacoelomorpha > Acoela > Convolutidae > Convolutriloba > Convolutriloba macropyga. Next base: position 26,875,597 of record NC_134474.1, on the reverse strand, counting down.
AAACAGGATAAACAGGTAACACCCAGCGGGCATTAAATTCTTTTAAGGCCTTTCAGCTCACTAGTCTCTAGGTATGCGATTCATAAACTGTTTTGCAGACTTATACTTATGGTGTGAAGGACGGATCTAAGAAGTTGACCCCCCCCCCCCGAAATCACCCCTCCCCCTCTCCACCCCCAAACCCTTACCTTTGCACGTCGTTTAGGGCGTAAGGGCCCCGTTGAGCCAAAAACCCCCTCCAACTGTTATCCCCCGCAGTTACCCCCCCCCCCCACTCCACTCACTTTTGCCTCATCCTCGTCAGCTCCCCGGTTCAGCAGCCCCGCCCACTGCGCTCAGTTTACGTCCCTTGAGTTAAGGTATAGCTAACCTAACTAAAGCGTGGCTAGCTACTGATGAAGCCAAATGGTCGTTTGAGAGCAATTCGCCCGATGTTAATCAATTATGTTTTTATTTTTCCGACACACCTCGTTGAGGTGAAACTATATGCACAACTGGATTCTTTTGTTCAGTCTATTATCACTGATCGATATGTCTATCGTACAGGGTTGTGAGAGATTTAATTAGAAAGCCCGTTCAGCGTAGACTATATATAGTTGAAAAGATTTTTTGAATTTCGTTTTTTTTCCACTGAGTTATCAGGATTTTAAGTTTTATGAACAATTGACTGATTTTTGTCGTTTTTTCCGTATCATTGTATTTTGTTTGCCATTTTTGTTGCCGATAGCAATAACATATTCATAAACAATATTTAAGGTACCTCAACTTCTTACCAAAAATTTCAAAAATTCAGTTCTTTCTCTTCAAAATTTTACCAATTTTTTTCTATAGCCCATTTGATTAAATTTGCCGGATATACAAATCTAAAAAAAGCCGCAGCAATCTTTTCAAATTCATAAGAAGGCTTGTTTTACTTCCGATTCCTATGAGACTGATGTAGAGTTAGATATTGTTAGTTTTTTCCAATTTAACTCAATAATTATCCAAAGTTCATCATATTTTGATATGACTTTTTTCGTCAAATTATATTTTTTGGCTAACAAATGGAAGAAAAAAACTTTCAAGAACGTACAAAAATATCATCCCTAGTTTTAGTCTTATTACCTTTTCTCGCAAGAAAAGTTCGACTTATTTAGGGCGCTGTCTTCTTTAAAGCTGTTTTGAGTCTTTGTTTTTTCTGCGTTATTGACCCAAAAATTATTAAAACTGAATAATTTCAAATAAATTTTCAACTACTGAAAAGTCTGGATTACTTGCAATTGAGGCCCAACAAATATATATTAAATTTTTAGTTAAGAGATCGTGGTTTTTTTGGTTTCAGCATTATGTTTGTTTAACTTTGGTTTAAAAAATATGTGGCTATTTTGTAGTTTTATGACATAGTCTCACTAATGTCATTTTAAATTGGAGTCATATGTAACTTACAGTTAATCTTGTTAGTGTTTTTTGCTTTGTCCTTTAAGCTAATTGGTTTTTTTAAAAAAGCAGATTTCCGTTCTTTTGCCTCGTGTTCATCCCGTTCTTGTCAACTTGTTGCTTATTCTTAGCTGAGAGTTCTCATTTTCTTTCCAGTGAATCAAAACTTAGTCGTCACTGCGTTTATATGTTTAAGGAAATGGCTTTTTGTTTTGTAATTTAATTTTTTGCAGATTTTGATTTAAGATGTTTGCTTATGTCTCGTCAAATTATCACTTTGATGTCAGGTCACATATTACAATAATGGCGTCAACATTGTTTTCTCCCAAAGGTGATTGATTTTTGAATTTTTGACTGTCTTTGTTTTCTTTTTTTATTCTTGTGACTTATGCTCGATAACCATAGGTCTCAATGGAGGTGTAAATAGTCAATTTTAGGTATTCGGTCTACAGATAATGGTTTTCAATACTTCGAAGTCAGATGTTTTTCGAAAAAAATTCAAAAGCATGTTTTTAACTTTGCGTTTTTGTTCTCTTTTTTTCCTACTTGCTACCTACTTTCGCTAAGGACAAGTCTCATATTTTATTTTAGTAAGTAGGATTTAGCTTAACCAATCCGGGCTTTCTGTGTTTTTTCGACCTTATTATGTGTTTTTTTTTAAAAAAAAAGACATTGAGTTTCGGTCATAATTAATGTTTTTCTTTGTTATTTGTTGAAATTTTCTGGTAATTTCATTAATGTCATATCTCATTGGCTGTATAAAGTGACCTTTTTACTTTGTTTAATGGATTGAGTGTAAAGAGATTCTTTCATTCATTTGAAAAAATTGTAAATTTTTGGAAGATTTCTATCTCTTCCTCATTTGGAAGACAAAAAAGTCAAAAATGAGGATGAGAGGGGTCGGAGAATTATGTGCTAACGCACGTCACCGATACATCACCGATAAAAATTGCTTTTCTGTTATTGAGAATAAAACAGATTGCAAAAAATCTCCCCAAAATGAACAAGATTCTGTCAGAAAATATATTTTTTTAAATTTTCAACAAAACATTTTTTGTCTTGGGCATTGAGTTCACCTAACGTTAGTTAAGCTAACTGTGATTGTGAGGGCCAGCAACAACGCCGCAATAACTTGCTGAAGTTTGTCAAAACCGTGATAGCAACTTTGAACTGTTTGACAATATGAAGACTTTAGTTTGAAAAATCAAGAACCTTGGAAGGAGCGTTTTATTTGAGAATTTAGCGTTTTCAAATGGGAACTTGTGACAAAAATGTCGCAATTTGTAAACAAGTTCAACGTGGTTTAGATATAGCAGTTCAGACGTCAAAATACACGCGTGTTTTCTCGAAGAAAGAAGCTTTTAAAGATGATTAATTGATTCCTCGTAGTTTGCCTATAGATTTTCATTGCTAATACTCTTGTTTTTCTACGCAAATATATCGGTCGACAAAAATGCACTCGAAATATTACTCGGTTGTTACGCTTATCGTCCCTAATTAAAATAAAAGGTTTTGCTAGTTTTGTAAGCGCTGACGCATTTTAGAACTTTTCCGGGATTCAACTTAATGTCACATCTGTTACTTTTTAAGATACATGAGCCACATATTTAGATAAATTAGAACTGATCATATGTGAAATAAATATAAAACCTAAAAAACTTGAATAGTAGCTGTCATAACAAAACAAATGCTTACCCCTCTTTAGAATCGGTCACTTAAAGATTTATTACAAATTTTACTTTAATTTTCTTTTCTATATTTTGTATTAATCAAAAAGCTTTATCTGTCGCTGTCCCTGAATGAACAAATGTTATAGATCTGGAAAAGATTATGTTTCTAGGATTGACTTCTGGTTACAAACACGTTTTACAAGTTAGTTGATCTTTTGTTGGGGGCCGAAAAAGTTTCTGACCGTGAGGACAGTTAGTTTGTATACTCGGTAGTGAGATTAACAAGTATGGTATTTCTTTATGCGGACATTATTGGGACATAGATTTGAAGAGAGGCGGGAGTCCTTCCTTTCCACAGCTAATGCTCTCCATATAATTCAATTTGACTTGTTTATGACTGTGATCTATGATTTTGTTCAGGTATGTCCCCCTCTTCTGGGCATACGATTAATCCCATCTTTCAATTTTGACAACCCCTACCCTCCCCCCCCTTTGCACACACTTTCCCTCCTATCCTCTTTATCACACACACTTTCACTCCCGCTGCGTCTTGTTTCTTCATTTCGTCTGTGTTTTTGTTGTTTTGGATTTTTATTTTGTTGTTTTTTATCGATTGTTGACAACTCATTGCCTTGGGCTTCAAATGCGCCTTTGTTTTATCACAGTTCAGATAAGGCCCATTTGTTATGTTGTTGACACATTTATTATAACTCTTAACCATCAAAATTAAAATATTTCGCGTTCTTTTCAGGTTCAACAATTGAGCCGGTTCAGTTTTTTTGTTTGTTCGTTTTTCAAAGCGGAAAATCGTCTCAAAAGTTGAGTTATTAGAATTAGCTGAATCATATGAAATTAAGCTGCAGTCTTGAGATAATTGAAGCAGTACAGAAATTGTAGTTACTTTTTATAGTAGCCAAACTTTTTATATCTTTATTTCTTTACCAGGGTGACCTTTCACAATTATTTTTATCTCTTTTGGGGGAAGCTGAGCGTGTCATAGTTTCAAAACCTTAATTGAACAGGCGGGAGCACGAATTGTTGTTTTTGCCAAGGAGGAGGGGGGGGGGGGTAAGAGGGGGGATTGACTGGTCTAGGTAAAATATGCTGAACAGAAAAAAATTGGCGTATTTTGTTATTTTGAAGAGGGCGGCAGGCGTGAGTTTTTCTTAGCTGCGTTTTAGCGGTGGTAGTGCGTATTTGAATACGAGTGGGTGGTACTGTTAGTGTGTTAATAATTGATGCAAGTTTATTGGTAGAGAAAGCGAGAGGTAATTTCCAAATCTATAAAAACGCGTCTGTTCCTCCTCCAATTCTGTTGCCTGTTTGTCTCCTCAAAACACTCACCGGACACTCGTTCAGCTCAAATCAAAATAGTCCACATTTCGCTCCTCAGATTAGATTGGCATAAAAACCAAACAAGCCTACCTGTCAACGTCTAAGCTTCTAGAAGTTGCAATAATGCATAATTCCACTCACAAACCTATCCTTGATCACACCAAGGCGCTTTTTAATCTCAACACACGTGAGTGCTTCAGCCCCGCGTAAGTCCAAATTTTCAACCCCCTCTTTGTTTACTATTTACTTGACTAGCATAACATTGTACTATGGAGCCTCTCGCTATTTAGATCCGTCAAGAAAATCTGTCTACTACACAAGTGAACAAACTTTAAAACAATTTGAAAAACTACGAGGAAGCTCGTGAACAGCGGAAGAGCAATTAATATCTCTTACAATCACACGAACAACTAACCTCACCACGCTTATCAACCTCAATATCAACGTTCATTCTTCGATATTTATCTGACCTTCAACCCTCCTCGAAGATTTGACCTCTACTCGCTCGCCAGATGATTGGTTTCTTTCAAATTTAACCTTTCTGACCCTAAATTTTACGCTACAAAACCATTCACCTTAGTTTAAGTGCAATTCTAAAAATTCTTTTGAAGACGTGTTTGACCGTTTCAAACTTTTGAATAATTTTACAACTTAAAGGACAATAAGTAACACTCAGCTAGTGACGTAATCATCAACACTGACACTTGTCCGTGACCCATACAGTGACGTATCACTAGCCAGTGAACATTCTTCAGTCAGGGATCTAGTTGCGCAACTGTGACCCAACGTTAGCCATTAGTGACGTAATAAGCATCGACTGCAGCATTCACAATGATGATGATGATGATGGGTGATGAGCACGAGTACTCGGACCACCCCGAGTTGTGCCATCTAACGGAGGAGGAGATAGGGGAATTTCGCGAGGCTTTCAAACTTTTCGACAAGGATGGCGATGGAACAATCTCAACTAAAGAGTTAGGTGAGTAGCCGCTTCGTTCTGTCTTCTGATTGGTCATGCCTTCTCTCATGTTATACACAACCAAGAATATAACGTCGCTGCATAGGTGCAAAAATCTCTGAAATGAAGCCAAATAAGGGATTGCTTGATCAAGTTAAATTACTGTAATCCAGTTTAAAAGAAAAACCTAAAGGTTGACTAGTAGTGTGCGTTCGCACAATGATTTCAAGCTGCTAACTGCATAACGGTTTGTCAATCAAAAAATTATAAACCCAAAAAATTGTTTATCTTCCCGGGTTAAGGAAAAGTTTTCATCATAGAACTTTCATATTATGGGAAAAATTGAAAAATTGGTAAAACTACAACTCTGCCATAAATGAAAGTTCTATGACTAAAACTTTTCCATAAAAGCAAGTTCTAAGACTACAACCTTTCCATAAAATGGAAGTTCTGTGGTTACTACTTCTCCATAACAATAGACAAGACGAATTTAAAGAGTCTTGGTTTTTTTGTGAGTCCTTATGATCTTCTTAAAATACAAGAGAAAACAGTTTTGACTGTTTTCCTTGCCGAATAAGCAAAAATGGAAGCTCTTTTTTTCAAGACCACATATATAGTTAAATCTGTAAACCCGGATAAGCCAGCAGTAATATAGCACATCATAAAAGCTAATAATTGATGCAGAATTAACATACAGCGCATGTGAGAATGTCCCTGTAAGGGTATAAAGGGATGGACTTTTAGCAAAAAAATCGATTTGAAAAAAAGTCAATTTGCCCAACAAAATGTAACCGAAGGCACCAAACAAGAAACTTGGTGCTTTACAATCCTTAAGGATAGAAGGCACTACGAAAACAGTATGCGTGACACTAAACAACTCCTTGACACAGAAGGTCCTGTTGTATTTTTAAATACGATTTAATTTTCGAGAAACATTTGAGGAAATCGCTAAACTTGACGTTTTTATCACATATTGAAATTGCCCTTAATGTGCGGCCAACGTTAGCCTAACGCACGTTTTTTATACCATTTTGAGCTGCCTAGACTTAGTAGTAGAAAATGGAACTAATTTTTACATAAAAACACTAGAAAAATTAGCGTTTTTGTGCCTACAAGTGTTTTATGTATTAATTATTTAATCATTGATCTAATAATAAATTGTCGGGTTGTTTTACCATCCGTATAGATAGGAGGCACTACCAATACAGTATGGGTGATACTGAACAACTTCTTTACCCAGGTGCTATTATAATTTTTGTTTGATTGATTGAATATGATTGAATTTTTGAGAAACCTTTGACGAAATCGCAAATATTGTTGTTATATAAAACTTATGGTGAACTTTCTAAAGTGTTAAAAAAAGTCTTTGTTAAAAATTCCTGGCAAACGTCAACCTGACGCGGGCTTGCTATATACGTTAAAAAACAATAAAAAACTCGGGTTTCCGACTTACACTTGTTTTATGTAACAGTTTTTAGGAAAGAAAATTAATAATGTCACATGAAGTAACTTTGAAGACAAAGCAAGGAGATAGCGCTTTCCGAATTCTTTATGTGATATAGTAAATTCATGAGATATTGAATTCTTTATATGGAGAGCGTTCGCTCAAGATCAGTTCAAAAACATAGGATACGATACAGAAGTGGCATGTTTTCTCATCAAATTTTGGAGGGCAATCAACGTTTCCTTAATAAGGAAAGAAAATTGAACCAAAACTGTTCTATGAAGCTCTATAACTACAATTCTTTCATTTTGTTTTGCCAGATGCGCTCCCACTGGATACGATTGTCTTATTTTGTGTAATTTAGGTGATGCAATGAGTTTTTCGAATTCAAAAAAGGTTCTCTACTTTTCTCATATTTTTTGTTTCGTATGAAGTTTCAATGACTTCAACTTTTCCATAACCCTCTGTCCGCTTAACTCAGCAAATAAAATTTGTTAAATTAGTTTTTTGTGGCATGTTTTCACCTTCGTTTCCTGATATTTTGAAAAGTTTCATGAAACTTTAGTTTCATAGAACTCCCTTTTTTGAAAATTCTATGACTAAGATATTTCATTGACACGGTAATATGAAACTGTAAATTTAAAATTTTTTGAATTATGGGGTCAACCCGGGTTAAAATAGTGTCCTCAAACACAATAATGAGGATAGTCTTTAGCTTTGTCCCTGCAACTTTGCATCGAAAAGATAAAAAGTAGCTGCATTTTATTTTAAAACTCGTTTGCAATCAAATTTGCATGCTATAGGAAACCTGTTAAGAAATGGTGAAACATGGCGGTCAACTTTCCATTATTTTTGATTTTTATAAAGAAACTACACTGTAAAAAACAGTTATCTAAAAGTTATAAGCGTCCGCTTTTTCTCATTTTTCATTAAACAAAAGAATTACACTGCTACACTGAAAAACATCTAATCTAAAAGTTTTGTTCAACCAATTTTTTCTTTTGTATTTTAAAAATCCTCTAACTTTCTATTAGCTGACCAAAACTAACTCTAAATTGATCTACGATAAAACAATATGCATCCAGATAGCCTGAAAAATGTTATTGATTCAAAAAAACGCAAAAAAATACATTGAAGCAATTTGAGTTGATTAAGGTTCAGGAAATTGCAGCCCAGTGAAAACCAATTTCATATTTAAAAAGCACAAATCCGAGCCAGCCATTTTTTGTAATGAAAGTAGCAGAAAATTTGACTATTTCATGAACCAGATTATTTTTTTTGGGGCAATTTTTATTTAAGCTTCGCTATTTTGCTGAATTAATATGATGCATACGTATAAAACTCTTGAATTAAACGAGGAAGCTCGGTAATATGCGTTTGCACATTAAGTTCCGACCCCGCTCATCTATATTTTTCACTTAATGTTCTACCAAATGAGGAAGAGATTAAAAAAATTAACATATCGTTCAACAAACTACTAAAAGAGTAAAACAATCTACTCTATAGGGCCTAACAGACCTGTGGGTGCCATATTATGACTACCAAAAAGACGGCAAAAAAATCAAATAGTTACAAATAATAATTACGACCAAAACTCATTGTCTATTTTTTGAAAACCACTAATAACCAAATCAAAATGGCATCAGAAAAAAAATTATAAGAAGAAGATTAACCGCTACTTTCTGGAACAAAATATGGGACTTTCCCTCAATGCGACTTGGCAACAAGTCGGCTAGAAATGAGCAAAATCGGCAAAAGTTTAATAAAACAATGTTTTTTTTTAAAAAAGAATTAAATTCGAACTGATTAGAAACATTACGCATCAAATGAAATCATTGAGAGAGTCCTTTACACATCAATTGAAAGCGACTGAGGCCTTTCATTATCCAGGATATGTCATACGACTACAAAAAGAACGACAAATACAGACAAAAACGAAAATTTGCTCGAAAAATTATACACGAAAACAATGTCCACCCAATCAATTAAATATTAAGCTGATCACTAAAAACAATAAAAATCGTAGTTTGCCTTTTTGTGCAGGTGACAACATTTGTAAGTCAAATGACGCCCATTATTGTGATGCAGTGAAAAGAAAACAAAAACGTACAAAAAGGGGCAAATTTGCAAAAATCACGAAAATTAGTTTTATGAAAACTGGTTGTTCCAAGAAGAAGGACCATTGGAGAAAAAAGAAACCGTTATGGAGAATAAACTGTATTTCAAAAGATATGAATTGAAGGGTGGCCGCCGTTTTGGCCGACAGCGCGTTTAGCCGACAACCAAAAAATGAGAAATTTAACCGACAATTTAAGTAAAATGAGCAATAAAACTTATTCTGAAGCTGTGATTGGCCAATTTAAAACACTATTTCGTAAGCGGACAAATATACCGCAGTTATTTCATCAACTAGAGTAACGAAGGTCTATCCGTGGTCGGACCGTATTTTACCGCATCTGGCCATGCCTCGTGGGCCATGGCCATGCCTCAGCGGCCTGTGGGACTTGATATGAATCTATCACAACCGAACTACTGAGAATTTTATGGACCAATTTTTGGAGCAATGAGACTTTTATGACCAATTATGATAAAACTGTCGGCTAAATTTCTCATTTTTTCCTTGTCGGCTAAACGCCCTGTCGGCCAATTTTCCTAGCACCGAATTGAAGATATGATGTGAACTGTAAATAGAGATGCTTAGCTACAATTTAACAGAAATAAAATTGATTGGCAGATCTCAAAAATCTATCCCTTTTTTATTAAAAGTAAAAATTTTCAAAGTTCATAGCCAACAAAAGGTTTCGACTAAAAGAGTAGATAGTTTGTCTTGCAAATACTTGGAAAACTAATTGCGACTAATTTTAGTGAGACTAATTCATACGACTATAATATAACATTAAATTCAAGATGAACTCATAAGTTTTACAAACAACTTTACGAAACCACAGTTTTCAAGCCAGTAAATTCAACCGCGATTAACCATAAGATAAAAACCGCGAGAATATGACATCTTCATTTGCGTCTCTTTTGATCATCATAACTTTTTTCTGTAAAACGACTATCACAAAATGACAACAAAAAGAACCACAAAAACTAAAAAGTATCTAATATTCATAAATTCTTCTGAAACAAATTGTCTGAGCCCTCAAGACATCATTTAAAAAGTTTAAGCAACAAAAAGAAAATATCGTTTGATTCAACAAAAGTTTAAAAAGAGCTCTAAATATTGAGGCTAACTACGAAAATGATACAACATTGTAAAATACAAAACAAAAATTGTTTATGTTCCCGGGTTAACGAAAAGTTTTCATCACAGAACTTTCATATTATGGACCATTGACTTCATAAATTTAAAAAAATTGATAAAACTACAACTCTGCCATAAATGAAAGTTCTATGACTAAAACTTTTCCATAAAAGCAAGTTCTAAGACTACAACCTTTCCATAAAATGGAAGTTCTGTGGTTACTACTTCTCCATAACAATAGACAAGACGAATTTAAAGAGTCTTGGTTTTTTTGTGAGTCCTCATGATCTTCTTAAAATACAAGAGAAAACAATTTTGACTGTTTTCCTTGCCGAATAAGCAAAAATGGAAGCTCTTTTTTTTCAAGACCACATATATAGTTAAATCTGTAAACCCGGATAAGCCAGCAGTAATATAGCACATCATAAAAGCTAATAATTGATGCAGAATTAACATACAGCGCATGTGAGAATGTCCCTGTAAGGGTATAAAGGGATGGACTTTTAGCAAAAAAATCGATTTGAAAAAAAGTCAATTTGCCCAACAAAATGTAACCGAAGGCACCAAACAAGAAACTTGGTGCTTTACAATCCTTATGGATAGAAGGCACTACGAAAACAGTATGCGTGACACTAAACAACTCCTTGACACAGAAGGTCCTGTTGTATTATTAAATACGATTTAATTTTCGAGAAACATTTGAGGAAATCGCTAAACTTGACGTTTTTATCACATATTGAAATTGTCCTTAATGCGGGGCCAACGTTAGCCTAACGCACGTTTTTACATTATTTTGAGCTGCATAGACTTAGAAGTAAAGAAAAGATACTAGTTTTTACATAAAACAAACAAAAAAGTAGCGGTTTTTAAACTACAACTGTTTTATGTAACACTTTTTTAATCATTGACACAATAGAAAATTCTCCGGTTGTTTTACCATCCGTATGGATGGGAAGAACTAACAAACAGTATGTGTCACATTGAACAACTCTTTGACCCGAAAGTTTCTATTTTTTTTTGAATACTACTGACTTTTTGAGAAACATGTGATGAAATCGCAAAACTTGACGTTATTTATCAATTACTGAAAACTCACACAAAAACTAAAAAGCTCGCGTTTAAGACTTACAATTGTTTTATGTAACAGTTTTTATGGAAAAAATTAATAATTTCACATGGAGTAACTTCGAAAGAAAAAGCAATGAGATAGTGCTTTTCGAATTTTTTTATGTGAGATAGTGAATTCATGAGATTGTGAATTTTTTATATGGAGAGCGTTCGCTCAAGATCAGTTCAAAAACTTAGGAATCGATACAGAAGTGGCATGTTTTCTCATCAAATTTTGGAGGGCAAGCAACATTTCCTTAATAAGGAAAGAAAATTGAACCAAAACTGTTCTACGAAGTTCTATAACTACAATTCTTTCATTTTGTTTTGCCAGATGCGCTCCCACTGGATACGATTGTCTTATTTTGCGTAATTTAGGTGATGCAATGAGTTTTTCGAATTCAAAAAATGTTCTCTACTTTTCTCATATTTTTTGTTTTGTATGAAGTTTCAATCATTTCAGCTTTTCCATAACCCTCTGTTCGCTTAACTCAACAATTAAAATTTGTTAAATTAGTTTTTTGTGGCATGTTTTCACCTTCGGTTCCTGATATTTTGAAAAGTTTCATGAAACTTTAGTTTCATAGAACTCCCTTTTTTGAAAATTCTATGACTAAGATTTTTCATTGACACGGTAATATGAAACTGTAAATTTATAAATTTTTGAGTTATGGGGTCAACCCGGGTTAAAATAGTGTCCTCAAACACAATAATGAGGATAGTCTTTAGCTTTGTCCCTGCAACTTTGCATCGAAAAGATAAAAAGTAGCTGCATTTTATTTTAATACTCGTTTGCAATCAAATTCGCATGCTATAGGAAACCTGTTGAGAAATGATGAAACATGGGGGTCAACTTTAAATTATTTTTGATTTTTATGAAGAAACTACACTGTAAAAACCGTTATCTAAAAGTTATAAGCGTCCGCTTTTTCTCATTTTTCATTAAACAAAAGAACTACACTGAAAAACATCTAATCTAAGAAGTTATGTTAAACCGCTTTTTTCTTTTGTATTTTAAAAATCCTGTAACTTTCTATTAGCTGACGAAAACTAACTCTACATTTATCTACGATAAAACAATATGCAGCCAGATAGCCTAAAAATGTTATTGATTCAAAAAAAAACGTAAAAAATTTACATTGAAGCATTTTGAAATGATTAAGGTTCAGGAAATTCCAGCCCAGTGAAAACCAATTTCTTATTTCAAAAGCACAAATCCAAGCCAGCCATTTTTTGTAACGGAAATAGCAGAAAATTCGACTATTTCATGAACCAGTTTATTTCTTTTTGGGGCAATTTTTATTTAAACTTCGCTATTTTGCTAAATTAATATGATGCATACGTATAAAACTCTTGAATTAAACAAGGAAGATTGGTAATATGCGTTTGCACATTAAATTCCGACCCCGCTCATCTATATTTTTCACTGAATGTTCTACCAAATGAGGAAGAGATTAAAAAAATTAACATATCGTTCAACAAACTACTAAAAGAGTAAATCAATCTACTCTATAGGGCCTAACAGACCTGTGGGTGCCATATTATGACTACCAAAAAGACGGCAAAAAAATCAAATAGTTATAAATATTAATTACGACCAAAACTCCTTGTCCACTTTTTGAGAACCACTAATAACCAAATCAAAATGGCATCAGAAAAAATCTTAAAAAGAAGATTAACCGGTACTTTTTGGAACAAAATATGGGACCTTTCCTCAATGCGACTTGGCAACAAGTCGACTAGAAATGAGCAAAAGCGGCAAATTTTAATGAAGCAATGCTTTTAAAAAAAGAATTAAATTCGAACTGATTAGAAACATTACGCATCAAATGAAATCATTGAGAGAGTCCTTTACACATCAATTGAAAGCGACTGAGGCCATTCATTATCCAGGATATGTCATACGACTACAAAAAGAACGAGAAATACAGGCAAAAATAAAAAAATTGCACGAAAACAATGTCCCCCATTCAATTAAATATTAAGCTGATCACTAAAAACAATAAAAATCTTTAATTTGCATTTTTTGCAGGTGACAACATTTGTAAGTCAAATGACGCCCATTATTGTGATACAGTGATAAGAAAACAAACACCTACAAAAAGGGCAAATTTGCAAAAATCACGAAAATTGGTTTTTATGAAAACTGGTTGTTCCAAGAAGAAAGACCAATGGAGGAAAAAGAAACCGTTACGGAAAGAAAATTGTATTTCAAATGATAAATGATGTGAGTTGTATATAGAGATGCTTAGCTACAAATTAACAGAAATAAAATTGATTGGCAGATCTCAACAGAAACAACAGAAAAAATTTTGTTTGATTCAACAAAACATTAAAAAGAGGTCTAAATAATGAGGCTAATTTACGAAAATGATACAACATTGTAAAATACGAAAAAAACTCAAACCAGAACAAAAAGGGATAAGTTGAAGAATACTATTACTCTTTTTTTTGAAATTTAATTCGAAATTTAAAACAGCCATTAGTTATTTACCGCTATCAGTTATTTAAGTTCAATTGCTTATCCATAGTTGGCCACTGAGACCTTTAATTACACAATCTTTGGCATATGACAACAAAAATTGACCACAAATAAAGGGCAAACATAAAAAACTCTAACAATTTCTGCAAGAGAACGGTGCCGCAGCCCTTCAAACCATATGTTATGAAAACAAAAGTTATTTTCAATTTCAAATTTTGCAAAGCTTTTTTCAGTTAGATTGTTAAATAATGTGACAATTTACAAAGGAAACAAAAACAACAGCAAAAGTGGGCAATTATGCACAAAAATCAGAAATTTTTTTTCTAAAAACTCGTAGTAACAAAAGCAAGAAAACCTTCTGCTAAAACACTCGACCACAAAAGTTGTTTTTATTCTATAGAGAGGAAGGTTTGACTTGTAGTTACTGAGAATAAGCAAAATGTTGACTAAAATAATATGAAATATTGACAATTTCAAAAAATCACAGAAATTTTTTAAGACAAATACTTTCACTAACATAGGAGACATTAGGTAACTAATGAATGAATATTAAAGGTTCACTTGCAGTTCTTGAGGAAGAAATTTAGTTCTTTGAGTGGTTAAACTTAAAAATCAGACCAAAAAATAACAATTGAAGGCAAAAGACAAGAATTCAGTTGAATTTTACTAAAACTCTTCCTCAAAGCCATAAAAACCCTTTGGTTCTCTGCAAACAAACTGTATCTTTATTTGGCCTCAAATTTGAGTTGTCATTAAATCAGCCGTCAATAAAAAATATTGTCAGCAGTTAACACTAAAAAAAGCAAATTATATTGAAAAAAGGCAGCATCAAAATAAAAACCAAAAAAGCTCTGATTCTAAGAGACCATGATATTATCAAACCTCTCCCTGATATTGTCGCGCGCCCAGCAAACCGGCCAAGTGTTCCAGTTATTTGCGATTTAGACCAATTGTTGAGTGGAATTCTTCAAATATTGAGAAGAAAGATGCGTTTTAAATAATTATCGAAATAAATCTGCAAAATACGGCAAAATTTTAATTCCAGAAGACTTTCATACGGTGCCTGATTGCAACTAGCGCGCTTGTTGGGATTAGGGAGTCTGTGTTAAGGTTTCTGGTTCACTAAGTCTGGCAAACTTTAACAAAGTGGACCAAAAAAGCATATTTTGTGCCATTTTTGATGAAAAAATTTTGAATTGTGAGAATGTTAGCCAAAAAATTTTCACTCAAACCATTCAGCCACGCTGTTCTATCTCTAACGGCAACAGCAACACTCTGCCGTTAAAAATTTTAACTTATTTTGAATTATATTAGCGAAATTGTCCCAAACAAAAACAGTCGAATGTTCACAAAACTTTTTAACTTCGATAACTCCCTGTGAAACACCAAAATCGAAAAAATCTTTTTAATTCCGTATTCTAGGCTGGACAGGCTTTTAAATGATACCACTCACAATTCTCTACGATGATTGGTCGGCCAAAGTTGACTGAGCAAAAAAAACCAGTTGAGTATATAGTTCCTCCCTCCCCAATAGAGAGAGTGGGGATCGGAACAATTAATTAGAAAAAGCTCTGGAAAAAAAGTTTACCGTTATTTACCAGGTTGTATTCACATAATGTGAGATCGTGTCATTAGGTTTTAGGCAGGATGATCCCTTTGTTTCTCAAAGAAAATTGAAAACTCCTGTCGCATTTCAGTATAATGAAGGTCAAGGTTTTCACACTTTGAAGGAGTCAGTGAGTATCATAATCTAAAAATTCGCAATTTCTATCTGCTTTGAGAGTGTTCGACTATAATGTTTGCGTTTGCAATGTTTTAGTCAATTTTTTCACTCTTCTTCTCCTTGTGTCCTGTCAATGGACGTTCACTGTTTGAAGGTTCCTCGTGTTAGCCGTTCGGACTAGAACTTCGGTTTGTTGGATTCCAGTCTCTTCCTTGATCTGGTCGAGATACTGTCTTCTCTGACTTCCTCGTGATTTTCTGCCGAGAATTTTGACAGTCATTGCAAGAATTTCCAATACTTGCTTCCTGATGATATGACCAAAGAAGGATGCCTGTCTCTTCGCTATTGCATTCATCATCCAACTTTTGGTCGCGGAGCGTTTCAAAATTTCTTCACATGCTACCTCGTCTGTCTGTTTCATTTTGAGCATTCTTCTCAAAAAACCACATCTCCGTTGCCATGAGGGTTTTCTTGTCTGCTGTCATCAGAGTCCACGTTTCACTGCCGTAGAGGAGAATAGGTTCGACATAGCATCTAAGGATTCGTAGTCTCAGTTTCCTGGGCATCTTCAGATGCGCTATTACGCTTTTCATATCAGAACAAGCTTTATTCGCCTCTGCTACCCTTTGCCGGATGTCACATCTGCTTTACAATCACATGTCAGGAGTGATCCAAGGTAATTGAAACGATCAACTGTTTCGAGTGGCTAGCCATTCAGATGGATATTTACCTTCTGATCAGTGTATTCGCTGAAAACCATACATTTTGTCTTCTTGCAGTTAATTTGCATAACATATTTTTCTCCCTTTCTATTGATCAGATCCAAAAGATCCCGCATTGCTTTTTCGGAGGCAGCCATCAAGACAATGTCGTCCCCAAATCGAAGGCTGTTGAAATTTATCACATTGATCTTAACTCCTTCCTCTCCATCAATTTCTCTCATGACCATCTCGGAGTAGAAAGAAAAGTAGTTGGGGGATGGGTTATCTCCTTGCCTGATTCCTCGTTTAATTGGAATTTGACTTGAGATCTTCCCATTGTGCCTAATCGACGCCGATTGGTTGAAGTACATGTTTTGTACCAAACGCAGGTCTTTATCACTCATATCAAGGTCACAAAGGATTTCCATCAAAATGTTGTGCTCGACTCGGTCAAATGCTTTGGCATAGTCAATAAAGCAGCAATGAAGGTCTTGTTTAACTTCCAGACACCTTTCGGCTACAGACCGCAGTATAACAATGGCATTTCTTGTCCCTCGGTCTGGCATAAATCCTAATTGACAATCATTAACTTCGCATCTGATTGTCTTCTTCATAAGGTTAAGTAGCACTTTCAGGATGACTTTAGTTGCGTGATTCATCAGACTGATCGTCCTCAAAAAATGACAATCCTGTGCCCGGGGTTTCTTTGGCAGTGCTATGAACACCGATCGCCTGTGCTCCTCAGGGATTATACCCTTTTCGTATATCCTGTTCGTGAGGCTTGTGAGAAAATCAATTGCCACGTCACCCAGCTTCCTATAGAGTTCGACCGTGATGCCATCCTCGCCAACGGCTTTTCCCGTTTTCATTGTTTTCAGTGCCATTTTGATTTCCGATCTCAAAATTTTATAGCCTGTGAGATCGCCGGAGAAGTTCATGGTTTTACTGTCTCTAGTTGGATCATCATACAGTTCGGCAATGTATCTCTCCCAATGTTGAAGAATCTCGCTTTCTTCTATCACTAGTTTCCCGCTTTCGTCCTTCAGTACACTGCCGGAATGATTTCCTCGGTATTTACCAGTGGCAGCTTTGATCATCTGATGACACTCCTTTGGGTGAATTTTGTGAAATCTCTCAATCTGTTCGCATTGTTCTTCAAAATAATTTGTTTCGTTATATGACATTTCTCTTTGACCCTCTTATACATTTCTTTGTAATCTATTTCGTCCTTCTTGTGTTTTTGTCTATCTTCTATTAATTCGAGGATTTCATTTGTCATCCATGCCTTTTTTATTTCTTCATTACGGGGTCGTACTCGTCTCTCATTTTGCAGCATGATGTCTTCCAAGTTTCCCTCATAATCTCTGCACTTTCATCTTTGATTTCCGCCATCAAATCTTCTGTTTCCGCCCACATTTGTTTCAGATTCTCTATGTCAATGTTATTATAGTCATATTTCAAATGCGGCTGGTCTCTCTCTGGTTTTTTAATCTTCGCATATATATCTCTGCTATCACGCGGGCGTGGTGGCTGTCACAGTCATTCCGAGGATGAGCTCTACTGCGTTTCAACTCTTTCCGCATACATCTGTTTACGCAGAGGAAGCCGATCTGATTTCTTGTTCTATTGCCAGGGTTGTTCCAATTTACTAGTCGTCTTTCGTGGTTCTTGAACCATGTGTTTTTAATTATTAGATCTTTTACTTCACACCAATTTACAAACTGATCGCCCGTTTCATTGCGCTCCTCTTTTCCGTATGGACCAACTGATAATCCTTCAGTTTCTTTTTCGACTTTAGCGTTCAAGTCTCCCATCACAATCTTGATTTCTCTGGACTTGCTCATTTCCAACGCTTTGTCTAAGTCATGGTAAAATTGATCGGTGTCATCTTGATCTGCTGTGAATGTCGGTGCATAGACTTGTACAACATATATTTCGGATGGCCGAGTGTTGAACTGGGCGGCTATCACTCGGTCTGAGACAGGCCAATACCCGCTGAGTGATGCTGCCAGTTTGTTCTTCATGATGATTCCCACTCTTCTCACACATTTCTCCTCTGGACCCAAGTATAGCACTGTGATCACCTGAGACAAGTGTCCCATCATATATATATATATATATATATATATATGTATATATATATATATATATATATATATATATATATATATATATATATATATATCTCATTTCTGCTATACTTATCACGTCTACCTTCATACGTTCCATTTTTTGCTTGACGTCCTCTAATTTTCCGCTCTGTGCCATAGTTCTCACATTCCAGGAGCCAATTTTCAGGTCACGGTGTCGACCGGGGGTGTCCTGTCTACAAAACACCATTCCTGCCGGTCGCGGCCTCCTTCTGGATTTTGTTTACGCCGTTTTTCGTTTGACTTTTAAGGGCCTTCATACTTCTTGGCATTTTACTGAAGTAGGTTGCCATTATTTTCCTCAGCCAGAGCCTTGTTAGCTCAACCTGCATAGAGACACCAGGCGTACCGTCCCAAACGAACGGTGTTACCCAAGTTTACTAGGCAAGTCTACCCAGATTGTTGTAAAACAACATTCCATGCAGATTAAAACACTTTGAAAATTTTTCTTATATTTTCTTCTGTTAGAAACTAGAAAGTTTTTGTTGAGAAAAAGCTTTCATGTTTAAACATAAAGAAGTATTACCAAATTCAGAAGCATATAGCGTCAAAGAAATATTGACTGAAAAATTTTGTGAACAAAAAATTGACATTTTTCTGTCATTTCCAGAAAATCTTAAAACAACGTTCATTTGTAAAAAAAAAACACGTGAATTTGAATGTGTTTTTCAAACACAAATTGGGTTTTATAGAAATTAACGTGAAAAACTGCATTCATTTGATTTTGATTACTTCAATTGTACTGAGTGCCTTGTTAAAAAATTCAAAAATTAGTACGAAATAGAATAAATGGTCCTTTATGTTTCATTTCTTATTATTTTTTTTAATCTCACCTGAAATCATTTGGAAAACAGTCAAACGCTAGAGATGGAAAAGGCTGAATGTTTAGTAAGGCTAACATGCGAGTTGATTTTGAGTAGTAGCTCAAATTCAACACTGCTTTCCACGGTTTTTTGCACTCAATTGGCCCACAGCTAGAGTTCTCGATTTTATTAATAATAATCAAAGACAAAGTTTAGAAACTAAATTTTGTTAATTACCGTATATTATGTGTACGTCCTAACCAGCAATTTACCTGGCAAGATCTTGAAGTCCTTGTGTGGGTCGTGAACTCGGAAGATAGGCCACTGTAGCAGTGAGATGGTACCACTTATGCGTGAACAAGTACTATCAGTTGTCTTAATTTACCACAGCTCAGCTATGAAGAGTGTGAATTAGCCGAACGCCCCACGATGTATACAGTTATATAAATTATTACGCCGATTGTTACATCACTTTGTCGGCTCACCAGTTCTAGTGTATGCCTTTTATTGAGTGCTTTTTCACATGAGATTTTTGATTATCAACACAAGAGAATTCATGATTTTGCTAACAAATTGAATGAATTCTCCCGAAAGTCTTGTAAGATAAATCGGATCTATTCTGTTTCGCCCCCCAGTGTTTTTTACGCCCCCCCCCCAGTTACAAATTATATAATGTTATATAGCACGTTACTATGTAAACAAATTGCACGTGCGCCGGGGGGGGGGGGCGTAAAAAAGCTGGGGGGGGGGGGGGGCAAAACAGAATGGATCCAAAAAATCAAGAGGCTCACACTCAGATATTTATTCCCCAAATTAGTAGCGTGCAGCTGTTTTTCGCAATGCATCCCATAAAAACTGCCGGGGTAGTTTCGCTTGAAAATTTTTGTCAAGACAAACACAATGTGAAATACTCGTTTTGAAAATCTTTTTTTTAGGGATTGTGATGAGATCATTGGGACAGAACCCGACAGAGCAGGAACTCACAGACATGATCAATGAGGTCGACGAAGACGGTATGTCATGTCAACTTTAGATATCTTATAAAAATCATCATATCTTTGTACACTGAACGTCAAAAGTAAACTAGCACGAACTAAAAAAATTAAAACAATTTTTGACGCAATATCACTTTATCTTGCAATCAAATTTTGGAAAAAAATTACGCCATTGATCCCCTCGGCTAATGGTCTTACCTTCTTATGAAATTCAGATAAAACGTAAGGATAACTTACCAGATAGCCCAATGTAAATTGCCGAACTCCATTAGTCTTATAACTCCAAGTCTTACAATTAAAAGATTGTCGTCACGAATTTACTTTCTATTCACATCTGTTCTCTTTCTAATGTTTAACGCAAATGCAGATTCAATCTAAGTTGAGTAAACGTGAAAACATCACGTTTTGAGATAAATTTTATAATAATTTTAGAGATAAATTGTTAAAAGTTTCCTTTTAACAAAGAAACTTGGATGAAGTTCGTCAACTTTAAATTGGGGTATCTGGTAAGTTACCGCAACGCTTTATCTGGGTTTCATAAGTAGGCAAGACCATCAGCCGAAAATTTTTCCGAAGTTCGACTGCAAGATGGAGTAGTATTGCACCAACAAGTATGTAAGAGGGTTGATAATTGGAGTTTGATAAGTGTTGTAAGACAAACAAAAAAAATCTCACTACCCTAACTCTTATGTAACATATCCGCACTGATGCATTATGTTCCAATGGTTTAACTTTTAATAATTACTGAAACCTATGGATTACTCTTTCTTGCATAATGTTCTGGGTAAATATCTGAAAAATCATCAAGCTTGATGTTTCACATTGTGTTCATTATAACATTAAGTATTTTTTCTAAAAATTTTGCGTAATAGCAGTAATCGTATACATAATCTGTTAAAATAATAACTACAATGAAGTTACGGTTTTTCAGAGAATAAAATATGTCACCAAAAATTTACGTACGCCTAATGAACTTTTTAAAAAATATCACAAATATCAAATAATTCAAAATTTTGAGTTAAAATCAGTTCTCTAGTATCGAAGTTTTAGGTTTTTTAGGTTTTTGACATCTATTAGATGGTTTGTACAGTTATCGCGCAATTTTCTAACATCATTTGAGTCAAATTTTCTATGCTTTTTCTTCTAATATTGTACTTGTTGCATTGCAATTTCCCATAAATTTTAAAATGAGATCAGGACGTATTTGCGGACCATTCCAGTACCACCACTTTTTTCGTTGACATAAATGGTGATAAACTTCGATTTGCGCACAGGCGCATCATGTTGAAAAATGAAATCCTAAAAATCTTTTTTCCCTCGTAGTTTTTAAAAAGTAACATTAAACTGGAAGTTTTTTTAAAGATCTAACAAACCGTCCATCTGATTGTGTAGTTACTCAAAACAAACACTCTTGCTCGTCCAAACTCAAAATTTTTGTTTTTCTGTCAAGAAATTTTGTTCAATTTTGTCGAGGAACTCATTCAAGCCCTGCGCTGGAGATGGCTGGAGGCCTGGTATTTTTCGATAGCTTTTTCATGCACGCTGTATACTAGATCTTTTATTAGCCGAGTTGTTTTTTTGTCCATGAGAAGCGTACATTTCGAATAGCAACATCGTGGCAATCAGCAAAAAACAAAGCAGCTTAGGAAGCTTCTTTTCTGTTAGAATGGAGAAAATGAGAATGAAAACTCAATTTAAACTTCTAAATTAAACGTAAGCGCAATTAGAACTTCAATTTTAAACTTAGTGCAAATCAAAAGATTTGAGTAAAAGTAAGGCCTAAATAAATTGGTTGTGTGATTGTAGGGAATGGTACTTTGGAATTCAAGGAGTTCCTCATAATGATGGCTAGGAGGATGAGTAGTGACGACATAGAACAGGAGATCAGAGATGCCTTCCGAGTATTCGACAAAGACGGGTCTGGAACTATATCCGCCGCTGAGCTAAGGTCTGTAATCCATGCAATATTGTGACAAATCGGATGCGCTTACTGTGATTTCTCGTTGTCCCAGAACTGTTCACCTCTCGTTGAAGCACATTTTTTGTGGTTTTAGTTCACAGGGTAAAAAAAAAACAATCAAAAAATGATTAAGTTGTAATAAAATACGACCCTACTCAGTTAATAAGAGTAATTTCTGCAATTTTCGTATGTTTTGAAACTCATCAAGCAGCAAAACAACTGAAACTGAGGGTTTTGAAAACGAACATTGAGGCATGGGGAAGAAATCATAAAATAGCCTCAAGTATTTGAGTTTGGCTAAAAATTACAAACGCCCGATTAACTTAATGAGAAGCAAAAACTCATCGTTCAGCTAGAAAATCTTATATTTGCAAACTTTATAAATACTGTTTTCTAACTCTTTGCATGCTTCTTGCAACTTTTTTCAGTGATTGTTGTTCCGACCCACATGTGGGGGGAGGAACTATATACTCAAATGGGTCTTTTTTTATTTAGACAACTTTGGCCGATCGATATATTCATCATAGAGAGTTGATACTGGTATCAATAGAAAGCTCGTCCAGCGTACAAAACAGAAATAAAAAGATTTTTTTTTTGATTTTCGTTTTTTACAGGGAGTTATCGGGGTTTAAACTTTTGAGGAAAGTAGAGTGAATTCCGTTGTTTTTATTCACATTTTCTTTTTTTTGACCAAATTTTCGTCAATTTTGCTAAAATTTGTTAATATTTTTAAAAACAATGTTACGGTTAAGGATAGAGAAGGCTCCCCAATTTGATCCGAGTTTTTTTCGGTTAATATTTCTGCATAAATATTTCGAATTTGAGACTTTTTAAATAAAAAAAAAACGGTCCAAATAAGCTTTTGTTTCCTACTTCGTTTAAATTTACAGGAAGTAGATACCTAACATCTGCTGCCACAATTTTTGTAAACTTCAAAAAGATAGCTGTACATTTGTTTCCTATAGGAGTTTTCTGGAATTAAATTTTTGCCGGTTTTCCAAGAAATAAACCTAATAATTATACAAAATGCATGATTTTTTTTGTGGCTTTTTGAAATATTTCATTTGCTAAGTGATCAATTTTGCGAAAACCTGGAAAGATCAATTGTCTTAGTTCGACGCTGAGAAAAATCAGGGCTAGTTTTGAACTCATTGTGGATTCTTGCAATCAATAATTATTCGGAATAAATTAGTGTGTGTTCTTTTCAAAATTTTTTTCTCAATTTTTTTTTATGTTTATTACTGACAAGAATTAATTCAAACCACGGCTGACAAATCCAATTCACAACAACATAAGGCCTTATGAAATTATATTTTGTCTTCAGAGAAAAGCTGACAGTTTTTATGGCATTGACAATGTATTTATTTAAATTTTAATTGATTTCTTTTCGTTTTGGATTCATTTGTCACTCTTTTTGGAGCCCCATGAACACTTTTCAATAATTAAAGATTTGGTCAGCTTCACACAGAGCTGCAGGTGAGCCTATACAATGCCTTCAGTTGTTATCTAATGCCACTTATGTTTTCGAACGTATTTGTTTTAAGAAAATGTTAATGAAGTTTTTGAATTTTTTTTTTCATTTTCAATGTTATTTCTGTCCACATCTTTCTTAATCTGAATTTATACAGGGAAAAAACTTAATCTAAGCGAAGCAAAAAATACCTTTTGTAGTGGTTTTATGTTCAGGTAATGTTTTTTCGCTTTCTTAATACGAAAACTATTCAAAGTTTTGTAAATTTCTTCATATTTGCCTGTATTTGAGGTTGTTATTTACTCCCTTTTCAACTAATAATATTACGTATAGCTCCAATTGGCACTGAAAAATTGCGCTAAAATAGCTGTTCAAAGACTTCAGTAATAAATCTATAGTTTTAATGGCTGCGCATTTGTGCTCTCCCAAAAATTATTAGGATTTTTTCGTTTTTCGGTCTAAATGTCGTTTTTTTTTGTTGTTGTTCGGTATATTTATGACAATCCGAGGCCTTGATTGCTTCTGGATCCCTTTCGTAATTTCAGTTTACAGCTAACAGTTTCAAAGACTTTCAATTTTTTTTTGAGAGTCTTTACAGAAAACATTCTTTTCTTTAAATAAAACAATTTTGTTATTCCCATTCTTTGTTCTCTTTGTCGTCAACAGGAAACTAGCTATTTCTTTTTTGCAGACCTCGTCAATGTTCTGTTGCTGCAAGCAATATGTTGGCTTTGGGTTATGTCTCGACAGATGTCTATAGAGCTTAGAAAAGTGTTTTCATAAGAATTTCTTGAGTTTTCGATACTGGTCAATATTCTGGTTCTTTTTGTTGTCTTTTCCTTTAAGACCCATTACCTAGGAGACCCCGTTAAAACCAAAAGGGACCAAGGCAAATCATTTCACTGCTTTCGTCTGTTTAAAGTTTTTAATGGCTTTCAATGTATTATAGATTTAATGGCTTCAACACTGTGGCTTCGATAATTTATTTGCGAAATTTTGATTTCTGTCCTTATTTGCTATCTTTTGTCGTCCTATGGTTTGGTCTCAACAAGAACAAACATAATTAGATTTCTGAGTAGCTGCAAAATGGTCTTTTTTTCAAGGTGAGAGATTATGGTTTGTTTGAACTTTTGAAAACATTTACTTAAAAAAACTCAGTGGATTTTGGAGCTTTGTCATTTTATATTAATTATTTTAATTTTTTTAGCTTGGTCTCAGGAAAGACAGATCGCATCCTCTATGCACTAAACCAAAATCCAGATTTTAGAACTGATAAGTTTTTGCTACGTTTTGAATTTGCCTCTATTAATGCTTTCCAAGCACACTATCCAGACTCAATGTTATCGGGCTACTGTTTCCACTTAATGCAACATTTTCGAGTTTTCGATACTGGTCAATACTGTGGTTCTTTTTGTTTTCTTTACCTTTAAGACCCATTACCTAGGAGACCCCGTTAAAACCAAAAGGGACCAAAGCAAATCATTTCACTGCTTTCATCTGTTTAATGTTTTTAATGGCTTTCAATGTATTATAGATTTAATGCCTTCAACACTGTGACTACAATAGTTTATTTGCAAAATTTTGATTTCTGTTCTTATTTGCTATCTTTTGTCGTCCTATGGTTTGGTCTCAACAAGAACAACCGCAATTAGATTTCTAAGTAGCTGCAAATTGGTCTTTTTTTCAAGGTGAAAGATTATGGTTTGTTTGAACTTTTGAAAACATTTACTT
Organism: Convolutriloba macropyga; assembly: GCF_964194025.1. NCBI lineage: Eukaryota > Metazoa > Xenacoelomorpha > Acoela > Convolutidae > Convolutriloba > Convolutriloba macropyga. The sequence continues at coordinate 26,850,404 of NC_134474.1, read as the reverse complement.
AAAAAAAATCAGTGGATTTTGGAGCTTTGTCACTTTTATATTAATAATTTTAATTTTTTTTAGCTTGATCTCAGTAAGGACAGATCGCATCCTCTTTCCACCAAACCAAGATCCAATCTTTATATTAGTTTTATTTTAAACTGATGATTTCTTCGCTTTGATGCTACGCATTTTCATAGGTGTGATTTTTGGATATTTGCTCAATTGGTCTTCTTTTGTTTTTCTTCCACATTATCACCTTCATTGTGGCCCACCCAATTGGCGTTGAGAATGTGCAAAAATAACGGTGTCTAATATTCTGTATGAATAGCTTGTGGTTTCAACGGTTGCTACACCCCGTTCTTGTTAAATTCATTTGTTTGTTGTTTCGTTTTTGCTGTTATTTTTGAAGTAGCCCGACATATTACGGATAACGACAGGCCTCAATTTTTTCCTCTGGCATATAAATTAGCCTTCCTAATAAGGCCAGTTGAAACGAAGTGGTTTCAATCAATGTCAAATTGGTTGTTTTCAAAAAGAGAAGTAATTTTGAACTTTGTCCTTTTTGCTCTCCTTTGTCGGCCTGTCACCGAGTCACATTATTGAGAGGTCTTATATCTTATCCAATGGACATCTAATGAAGTTCAGTTTGATTTGTTTACATCGGGTTTTTGTCGGATTATTTTTCCGTTCTGTTATTTTCTATTTATTAAGTATAGTCATCAAGTTTTGGTAGTTTTTAATGTTTCCTATTTTGTGTTTGTGTCTTGTCCAGTACTCTCGTTGATGGCAAGTCTCGTCGGATCTCGTCTATAACTGTTTGTTGAAGTATATGTGATTTTTTGATTCGAACTTTTTCTTTCTCTTCCTTGTTTGGTAGACTATTAAATCACAATGTGGATGGGCAGGGTTGAAACAACATGTGCGAAAGCACATTACCGAGCCTCCTTGTTCAAACTGTTGAAAAACTGATCAATTAAATGTCTCTTGACTCGTAATTTAGCAATAGGTTATTGAAATTTAATTTCAGATCGTTGCCCCAAAAAATGGTATCGTGTTTTTTCACCCCTATTCTTTTAACCCCCCATGACTTCACCCCCCGTTTTTAACCCCTATATAGTTTAATACTGCAACAATTTAAACCCTACATTGTTTTGCCCCCAACTTTAATAATCACATAATTAAGTGTTATTTAGACTAAGTGAAATCTTTTGAGTCCCATTAAGAAGAAAATCGGGGTGAAATGAATTATGGGTGAAAAAATCATTTTGAAACCTCAGTCATTTCACATCGATTCCAACCTGTAAATAATTGGCTCATAACTATCAAGAGAATAAAGATAATCGTTCTATTACTAAAAATCAATTTATAACCAGCAACGAATTAGTTTTTTTTCATCTGGTGCCTACTAGGGCAATCAAAGGCAATGAAGAAGTGAGTCGTATTCCAGAACCTTTCCTGTTTTCTTACATTTTCAAATCAGCATTATATTTGCCAAGTTCGAGCGTACTACCTCTTCCAAAAACAGAGAACTATTAATAGTAGAAGGCCGTGCGTTTTATATGAGACGACAAAAAAGTAAAGCACTGCCTGGGGTTGCTCTAAATATCAAAGCTATATATGCCGCGTTTCTGAATTCAAAAAAATAGTCAAATTATTCGCGCAAACGGGACGAGGAACACAATCACAGTTTTCTCATTGGAAAGCAAGCCATTCAAATTCAGTCAAAATTTAACGCCCGTAGCAGCCGTAGCCTCCGCAAAACTACCCTTAACAGAAGTCTCTGGGACCAATAAGTCATGCCGTCTAAGCCAATTTAAAACCAATATCTGAGCTTTTAACAATGATTTTACAACGAATTTTAGTGCATGATTGCGTGGACCGACATTTTGGTACATCCGATATGTTCAAAGCGTTTTGCATTTTGACAGTCGACAAGAAGACCAAGAGCGCATTTTAATTTTTGGTGAACTGTATATGATATCAGTTCTTGGAGTTTCTATTTTTTGGCTTGTGGACGTAACTTTTAAATCATAATCTAATGACTTCTAACTAATTCATACCATACTTGTGTATATTCTAAGTATTGCTCCTGTTTTTTTAATGCTACCCTTCCATGAAACATACAACAGATTACTTGACGCCTTAGAAACTATTGCTCCAGATTTTAAAACTGATAAGTTTTTGCTACGTTTTGAATTTGCCTCTATTAATGCTTTCCAAAAACACTATCCAGATTCAATGTTATCGGGCTACTGTTTCCACTTAATGCAAAATTTTGTGCTGAAAATTGGAGAACGTGAATTGAAAAAGTTGGTGTCAGAAAATCATGAAGCGGCCCTGGCTCTTAAAATGATCCGGGCCCTTGCTTTAATAATCATGAGGAAATAGAAAAAGGAATCAAAATTATTGTCAATTGAATCGTTAATATGACAGATCAGCAGCATTTAGATATCTATTATTTTGAAAAACTAGACAAGCTTTGTTTATATTTCCAATCGAAATATATCAGGTATTGAACAGATTTCGAGGTGAATGAAATGCGGTGTTGTATCAGTAAAGGGTGAAGATATAGATGTTAAATTATAGTAGGTTGAATAAATCGGGGTTGAAAGAAGTAGAACCGGAAAGCATACGTTGTGTCCAGCAAAGTCCTCTATTTAGTTTAATTTAATTAAATTTTTTATTTAGTTTTATTTTGATTTTTTAAAAAATTATTGCAATAATTCGAGGTCTGTGTTACTTACCTCTTGATGAAAATATAAAATCAGAAACTTTCTTTCTCTCTTAAATTTTCTCAATGAGAATCATATTTGTAGTTATTAAATTGCAAAATCATCAATTCTTTATTGTGACTGCTTAAAAAATGAAGATTTTTTGTTTCAAATTCTCCTATCTCAATTGATTTTGTTTTTTTTTCATCTCGAATGGAAGAAAGTTTTATTTGGACGCTGTACGGTTTTTTATGTAATGTATATGAGTGACGTGTAAATTTTGCTATCTGTATTTTTTTAAACCAACGCATGAAACTGTTTTGTAACTCATTTTGTACAGATTATTAAATGTCCCTGTTTTTAATTCTATTCAAAAAAGACCAGTTTAGAATAGAAAAAATCCCCTTCTGGGAATTTCACTGGCTTTATCAGTATGCGGTTCTTCGAAACTTCCTTTTTTTCAGAGTGGCTATCATTAATATATAAATTAATAAGTATATGAAAAATTGTTGTGAAAATGATGTCAGAATAATAACGTATTCTCATAATTTATATTTTTTTCAACAGGATAAACGATGAACAAATGAAATAATATCAAATGAAATATGCATTTGAAATAGACAAAAAAACGCACTGAAAGTTTTTATACCAGTAAGTGGTACGTTGAACTCCAATACATCTCAAACTACCTCTAATCAGACCCAACTAGAGCGCTCACCCGAAAATTTTTACCCCAAAATTACATGGTTCTGACAGCCGAGTACTGTAGCTTAGTCTTCGCAAGGTCTGCCCAGCGGCCCCTTTGGCACGGTATGATCGGAATTCATTTTAGCGTGAGACCTCAACCTGGAATTGTTTTGTTTGGTGCCTTCAATTGAAGGGTCTTGATTTAGGACGGTGATGACGACGTTAGGGGAGAAACTGACAGACGAAGAAGTAGACGAGATGATTCAAGAAGCGGACATTGACGGGGATGGAGAAATCAACTACGAAGAATTCGTCAAAATGATGACAATGAGATAGGACCATCCTCGACACTCGCAGCCAAAATTTCTAGACTATTCCAAAACATTCCTCTCTTAATTCGCCGCGAATGTTCCAGAATGTTCTGGTGTACAGTTCAAAATGTTCGTGGATTGATTGCGACGTTGCAGCTTAATCTTCCAACCATACTGTATTCCTCAAGTTATCTTACCATTAGCAGTGCTTAAAACTTCTTTAAATGATATTTAAATTTGTTTAGATTACTTCTGCGCAGCTTGCTCTGATCTCTTTATTTTTGTCTTCTTTTTATTTTGGATTGATTAAAAGCTATGGATAAGCTATCCACTCAAATGGGTAATAATGGATTGCGAATCATGCGTTATATTTATCATATTTTCATTAATTTGCGCTTCTTTGTATATCTGCATCGATGATACATTTAGCCTTTACTCTCTCCTTTTTACTTTAGTCGGCACAATTGCCTTCTTTCTTGCCACTAAGGTAGGGAACCTGGTCAGCTGCTATTTTAGCAACCCACCACTGTACCGCCAACAAGAATTAACTCAAATGTTTAGGGTTAAGATGACTCGAACTAACTATCTCCAGAACAACCGCTGTGTAGCGTGTTAACCTTTACACAACAACCCTATCATTTTGACAAAATTGTTGGCCTCTTATATACCACTATCTTGTGGCTCGTACACTATTTTTGGGGCTTTTTTGGTTTTTTTTCGCTAAGAATAGGATAGAATTGAAAACGAGTTTTCGTTTCAAAGTAAAATTGTTGCAAAATAAACAATAATTTGTTTCAAAGGTGTTTTCTAGAAAACTGATACCATGATTTAATTTTTGCCTGGATTGATATCTTGTTTCGAATCATCTTGCAAGATTCTTGCGAAATCTGAATCCGCTCATCACGAGTTCCAAAACCTTGCAAGCCGATGTTGTCTTGCATCATTCTTGTAAGACAATGCTAATTTTCAAAACTATTGAACGATCTTACAAGATTAACATCGAGTCTTAAGGTACAGACTTTGACTTCCAAAAGGTTCTGAGCTCAATCAAAAAATGGGTATGGATTGGCTGTGCTAAGCCTATGCTTGCTTATGAAGAGTTTACTAGATTGACTCAGCAGAACTCGTTGACTAAGTACTACTTTAACCAAAATACCCATGAACAAAATCATGCTCGACGTTAATGGATCTTCAGGACCATTAGGCGACTTAAAATGCCACTAGGTAAATGGCACTGTAATAATTTGCTAGGTAAATGGCACGGTATAACTTTAAATGCCACTGTAATAATGTTTGATAAACCACAAGGACAATAATTTCTGTTGGTTTCTGAGCCTCGTTTTTCATTTCTTTTTACACAACAGTGCCTTTCTTTGCCTAAAGTTCTGTTTAGGCTAGGATGCTGGGCCTGGATCGAGTGATTTAGTAAATATTTACCCTCTATTTCTGAGTTTTTTTAATAAGTCTAAACTAGGGAGAATTCAGTCTTTTTAGTAGTTGTAAAGAGAGCAGTATGGTCGCTGACATTACCTTATCAATACTTCAAAATTGCTAAACATCAGCGTTACAATTAAAATGCTTTGAAGTTAACAAACTTAATGCAGCTTTAAAAAGAATTGCACTGACAATTTTCGAAAAAAGACAGAAACGGTAGATGACAGAAGTTAAGCTGAAGAAATATTTTGGTCACATCTCTCCAATTTTAAAAGGTATAAGAAACCAAAGGGTTTCTACGCTAGAAAAATAACCGTTTTCGCATTTTCATTAAACTAAATTGAATTATAAGTAAGACTTACTCGAATATCTTTTTGATTTTCAGATTTTTTTGATTTTCAGAACTAGGCGCGCGCTCTTAATATGGTTTTGGTGCTTATGATGCAGACATTTAATTATATTAATTTTGAGCAATAACTTCTAAAAGCGTAATCAACAATACTTTGCTGAGGCGAGTTGCGTACAAATGTGATTATCAATCATCTCCATTGAACAAGTTATAACATAGATTGCAAGTGATGCTAGATTTTAAGCGAAATAGGAAGTCTGCACATAGTTGGATAGATTCATAACAGTTCGCAGGAAATCATGAGTAAAATCTTATCCCAACTTCGTACTTATCAAGATTTCGTAGATTGTATAGTTGAAAATATGCCGGAGGTACTTCAATTTTAGATTAAAAAACAAAAACAATGCAAAAAACGTTTATTAGTGCAAATATTCTGCTTAAAGTTTTTATGGAAATCACTAAAAATCACGGTTAGTATTTTCTATACGAAGTTGGAAAAAAGTAACCGTTATTTGCATTTTTGAACGGTGACCTCGTTAACGATTGTTTCCATGGTCTGAACAGTCATTTACATGATGTCCAAAGTTTAGTGGGATAAAAATTGATTCTTTTGTTTGACAAATGAAAACAAATGACAAAACTATGAAAAGTTTTCGATAAAAAATTAAAAAAAAAACATTTTAAAATTTTTTGTACACTGGAGTAGTGGATAAAAGGGGGTACCGACCAGCCCTGGGTCTCGGATCATTCCCGCGATGCTGAAGCATACAATAGGAATGGTCCAAACCGCAGGCCTAATCGCTATCCCCATTCTATCCACTACTATCTTTTTGGATATTTTCGCTACTACATAGAAACTTACCCTAATTCCCTTCAAATTTTTTTCAATACCATCATTTCTTGTCTCATTTAGTGCAATCCACTAATACAGAGTTAAGGTGGTGATTAACCTTTATCAGAGAGATTGTTCGGGTTCTATCCCGACCGTTTTCAGTGGACGTATCCCAGATACTAGTGCAAATTGTGAGACCGTGTAAAAAGCTGGTAAAACCAAAGTTGGGAAAAAAATTGTTGGACAAAAAATACCAGATTAGCTCTAGTAAAGCTATTTTATCTTTTCAAAATGAAAATAAGCACAACAAGCACAGCAATAAGCACGTTTAGGTAGAAAGACCATGCTTATTCATCATGTTTATTCGTGCTGAGATTTTTTTTTTGAAATTTTTGATACTTTTTAATAAATTTGTATTTTCTATTAGTTTATTTACATCTATACGATGATAATCAAGTTTGGATCATAAAAAAATACAGTATTTACACGAGAATTTATCATAGAGTTGATCTTTATTATAGACTTGATATTTATCAGAAGCTAAGGTAATACAAAATCCTCTAGGTAAATCTAAAGCAGGATGTTCTGACATTATATGTGCTCTTAATCCACTAAATCTCACACTAGAACTACAATATTCACAGTAAGTTTTAATTGCATTACAATCCCTACATGTATACATATTTATATCAAATTTTGTTTCTGATTTTTAGACTTGCATTCGTTACATAGTTTAGCAGTTAAATTAATTAACTTTCTTTTAAATTCTTCTATTTTAATGTTAATTTCAAATTCTTCATCTGCAAAGAAAACTTCGCTGATCGAAAAAGTTGCCACTTCGTGCATCAGCTGTGTTGCCACTCCGTAGATCGGTAAAACCACTTCGGGGAGTGATTTTGACTTTATCATCTTCGAAGCAGGTTCCCTGAATGATATTATTATTACTCTTATGAAAGATATTGATTTTTTTATTGAAATTATTATTTTTCTTAAAACTAGTTCTATCAATGATATTGACCTAATCAATGTTATTATTACTATTCTTATCAATGATTTATTATTATTATCAATTATTATCTTTATTATTATCAATACAACAACCATTTTTAACAAAAAAACCACTGAGTAATATATAAACACACTTGCGGCCACCCATTTTATCTTTATGTTTTGTTTTATAGTGAGAGCAGAAGTGGAAATAACCCCCACATTTGAAATCGCACTTTAAACATTTATAACCCATCATTTATATTGCACTAAAACTTCAATTAGACTCTGAGCATTTTTTAGAGTTCATACACTAATTTAAATAACTTTTACCCGCCACATTAAAAACAGTAGCAACATATCTTTTATCTATTAGTTGTTCGCTTTCTCTATTCATAATGTAACCAATATGATTAGCACTAAAATCTTCATTATTATCATAATTTTCATTTATGGTGTCGTTTTCTCTTTTATATAAAGTTTTTTCTTCTTATATATTCATCAAATAGTGCTTATTTCGGTTTCATTCAGATGCTCAACTTGGGTTTTGTTATAAATAGTTTTTTAATTTTAATATTTGTAAAACTATTTATACTACTAGTGTCATAAGCGAAGGGGATTAGTGGATTGGTCTTCGCCGATGTTTGGGAACCAAGAGCAAACTTAACACTATCATTATTGTTATGGCACTTTACCCATGTTTCACCGTTGTTATTACAACAACTATCATTTTTATCTGCTATGCTTCCCAGCTCACTGTTAAAATATGTTCGTTCATCATATTTGGTTTAATAACCATAACATCTACCATTAATTATTGAATTTGTTCTGTATTTAATAGTACTTGAACCATTAGCTATCAGACAGCCGTTTTCTTATACTTATCTGGATGTATATAGTTATACATCATAATGCCTGTACCAACAACTCTAACACCAGTTTACGACCACTTCATCCATTGGGCTGTAAATAAGTTTTTTGTTAAAACATTCTTTTGTGTTTTAATGTTTTTATACTCAAGAAGTTTATTAAATTAGAATTTAAAATTATCTTTGCAAATAATTTTTCTATCTACACTTTCCTTCAATCTTAGTTTTAAATACTCTATTAATCTTTATATTTCTTCATATGGTAAATCTTCCCTTAAACTAAAAGCTTATATATCTATTGAACCAATCTTTGAGTCATATACTAAAGTTCTATGTTTATCAATAATAATACAGGAGTTATCATTTGTGTCAAATTAATTATACCATAACGAAGCTCCTCTGTAATTCCATGTTGGCAAATATAATATTTAGCACTCAAATCTTCAAATCTTTCACGGAAATTATGCCCACATTTATACATATCTTGGAAATTTTTAAAAAGGTCAGATTCATTAAAAGTTGTCATATATTTTGTATCGGTATTTACTTATGCCATATTATCTAGTTGAGCTAGTTAATGACACTTTACTGTCATTTGATATTATAATGTCTAGAGTTTGTGAAAAAAAAGGTATAATTTTTTTAAATCTTCCCCTATATCATCAAGAACAGCTACCCGATTTATCAGACATAACCTTTTCAGTGATCTTGTTTATGTTACACATAGTATACACTTCATCAGCGTGTCCCGTTTCTGGCTCTATCCGATCACTTTTATCGTTACATATTATAATTATTAGTTTTAGTCTTGTCATATTTGTGTTCATTTTATTGTAAATATTGTCTAAGAACATAGGTTCTGCCATTACCTGAACCGCCATAAACAATAGTGTGTAGTGGCGACTGTTCATAGTTAAATATCATTGAACTTTTATGTTCAGATCCAGCAAATTTTTCATAAGGTTTTGTATTTTTTTAAATTGAATCATATATCATATAGCAAATTTTAATTTTAATTATGACAATAATATTTGCACTTCATTATTCCATTTTGTAATCTGAATTATTATTCTTTTTAAATTGACTATCCTAACTTTCAAAGAATTTAATATTAAATTCACTATTGAGAACAAAACCATTAGTAATTATGAAGTAGATGATGTAAGTAGAGATAATAGTCTAATTCCAATCGAAATATTAATGCGAGATCAGACGCCAAAAACTATTATTAACGAAAAGTGTGAAAATAATATTAATTTACACCCAACTGATTGTACTCATTGGGTTTAGTTATAGAAAGAGAGATAACTGCGACCTATTGCTTTGATATTTTTAGAGTTAAAATACCATAAATATTTTAAAAACAATATATTAAGGTAGGCTCTGATGAAACAATACAATAATATGATGTTTTTTAGTGTGGCTTATTGTTTGTAAATGCTATATCTTATTGATCATGGATTTAGAATTAGGAGCGCACTTAATATTTTAATTAATCATTGTAAAAATCATGGGTTGTATGATAAATGTCATTGCTTATGTTGTAGTTTTGATAATGTTAATAGCAATATGTATAATAAAAACAATCGTAATAGTAATAGTAAGGATAATAGCTATAACAATAGTAACCGCTGTAACAATAGCAATAGCTACAACACTAGTAATAGCTATAACAATAAATAAAACCTGCTTCGCCTTTAGTAATATCTATAGTAGTGACAATAATAGTGATAATAGCAATCAGGTAACCTGCTTCGCAAATAGCAATGATAATAGACACAATGATGATAATAAATATAGCAATAATAATAGTTATAGCAATAGTAATAAACATAGATTTAGTAATAGTAATAGGCATAGTAATATGAGTAATAGTAATGACAATATCAAACTGATAGACGTAGTATTTGTAATAACAATATCTGTAATAATAGACAAGGAAATAGTATTGGTAAAATTAAAAGCGAAAGTGATAATGATAAAGATAATAATATTAATGATGTAACATGTCCGGAGACCCATATTAATTTTAATGAAGATCTAAATTCATAACTACCTGATGAAAACATATTTGTTGATGCTATATTTTCAGAGAATTTTAGATCTCTAATATCGGGAACTAGTGATTGTGGTAGGACATACTTATTCAAAATCTAATTATTAGTAATATTTTCTTTGATAAGTTATATATCATTGGTCGTACTGGTGATCAATTTGAAGGTGCAGAAAGCATTACTGATAAAGCAGATTTTGAGTTTAATTAAGATATAAAAGAGTCACCTTCACCTTGTCATTTGCACAATGATTTAAATATATTTTATATATATATATATATGTATATATATATATATATATATATATATATATATATATATATTTATATGTATATATAAATATATATATATATATATATATATATATATATATAATTTGAACGAGGCGGCAATGTTCCTCAATCAATACATAAACTTCTTTCATAAATATAAAACCAGTTTTAAAGATTTTGCTAAATTATGTAACAAAGTTTGGAGATATCCTCATAATTACATTGTCGTCGATAGATCTAAAATAAAAAATACTAATGGTATGCTAATTGGGATAGGAGAGTTTTATAATCTCCTAAGGAGTAGTCAAGATTATATCTTTTTCTATACCTATAACTATGACTAAGACTATATCTAAGACTATAACTAAGACTATAACTAAAACATATCTGAAGCTATGTCTATACCTGTAAAAATAGCTATAACTGTAACTATATCTATAGCTATACTATTGACTGCAACTATATCTATAACGATGACTATAACTATAACTATGACGATATCTATAACTGTAACTAAAATTATAGCGGACTAATAAACTAATCGGACCGAAGCTCTGCTGATTACGTCAGATGTAAGGTAAAACTTTAAACATCAACATTAAAGTCAATATAACTTCCTTGCTCGTCTCCTATGTGAAAATCTATGTATTCCGTTTTTTCTTTTGTAACACTTTTATATAACAAAATATTTGATATAATATTTATCAAGTAGGCTGGTGGTTGTCCTAGATTTAAAGTATATAAAATGTCCATGTTATTAGCATCATCTTTAACACCAGATATAACATTTTAATGAATATTAATTGATTTAAACCCCTTAATGTCGACAATATTCTGAGGTTTATATTTTCTGCTAGGTGTAATATTTTCCTAAATCCTATTAATGATGATATGGAGTTTTCTACATCAAAATTAATTGTGCCTCGTTTTTTTCCCTCTTGATTTTCATAGTTTTTTTTTTATCTTTTCGATTATATTGTTAACTTCAGTTGCTTCTTTTTTTCAATACTGCAATATTGGCCAATTATTGAAGTATTGAAATTACAAGAATTGAAATTAGCATTAGAGTTGGAACTGGAACTAGAATTAGAACTGTCATATAAAAACAGAAAAATTTTTTTGTTTACATTAAACACTGAGTTATAAACTGATAATCTAGTTAGCACCAAGTTTGTCGTATTAAGTATGAGTTCGCTGAGATTAAATTCTTCTGTTGACTTTAAAATTCTAAAAATAAGTGTGGGTTCTTCTTTAGTTTCAATTAAAGTTTTATGTATCTTTTGTTGTTCATATAATTTTTGGTTGCCTGTCAGTTTTGATTGTTTACAAATTGAATTAAATAGAGTAATAAGTACAGTAATAGCTATGACGTTACCTAAAATTGTAACTACAGTAATAAATAATACATTAACCAAAAAATAGCTAGAGTGATAGCTATTACCTTAGCTATTGTATCGGCTACTAGGTTAGAGGAAATATAATACTTTTTGTTGTTTAAGAAAAAAATTCGAAACAGATAGACAATATATGTATAAAAATGACATAAGCAATAGCACGAGAACGTTATAAACCAAATAATGAATTCAGTTACTATTAACGTAAACTTTTAATTAATGGAGAAGAGAACCATTTAAGCATACATGAGTCTTATTTAGAGATAGATTTTATGTTTTCAGATCATGCGGGTCCATTATTAGCTAATGGTGATAATGTTAGAATAGTAAAATATTGTGTTCTATCGTTATTTAGTTCTAATAGATTAGAAACTATTAGTGGTAAAACAAATGAATAATGTATAAATTAAAGTATAAATTACTAACGAGCACTGACAATGGATGTGAAAGTGATTTTTGTAAGAGATGAAAATGACACAGATAGAAAATTAAAAAAGATCGTTTAGATGCACAGAAAGTTGATATGTATATGATGATTAAAACGAAAGATCTATTTGGATTTATAAATGATTGAGAAAAATTTTATTTGGTTTAGGATTTAAATAGATTTAAATAGACTACTAAAGAGATAGTAATGATGGAGCAATATCTAGAGTTAATGCAGGGGCAGGTGCAGTACCTTATGAATGTAGAACAGAAATTAGAGATATGACTTGGTGTGTGCCCTGTATTGATCCTAGTAATGATAATAGAATAATAGCACAGAAAGGATTAAATAAATTGAATAACATAGACTTTAGTTTCTATGAAAGAAAGACATCTTACAAGATTGTGCCAGATGCTGCTAAGGTCTTGTTCGATTTACGTGAAAATACTGGTTTTGATTAACCTCAAAATATAACCGTAACTTTTGAAAATAATAACGTCAATGAACGAACTAATGATTCTAGTATTTTCAATGAAATGGATGGAACTTAATGTTTTTGTAAGATTGGTAAAGTATTCTATCCTCAAGAGACAAGGAAAATTAATTATGGTACTAATAACTATAATATGGCATATAAAGAGATTGTAATTTTAAATAGAACTTAGAATGGATCACTAGATTGTACTAATCTGTTTGAAGATCATAGAATATTTAAAGGCATTTATCGAATACAGATTTGTTCTTTTTCTTCTTTTTTTTAATACTGCAATATTGGCCAATTATTGAAGTATTGAAATTACAAGAATTGAAATTAGCATTAGAGTTGGAACTGGAACTAGAATTAGAACTGTCATAAAAAACAGAAAAATTTTTTTGTTTACATTAAACACTGAGTTATAAACTGATAATCTAGTTAGCACCAAGTTTGTCGTATTAAGTATGAGTTCGCTGAGATTAAATTCTTCTGTTGACTTTAAAATTCTAAAAATAAGTGTGGGTTCTTCTTTAGTTTCAATTAAAGTTTTATGTATCTTTTGTTGTTCATATAATTTTTGGTTGCCTGTCAGTTTTGATTGTTTACAAATTGAAGTAAATAGAGTAATAAGTACAGTAATAGCTATGACGTTACCTAAAATTGTAACTACAGTAATAAATAATACATTAACCAAAAAATAGCTAGAGTGATAGCTATTACCTTAGCTATTGTATCGGCTACTAGGTTAGAGGAAATATAATACTTTTTGTTGTTTAAGAAAAAAATTCGAAACAGATAGACAATATATGTATAAAAATGACATAAGCAATAGCACGAGAACGTTATAAACCAAATAATGAATTCAGTTAATATTAACGTAAACTTTTAATTAATGGAGAAGAGAACCATTTAAGCATACATGAGTCTTATTTAGAGATAGATTTTATGTTTTCAGATCATGCGGGTCCATTATTAGCTAATGGTGATAATGTTAGAATAGTAAAATATTGTGTTTTATCGTTATTTAGTTCTAATAGATTAGAAACTATTAGTGGTAAAACAAATGAATAATGTATAAATTAAAGTATAAATTACTAACGAGCACTGACAATGGATGTGAAAGTGGTTTTTGTAAGAGATGAAAATGACACAGATAGAAAATTAAAAAAGATCGTTTAGATGCACAGAAAGTTGATATGTATATGATGATTAAAACGAAAGATCTATTTGGATTTATAAATGATTGAGAAAAATTTTATTTGGTTTAGGATTTAAATTACTACTAAAGAGATAGTAATGATGGAGCATTATCTAGAGTTAATGCAGGGGCAGGTGCAGTACCTTGTGAATGTAGAACAGAAATTAGAGATATGACTTGGTGTGTGCCCTGTATTGATCCTAGTAATGATAATAGAATAATAGCACAGAAAGGATTAAATAAATTGAATAACATAGACTTTAGTTTCTATGAAAGAAAGACATCTTACAAGATTGTGCCAGATGCTGCTAAGGTCTTGTTCGATTTACGTGAAAAAACTGGTTTTGATTAACCTCAAAATATAACCGTAACTTTTGAAAATAATAACGTCAATGAACGAACTAATGATTCTAGTATTTTCAATGAAATGGATGGAACTTAATGTTTTTGTAAGATTGGTAAAGTATTCTATCCTCAAGAGACAAGGAAAATTAATTATGGTACTAATAACTATAATATGGCATATAAAGAGATTGTAATTTTAAATAGAACTTAGAATGGATCACTAGATTGTACTAATCTGTTTGAAGATCATAGAATATTTAAAGGCATTTATCGAATACAGATTTGTTCTTTTTCTTCTTTTTTTTAATACTGCAATATTGGCCAATTATTGAAGTATTGAAATTACAAGAATTGAAATTAGCATTAGAGTTGGAACTGGAACTAGAATTAGAACTGTCATAAAAAAACAGAAAAATTTTTTTGTTTACATTAAACACTGAGTTATAAACTGATAATCTAGTTAGCACCAAGTTTGTCGTATTAAGTATGAGTTCGCTGAGATTAAATTCTTCTGTTGACTTTAAAATTCTAAAAATAAGTGTGGGTTCTTCTTTAGTTTCAATTAAAGTTTTATGTATCTTTTGTTGTTCATATAATTTTTGGTTGCCTGTCAGTTTTGATTGTTTACAAATTGAATTAAATAGAGTAATAAGTACAGTAATAGCTATGACGTTACCTAAAATTGTAACTACAGTAATAAATAATACATTAACCAAAAAATAGCTAGAGTGATAGCTATTACCTTAGCTATTGTATCGGCTACTAGGTTAGAGGAAATATAATACTTTTTGTTGTTTAAGAAAAAAATTCGAAACAGATAGACAATATATGTATAAAAATGACATAAGCAATAGCACGAGAACGTTATAAACCAAATAATGAATTCAGTTACTATTAACGTAAACTTTTAATTAATGGAGAAGAGAACCATTTAAGCATACATGAGTCTTATTTAGAGATAGATTTTATGTTTTCAGATCATGCGGGTCCATTATTAGCTAATGGTGATAATGTTAGAATAGTAAAATATTGTGTTTTATCGTTATTTAGTTCTAATAGATTAGAAACTATTAGTGGTAAAACAAATGAATAATGTATAAATTAAAGTATAAATTACTAACGAGCACTGACAATGGATGTGAAAGTGGTTTTTGTAAGAGATGAAAATGACACAGATAGAAAATTAAAAAGATCGTTTAGATGCACAGAAAGTTGATATGTATATGATGATTAAAACGAAAGATCTATTTGGATTTATAAATGATTGAGAAAAATTTTATTTGGTTTAGGATTTAAATAGATTTAGATAGACTACTAAAGAGATAGTAATGATGGAGCATTATCTAGAGTTAATGCAGGGGCAGGTGCAGTACCTTATGAATGTAGAACAGAAATTAGAGATATGACTTGGTGTGTGCCCTGTATTGATCCTAGTAATGATAATAGAATAATAGGACAGAAAGGATTAAATAAATTGAATAAAATAGACTTTAGTTTCTATGAAAGAAAGACATCTTACAAGATTGTGCCAGATGCTGCTAAGGTCTTGTTCGATTTACGTGAAAAAACTGGTTTTGATTAACCTCAAAATATAACCGTAACTTTTGAAAATAATAACGTCAATGAACGAACTAATGATTCTAGTATTTTCAATGAAATGGATGGAACTTAATGTTTTTGTAAGATTGGTAAAGTATTCTATCCTCAAGAGACAAGGAAAATTAATTATGGTACTAATAACTATTATATGGCATATAAAGAGATTGTAATTTTAAATAGAACTTAGAATGGATCACTAGATTGTACTAATCTATTTGAAGATCATAGAATATTTAAAGGCATTTATCGAATACAGATTTGTTCATGTATATACATATTTATATCATTTATATACATACATACATATATATTTATATATATATATATATATATATATATATATATATATATATATGTTTATATATATATATATATATATATGTGTGTGTGTGACACTAGATGTCAAAAGATCATATGGGGGCACAAGCAACACAGCTTAACTTTAAAATTTCTCGTGGTGTTGCTGATATTGTATGTCATGCATTAGCGCTAACTAGAAAGATTATTAGTGTCAATAGCGATGATAGTTGATATAGTATCTTGGTTATAGTTTTAGTTATAGTTGTGGTTAATACTTTAGTTTCATATATTTTTAGTACTCTAATTGTAGTTACAGTTATGGTTAATACTCTGGTTATAGTTATGACTAAAACTCTAGTTATACTTTTATCTGATACGCTAGATTTTGTTTAATATCTAGTTTGATATAATGTAGTTGTAAACCTTTTTCGGGTTTTAGAGTTTTATAGAAAAAATCGTACACATTTAATTTATTTAACTCTAAAACAGTGACGCCTACATATAGTGGTGAATCATATTCTGTTTTTTTTTGTATATTCAAGTTGGATAGAATCCTTATATCTAGTTATAATCTTAAATGTGGGTTTACCTAATATTTTCGTTACCTTTTCTTCATCGTGTAGAAACTTAGTTGGCTGAAATGTAGAGGATTCATGCACATTTTTTCATATAATTAATTGTTCGTTATTCTCCTTACATACTTTTCTGCTTCAGTTTTAGTCTTTGCTCTTTTATCTGTATCGTTTTGAATATTGTCTCTAAAAAATAACCTTCTTTAATTTTGAATACTCTTCGTACTTTAGTTGCCTTTACACCTATTTTAACACAAAAAAACATCCTATAATGAATCATATATTCATATTTATTATTTTGGTCTAAATTGAATTTGTGTGTTCTGTCTCTACTTTTCTCTCTTTCTCTACAGCCTAATTCTACATCGTTGATCTTTCTTGACACCGGCACTGGTGTTAATTGCTATGTTTTATCTTTACAAATGTAATTGTAATCAATATCAAAAACAAAATAATAACCATAATCACTATCATCTGGAGTATTTAATATAACAGCTAGAGATGTAGTAGAGTACCTGAAATCTTTATAAGTTAACTTTTGCATCATTGCCCAGCCATATAGGTTATTTGCATCTATATACCAGATGGATTTTTTGATCATCCGTGCAGGCTTCGCCTATGCGTCAACATGCTTCTGTTTTTGTTATTATTGTTATTTCTATTACTATTGTATTTACTATTGTTATCGCTTTTGTTATTGTTTTTGCTATTATTTTACTTCTGTTATGGATCTTTGTCCAGTTTTCACCAGTACTATTACTATTGTTATTGTTATCGTTATTTTTGTTTTTGTTAATTTTTTTGTAAATGTTATTGTTATTTATTATTATTATTGTTAGTATTATTATTATTATTATTATTATTATTATTATTATTATTATTATTATTATTATTATTATTATTATTATTATTATTATTATTATTATTATTATTGTTTTTATTATTATTATTATTATTATCAATACTATTATTATTATTACTATTATTCTTAATATTATTACTATTATTCTTAATATTATTACTAATATTATTATGATTTTTTTTATTTTTTATTATTATTAATATTAATAGTGATATTATTGTTATTGTTATTTTTACTACTATTATATCTATCATCTATTATATCACTTATACCACCTCTCTTTTCTTCAATAAAACCATCAAGCAATTGTTTCGTTTGTATTGTATATATTTACAGCACTTGTCATTAACCAACAATAATAACTGTAGCCAGGGAGATTAACTTAGTGTAGGGGATTGAAACCAAATTCTTTCAAACCTAGTTTAACAAATCTTTTAATGCAATAATCCAACATGATTATCTCTTATGCTAAATACTCTATAATCTACTAGTTTTATGTCAATTTTCATATTCAAATATATCTACTTGTTCTTGAGTTTGTAGTTTTTAGATAGAGAACATTAGAAGTCTATTATTTTTAGATTACCTATAAGATTGTCAAAAGTAGCTTTGTTACCTTGGCAGCTTCGCTGTCATGAGTATCTAGACAAAAATATTCATATGGACTTGTATTGCATTAATTTTTGTTTTATATCGACATATATTTGCCATTTGATCTAGAGGCATGGCTAAAAAGTTATATGATTTTAGGATAACCGATACTAAACATCTTAAACTTAGCAGCAGCTAATGGTATGTTATCTAATTTTCTTTTATCATTGTTGTGTTTAAAGAGTTCACCATATAACGGATTGAAATCATAGCTACTACCATTATGAATTACAACGGGAATGAAGTTTTGTTGTTTATATCTTAGGTTACGTATATTACACGCAGGTCCCCTTTATTTACCAGTTGCATGACAGTGATCTCTTTCTTTAATTAAAACACCCCCTTTTACATATATGAGAAGTGTTATTAGCGTCATAATTTATCGCCTTCAGTAATTGTCATTTGTTTTTTATTCTTGAAATCATGCTCTTTTTCAATAATTAGTAGATCAGTAGCAAATCTTTTGATACAGTCAATACCAAAATAGTGTTTGCAGATGCCGCTAATCTTGTAACAGACACTTATTGGTATGTGTTCGGCTATTTTATAGTTAGGGGTCTTTGACCATATTGGGGAACCAAGACCGGAGGGCCTTTGGTCTTCGACTACGGGCAGAGCCGATTCACCATTGGTTTTTATTAGAGATTCATCATTAATTTTAGCAGAGGTAATAGCAACAACACAACATTGAATATCAGAAGTTACGATACTTTTTTTCCTATCGTTTATGTTCATTTTTTAAAGTACTTTTCGTTGTGTTAGGACAAACAATCTCTGGTTTAAGTGAGTGACTACAGTCAATATTTTCATATTTATCTATGGAAATAAACCAATATGTACATCTTTTAAAAAAGTAGTGTTGGTGATTACTCTTATTTGGTCTTTCTATCATTGCTTCTACTGTTTTAATTAAAGCACAATGCTCTGTCTGCTCATCTTTCCCAAATAATGATCTTACATCCCGTCTATCTTTATCGATATCAATGGTCGGTTTAAAGATTTCAGTTTAACATTACCACAAGGCGTCTATAACCATGTATTAATAAAGTATAAAATCTGTATTCTTTTTATATAAGCAGAATCAACTTCATGTTGTTGTCGTGGTACAATTAATTTTTTTTTAAAATACTTTTACGTGTTACGTGGTTTTTAGCCGGATGTAACCACCCAGTATTACTGAGCAGTTATATTTCTAATTACAATTATTTAATTTTTATTTAGAAATTTTTGGATCTGGTGGTAGATCTAAATAACTACCAATAGAAGCTTTAATTGGTTAAATATTTAATTGAATACTTGTTACTCCAAGAAACCAAAAGCCATAACAAAAACCTTCATATATGTCTTTTGTAATCTAGCAATTGCTTAATGTCTCCATGTTTGTATATAGCGTTATTAAAAATGTAGACTGCAATGAAGAATATCTTCCTGATTCAAACCTCTTCTTCAATTGCCTTTTTGTATTCACATTCTGCGGTGATCTTGTATTTAAAGGTCTTAAGGGGTCTAGCTGATAACAGTTTTTAATTTTTTCTAGTGAGTAATTAGTTGCTTCATCTATATCAATAATATATTTTTCATTCATGTCATTAATAAAGAAAACTCTCATTTTCTGACTAGACTTTATACCATAATCTTCATTATTCTCTAGAAAATTTCTATTGTGACTATATGAATGTGTAGTGAGGGCTATTTAGTTTTCTAAAAAAATAATTATATTCTTTACATTCATATTTAATTCTAGTATAGTTATTATCCTTAGTCTTAGTTATAGTTTTAGCTTTAGCAATAGCCTTGTTTTTGTCTACAAATTTATCTTCAGTAATGGTATTACATTAAGTAATGGTATTATCCTTAGTAATGGTTTCAGCGCTAGAACTAGCATCAGCAATATATAGATTTTTATCTCTAGTAAGAGTAACAGTGTTGCCCCTAACATCATTATCATGATCAACTTCATCATTTAAATAGCACTCTGATTGTTTTATGTGTTTACTTGTGACTGTGTGTTTAATAAACTCTTTCTTTGAATTGAATGACTGATTGCAAGTGATGCAAAACTGTACAGTGTTAGGACTTGAGTCATTCATTTCTCAAGGGAAATTTTTTAAGGAATGAAATATGATTTTTTAAAAAATTTTGAAAATGGCTTCAAAATGCGATAATGGTAAAAATCTAACATGGCAAGTATGTTGTGATAAATGCAGGGCGTGAATATTTTATATGTTATGATATAATAAGCATAAAAGATTGATAGAATTATATGCGTAAACATTATATTAATCCTGTTTTTTATATATCATGCAAAATGTGTGATAATTTTAATCAGATAACATCACTTAGATTTGGTATAGATTGATGTGGGTTGTTTGCTTTTTAAATAGATATAGTTTTGGTCATACTGAAAACCAGTTCCGGGAACATGTATATGAGTATAACGTTCAGTTACGTAAAGCTGCTTCACAGATGGGGCTAAGAAAAGAAATAAACAATAACTAATTTTACAACATTTAAGCTGGTATTTTTTGTTCAATTTGTTTTAGTGACTTGGTTTCACAAGCTTTTTACTTGGTCTCACTAGATACACCAGTATCTGGGATACGTCGACTGAAGACGATTGCGATAGAACCCGAGCAATCTCTCTAAGGTTTAATTACCAGCTTAACCCCGATAAGGGTTAATTACTAGCTTAACTCTGTAATAGTGGATTGCACTAAATGAAAGAAATGATAGTATTAAAAAAATATGAGATTGGAATTTGGGTAATGTTTATAAGTAGTAGTGAATATATCCAATAAGATAGTGTTGGATAAAACAGGGGTAGCGATTAGGCCTAAGGTTTGGACCATTCCTATCGTATACTTCAGCATCTTAGGAATTGTCCAAGACACAGGGCTGGTCGTACCCCAGTTTTCACCGCTACTGCCTGGATCCGGAAATAAAACATTTTTCGAGCTACTTTTTCCAATTATTTTTGAGAACACTGGTTGATGTTCACATTCTGTTGTTGTTTTTTTTATAGAATCCCTTCCGATGTAATAACTTTCAGCATAGATTTTCAAAAAAGGAACAAAAAATTCAGTTAATCAGGGATTGTTGTTCTCCCTATAGCTCCATGTCCAATAACGTGAGCCCCAACTTTTTTTACTATGCAATTCGAAGGCCTTTTATTAAATATGCCTTTTGAATGAGAAATTAAATGTTAGTCCGCGACAGTTGGGAATAGAGATACTTGAAGGAATGTGACTGGAAAGCCATTTTGCAGTAAACTGTGATAATGTGAGTTACATTAAGTAATTCTAAATTTTTATGCTTTGTTGTTTTCTGCTAATCATTGGCCTAACATACAAAAAACGGTCATATTGGTCTCCGGCTCTCTTAATTTGGATGTCTTGTTTTTTCACACCCTTAATTTTTTAGTTTTTTTCGCAAAATCAAACCAATATGTTGAAATTAGATGCTTCTCTTCTTAATTGGCTCTGCTCCACATTTCAAATTATTATACTTTACTAATTTTCAACCTTACCAAGCTACACCCATCTTTTTACTTAAAAATGTGAAAAGTAAACACCCCATCCCTGAAAATATGTTAAAAAATCTCTTCTCTTTGCGGATTTTTGCTCCGGTTTTGTCACAAATTTGAAAGACGAGATTTATTTTTATTGGGCTTAAAAAGTGGGCACAATTGAACACATCAAGTTGTCAGTGAAAAAATTTCAGTTTTAACTGCTTCGACAGTGTCTTCTAGCAGAACAAAATAGATTTGTTTTCGCCATTTGTCGTTATATTTGCTTTTTTGTAGTCTTAAGATAGGTTTGTCATTTTTGGAGTTCTTAGCGGTTTCCTATTGATGGGCATAAGAACCTATTTACTGATTACTGATTATAACTAGAAGTTAAAATTTTTTCAAGACTTTGAAATCAGATTTTTATAAATTATTATACAGACTTAAGTTTTGTATTTGCTGTTCTCTGTACTTTTTTCAACGAGCTACCTAATCTCATTAAATAAATGTAGCATGTCAAACTGAGGCTGTCCAGGAAAGTCACAACTTCACAACTGAAATTATCGATTGTTTTTCTGCGTTGCTTAACAGCCCCGACACCGCTTTTTTTTAATTCTGTCCTCATTTGTTGTTGTTTTTGTAGTCGTATCATAATTTCTGGATAATTTCAGATTTTAGTGGACTTTAGTGATTAATCAAAGAAACGTGTTTTCTGATTTCAGTTGGTAACTAAGTTTCTCATGGCTCTGGAATTAAATGTTCAAAAAATATGCAGACCTAAAGTTTAAATTTGCACTTTTCTGTTGTGTTTGGTCAACTATTTACCTACTCTCTTTTCTACAGGTCATATATCAAGTTTTTGGTGTTGAAGAAAGACACAATTGAACATATTTAAGGTTTTTGATTAATTGCTTTTTTTCCATAAGCTTCGATACCAGTTTTTTGCAAAAGAAAATCAGTTTAACATTTGAGTGTCGTCCTTTGTCGTTCCTTTTGTAGACGTATGAATGATTCTGAATACAGACAGACATGACTTTCGAGAAATAAAGGAATCAATTTTAGTTGACAGCTAATGCTTTTGTGTCTTTAATTTTAGTTGTTTTCAAAATATGAAAATGTATCTTTTTCAAAAACTTGTTACTTGGTCTCATTTTTTAGAGTTCCTATATCTCAATATTGGTGTTGAAAGAACAAACAATTGATATTGTCTTAGTTTTTTACGGAGGGGATTATGGTTTTAACTGATTTGACATAGTTTTCTTGGAATTTCTCTATTTTTCGTCTGAATATTCCAAAAAATCACAGGTGTCAATGTCTTCATATTGAGGTGTGCAACAACATATCTCAATTAAAAAGTTCAACTGATTTTTAGTGGTTGTCATTTTTTAAAAATATTTGTTTAAAAAAAAACAAATGTATAATTTAACCTTGTGGTTTTCGATTATTTCTGTCTACTTGTTAATGAGTCTCATCACGGAATGGCCTCATGTATTTTTCAAGTGGAGTACAAACTAGTTAGTTTGGTTTAGGTTTTGTGGACTCTGTTTTGACTTGGTTAATGTGCTTTTTTTTTCAACAAAACAGACGTTCAGTTTTGGATGTAAAAGTTTGTTGATGACATTTTTTTTGTTTGTCTTGTCTGGTTGACCTAATGGCAGGCCCTCTAATACGGCTTATTTACTGTTCTAAGTGATTTGAGTTGGAAATAATGTTTTCATTTGTAGACCAATTATTTTTGAGTAATTGAGATTTTTTGAACATTTTCTATCTCTTCCTCATTTGGTATACAATTAAGCCAATATTGTGTATACGGTGCAGAAAATTAGGTGCAAACGCACATTACCAAGCTTCCTTGTTTTTTTTATACAATCAATTTAACTTCCGAATCAACGGACGTATGAATAATCTGGAATTGTTAGCTAGCTCCCATGATTGGTGCGACGAAGGAACTTAAAGAAATTGTTTCCTAAAGGCCAAGATATGCTATCTAACTGCTTTGCCATATATACATGTTGAATAGGCTCGTGAGCGGTATAAGAGAAATATGGACCAATTCCGAGTCCAAAAAGTATAGGTAACAAGACTATGCTTCAAATCACTGAGAACTTCTGGCGTTAATCGAGAACCGTGCTCGAGCAGTTCGAGATGTCAAGCCAGAATTTCGAAGTTTTGGTGCATGCTCTAATTCAAGTGTTCAAGTGAACATCAATGCGAAATCACTGATTCGTGCGAACAATCGGTCATGTATGGAACTAGAACCTGATTTTCTGTAAATACTCATATTTGCTTTGACTTACGATTATGAACTGCATCAGGGGGTCTTATCTGCCCTAAGCAAGCAAACCACAGAAGAGGTGATTAAACAACATAAATCAAACAACAAACAAACCCCCGCACCCCCACCCCCGTGCTACAAGCCCTTCCCTGCAATGCGCAATCAATGAGCATCTATATATTGCTCTACGTTCTAAGAGTTGTTGGAGCTGCGAGAGACTATTGTCGAAAATCTAGAATAGAATTTGAAGTTCCAAGTCAAACATTATCTTTGGACCATTAAATTAAACATTTAATTTAGATTTTACATGCCTGCAACGTTTTAACAGCAGCTTTATTAGTTGCAAAATTATATAGAATGAAACGCCAATATTATTGTCTGAAAACGCCTTTTTAAATGTGACCTCAAAACTATCTACTGTTAGGTAAATTTTTATTATTTACTCAACCTTTCGAACACGATCTTTATCTTCTGCTCCCTGCTTGGAATAAATAAATCTACTACATTCCTTTGATCTTCACTACCTGCTTGTTATAACTAACTTCTCATCATTTCTTGGCGTCTAACTAACGACGGTGGAGCTCTAATAATTGATTACAACTGATAATCTTTTGTACTAACATCTCTTTCTCTATATTTTCTCTACTACTTCATTGAGTGTTAGTTACAGTTGTGATTTTGTCAAGAGAGTTTGTTCGATTTAGTCGATTTTGAAGTTAAGCCTGCGTTTGGCTTGAACATTCATTCAGTTGTATTTCATGTCAAAGTTGCTAATTACTTATTTACTGTAGATAAGAATTTGAGCTGTCAACAATATTTTGCCGTACTAACTTGGTGAGTGCAACTTGGAAAAACTATACGCACATTGGCAAATTAAATCGCATTAAAAATTAATCAAATGTTCCAAGATCTGATACTGTTTACGTTCAATTCAAAGTTAGCATTCGATTTATTGTTCTTTGGGGGCTACGAATTTTCAGCTATCCGTGCTTTGCTTTTTGTGAAGTCAATTTTGGGCAATCAATTTCTCCTGCGAAGATATACAAAAGGTTTACCTTTGAAAATCTCTTGCAAAACTGAATCCGTTTCCAAATAGACATTCAATTTTTTCAGTTCTGAAGAAATATTAAGATGTCAAATTTTCAAAATTTTCTAATTTTTCGACCGTTTACGCTTCCTGCACACGCATGTGCTATATTATTATATATACTTTCGATGTATTGTGACAATAGTTTAAAAAACGCTATATGGAAGTAACTTCAAAATTAAGCAGGCTCAAAAAGTGCTAGAATTTTTTATATTTTGTTCAAAAATATGTTGATTAGCCTTACGCCGCGATTCATTAGCCTTACGCTGTAAACGAAATCATTTTAATAATTGATCATAAAAAGGCAAATTCATGGTTAGAAAGTTCTCAAGAATTGGTAATTGACAAAACTTTTTTCTCATTTTAATCTTTGATCAATATTAATAAATTTGAGAATTCTAGCTGTAAGTTAAATGAATGCAGAAAGACCATGGGAGGAGGTGACATAAATCGTGGACAGATGTGACGAAGTATTGTCACGTTTGTTCACGATTTGGTCAAAATGGCCGATAAATGCCAACTTTTGCGTTTTTGGCGTAATGAGGAATTAGGGTGTTTATAATACAATCATAGGGTTTCTTAGGTTGAAATATTTCTAACTGTGAAATTAGAGATAGATTTTATCTATGTGAAAAGTTTTCTGACCGTTTATTTTGCTAGCCCAACAGAACAAAAACATTAGTACAGATACGTTTTTCGTAATCTAAATGTTTAACATCAACGGATATTCATACAAAAAACGCGTTAGCTTGGTTATACATGATTGTGATATATACCTGAATTATTGACCAGCAGTGTTATAATCTTTGTTTGTCTTCTATCACTATTACTTCTATCTTTTCTAACTATTTCAGATGCAGGTTCTGAGCAGATTCCATCTAATTCTCTCAATTTCAAAACATCTTTCTGCAACTTTATTCTAACACTCTATCTCTTCTAACTCTTTCATGCAACTTCTTCAATTGTTTTTGTAAGTCAATCTAATAAACCAATCACAATCCATTTCTAAATATCTACAAATTCATTTTACCATATCAGAATTTCAACCAACAGAAAAGTGTAATTCATATCAAATCTGGATTGGGAATTTGTATATGACACTGCGCCTCTATAAAAAGAACAATGTGACTCTTTTAAAAGAACAATATAGCAATATGTCTTTTTAAAAGAACAATGTGCCTCTCAAAAAGATCACTGCGCCTCTATAAAATTTTCACGCGAACTTTAGGTTAAAATTAGAAAGCGCCTTGCAGCAACCTTTACTTCGTGCAAGCTATATAAATTATATTAAAGTGTTTTTGTTTTTTTTAAGCTGATTTGAGATTATTGGCCAAGTGCTGGCAAAATAGGTCGACGTCGTAAGATGGTTGCCTTACTTGGAGTTCCTCTCATTGTGGAACTGTAGGTCCAAGAAGCTTTGAGAATTGTTTGCTCGTGATGACAACGTTCTCTGCTGTCAGTCGGTTTCCAGGTTGTAGCATAAGTGTCTGCCTTTCATCTTCTGTTACCACTAGTATTTGTCGTGGGTGAATTCCGATTGAGCCCACAACAAACAACCACGCATTTTTGAATATCGTCGACTATACTTTTGACAAACGTAATTTATGAGAGCGTGTAATAACATTGAGATTATAAAAGAGATTGTGCCAATTATGACAGACTTTTTCCAAGTCTCACTTTGCGTGAAACGATTCTTTAAGCTAGGTCAAATAATCTGCGTATTCATTAAAATTGGTTGGGCGATTTCATCTAATTTGTTCAACGATGGTCTTTGGTGGTCAGGAATTTCTGACATTTGGATTTGTATTTCCTCAATGAACTGTTGTCTTGCTTGAGCAATGGTTGCAAAATGTGGCAGGTTGTCAATTGCCGGAACTTTTGATAGAAGATGTTTCAAAGGGTCAGTTAGTTTAATGTCCAGTTTTTGAAGCGTTGTGTTTTGGCATGAAAACATATCTGCTCTGATTTCTAAAAATGTGGTTTCAAGTTTTGTTCCGCATTGAAGTTCAATGATGCAGACTTGGCATCCTGGTAAAGGTGTTCTTTTCAAAGGATCATGGTTTATTATTTGGCTTATGTACATTTTGAAATTCGATGATGCTGATGTTATCAACCACTTTCCATTTCCCAAATTTCTCGCCTTTTCTTTCAGTGGCAGCTTTGCGGTTTTGATTTAGCACTTTTGTAGAGCAGTTAGGTGATTGTTGATCAATAGTGATCCGAGACATGTATCCTGAGCTGTTTCTAGAGAGAAACCGTTTATACACACGGAAAAGCTGCTCGATCCGACACATCGATTGATTTCATCTTGTGAAAGTAACGCTATTTTTTGAGTAGAAGAAACTGCTATAAAATCGGATTCAATAAAATATTGTGATGCATGACCGTCTGTTCCGTCATTACGCATCGGTATAGGTACTGCTTTATACAAATTTAAGTTAGTCGCTGCAGTGACAAATGGAATGGCTAATGTGAAGTACATCCCATCGTCAACTATGGCGACATTTCTCAGTATTTTTGTTTCGTAGTAGGTTAAAATTTGTGTTATTGGTATAGCCAATGAAAGACGTTTGTTCGTGTCTGATTGCCAATGGTTTACATCTCGAAGAATTTCTTCTAAGTCTGATCTTGGCAGGAGTGCCATGGGAATCAATTTGTTTACCATAATCATCACTGAGTTCAAGATTGTTAGCTTATAACTGTAGATTGCAACACGGTACATTTTAAGTTCGTTTAGCAAAGCTGAAAACGATCCCAGAAGACTCGCCTGTACTTGAAGCATTTGGTCCCTTGCATAGAATAGTTGAGAGCATGCCATCAACGATCTTGAATTATTTTGGATAATGTCCACTGCCTTCATCAACACCATTGAGTGATTTTTCTGCGTCTGAATAATTCGCTTTTGCACTGAATCTACATCTTCAAGTTGATCAGCGATGAGATGCATTTTTGCGTTGACTTTACCTTTAACTTCCGCCCACCGGTGGTTGTTTAATTCAATCTGAGAAAAAGCGAAGTCGATGTCTTCACGATCTCGACTGGACCCTCCGCAGGCTCCAAAAATGCTGCCAAGAGAGCACGCTATTCCTGCTCCTGCAGTAACCGCTGTAAGTGCTCCTAAAGCAATTAAGCCGGCTCCTCTTTTTGTTCGTTCGCTATCAGTTTGCTTAGTTGTTTGCTCTTCTGTTCCCAATATTCTCCGAATCTCGCTTTTCATGTTTAATATTTCGAGTTGAACTGATTTGAATTCGTTTTCTGAGTGATGAAGAAGATAATCAAAGTTTAAACTGGTTTCATTTGTTATCATGTGATCAAGTTGACAACGAAATGAATAGTCATTCCAAGAATTTTTCAAAAGTAACGAAAGATTTCTGCCGAGAATTGATTTTCCAACGAGACATTCAATCTTGGGAAGGGAACGAGAAATTGGATGTTCACGAATTTTTCTGCTAGTAGTAGCTTTTGTTGATATATGAAATCAATTCCTTTCTGTGATTCGATTTTGTTGTCATTTTAGCAGATGTGCATTATAAGTGTGAGAAATATTAGGTATTTCCAAGAAATCATTTTGGAGGTTTCTTTTCGAAAGATTGAAAGCTGCAGGGCTTACTATTATTTTCAGGTGGCCAGTCTAAAAACACTTTATGCCTGCAGAAGTATACATACTTAACTAATAAATAGGCGAAAATGTCGAAGTTTTTCATGGCTGTGAACATTTTGAGGCAATGTTAAGAAACTTTTTATGACTGCTGCTCGGTGCAATAATAATCCCGCGGCAAAAGAGGTGTTTTTGAAAGACAAAACCTCTTAAGATTTTGTTCGAGCAGTCTTTATTGTCAAGCCAAATTTACTTTCCTTAGGAATGTTTTGTCGTTATTTAATCGACTGTATAACTTAGTCTAAGACATCGCTACATGTAGACGTCACAAGATCTCAAGCCACCCCTTTTTATCTTGAGGATCTCTAACTTTATGAACTGGTAATATCTCAACATTGAAATGAATTTGCAAGTATTTTGCAAAACTTGAACTAAAATTTTTCTAATAGAGGCGCATTTTTTTTTGTAAGTCACATTGTTGAGTTTTACTTACTGATAAAATAATGCAAGTAATTTTGATTATTCAGGAGCTGTAATGTTGTGCGCTTGAATTGTGCTCTATGTAAATCTGCACACTGGTAATATATTTTCAAAATCCAATTGTGGATTAACACGGTAAGAATGCTTTGATTTCGAGAAAGATTATCATTAAGGTGTGTTTATTCATCACTTTGAGTTACTGTTGTATTCCAAAGCAAGTTTCAACTGACTAAAATAGTTTTTTGTTCCGATCAAATGATGTACTTGGAAGATGGAGTAATCGTATTTGAAGCGACTTCTGTGGAATATCTTTGCCCTGAGTCGGAGACAATTGACTATGATAATAGTTTGGTTCTTTCTGCTGTCGTTCGGTCACTCTGGTGTTTGTTGCTGGCCACGTTTAATGGAATTTATAATGGCATTTGTAATAGCCTAATAGCGTTTGTAATAATGGGAAATTGTTGATAGATGTTGGTAAAACTCTTCCTTTTTTGTTTAAGTTCTCGAGTAACAGTGTTTTCTGATTTTACAAAACTTAACATAGCAATATTTATTTTCAAATAATGGCACAAACAAGGGCTAAATCAAATTTAGCAAGCGTTCATGAAAGAATAACAGCTTTCAATAATAAATTTCGAAATCCAGAAGCATTGAAACAGCTCGGTTGGGAGAATGTCCCAATTGTTGATGTAAAATGTTCTTCTTCGTGGATTGAAGCTACAAATGAAATTGCGTCTAGTGGATATTCCCATTACATAATTAACGATTGGGTTAACAAACCAATTGCGTTAGCAAATCACCGGCTTTTTCAGTTTGATAATAATTTTGTAAATACTTTAAGTGAAATTAATAATGAAATCGAGTTTACTGAACAAATTGATAATTATTTTCACGTTCCTTCAAATATTATTTCAAATGGTCGAGAATCTCGAATTTACGAGAAAATATATTGTCCCGATTCTGATATTAATAAATTTTCCTTGTGTTACAGTTTGTCAGTAAATGGTTTAGTAATTCCAAATTCTCTTAAAGAGACAAAAATTGATGGAATTATCCAGTTTAATAGTTGGATTACAGATGGTCATATTGAAACCGGTGGCGATGACTCAATTTCAGTAACACTTTTTGGCGAAAAACTTTATTTTATCTGCGCTCCTGGAACACATTCCGTAAAATTTGAAAAAATTAATTCGAAATATTGATGATTTTATATCGTTTGTTGGAACTGGTCCCGAGAGTTCTGCTGTTAAATCTAATATCAACTTTTACATTCCACAACCAGATTTAATCCTTTGTCAGCCCAGTTTGGCTTCCCACGCTGTTTTAACGTCAACTTTAGGCGTATCTTTTGTATGGGGATGGGAAGCTTGTAATTTACGCGATTCTGAAAGAGTTAATCGCACACTTTATTATTATGGTTCTGGTATCAAACACGGTGGTTATAAAAGTTTGTTGAATTATGCTGGGTTAGAAGGCGCTCTCCAGTTTAGTAAGGAAGTGGATAAAACTCGTAACGCTGGTTACAGTGGTTTATCGGAACATTTGTACGCGTTTAAGCAGTCTGGGCAACAGTATTCAGAAAATAGTACAAGAAAGTGTGGTCACAAAGCTGGTATATCTGGAGTCAATAAACGTATGAAACTTAGCTTCAGGTTTCCGAACAACAAGCGCAAGTAACTGGAGGACTGTTCAAAGAGAGAAGGTTCATAACTTTGTGTTTAGGTGACTAATTTCTTTCTAAAATAGGATTTTATATTTAGATTCATGGAAGAAGCACATAAAGAAATTCATTTGGCGTAATTGTGAGTCAACGCAATGCGTTGGATTGCCAGAAATTGCTCAACTGAGTTGTACTAAGTACTGTACTGCGCTTGCTAACAAACGAAGCATGCATATGGCCTTTCCAAAATGGCATGAATCAACAGTGTTGGACGGGAAGTTCAGCTTGTGAGTAGTTGTTACAGTAAGTAATTCTAAATCCCCTTGTCTGTGTGTAAAGGTACATAATCAAAAGTTATATCGGTGGAAAGGCCAGATTCAGCCAAGAAGCGCTCAGGATGTACTTTTTTGATTTTTGACTTTGATTTTGAATAATTAGCAGATTTTGATTAATTAATGTATCAACATTAGGGAACTTGTCGTTCATGCCTAAACATTCATGAACTTGGGTTGTGGTTTGGTCTGGAATCTGTTTAATCCAAACTACTCTAAGGCAAATTTGGAATGATTTGCTCATTCAAGCATGATGGCACTGTTTGAACTGGCTTTTGACTCGTAAATGGAGTAATTTATAAGCGGAGAATGAATGTTAAAGAAATAATGAATGACACTTAATTTTTTAATTAAGATTAAGGAAAAGCAAACAATTATGAAAATTGGAAATGCTGCGTTTGCTTACGTACGCGACCGTATCGCGAGACTGTTTGTGCTACTTGAAGGGAACTTGATGTTGTTGGTTTTTGTGGTTGTGGTATGCGTGTTTGAACTGTAGGTGCTGTGTTTGCTGTTTGTTGCTTTGCCAACTCACGTTCATGTCGCTTTTCCTTCAAAAGTTTAGCTAGGTTTGAAACTGGTATATTAGATGTTGTTGGAATTTCTGTAATATTGTGTTCATTTTGCACAGATTAAGGACTGGACTGCGGAGTACGTGATGTGCTGGATTGTTTTTCCGAGTCGGGTGTATAAAATGGTGAAGTATCAGCTGTACTTTCTGTATTAGGTGTTTTTGGCGAATCTTCTGCAGTCCTATTCCTTACATTTTCCGCTTCACGGTTTGACTTAGTTTCTGCTTTTATTGTTGAATGGACTTTCACTTGTCGATTTTTGTCATAAGAAAAAGTTAATTCCTCAAGTGTGTGGTCAAAGATGTTTGGTTCACGCAGTGCCTCAGGTATCATAGGGTCTGCTGTAAACAATTTTTCATCAATATACCGCAGATCTTGAATTTTATATTGTGGTTTAATGGGTTTGAGTCTAACTCTATGAACGATTTGCGTGTTATTTGTATTTAGTTTTCTTATTAAATAGTTACTTCGAGTAAGAACTTTTTCATTTCTAAATAATCCCGTGCATTTGCTTTCTAAGTTACTAATCTTTTCGTGTTCTGTAGAGAGTTTTGGGCTGAGCAACATGCAATAGTCATGTAATTTTAATGGTGCAGCTTAGGCTTTTCTGTCATAATATTCCCGATGTTTGTTGAAAGAATTAACTAAGTTTTCTTTGGTTTGACCGAATGATGTCGCCATTTTGCTTTGGATATCGGAATTATAGTCATATTGGCATTGCTGGTGGTATATATTTTTGTTACTGAAGCGTAAATCTAATGGATTTTTCGGTATTCTACCGTGGAAGATAAGAGTTGGAGGGCAAGCTATTGTAGAATGGTAACTAGTGTTGTGTTGAAACACTGCGAAATCTACATATTTATGCCAATCCCTTGGCAGTTGGTTTTCATAAATTCGTAAATAGCGTTTCAGTGGGCCGTGGGACCTTTCTAAAGCTCCGATTGTTTGAGCTTGTTTTACAGTATCATTTTTAATTTCTAAAAGCTTTGAGAGCTCTTCTAACATTCGCGAAGTAAATTGTGTGCCTTGATCTGTAAGTATGACTAATGGTATATAGGAATGTCGCATAAACCATTGCATAAGGAATTTACAGACTGTTTCAGCTGAGATTGAAGTTAAGGGCTGTGCAAACATATATTTAGAAAACACGTCCATTCCTGTTAGTATATACGAGTAGCCTCCAGACTTTGGTAATTGGCCAACTATGTCAATTTGTAACATGTCTGCGGGTAGGCTTGTATTAGAACTAACGGGGGATAACGGCATAGTTAGTGTTTCGTGTTTTGGCGATTTAGCTTGTAAACATGTGAGGCAATTGTTTATATAGGTAATCAAAAATTCTGTGTAGCCCGGGAAATAGAATTTCCTTCAGAACTCGTGAATGGTCTTTTGTATGCCTAAATGTCCCTTAAGCTTAGAGTTTTGAATCCGGTATATAAGTTCTGTTCGCAGTTGTTTTGGAATGACAATCTGTTTGATAAAATTTCTTCCTGAATGGTCATAAAATTTTCGGCAAAGTATGTTTCCATCAAGAATTAAACGATTCAACGCTTTTTGAATATCTTGGTCCTTCGACTGTTCATTGAACATATCAATTGCTTTTAAGCACTCACTCAATTCAAATTTATCTAGGGGGTTTTCTTCCGATAATTTGTTGATACTCTGATCTTTCGGCTCAATGAAGGAATTCAACTCAATTGTACTACAAGTTTCCTCACTGTCAATAGTTATAAGAGGAACGTGAACTGCTGTTGTTAATATTGTAAGACTATTATCTGGTGTTTGCGCTAGTACTTCAACTTCAATGTCTCTTATGGGAATTCGATCGCTTAGCTTCAGCTTTAATTTGGTGTTAGGATTAACATGATTGCGTGATAGATAGTCTGCGGCTGCGTTAGCTTTTCCAGAAATATGTCCTAATACAAAGTTAAAAGATAATACATAGTCAACGGCGTTCCATAAGCTTCCCGGTAATTTCTTCGTCTGAAAGAATTGTGTGACACTTTTGTTATCTGTTAGGTCTATTACTGGTTTTGTTGACACTCCCCATATGTAGTGCTCAAAAGACTCAAAGGTTAAATATATTCCGAGGAATTCTTTGGCATAATTTGAGTGTTTAAGTTGCGCTGGCGAAAACAAATGCGAGCCAAAAGAAACAGCTGCGTAAGTTTTATCCTTGTTTAATTCTTCAGATTCTAAATTCTCTTCGATTAATAAGATAAAACCTGCTGCGTAAAAGCTGGCATCAGAAACGATTATGAACTGGCAACCTGGTTGAGCTAATTTCAACGACATTGAACAAGCTTTAATTAAGTCATTTTTGAGAGTAGCCAGAGATTCATGATGGTTGTTCGCAATGTCAAATTCACTTTCTTTTCGTAGTGATTTGAAGAAAGGATGCAGTTTAAGTGCAAGATTTGGTATAAATTTTTGAAAATATTGCATGAATCCAATCAATCGACGAACTTTTTTTATGGTTTTTGGCATTCTAACATTTGCAAGGAATTTTTCAACTTTCGGTTTATTAGGACTAATGCCAGAGGCTGATATTTCATGTCCAAGAAATCGTATTTTTGCAATGCCAAATTGGCATTTTTCGATTGAGAGTTTAAAACCTAAATTTTGAATGCAGCAGAAAATTTGTTCTAAATTATCGATCAACGTGTTTCCATCTTTTGCACCACTTCCAGGTCATCGAAATAAACAAAAGACTTATCACTAGCAACACAAGACTGTAAATGCTTACTCACACAAGAACTGAATGCTGTTGGTGATCGGCTGAGTCCTTGTGCTAGTCTCCTGAACGCAAAGGTTCTACCTCCAAAATTAAATGCCAGTAGTTGCACACTCAAATTATCCGCCATTTGCATTGAGAAATAGGCTTGGCTGCAATCCGTTTTTGCGAAGATCGTTTTTCCTGCTAGATGCGCTGTCGCGTCGGCCATTGTTGGTATAGGATAATTGTTGCCGTTATGATTATGGCGTAGCAAGTGGTTTATACGTCTAAGGTCAATTAAAAATCTGAGTTTTCCTGAAGATTTTCTGTGAGCAAATACTGGAGACGAGTAACGTGAGAAAGGTAGAGTAGTAATAGTATCGTAGTACTGCATAAATGCTATTTCTACAATCAGTTCGGCTCTGAGGTGTATTGGTGTTGCTGGGTTTGGTGAGTAGATTGGTCTATTGTGCTCCGGTGTCAGTTTAACTGGACAGTCCGTGTTTTTCCCCAAGGTCCAATCTATGTCGAGCGAATATTTTTTAGTATTTGACCAATAAATTTTCCATATGTATCTTTTGTTCATGCGAAAATATTGAGTCAGTCCAATCAAATTTGGAAAGAAACTTAGTTCTATTTTCTTTATCTACTGTCGGGTCCAGTTTTTCATCCTGTCGTAATTTCACAATAGTGTCGTGAATTATTTTCCAAACCCCTGTAAGTTTTGATTTTTCTTGACAGTTCTCAAGTGTTGGGAACCAAAAGTTATCTGTAGGTATCCATGTTGTAGAACTTGTTCTGTTATTTTCGTTGAAAATTTTGTTTTTTGATTTGTAATTGACGATAAAATTTTGTAATTGACAATATAATTGATGGTTCAATAGGATGTATATAGTTTACTTGATTTGGCGTCAAGAAAATGAACTTTGCTATTCGAGTTCGTGGTGAAATGGTAACAGTGAAAGGATTCAAGTTGAAAGTTCCAATTATCGTTTTTCGTTGTGGATCAAGTTTGTTTATGGAAGAAGTGACACATAGGCTGGATTTTTTCTCGAATAAAGAAGACGGCTCAATTATTCCAATGGCATTGTTAAATGCGATATCTGGTTTGAGAATCGATACTTCGACAATATCTTGATAATTTGGCTTCAGTGTTGTTTTACTTACTGTAATAAGTACTTGCTGTCTTGAGTTTTCTTGGTTACCTATGGAGTTGAGACTCAAGGTAACATCTGGAAAATATAATA
Source organism: Convolutriloba macropyga (assembly GCF_964194025.1). Classification (NCBI taxonomy): domain Eukaryota; kingdom Metazoa; phylum Xenacoelomorpha; order Acoela; family Convolutidae; genus Convolutriloba; species Convolutriloba macropyga. Next base: position 26,814,621 of record NC_134474.1, on the reverse strand, counting down.
GTTTCTTTGACGGATCAATAACAATTTGATTTTTGATAAAGAATGGTTATCAAGAATTGCAGTACTCATTTGATCAAGAACGAGAAACTCTTCGCTATATGTATTCAAACCAAAATTTAGTTCCATAAGTACTTTTCCTAGTACTCTGACTCTTTCAGGAAAATTGTTCGGTGATTTAATAACACACGCTGGTTTGTTTTGCGTAATTTTTTGTAGTATACTTTTTGAAAGTGCACTTGAGAATGCTCCAGTGTCAATAATATTTTAAAGCAATATCCGTGAAAGTGTAATGGTAAATAGAAAAGATTTGTACCCGCTATCGGCACTGAATTATAACTACTGTTAGCTAGTGCTGTAAGAAAAGGCTGCTGCTGCGTAATTTGTTTTTTGGGATTGTAGCGAATGGCACATGCGTTCCTCGCTGTGGTACTGGTTTGAACCAACACTGACTCTGTATGTGGCCTGGTTGACCACAGTTTCTACAAATAATCGGCCTATATCTGTGATCACGGCCAAGTTGGTTATAGAAACCACTGCCAGTATGACCGAATTGTTGTCGTTGGTAACCTTGGTGGTTCGAGGGTCTGTTATTCCCGCGGTTTGAATTGAACTGTATTTGTCGTCGGCCTCGAAAGTTACCTCTATGAAACCCTCTGTTGTTTGACCGGTCGACCGATATTTGCATTTTATTCATTTGCCTTCCGAGTTCTCTTTGACTAGACGCTAAATTTTCATTAGCAGCCGCGATGTTGTTCAATGCTGTTGCAAGGCTACTTGAGCTGTTGTCAGTAGTAGAATTGAATCCTGTCGCTTGAGCGTCTTCATCAGGCAAGATGCTTTTTAATGTTAGTCTTTTTGAGACTGATGCACATAGGTCATTCACATTTGTTGTTTCCGGTTGCATCAGAAGCTTCAATCTTATATGCGTAGGCATTCCTGAAATGAATGCATCCCTTATTCGCCTTGTTCGTTCTGCTGAATAGTCGTTTCCTCCAGAGTCTGTAAATGCTATATTAGCAAGTCTTGTGATGTCTGTCAGAAAGTCTTCTGGCGTCTCTTTTGATTGATTAAACTTTCGTTCTTGAAACTTTAATGCTCCACTTGTAAAGCTCCACTCTATTTGCGCTCAAATATAGGTTTACTAGTGATAATAACGCATTATTAAGTGTGTTTTTGCTGGCCGCTGGTAATTCCAGAAAATAGTTTAGAGCACCGCCTTGCAAACGAAGTTTTAAAAATCCAACCTGTTGGGCGTTTGGTACTTGTGCGAGGGCGATGGAAGATTCCAGTTGCTCAGGGAATACTCTAAAGTCTTCTGTAACAGCTCCCGTAAATGGGGTCAAGCTGATGCTTTGTGGCGCTGCTGCTGGTGGAGGTGGAGCAATTCCTCGAATGGCTGTTGCAATAGCATTTGCAGCTGCCGCAACATCTGCCATTTTGTCAAGATTGTAACTTAAATCTCAAAAAGACAAATTTTTTCTAAAAGTTCTGGGATGGATCAATGTAAGGATAATTTAAGATGTAAGATAATGATATCAAAAAATGTATAGAGTAAATAGGAAACCAATATAAATTATGGAAAGTTGATAAGTAAGGAAAAATAATTAATCAAGTTTGAAGCACATTTGGGGGTTTAAATGAATTGTTATGTTCGCTAAATCCAGTCCCGATAAAATTGAAATAAAATCCGGGCAGGTGTTTTCTGTAAAATAGAAGCATTTACGATTGTCAATTGTATAGATTAAATGCAAGTTTGTTGAGGTAGAATTGATTATGTAACTGTTTAATAGACCTTCTTTGTCGCCAATTCGAATTCTAAGCTTTTTTCGCCCACGCTCACAGTTTTAAACATTTTTTTTAAAAAAAATATATAAAACTATGCGTTCTTTCGAAACAAATAATCAACTTTTGAAGTGTTTAATGTATATTAACTTTCTGCTCTTTTCCTGTCACCATCTTCTATCACTATTACTTCTATCTTTTCTAACTATTTCAGATGCAGGTTCTTAGCAGATTCCCTCTAATTCTCTCAGTTTCAAAACATCTTTCTGCAACTTTATTCTAACAGTCTATCTCTTCTAACTCTTTCATGCAACTTCTTCAATTGTTTTTGTAAGTCAATCTAATAAACCAATCACAATCCATTTCTAAATATCTACAAATTCATTTTGCCATATCAGAATTTCAACCAATAGAAAAGTGTAATTCATATCAAATCTGGATTGGGAATTTGTATATGACAGTTTGGGAAGGGATTGGACTTAATTTTTTTTTCGCAATATGGTTTTTCCGTACAATCTAATCACTCAAATTTTTCTAAGCATAAAGTGCAGAGCAATCGCTGACTGCTGAACTATAATAAATTTAGTTCAGCAGCAGAGTGAGGTCTGAAGGGATTGAGTGATTCTTTTTGAACTCATTTAAAATTCTTAAATTTTCTCCGTCAGATTTTAAACTTGCTAAAAAATAGTTTTTAATGATCTCCTGGTTCGTAAAGCTCTTGGATTTTGCAAAAATTTCTTTAAATTAGACGTTATGTAACTACTTGCATTAGAAAATGTTTCCTTTTCAATCTGATTCTGGAAATTGAAAGTTCAATTTTAAAACGCTTCAGATTAAATTCGGCAGAATTCTCACCTAATTTCAGCGCTTCCGAAAAAAAATGAGATTTTTCAGCATGCTCAATACATTCTTTAAAAAATTTAATTTTTTTTTTACAAAAACTGAGCACATCTTTTTCTTGTAAGACTTAGGCGCTGAAAAATATTTTTTTTTCAACGGCTTTCAGCACATGTGTTACATTAGTAAAAAAAACTGGATACCGTTCAGAATGCTATTAACAAGCAGTCTTGGTAAAACGGGTTTGCGTTTGTTTTTGTACACGTTTTTGGCTTAATAAAACAGGAAGAGATAGAAAGCTTTCAAAAACTCAAAAAACTCTCGAGCTCAAGTCACTTGGAAAATTAAAAACATAATTGCCCATCAAAGGGACGATGAGATCTGCCATAATTGAGACCAGGAGACAAAAAAATAACATTCTGAAATTTTTGTGTCCAAATCTCAAGTTTATTTTTTTGAGAAAAAGACTGATTAAAAAAGTCAAAATGGCGTAAAGTAGAAACAAAATTAAACCAAGATAAATGGTATATTACGAGATGAATTATGGGATAACATTCATTGACACAAACATTGACTTGTAATCAAGAAGTGAGAAAAAACTAGGAAGGGCAAAGTAAATTCACATTTGTTTTTTTAAAGAACAAGTGCAAAACGATTGCTGACTGCTGAACTAAATTAATTTTAGTTCAAGAGCAAAGTAATGTCGGAAGAGATTGTTTGATTCTTTTCAACTAACTGAAATTTCTTAAACATTCTTTTTTAGATTTTGAACTTGCTAAAAAATATTTTTTAATGATCTCTTGGTTCGTAAAGCTCTTGGATTTTAGGAAAATTTCTTTAAATTAGACGTTATGTAACTATATGCATTACAAAATGTTTTCTTTTTCAATATGATTCCTTAACGTTTTTCAAAAAATAATCGAGATATCAATTTTAAATCCAATTACTTTCAGCATTTTTCCTTAACCAATCTTAAGGGCTGTTATGAACCGTGGCTGTGGCAGCAGATCTTTCAACTAAATCCTTACAAAAAAATCTTTATATCAATATTATGAGTACAGATCTCACATAATTTCAGCAAATCAGAAAAAGAGGTTTTCAGCTTTTTTTAACACATTCCATGCAAAAACTCAGCACAATTCATAAACAATTTGAGCACATCTTTCAACGCTTTCATTGCATCAAAGCAGCTCTTCTAATTTCTTCCATACATAAATTCAACACATTTCCTGCAAAAGTTCTGCAAATCTTTCAACACATTCCTCAAATTAAATCAACAATTCCAAAATTTGGCACAATTTCACCTAATTTCAATACTTCGGAAAAAGAGAGATTTTCAGCGTGTTCAGTACACTCTTTAAATAATTTTAACTTTTTTCTTACAAAAACTCAGCTCATCTTTTTGCTGTAAGATTTAGAGCTGAAAGATATTTCTTTTTCCACGGCTGTCATCAAATGTGTTGCATTAGTAAAAAAAGTGGATACCGTTCAGAATGCTATTAACAAGTAGGCTTGGTAAAACGGGTTTGCACATAAGGCTCTGGCCGCACTCATCCACATTTTAGGCTTAATAAAACAGGAGGAGATAGAACGCTTTCAAAAGCTCAAAAAACTCTCCAACTCAAATCACTTTTTATATTGAAAAATAATTGCACATCAAAGGGACGATGAGATCCGCCATAATTCAGACCAGGAGACAAAAAACAACATACTGAAACAGAGACAACATTATTTATATCCAAATCTCGAGTTTAGTTTTTGAGAAAAAACATTAAAAAAGACAAAATGGCGTCAATTAAAAACAAAGTCAAACCAAAATAATTGGTATTTTACGAGATGAATTATGATATATCTGTCATTGACGCAAACATAGATTTTTCAACAAGTAGAGATAAAAACCCTAGAGGAGCAAAGTAAAAAGTAACATTTTTATTTTTCATGAGAACATGTAATTTCAAAATCAACAAAATTAGCAACCAACTGAAACTATTCATTGCGTCCGTTTACTTCTTCAAGAAAACTTTGAGATCCGTGTTTATACACGATTTGTCATACGTCTACAAAACGGGCGAAAAATACAGAAAAACTTCAAAGTTTGAATAAAGTATCGCGAAATACTGGTTCCATGCCTTTGAAACGGAAAACAATACACTAAAAACAGTATAAAAGTTCAATTGAGCTTTCATAAAAATCCACAACTTGCTTGTGGCTCGTAAAAAATTGGACTGGGTAACAATTAGACAAAAAATATCAAAGATCTGGGATTATCCAGAAAATTTTATACGACTACAAATAAAACTACAAAAAAGACAAAAATAAAAACTTTCATTTTTTTCTGGTAGAAGACGGTGTCGAAACTGTTAAAAACATAATCTTTTCCTTGATTGATGTGTTCGGTTTTTCATTTTTCAAAATTCCAAAAAAGTGATATCTGGCCTGTTAATAAGGTGATGAGACAGGAGAAAACATCAACGATTTGACAATTTCTAAAAATCTAAATTTTTTCGTGAAGATTCACAATATCAAAGCCGAAAAACCCTTTCCTAAAAATTAAAACAGCAAAAACTATCACCTTAATCCATTAAAAAGGCAAAATATTGTTGCTGACCTCAGGATGCAAGATGAACAAAAAATAAATAAAGCGGCAAAGCTCCTTACTCCATTGTTCATTTTGCATGTCTTTTGAAAAAGTCAATATGTCCACAATTTTTAGCCAGAAACTAGATTGGCTCCATAAAACTCATTAGGCAGCCAAAAAAACCTGTCACTGGAGAATATTTATTTGAATTACTTTTTTCTATTTTAGACCTCGAAAACTCAGTGGACAAAATTAAGTTAAGAAAAAAGGTTTTTTTATTATATATTCTACGTTGTACTCTTTTTCTAATGATTCTACAGAAAACCCTCTACGATGAATATATCATTTGGCCAAAACTGACTGAACAAAAAACAGAATCTTAAAGGAATGTAAAGTGGGTCGGAACAAAAATTTGCTACAAAATTTCGCAACAAAATTTTGCTAGCATAGCAAAGCTGCGACAGCGAATCTTTAGACACATTCCCTACAAAAAATCAATAACCCGCAATTTCAGTACAACTCTCACATACATCCAACACTTCTAAATTTAGGCACAATTCTTACTTAATTTGCGCACTGCCGAAAAATAAGATTTTTAACACGTTCAGCATATTTCTTACAAAAAATCAGGGCAACTTTTTCATGTCAGATTTTTGCGCTAAGAGATATTGTTTTCAGCGGCTTTCAGCACATGTGTTACGTTATTGTTAGTAAAAAGAACTTGATACAGTTCAGCATGATATTAACAAGGAGGCTCGGTGAAATGGGTTTGCACATAAGGCTCCGGCCGCACTCAGGCACATTTTTGGCTTAATAAAACAGGAAGAGATAGAAAGCTTTCAAAAGCTCAAACAACTCTCCAGCTGAAATCACTTTTTATTTTGAAAAATAATTGCACATCAAAGGGACGATGAGATCTGCCATAATTGAGACCAGCAGACAAGAAAAAGAACACGGAATTTTTTCTGTCCAAATCTCATCTTTATTTTTTTGAGAAAAAACTGATTCAAAACGTCAAAATGGCGTCAAATAAAAACAAAGTCAAACCAAAGTAATTGGTATTATATCTGATGAATTATGGTATAACAGTAATAGACGCACACATAGACTTGTTAACAAGGAGAGAGTAAAACCCAGGAAGGGCAAAGTAAAACGTAACGTTTTTCTAAAAGAACATTTAATTTCAGAGTCAACAAAATTAGCTACAAAAACTGAAATCATTCCTTGGGTCCAATTACATCTTCAGAAAACTTTCGAGATCCGTCTGCATTCATAGTTTGTCTTACGTCTATAAAACGAACGATAAATACAGAAAAAGAGTTATAATATGGTTAAAATTTAGCAAATAACCGGTTTCAAAACCTTTAAAACGTAAAGCATTACGCTGCAATATAATTCTTTGTGACTTCATAAACACCAACAGTTTGTCAAGTGACTTGTAAATAATTGCTTAGGTTTACAATTAGACAAAAAAATACAGCGAAGCGCAAAGTAAAAACATCCACTGTATTTTTTCAAAATATTTGATTTCAAAAAGTCATGGAAAATATTAGCCATCATCCGATATCAGTAATTAAGTTTGTTTTTTATCCACAAGAAGCCAATAAAACCTGTAATTATCCATAAATTTTTATAGGACTACAAAAAGAACGACAAAAACAAAAAAAAAACAAAATTCCGTAAAATTCTGATAGAAGACGGTGTGGAAGCCGTTAAAACAATAATATATTTCTTGATTGATGTGTTCAATTGTCCTGTTTTTAAAACATCACTTATGTGATGACTGGCCTATGGTCATTGCGATAAGACAACAATTTGAAACAATTTGAAACAATTTGAAACCTCAACAATTTGAAACAGCCTAAAAACCGAAAATTTGTTATGAGGCTTCGCAGTATCGTAGCCAAAAATTCTTACTTAGAATATAAAGCCGCAATGAACATTAAATCTTATTCCATTAAAAAAGCAATGCCGCTAGTTCTTGCTGATCATAAGATAAAAGTTGACCAAAAAAGTCGCAGAGCTCTTTAATCCAGTGTTCATTTTGAAAAGAAGTATTTTTAAATGTCAAATTTTAAATGACCACAAGCTTTTGGCTAAAAGCTAGGTTGGTTTCAGCAAAACTCTTTGAAAGGCCAGAAGAACCTGTCATTTTTAATTCTTTAATTGAATAAATCTGTTCTATAAGTAATATAAAAAGCGAAAAAACCAAAATTATTTTTTAAAAAGGCAGCCACTGAGTACAATCCCCATTATTTTTGGACTGCGAAAAAGCAACGATTCGACCGAAGCTAGCCTTGTTGTTGCTTTTCCTTCATTACAAAAACGTTATGGTTCCGAACATAAAGGATATGGAAAAACTGACAATAACAGTAATTTTGAAAATAATTGACAGTAAATAAATAATGCATTTTGGATTTTAATTAAAGTTAAATTAGCTAAAGTTGGCAAAATGTTAATTCAACAACACTTTTCAAGGAAACGCATTCAACATTAGTCGTCTATGGAGTATACGCAGATTGTGTCGACATTTTTTAGGTATGTTAGTCTGTCAAAATTTGAATAAAGTGCACTAACACAAAGTGCCATATTAGCGAAAAAGTTGCGTTGAAGAGTTCAACAACACTCTTTTATCTTTTAGAGGTAATCCCATCAATACTATCGATAACAATTTTGACAAAATTTTTTTCAAAATTGAAATTGGCATAAAATTGTTTAAAAGTAAGGAAAAAGGGAAGACAAAAATCGAAAATCCGTCCAATTTTGACAAAACTCTAGACCTCGATAACTCCGAGGAAAAACGAAATTCAAAAAAAAATGTTTCAATTATATTCTACGTATTATTATATTGTACTGTTTTTCTAGTGATACCAATGACAACCCTTTACGATGAATATATCGACTGGCCAAATTTGACTGAACGAAAAAAAGAATTCCGAAGAATCCTAAAGTTCGCCAAAAAAAAAATTTTGCTAGCAAAGCATTGAAATTGACATTAACCATTAATCACTTTATTTGATGTGTTCATCAAATGCTTGAGTGGGTTTTTAATTTGATCTAGTAATGGGAGAACATGAAAGAGTTCCTTTAGCTCTCCCTTGACTAACTTATTCATCTAATTTATTCATCGAATTTCAACTAATTTATGCATTAAACTGTATTATCTCACCTGGTTTAGCTAGAACCAAATCAGAAAAGTTTTACAAATAGAACTCAAGCAAGTCCAAACAGTATTGTTTAACTTGTAATAAAGCTGCTCAAATTGACATTCACAGTCAGTTAAAACCTTGCTGTCAAATCAGAACGCTAAAGAACTCAGTTTTCAAGCTCCTGCTTTTCAAAAAAAGACGTCATCAGGAGTGTAGTTTAACCTCTCATCTCAGAGCTGTCTCATCTCTTCCATATTGAGGTAGGTTTAAAATTATCACCCCAAAGCAACTAAAAACATTTTAAAAAATTCCACAAAAATTAGTTGGACAGGAAAAATTTGTATTTTACTGCCTAGAACCCAAAATCCTATCAAAAGCACAAAAAAATTGTTGAGTGGTTCTACTATTTGTCCCGAGTGTTCTGTTGCTGCTCTAAAAGGCAGCCCTCGCGGCTTTATGCAAAACCTTTCATCAAAAATTTGAAATATTAAAAAAGAGGAAAAGCAATTTCAAGGTTTTAGCAAGAAATATAAATGAAGACCTTCGCATGAATAAAAAAACATAAATGAAGTCGGAAAAAGCCCTTCACCCAAATTATTTTGAGTTTTCAAATAAACTCACATACCACGGACGCTTGTATCTGCACAAGATACTATCTCAATGTCAATTCTGTCTCTTCACCAAAAAAGTCACAAAAGAATGTCTAACAGAAGTTGGTTACAGGCCATAAAAGTACAAAATGATCTTATCCATAATTTCTTTTAAATTTCAAGTTCACATCCCAGCAAGTCTATTATTGAACGAAAGTCAATTGACTAACTAAATTTGTTATTAATTCAAACCCAGTGGCTTATTTGAGCAAAACTCTTTTAGAGATAAACCCAACAACACTATCGGTAACATTTTTCAGAAAACTTTTATCAAAACTAAATTTGGCAAAAAATTGCTCAAAAGTAAGGAAAAAAGGGAAGAAAAAAATCGAAAATCAGTCAAGTTTTGACAAGACTCTAGATCTCGATAACTCTGTGGAAAAGAAACGAAATAAAAAAAATGTACTAGTTTTATATTCTACGCTGTACTGTCTTTCTAATGATACCACTGACAACCCTATCGACTGGCCAAATTTGACTGAAAGAAAAAAAGAAACCCGAAGAAACCTAAAGTTTGCCGGAACAAAAATTTTGCTAGCAAAGCATTGAAATTGACATTACTCATTAATCACTTTATTTCATGTGTTCATCAAATGCTTGAATGGGTTTTTAATTTGACCTAGTAATGGGAAAACATGAAAGAGTTCCTTTAGCTCTCCCTTAAATAATTCATTTATCTAATTTATTCATAAAACTTCAACTAATTTAAGCATTGAACTGTATTATCTCACCTGGTTTAGTTAGAACCAAATCAGAAAAGTTTTACAAACAGAACTCAGGCAAGTCCAAACAGTATTGTTTAACTTGCAATAAAGCTGCACAAATTGTCATTCACAGTCAGTTGGAACTTTGCTGTCAAATCAGAACGCTAAATAACTCAGTTTTCAAGCTCCTGCTTTTCCAAAAAAGACGTCATCAGGAGTGTAGTTTAACCTCTCATCTCAGAGCTGTCTCATCTCTTTCATATTGAGGTAGGTTTAAAATTATCACTCCAAAGCAACTAAAAACATTTTAAAAATTTCCACAAAAATTAATTGGCCAGGAAGCATTTGTATTTTGACTGGCTAGAACCCAAAATCCAATCAAAGCACAAAAGAATTGTTGAGTGGTTCTACTATTTGTCCCGAGTGTTCTGTTGCTGCGCAAAAAGGTAGCCCCCGCGGCTTTTTTCATAGTTTTACATCGAATATTTGAAATATCAGAAAAAAGAAAAGCATTTTCAAGGTTTTTGCAAGAAACATAAATGAAGACCTTAGCATGAATGAAGAAACATAAATGAAGTCCGAAAAAGCCCTTCACCAAAATTATTTAGAGTTTTCAAATAAACTAACAGACCACTGATGCTGGTATCTGCAACAGATCCTATCTCAATGTCAATTCTAGCTTTTCACCAAAAAAATCACAAAATTATGTCTAACAGAAGTTGGTTACAGGCCATAAAATTATCAAATGATCTTTTCCATAATTTCTTTTAAGTTTCAAGTTCACATCCCAGCAAGTCTACTTTTGAACGAAAGTCAATTGACTAACTAAATTTGTTGTTAATTCAAACCAAGTGGCTTATTTGAGCGATACTCTTTTAGAGGTAAACCCAACAACACTATCGGTAACAACTTTTATCAAAATTAAATTTGGCAAAAAATTGATCAAAAGTAAGGAAAAAGGAAAGAAAAAAACCGAAAATCAGTCAAATTTTGGCAAAATTCTAGATCTCGATAACTCCGTGGAAAAAAAACGAAATAAAAAAAATGTTTTAGTTTTATGTTCTACGCTGTACTGTCTTTCTACTGATACCACTGACAACCCTATCGACTGGCCAAATTTGACCGAAAGAAAAAAAGAAACCCAAAGAAACCTAAAGTTTGCCGGAACGAAAATTTTGCTAGCAGAGCATTGAAATTGACATTACCCATTAATCACTTTATTTCATGTGTTCATCAAATGCTTGAATGGGTTTTTAATTTGACCTAGTAATGGGAAAACATGAAAAAGTTCCTTTAGCTCTCCCTTAAACAATTTATTTATCTAATTTATTCATAAAACTTCAACTAATTTAAGCATTGAACTGTATTATCTCACCTGGTTTAGTTAGAACCAAATCAGAAAAGTTTTACAAACAAAACTCAAGCAAGTCCAAACAGCATTGTTTAACTTGCAATAAAGCTGCTCAAATTGACATTCATAGTCAGTTGAACCTTTGCTGTCAAATCAGAACGCTAAATAACTCAGTTTTCAAGCTCCTGCTTTCCAAAAAAGACGTCATCAGGAGTGTAGTTTAACCTCTCATCTCAGAGCTGTCTCATCTGTTTCATATTGAGGTAGGTTTAAAATTATCACCCCAAAGCAACTAAAAACATTTTAAAAATTTCCACAAAAATTAATTGGCCAGGAAGCATTTGTATTTTGACTGGCTAGAATCCAAAATCCTACCAAAGCACAAAAGAATTGTTGAGTGGTTCTTTTATTTGTTCCGAGTGTTCTGTTGCTGCTCCAAAAGGCAGCCCTCGCGGCTTTTTTCTAAACTTTACATCGAATATTTGAAATATCAAAAAAGAGGGAAAGCAATTTCAAGGTTTTAGCAAGAAACATAAATGAAGACCTTCGCATGAATGAAAAAACATAAATGAAGTCCGAAAAAGCCCTTCACCAAAATTATTTAGAGTTTTCAAATAAACTAACAGACCACTGATGCTGGTATCTGCAACAGATCCTATCTCAATGTCAATTCTAGCTTTTCACCAAAAAAAATCACAAAATTATGTCTAACAGAAGTTGGTTACAGGCCATAAAATTATCAAATGATCTTTTCCATAATTTCTTTTAAGTTTCAAGTTCACATCCCAGCAAGTCTACTTTTGAACGAAAGTCAATTGACTAACTAAATTTGTTGTTAATTCAAACCAAGTGGCTTATTTGAGCGATACTCTTTTAGAGGTAAACCCAACAACACTATCGGTAACAACTTTTATCAAAATTAAATTTGGCAAAAAATTGATCAAAAGTAAGGAAAAAGGAAAGAAAAAAACCGAAAATCAGTCAAATTTTGGCAAAATTCTAGATCTCGATAACTCCGTGGAAAAAAAACGAAATAAAAAAAATGTTTTAGTTTTATGTTCTACGCTGTACTGTCTTTCCACTGATACCACTGACAACCCTATCGACTGGCCAAATTTGACCGAAAGAAAAAAAGAAACCCAAAGAAACCTAAAGTTTGCCGGAACGAAAATTTTGCTAGCAGAGCATTGAAATTGACATTACCCATTAATCACTTTATTTCATGTGTTCATCAAATGCTTGAATGGGTTTTTAATTTGACCTAGTAATGGGAAAACATGAAAAAGTTCCTTTAGCTCTCCCTTAAACAATTTATTGGGATCCTATCTCAATGTCAATTCTAGCTTTTCACCAAAAAAAATCACAAAATTATGTCTAACAGAAGTTGGTTACAGGCCATAAAATTATCAAATGATCTTTTCCATAATTTCTTTTAAGTTTCAAGTTCACATCCCAGGAAGTCTACTTTTGAACGAAAGTCAATTGACTAACTAAATTTGTTGTTAATTCAGAACCGGGGGCTTTTTCGAGCGATAATCATTTACTTCATTCTCTCTGTCTCTCTCACACACACGATCTTTCGTTTCTCTATTTCTCTCTGTTTTATCTCTCACACTCTCACTGTTTTCTCTCTCTCTCTCACTTTGTGTCTTTTTTTCTCTCTCCTCTCTTTCTCTGTCTCGCTCCTTCTCTCTCTCTCTCTCTCTCTCTCTCTCTCTCTTCTCTCTCTCCCTCTCTCTCTCTCTCTCTCTCTCTCTCTCTCTCTCTCTGCTTTTCTTTCATGCGTGATTTTTTGCATTTCATCAATATCCTGCTCAGACATTTACTACTCTATCAAAAATTAAGATAGCTATAAGTTGTTGCAAAATTATGTACAGTGTAAACTTCAGCCGATGAAAACAGCTTACTGTCAATATGTGTTTCCTTTTGTCCATTTTAATTGACTATCAAAATTTTTATATCATCCTTTTCATCACCCGTTAAAAATTTTAATTATGTGATATCATCAATTAAAACGCAAAGCTCGACAAAAAAATGTGCCAATTCATTCCGAAAAAACTTCTAATAATATTTCTTTTTGTTTCTTAATTCTGTGACTGCCTTGTTTTATTACAATTATTCTTTTCAATTCCGAAAGATCACTGGTTTTTTAAATGTCATCAAATTCAAAAAATTAAAAAATTTGTTTTTTCTGGTTAATGTCCTTTATTTTGTTGTTTATCATGTTTCAATTGAACTGCTCTGGAAAAATTGAAATTAGTCTGCAGGTATCAGATTGTTTTTCGGAGTATGATTTTATATGATTTTTAGTGTTTTTATGGGATTTTCAGCGTCACCTTTTCTCGGCTGAAATTTGCCTTTCAAGCCAAACCATTGTGCTCAATCGATTGTGAATAACATTGGCTCAACGCTTCAATAACAATTGCAGTTCTTACTATACAATTTTTGAGCTTTGGTCGTTGATTTTAAAACCATAGTAGATCCTCAGACATTTAGGACTCTTAAAGGTTTGAAATATTTCTACGTTTTTAACACCAAGCTCAGCATCGTAGAAGTGAATATATTTTATCAAGTAGTGATAACACTAACACACTAACAATAATAAAAATCAAAGTAACGGATGCAGCAGGAAAAACAGAAGGTGAAAATTATATTGGGGGAAAACAATAGCTACAACAAACAACGATATCTTCAACACATCGTCTACATCTTCAGAGCATAAGGTCCCTAAGAAAAAATTTTGATGAACTTCAGATTCTAATAAAATCGTTGAGCTCGCAGCCATCTTTTCTTTGCTTAACGGAAACATGGTTATCGGACAATCATACGAATCACCTGCTCAAAATTGACTGATATAATGAACCGTTGACATGCAATCGTCAACAGAAAGGGGTTGGTGTTGTAATTATCACAAAGAATAGAGTAGTGATGGACCTCCACAAAAAACACAATATAACAATATACAGACATTAACAACCAGGAAGTCTGGAGCCATAGCTATCTATATAACGAGTGTTTACATGAAACCTAATGCTTCTGTAAAAGATTCCTTGTTTGCGATCGAAAACCATCCTAGTGATATCTACTTACAACCAGATGAAATAAATATTCTACGTGGTGACGTTAACTTTGATCACAGCAGGGTATCAAGCAGAAAAACTAATCTTCCAAATATTCTCAGCGGTTTTGGTTTGCAAAGTTTGAAATAAACCAACGATATAAAATGAAGATAACAATTCATTTGTTGATGTCCTCTACTTGAATGAAAAATTTCAAATAGAGATCTTAGAGACATCAAAAGCTGGTCACTATACTCTAACGGTATCGAGAGATGCAGTCGGAACACATAAAGACAGGAAAACACCAGTTTCTGAAGCGGGATTTTGCTCAAAAACCGTGAATAAAAAATTAATTTTATAACGTTTAGTGAGCTGCAAAAGTCCCAGAAAGTATTTGAAACGAAGGGTATACACTCATGCTTTGAACAATTTAACTTAAAAATCCTGGAAAAAGTAAAAAAATTTATTCCAGAAAAATTAAAACATCAGGTCGAAAGAAAAAATTGGGTTGACAACCAAACCAGAAATTTGTCTAAAACTGGGAGCGTTATTGCGCTGTAAAAAGACGGTTAAGAAAAATTGTCAAAAAGAAAAAATTACATTTTCAAACAGTAGTTGCTGCCAAAAAAGCTTTAACCGGGAAAGAATCTGGATCTAAACCAAATTTGACTGTTGAGCAGTGTCATGAGTTTAATTAGTTTTTTTTACTTCTGTCGCAGAGAAATTGAACAAAAAATGTAATGGCAATTGAAATCCTGAAAAATTGCGTAAGTGTGGTGTTCAATGTATCTTCCAAATGTTACTAAGGGTGAGGTTGAAAAAATGTTATTGCCCTGATGACGAAATACAAAAGTGACTGTCTTGAGATAAGTGTATTCGTAATGCAGTCTTTACTTTCCGGGATTTTTGACGCACTGACAATTCTCATAAACAAAGCACTGAAAGCACAAACATTCCCAGACTGTTTGGGGACGGCAATTGTTGCTCCAATTTTTGTGTCTGGATCTGTTTCTGAAGCTAATAATTACAGACCCATTCCATTATTACCTGCCATATCAAAAGTTTTCAGAAATATTATCTACATAAGAATGACCAGCTTCCTCAATTTTACAAATCAACTGCACAACAATCAATATCGTTTTCGATCCAAACTAGGCACCATAGATGCCTTGATATCAGTTGTAGACTCACTCAGATACAATCTGAACAAACCAGAACATTCAACACATGCAAACTTTCTGGACTTTAAAAAGGCTTTTGATACAGTAGATCAATCAGTTCTCGTAGAAAAGTTGTCGAAAATGGGATTCCGTAGACCTATCAATACTTTACTTAAAAGCTATCTAACAAACAGAAAAAAAACAATACACTTCGGAGGTACTGAATCCTCATTTTAACCTTTAAGAATATGTTTCTCTCAAGGCTCACTTTTGGGACCCTTACTGTTTCCCTTGTATGTAACCGATCATTCGGAGGCTACAAAGAACCTAACAATAACCCTTTACGCCGGTCGCA
This sequence comes from Convolutriloba macropyga, assembly GCF_964194025.1. Lineage (NCBI taxonomy): Eukaryota > Metazoa > Xenacoelomorpha > Acoela > Convolutidae > Convolutriloba > Convolutriloba macropyga. The sequence goes on along the minus strand of NC_134474.1, from coordinate 26,798,996 downwards.
CAGCTTTGATACAGCTCAGCCAATAAGATCTTAGTCAGCTTGTCTTAGGCACGAAACAAACCAATGATTGGTTGGACAAAACTAAATTAACTTTGAACTTCAATAAAACTTTTAAATCAGCTTTCAAAAAGGAGTGGAAACAAAAAGCAATCAAATATCAATTGAGAGACATCAAAACACAAAACAGGAAATTGGCGAGGTATCGGGGAATCCTGATTGACGAGAAACTAAATAATGAAGATCACGTTCATTATCTTATTCATAAAATGAATGTTTTTTTGTGCTACATTCTATTAATTGAGAATTGTCTTACATACAAACCAATTAATTTTTGCTTTTAAAGTTTAAAGTTTATGTGCAACCGATCTTACAGTATGGAGTTTTAATCTATGGTACAGCCAGCTGCAAAGAGTGACATCAAGAACTAAATCGAGTGAGAATTATATATGGGAAACGTATAATTGAGTCAATTGAGGACTTTAGAATAGAAGCAAAAATCTATAACGTAGAAGAGTTACATTTATATGAGTTATTGAAATTAGTTATTAAAAATAAGGGATTCAAATGAGTGCAGTACAAAAAATGCTTTTTTGAGAATGAATGATTTAAACAAAATTAAAACACAGAAAATTGCTCAAAACACTTAAAATTTTTATATGAAGGATCAATAAACAGTAATATCATTTCAACAAGAGCAAGAAAACTGTCGGTCAAAATGCTAAAATTTCAACCTCGTTTTACTGAAGAAATTGCAAAACTGTCTATAATAGGTTGTAAAGATTTTGCTCATCGGTTCCGTGATAAATTTATATTAGTCAGTGCTGATTTACTAGAAGGTTTCCACTGAGATTTTTTTCTCTTCATGTTATTCCGATCCAAACAATAGAAAAGTATCAAGACGCTAATTTTTCTGCTTCGTGAGCCACCACATGACGAGGCAACACTGCGCTTTCGTATTCTCTCTGTTCAATATGTGTGTATACAAAATGTCTAAAAATATACACATTTTTTTCGTTCGTCTGGTCTGAAAACAATATATTATTGTTATTATTATTATTATTATTATTATTATTATTATTATTATTATTATTATTATTATTATCATTATTATTATTATTATTATTATTATTATTATTATTATTATTATTATTATTATTATTATTATTATTATTATTATTATTATTATTATTATTATTATTATTATTATTATCATTATTATTATTATTATTATTATTATTATTATTATTATTATTATTATTATTATTATTATTATTATTATTATTATTATTATTATTATTATTATTATTATTATTATTATTATTACTGTTATTATTATTATTATTATTATTATTATTATTATTATTATTATTATTTTTATCATTGTTATTATTATTAATATTATTTTGATTATTATTATTATTATTATCATTATTATTATTATTATTATTATTATTATTATTAGTGGCCTCGTCAACAGAATATGCAGGGGCCACAAAATGACAACGGCAAAACTTACTTTTTTAATGTTTCAAGTCGCCACCTTGAAAAATAAAAATTAAAGGAATTGGATTTAATTTGAAGCTTTCACGTGGCTACAACATGACAAAATGTGAGTTTTGAAATAGATTCAGCTATATTAGCAGCGGTCTCCCAAATAAAACTTTCTGCCGTGGCCGCGACTTGTCGTGACGGAGTATCCACTAGTAATGGATGTTGTCAAATCATACATTTCTCGATTTGGCTTGATCTAGCTTCTACTTAACGTCAGTCAGCCTTAAATTTTTTTATATAGCAGAAAATGTTTTTTCTTTTCACAATTGAACAATTTTGTCATGCTATTATTCGGATACTAATTAAGAACGATATTGTAACGAGGAAGATAAAGTAATACATCAATTTTAAGAAAAAGTTTTTTTACTGTAGTTTTTTAAAAGAAATTTCATTCCCTTTTTTGAAAACTTTAACTCTTAATTTAATATTGGTCAGTGGAATTGAAAGTTTTCAAATTAACAATTTGTATAAGAATAGAAAAGTTTTAATAGGTGTATATTTTTGATTACTTGATGCGATCTCGTTGTGATCTTTTGCAAACATACATTACATTTACTGCTCAAAAACATCAAAATTCTTAACAATCTTAGCATTTATTCCTTTTAGATTACTATTACTTCAAGCAGTTTCGTGAGTTCAAAGTAGAGCAAAAAAAAATTTTGGATCAGCATGAAATAAAAACCTCAATTACAAATTCTAACCGGTGTGCATGTTAGGTTTTTGAAAAGTCATGTACTGATCATTTTTCTGATAGGTTCTATGAAAAGGATCAATGTTTCTAAAAGGACTCAATCTCGAAGAATTTGAGATGAAATTTGAATTCAATCTTTATTTTATGAAAACAATGATCAGGCGCTAATCCAACTAAAATGAGAAAGTTTCCAAAAAAAATTATTGTAAAAATATAAAATTGCTTATTATAACAGGAATAGGAGTATGCGAGTACTTAAACAATATTTTTATTAACTCAGCGATATGAATTTAGATATAAGTTATGCAGATGTCTCACTTGCAAATGAATGGTTTCCTTGCAGATCAAGATTGATGATCTCTTTTCTTTATACGTTCACGGTTTTTGCACGATGTAACCTCGGCCATGGTACTGATTAATTCCTGTAGTCTCTTATTTTTCTGATATTCAATTCATCTTAGTAAATAAATGTCTTTAGTTTCACTCATCTCTTTATGGAATCTTAGTTAATAGCGAAATTCTCATCAGTTCGAATCAAGAAAAATTGTTGTGATAAACTTATTAAATAGTTCTAGAGATGAGCCAGCGAGGCATGGGAGATCTGATGAAAAAATTGCATGAGAGTGAGAGTCTTGATGAACCATCCAAGGAAATTTTGAAAACCCTAATTGAAGAAAATATTGCAAAAAATACACGAATTGCCGAATTGGAATCTGAGGTGGCACAGATGAAGATCAAAGTTAATCAACTCGAAAGATATCAATCAAAAGATTGTCTAATTTTTCGCAATCTACCGTTTAGTTCAAATGGAACCCACCTCTCACATGTTAATGATCTTATTCAAAATGTGTTGAATGTCAACATTGAACCGCGCGACTTAAAAAGCGTGCCATCCGTTGGGCAGAGGATCGCCATTCAATCCACCACCAGTTATCGCGAAGTTCGTCTATTTTGACCAAAATGAAAGAATCTGGACCAGGAAGGGTTTGCTACGGAATTATAGGAATCCAAATAAAGGAAAACCGGTTTTTATTCTCGAGCGATTGAGCAAGTACGACAAGTCATTGAAAGAGGAGGCTCAAGCAAAACAGTTAAAGGTTACTACTAAGAATTCAGCACCACTTGTTCAGATCGAGTCAGATGGGTTGAAGCGATATCTTGAACTGAATTCTACTCAAGATATTATTGAATTGCAACCAGTCGCTAGTAAAATTGAACAGAAGTTCAATTATCCAAAGAATCTACCACAAAAGCAAAGTCAAGTATACACGGCAACAGCGGGTTTGATGGAAGTCAATGAAATTATTTATAACACGCCTGTTCCAAAGCTAACAAAAGAGCCTATTTTTGCGCCTGGTACACCTTTATCGACCAAACTGCCTTCCCTAAAGCGTATGCGTGACAATTTTGAGAACAGCGACTATACCAATCTAATGGAGGATCTAAAAAGCAGGAGAGCTGATAAAGCCTTGATTGCTTGATTTTGTTATGGGTCTCATAAGTCGTTTGCCGAATGCCAAAGAGACAATTCATGCTGATATTGAGGAACAGCCGTTTCGTAGCGAAGAGTGCTGTGAAGCGTCTGGAACATAAGAGTTCACCCCTTAGATTAAATAAAGCGACCAAAATTAGATCTGCATCAAATCACTTCAAAATTTTACACTTAAATACTAGATCCATTAAAAAACATCATGAAGAATTAGAGGCACTGAGATCTTGTTTTGAGTCTCCGCCTACCGTCATATGTTTAACAGAATCTTGGCTAACAGTTAATGGTGATCCGAATTTATTCAAGGCAACAAATTACAATAATTGCTTGTCGAAATCCAAAAGTCGTAGGGGTTGAGGTATTATGATCCAAATAAGTGATGAGGTGAACTTGATTGAAGAGCTGAATTGCAAATTGAATGGAAAATTTTTGGTTCATTTAAATTTCGGAGAGTTAAACTTTGCTCTGTTAGTGATTTATAATCCCCCAGAATTAACAAGCAGATTTTCATTTTTGAGCTCGATAAAACATTGGAAAACATCAATGAAAGTTATGACAGAATAAGTGATTGTGGGGACTTCAACATCATCGTGCAAGATTTAAAAAAATGATGACGTCATCATATCTATCGACTATCCAATCAAATGTTTTTCAACTATGTTGTCGTGAGCCAACTCGCATCAGCAGAAATACCTCGAATTGTTTGTATCACTTTTTCGTAAAAAATTTGAGGGTTCAGAAAACTTTTGTAATGGAGGATCACAATTATCGCGATCATTTTCCTATTGTGTTGGAATTAGAGACGATTAGCAAAAATTGTTCATCAGAAGTTGGTTTTCGTGACATCAGTTTGTTAAAATTGTTGAGTAGAATGTCTTCTTTTCTTGATAACATTTCTAAATCACTAGCTACAATAAGGTACCAGGAAACGGAAAGTAAAAATTGTGCTTTTGACAGATTTGAAAATACTTTTACAGAAGTATGAGCAAGGTTTGCACCATATCGGAGGTCAAGCAGGAATAAAATCAAAAAACCTAATTGGTTTGATAAAAATATGAAAAATTTGATTTGCAAAAAAAACCAATCACACAAGTCATGGAAAATGGACCGTCAGAACAACCAAAATTAGAGAAATTTAAAGCACTACGAACTAAAGTGGAGAAAACAATCAAAGCCAAAAAGAATTTTTACTATGAGCAAAAGTTCTCAAAATGCATCGGAGACTCAAAACAAGTTTATAAATTTTTAAATGAGGTCAAGGGAGTTACTATTAAAAATTCTAAAGTTCCTTACCTAATAAAAGATGGTAGAAGAATTGATGATAATCTAGATGTTGCAAACAAGCTTAACACTTTTTTTGTAGGTATAGGACAAAAACTAAAAGCAGACATCTCAAATGAGATTTTTGTTAATAATGAGGTTAATATATTGTATGTGGCTTTATGAAACAAACTGCAAGGAAATCTTGCAAATTGTTGAGGATCTCAATGGAAAAGAATCTTCGGGTATTGATGATATTAGTACGATTTTGATTAAGAAAACAGGTTTCTTAATTTGCAAGCTTCTTGTTCGTCTCGTAAATAAATCTTTTAAGGACGATAAATTTCCGAGTATTCTAAAACAAACTAAAATTGTACCTCTGCACAAGGCAGGGTCCGAATGCGAGATAAATAACTAGAAATACACAGAAATAACTAGAAATACTAAATACACAGAAAATGTAACACAGTTTTTTGAGAAATACAAGGTCTGAACTGCTCACGAATAGCATATTTACGAACTTCTTAAATTTGTAATAAAATCACTAAATAAATTGCACACAGATACATATCTTAATGAGTTATTTCCTTTCGAATCCCGATCAAACAATTCTACTAGAAGATCATTGAAATGGTTTTTTGAAAGTACCAATGTGTAAACGAAAGTTCGAAAGGAATTCATTGAGATACAGAGGTGCCAAACTACTTAATCTTTTTATTGAAAACAATGTGTTACCATCAAACTATAATGAGCTTTCTAGTTTTTCGTTTGTCAATCTGGTGCACAAGATTAGAGACAATTACATTTTATCGAATTATGAATTAACAAAAACAATCTTCTCCTAATTGCGACTTTGTGTACACCTTTCGCGGAATTTTTTTTAAGTTATTAAAAAGACAACACAAAATGATTCAATTTACTGTTGCCGGGGTTTCCTAAAGGGGTAAAAAATTTTGTCAAAAATTGAAAATGCCATCAAATAAATTGAGAATTTCATCTATTATCTTTCAATAGTGAAAATTTTTTTTGAATAGTCATATCCAATTGTAAAAAAAGAATTAAACGGCAGTGCTCAGTGATCCAGTCGGATCCGTAAACTGTCTTCTCTGAGTGTACAATGGTTTTATGTATAATGCAATGATAACTTGACGCTTTCTGATCTTGAACTCTAAAAGTAGGAAATTTTGTCATGTATTATATTTTGATGTTTATTTATACTCAGAGGAATTAACTCTCTCTCTCTCTCTCTCTCTCTCTCTCTCTCTCTCTCTCTCTCTCTCTCTCTCTCTCTCAAGTTGTCATTTTGACTCACCTTGGAATTTTAACCCCCACAATCGGGTTTTCAATTCAATTCATCTGGTTATAGGAATTTTTTTTAGGTCATCTAGTCGGCAACAACAAAATTGATCAACTGAGGCAGGCCTTGGTTTAAAATGGGATACGAGGATGCCTTGAAGAGGGCGGGGAGCGATGGCATTTACCAGAAGGCGTTCACAGTGTTCGGTGCATTCGCATGCATAGTGCCACTGATGCAGAACCTGGCATCGATCTTCACCCTCAAGATGCACCCTTTTAAATGTGATTACGGGAATGGATCTTTAGCCCGTAGGTGGAACCGTATTGCAGTTTTCACTAATCTAAGATTCTTACTGTGCGATTAATAAGAGATCATATTTTACTAAATACTGGGCAAAACATTATGTGGAGGCATATAAGATACATATGAACCCGCTGGCCTATCCCTGGTTGTCAGTCCTTTTACCTTGTTTTCCTGTTTATTTGTTCGTTTCCCATGTTTTGTTTCAGGTTACATCAAAAGCACATAACACCACTTCTGTTTTACATGACTTTACTTTCATTTTTTGGTTAGCAATCATTAAGACATGGCGCTTTACACAAATCAATCAGCAAATATGGCGATTTACATTGCTTAAATAAAGAAATTAACGCTCGGCATTAACAATATGTGTGTTCACCAGACTTTCGTGCGTTTTTCGGTTTCTAGACTATGTAATTGGATTTTAATAATACGTTTTCCGGTATCAGCGTTCGTGAATTTCTAAACTGAAACAAGAACTAGTTATAACACGGCAAAAGCATGGTCCGGCTGTAAATGAAAAATTTCTTCAATCTATAAGACTATCGACAACTTGTGCTATATTTCAGTTGAAATATTTATCTCTATACGATTTTAGCACAAGCTGATAGCTGTTCCAACTGTCCCAAATACGTGTTTGAACCTGAAGAGGGTTTCGAAGGCGGCTACTCGATCCGGAACCACTTCTTACTAGTCTGTGACCAGGAGTACCTGGGTGAATTTGGAAACACCTTCTTCTTCATTGGTCTGGCCATAGCAGGTGCACTGGGGGGAGTCTTTGCTGATCATTATGGACGCAGACCCCTCGGACTCGTCTCAACTTTTATCATGACTGTTGGAGGTAAACTTGTTTAAAACAAATCAACTCGCTCTGTGGAAGCTATTTGGAAACAACTAATTGATAAATTTCCTACCCATTAAGAAACATAGTAAGAAGGAGAGAATTTTGCTATTTCTTTTTACAACAGTTGTTGTACAAGAAAAAGAATAGATCAATGGAGTCTACTTTACAAACTGCGTCAAGTTTAGCGTCAATCCAACGATAGTGAACAAATGTCGTTAACAGTGTAATTTCGCAGGAATTATTAAAATTAGTTAATACTGGAAAACAAATTTCGAAAGGTTGTCTTTTCCTGCCAAATAAGATGTAATTCTTTTGCTGAAACGCTGTTCTCTAAAGATTTTGCTTACTTGAAATAAGCGAAGCAGAACGTGCTCTTCAAGAAATAGTCTCTGCTACATACGCAATTTGGAATGTTTAGCTTGCTACGGAAATTTAGCTGAATAATCATCTGATGAGATAATGAATCTAAAAGGTACCATGGAAGTCGGTATCAGAGTGGTTGGCCCGAACTAACATCTACAAAAAACTTTGATCGGTTGTCTTTGGTATTAAAAGTGGCTTTTAGTGAGTATACATACTGTTACTTGATACTGCTTTCCGCCTTGTGATTCGACAGCGTGCCAATTTGGCAGCAATTAAGGAAAATCTATTTAGTAATTGATTTATAAAAAGTCCAATGGATTACTAATTACGGTTCAAACAGGACAGTTCGAAGACTAGCGTTTACGTATATCATGTCAAAACATGATTTCGAATAATTGAAACATTTTTCCCGGGAAAAAGTGACAAAAGATGGTTTCTCTTAAAATAGCTATATGCCAAGTAATGAAACTATGGACACGAAAAATATACGAAAATTCAGGTATTGCTGCTCCGTTCATGCCCAACTTCTGGCTATACACAGCGTGCAGAGCAGTGATAGGTCTGGGCATTCCTGGTCTGTACAATGGAATATTCACCCTCCTCTTCGAGACCCTGGACACGGAAAAGAGAAGCGACTACTACATTCTCATCATCCAGGGATGGAGCTCTGCAGTATTGTTCACGGCTCTCTTCGGATACCTTTTTCCCGACTTCAGACACTACGAGATTGCAATGGGCATTGCTACAATACCCGTTGTATTAGGTATGCATTCTTGCAACATTTTGCTCATTTTTTCTATAAGATGCTCTCTTTGTCCTGTTTTGAACTCTACTTATAAAGGAGATCGAGTTTGACACCAATTATCTATGAAAAACATATTACTCAACTATTGATCCTTGAATTTGGGTGACTTTGAATGTGACATGCTGCATGTGACATGGAACATAGTGACATTTTTTAGGCAGGAGGGCGCGAAAGTTTTAGTTTTGGTTTTGCTGATGTCAAAAATTGATTTATGCTAAAAACAGTAAACCTTAGTTTTATTGAGTATCACATAGAGTTTTTTAATGAGCATCAAAAAATACTGGAAGTTTGAAATCTTTATATCTATGTGCATAATTACATTTGCTTTGGAAACAAAATTAAAGAGATATTTAGTACAGTACACTGCTAATTTTCCATCCAATCCAATGTCAGTACTTTTTACTTTTTGAAAACGCAGAAATTGCAAACTACTTACTATTACCCGCCTCAAAATCTCCCTTAAAACTTGACAAATCTAAAGGTAAACAATATTTGCAGCTAATTTTTTTCGGCCATGTACTCTGTTAGTAACTAAATAGATTGAAAGCGAGAAATATATCAGCCAGTCAGAATCGAGCAATTAAATTACGTACAGAAATCGTTCCAATTTACGTACAAAGCTTGGAAAAAGTGCAATTAACATAATTTCAAGTAAATCTAATCATAAGACCTATCAAATAAGACATGATTCGGCTCAGTAATTTTCGGGTTTTCGGATGCATTGGTACAAAATGGTGACTGACAATGAACTGATTCGTTATCAGACAAAATACCGGCCAAAAGAGCATCAAAAAATGCCGTCTGAAAACCACTGGTTGCTATGTACGTTACAATCTTAGTACGTTGCTATCACCAATACAAATACTTTGCATTGTCGATGTTACACGTTGCTTTATATTGTTTGATTGAATTGAAACTTGAAAACGAAAGAGTGGTTTTACACCTTTATATTGGTGCCGCGACCCAGGACTGTAAGACAGACCCAGGACTGTAAGACAGTAAAAAGCGGTAAGACAGAACCGAAATTTTACAATTAATTTTTTGCAGTAAATTGATAAAAAACTAATTTAGACGGCAAGGACCCAACCCTACCAAAATTTTCATCGATTTTTTTGTTACATTCGCCAACAATTGCTTTAACACTAGACAGGCTTTACAGCGGGTAATTTATAAATGGTCGGTCAACATTAACCGCACAAAAGATAATTTCTGAGAAAGAAACATCGATTTTGAAAATTTTTGGTCGAAAGTTGGGAAATTCAGACAAATTGGTCCATTATGGTTATATGGCAAAAAATTAACCTCGGATATGAGAAATAATGCGAGAACATAACGCTAAATTGTTTAATTTTTAAAATTTTTGGTAATTTTGGAGGCAAATCAAAAAATTTAGAAAATCAAAACCGAATATTGATAAACCGTACTTTCAAGCTTAAAACCGTCCAGTTTACTGCATTACCGATCCGTAATCAAAAAATTGCAATAAACTGACCAAAGTTTAAAAAAGTTGTACAAAAGGGTAAAATTTTGACAACTTCGTCAAAATTATTATTTTCAATCGAAGGTCCGTTATTTGAGTGAAACGCAATACACACAGATAGTCTGTGAAAAAAAATTCACGAATTCCCAGAATTTTGTTTCGTCGATCGTTTAAGTAACGTTTCATACGCGTCGTTTTTGTCCTTTCACTCGTCAATTGTCCGTGTTCTGTTTTTGTTCAATAACGTTGCTCTCCCAAAACTTTGCTTTTCGTTTCTGCGTCTACTTTCAGGATTTCGATGTAGTATGTTGTCATATATGAAGAAGTATGTTGTGTTTTGTTGCAATATGATGATTAAGCTAGTATGCTGGTTGGTTGCTTTGGTATTGTTGCTTTCTAGGGTGCAACTTAAGTTTGTTCTCGAGTTACGGCTAGTTGGTTTCTGGACTTTTCCAACTGAATAATTTAATAGCAACGCTGTTGTAATATATTGATTTTTACCACTGTATTTTTGCGTGTAATTGTATGATTTTAAGTTGGTTTGGGTTTTTGCCTTCTATGGTGTGACTTAAGTTTAATCTGGAGTTACGGCTTGATTGTTTCTTAACATTTCCAGCTTTCACAGACTACAAAAACGCTGCATAATACTTAACTTTTGCTGTAGTTTGTTTAATATTGTTGGTATACTGATCGGTTGTTTGGGTTTGAAAATTGCTAGGGTGTGAGTTAAGTTTTTTCTGGAGTTACGGCTAGTAAATTTCTTTCTCTTTTCATTCTTTTAGGATACTACTGTTTTGCCGTAAATTATTTTGTTATTTTCATATGTTAAGCCCCATAATGGCTTGTGCTAGTTTGTCGTTTGCAGTAAAGAAGCAGCTTCCCGACATTCCCGCTCGCTGCTTCTTTCCCGATCGCCGCCCGTTCCTTCCCGCTTTTCCGTTTCGTTGCGCGCTACTCGCTCAACACTTCCGTTCTAACCGTCCATTTACCCGTCGCGTTGTGAGCCTGTCGCCCGACATTTCCGTTCCGTCCGTCCTGTTTCCCGTTTCCTCGTGCGTCGCTCGTTCTGCGTTTCCGTCCCGTCTGTTGCGTTGCCCGTTTCCTACCCGCGTTTTTGCAAATTCCGCTTCGTTTCCTGCTTTGTTGCAGTCCGTTCGCCCGTCCTTCCCGCCCCGTCTATCTCGTTTCCCGTTTCGTCGTCTTTCGTCGTGCTTCGTTGCCTGTCTTCTTGTTTAGTCTCACGTTGCTTAGAAGCACGTTAGACGCCTTCTCCCCTTTATTACTCACTTTCGCCGAGTAGTTCGTTACTCGGTAACTTCTTTCTTGCTCTTCGACGTCTTGATTATCAAGTTGTTGTCATTTGGGTTCGGTATAACCCTCATTCCACTTGGTTGGTTGACAATTACACTACATTGATAAATTAGCCATTTCAGTATCATGGCTGAACTGCAAGAGAATTTGAAAAAGCTCTCTAATGCAATATCTAATCTAAAATCTGAGTTACGTAACATCCATAGGGACATCACAGATGTCATAGATGGTCAAGACAGGATGATTAAAGCTGAACGCTTTGTTTCTAAGTTGTTGGATGTTTTCAGTTGACTGGTGCAGAAGAATGAAGAGTTATTTGAATTGGCCAGTAAAGCGGAGAACCCAGATTCAATTTACCCTGTCCTTGAGCAATGGTTGGATGATGTAACTAATAACAATGATAAATTCTTGCTTGCGGCTACAAGCTATATTGACTCAGTTGCTGACCGAGACATCGTATGTGAGGGCGTTAATCCTCAAGGACAGTCTAAGAGAAGTTCAAGCCGATTAGTATCATCAATGTCTAGCCATTGTAAACATGTCTTTCTTATGGCAAAACCAAAACGCGAGGTGAGAAACAAGAACAAGCTGCTATGAGCCTCGCTAAACAAAAACACGAAATTGTCATGAGAAGAAAGGAGCTTGAAATACAAATTGAGCAGATGGCACTTCAAGAATTAGAGGAAGACCACCGTCAGCGTGTTGCTGCAGCTAAATTAGATGAGGCGGAATTAATGGATAATCGTTCATTATTTAGTCACCAGTCAAGTGAACTAAATTTGTTTAAAGATAGGGGATCAGATAGAAGTCTTAGACTTGTTCAGGATTGGGTGAATTCGTTTCCACCAGGTAATTCATTGACTGCTGCAAGCGATTTAAATTTTTCTCGTCCTGTTTCAGCAACCGCTGATGCCCCTTTACAAGATACTGCCCCTAGTAATCCTCCTGAAAACACAAGTAATGTTGCCGACAACTTGAATCACCTTAAAATGTTTTCTCAGTACAAACGGCCAGGAGTTGCAATTTCTGTTGCTCAGCAAGAAGCGTTGTATCGGGAATATCTCCAGGCTCAACTTCAGCAACCACTCAGTGATCAAAGGATCGAGCAGGCACATAGCCCCTCAGGCAGTGGTAAAGTGAACGCAGTGAACCAAGTCCCAGTCGACGTACAAAATGTCGCACTCCCAACACTTCAGCCGCCTATGCAACCTCCCCGGTCACTGACACCCGTTATGGCACCAACGAACTCCATTTTTTAGCTTATTTTTCAACAAACCCACAGGTAAATCAGTTCTTGGGTCCGAAATGCTCCGGTGTGCCTGGTCAATTACATATGTCGATGCCTCATGTTCCGCAACTACAGAATCCATATCAAAGTAACATTCCATACCAAACACAAGTCCCTATTGCCCATTCCCCTCATAATGTCCCTCCACCTCTAAACCCACTCGTGAACCCGCCACCCGTATTGCCGCCTCAACAGTTATTTAATCCTGGGCCTCCCGTGATTCCGTCACCCATTCCATCGAGCACAGCAACTTACTAACTCGTCACCAACATTCCTCAACAAAACCTTGTCCGTTCACCTCAAGCCCGCCTGGTCCTGAGTCCTACCGCAACCAAACGTCCTCTAAACCGTAACCCCGATTTAAATTTGTGGCGTTTTCCTCAGAATACTCCCCCAAACGTAAATCAGGCAACAAATAATGCAACCGTCTTCAACAACGTTCAACCGAACCTACCCCCAAGCACAGCTAACCCACCGTCAGCCATCCCATATTGCAATTGAATGCACAACAAAATCTTAATAGCAACCACGCAGCAACATGTAGCATCCCTGTTAACCCCTTTAGTACAACTACTAACATAGCGCCACCTCTTGTCACACCGGCCATACATCCATTATACGGAAATACTGCTCCGATACCATTGTGCAGGGGTAACCCACAGCATCACAGCATTCCGCGCCTCAAGCGCCAGCGTCTGAAAATGCAAGCTTGATTAAGACATTCACTGACGCCTTAACTAGCAAGAGGAATGACCCGCTACCCAATTGGAAGTTGTCCCAATACAACGGGGATCCTCTACAGTGGCACGAATGGTATGGTCAATTTAAAAGCGCAATTGACTCTCAGTCCCTAACTGCTGATGTGAAAATGACATACCATAAGACCCTCGTAACTGGAAACGCTAAAGCAGCTATAGCTGAGTTCGCTTACTGCGACGGAATGTACAAAAACGCACTGAGGACCTTAGAACGTAAATTTGACCAACCACAGTGGGTCGTAAGTGCCCATTTGGACAAACTCAGCAGCTTTCCACTATTGAAGATGCACAATAGCGACAACATCATTAACTATTCAGGGTGCATTTCAAGTCTTGTCGGGGTGTTTAAATCGCTCTCATATGATTCAGATTTAAAGAGTGCTGCGCTTCTCAACACCGCCGTACAGAAGCTTCCACCCAATATGATGGAATTGTGGTCAGTTTTCACGTTCAAAAAAGCATTGGGTGAAACCTACTCTTCTGGATTTCAACGACTGGTTAAAGTAAAAGGCGCACGATTTAATGAAGTATACCGCATTTAAAGCAAGGACTGAGGATACCAACAACTCAGTAACGAGATGAAAGGTTGCTTCGAAGGCATTTGCTGCAATATGCAACACAAGAGTAATGTTAAGCAGCAACAGAGTTCTCCGTCACCACCAATCTCTAGTTGCATTGTATGCAAAGGCAGCCAAAGGCTGTGGGAATGCCATTTCTTTAAGGAAAAGACTCTCACGCAGAGAGCCAAGGTTGCCACTGAGGCAAAGCTCTATTTCTCTTGTTTGCGCGATAAACGTATATTCAGGCAGTGCAAAAGTCCCCGTAACTGTATTAAAGATGGTTGCAACAGCTCCCATAACACCTTACTTCACGGAACTGAAAACGTTTTTCCAGCTAAACTCTCAACCAACAACAAAATTAACTTTTCGAAGTCACACGCAGGTAATAATAGGCCATCTACTGGTCAACAGCAACCAATCAAAACAACCACTTTGTCTTCAGTGACAGATGTCAAAGGCCTCATTCAAGTCAAGGAACTGAAACTTACTAACAGTTCTGGTACTAGTTCTATGGCGTTGATTTTATGCGATACCGCTTGCAGTAACTCTTGGGTGTCCGATAGTCTCGCAGATAGGCTCGGTTTGCAGGGTACCGCATTAAAACTGACCGTCAAGGGTAAAAACACGGAAAAACTCATCGACACAAAAGTGGTTCAATGGACTGTGACACCTCATAAAGATCAAGACTTCCAAGCATTCACTGTGCATCCCTATGTGAGGGAAACATTAAACGTAGGTTCCGACATCATTGACGTTAAGTCCATGCAAGAAACTTAACCACATCTGGCCGTCCTAGATCCGGCAATGTATAGCTATGGGAACATTGAAATGATTCTTGGACAAGATGTCTACCATGCCATCCGCTCGTTAAAGTACTTTGCAGCCGACGAAAAGTGCTCACCGTTCGCTTTTCGCTTGCCCATAGGTTGGGTTTTAAGCGACCCAATTCCGTCAAGTTCAAATTTAGTCTCAACGTGTTTCAAGGCCAATGTCGAACAGGATTATGAATTAGCTTGTCAGATTAAGTCTTGGTATGATATGGTATTGTACGGCGTTTACAAGCAGGTTGACCCAGCATCCGCAGCGGATGCTTGCGCGCAGGAAATATTTGAAACAACTTTTCATAACGGCCAAAGATACGATGTCGGTATGCTATGGGCTGATGACAACATCCAGCTCCCCAATAACTTCTTTTCATTACTGATACAGCTCAAGTCTCTCAAAAAGTGGCTCTCGAGAGATACAACATTGAAAGAAAATTACGCTAAGACGATCAGTGAAGACCTGGAACAAGGTTACGTAATTCTCACTCCCGATGCTCACGTGGTCGAACAGCGGTCGGATAAAGAGTGGTACCTACCACATCATCCCGTAATCAACCCGAACAAACCGGCGAAAGTGCGTAGGGTATTAAATGGTGCAGCAAAGTTCCAAGGTACTTCTTTGAAAAAATCTTTGCTCACTGGCCCCGACTTTGCTCCAAAACCTAATCCTTGTACTACTTAGGTTCCGTCAACATCAATTCGCCGTGTCCACAGATATCGAGGGTATGTTCCTCCAAGTGGGTGTTCCTGACTGTGACCAGCCATCACTGCGTTTTTTGTGGCGAGAGGACCCCACAACAAATGTTGTAGTGTATCAATACACGCGCCATATATTCGGGGCCAAAGACTTGCCCACATGCGCTAACTATACATTGCAACGCACAATGTTAGTCAGTACCCGGAAGCAACCAAAGCCGTCCTAGAAAAATTCTACAGGGACGATTACTTGGATTCAGTGGAATTGCCTGAGAAGGTTCTCTATAGATCGAAGGAATTGGTGCATTTTCTCCATTAAGGTGGGTTCACGCTTACTATGTTTGTAAGCAATGCACCAAATCTGGCTGACCAAATTGATGGGTCACTTCAGTCCAGCGAACCAAAGTAATTGCCTCATCTAAGGAGGAATCTTTGCACGTGCTTGGGTTGAAATGGGATCACAACAATGATACGCTATTTTTGAGTCGGGGTACCTCCAGTACAGTAACTAAGTCTTTAACACAACGCTTGGTGTTGAGCCTAGTGTCTAAGGTATTCGATCCCATCGGCCTAGTGGCACCATTTACTGGTGGTACCCGATTGTTACTAAAAAGACATCTGGCGTGTCAGCGGGCAGCACTGGGATCAAGAATTACCAAAAGACACCGTTGAAAGGTTCCTCGAATGGAGTGTAGAACTACCCAAGCTTGCCAAAATCACTGTACCAAGGAGCTACTTTTCCGGAAATTTTGAACACCTTCAGTTTGAACAAATTTCAGTTCCGTTGCATTTCTCCGAGCCCGAGTAACTACTTCGAGTGGCCCCAAATGGAGCTTGCGTTTGTCCTGTGTAAAGCTCGCGTAGCACCTATGAAGGTCATGACTGTTCTAAAGCTGGAATTACAGGCAGCGCTACTGGCCGCTCGATTGAAACAAGATGTCTGTCGAGCTCTCACAGTGAAATTCAACAAAATTTTTATGTGGACCGATAGCACTACTGTCTTGCAGTGGCTTAACTCTACGAGCAAGCACCCAATATTTATTGCAAACCGTGTATGTGAGATACTGGAACACACTAGCGTCGACGAATGGAACCACGTTGCCTCAAGCGATAATTCGGCAGACGCCGGTACTCGTGATATGTCCGCTGAGGTTCTGCAATCAAGTAGCTGGGTAAGGGGTCCAGACTTCTTAAGAACCAAGGAAATGCAGTTTGAACCAAGCACCGAAGTAGTTAAAACATCAACTTTGGTATAGTTACTATGGAAACTGAAGAAACCAATACATCGTTGGCCGCATCCGTAACCAAGTCAACAAAGGAACCTATGGATAACAGCGTACGCAATCCGCCGGGTACCTTCTCACGAATGTTACCGCAATGCCGATGGTAGCATCATAGACCACACGGAGCATGACGAAGCCGAGCGTCATCTCCAGTACCTTGTGCAAGGGGAATCATTTAGTGCGGAGAGAAAAGATCTCCTCGAAAACAAATCCATTAAACGGAGTAGCCGTATTGCTGCGTTTTCTCGCTTTATTGAGCCAAACCGTCTAATCCGATCGGCCGTCGGCATCAAACGGTTGGTCGAAGTTGACTTTGATGTAAAACATCCTCTCGTTCTCGACGGACGACATTCATTTGTAAAGTTGTTCCTTAGGCCCACCCACGTTAAACATCATCATCAAGGCATTGACTACCTGCGGGCTACAGTACAAGAACGTTTTACCATCCTCAAATTACGATCCTCACTGCGTTCAATTAAATCCAACTGCGTCACATGCAGAAAGTTCCGAGCTGCCACTATCCAACCAATCATGGCTGACCTCCCAGTAGAAAGACTCGCATACCAGTCTCCTCCCTTCACGTACACCGGGGTCAACTACTTCGGCCCGTTTTACGTTACTGTACATAACACTACCGAGAAGAGGTGGGAGTTTCCTCTTAACATGCTTATCTACTCGTGCCGTTCATGTTAAAATCGTTCCGTCCACGGACGCCCTTTCGTGTGTAATGGGAGTGGAGCGGTTTGTCTCCCGTCGGGGTATACCTGCCATTATCTGGTCAGACAATGTCACTAACTTTGTGGGCGCAGAAAAAGAATTACGCGAGAATAACGAAAAATAGAACACCATCAACATCGCCGTCGAACTTGCCCACAAAAGCATTAAGTGGAGGTTCACTCCGTCCAGTTCGCCACACCAAGGTGGCATCTGGGAGATGCTGGTACGTAGTTTTAAGCGAATACTTTACCCCATCCTCGGTACTCGTCGCCTCAAGGAAAAAGTTTTGAACACTACTTTTCGTCTCGTCGAATATGCACCTAACTCACGCCCGTTAACGCCCATAAACGCCGACCCGTCCGACCTAGGTGCAATAACACCTAATCACTTCCTAATCGCTAACCAAGCAACAGCAATTCCGTCTATCGTTGGCGTAGACGAATTCGATCATCGTAAACGTTACGCCCGCGCACAGTCGTATGCTAACACTATTTGGTCACGTTGGATCAAAGAGTACGTACCGGCGCTGAACTGACGTTCCAAGTGGCAGACGCTTGCCGACTATCAGCTTAAGACCAATGATTGGCTTTGGGTAGTTGACGAGACCAAACCAAGGCGTTACTACCCTACTGATCGGATCACTGAACTCCGTTACGGCTCCGACAGCGTCGCACGCTCCGACGTATCGCGCACGTCCTCCGGATCACTCGTTCGCCCGCTTGTAAAATTGGTACCCATTCTCCCAACATCTTCTTCAGGGATGGAGGATGTTTGTAACTAAATAGATTTAAGGTGATAAATATATCAGCCAATCGGAATCGAGTATTTAAATTATGTACAGAAATTGTTCCAATTTACGTACAAAGCTCGGAAAAAGTGCAATTAACAAAATTTCAACTAAATCTTATCATCAGACCTACCAAATAAGACATGATTCGGCTCAGTAATTTTTGGGTTTTTGGATGCATTGGTACAAAATGGTGAGTGGCATTGAACTGATTCGTTATTTAGACAAAAAACCGGTCAAAAGAGCATCAAAAATTGCCGTCTAAAAACCACCTGTTGCTATGTACGTGACAATCGTAATACGTTGCTATCACCAATACAAATACGTTGCTTTGTCGATGTTACACGTTGCTTTATATTGTTTGATTGAATTGAAACTTCAAAAGGAAAGAGTGGTTTTATACCTTTATATACTGAGATAAGGTGTAAAAATTGCTTGCAGTTGAGAGAAAATATCCCGTGCAATCAAGTGTCAGCTCTGCAATCTGACAGGAAATGATTTTTCTGCAGCAATATTTTATCTGGAGGTTAATTTATAACTTTAAAAATTAAAATCATGGCCACCCGGATTGACGTTCTTTTAGATTCATATTGGGGTCCTATATGATTTCATCCTGTCCATAAATGTTTTTTAGTTCATTTGTACTCTGAAACTAAAGATATGATTACCAGGAGTCATATGTCATATTGTTTTTCCATGCCTTTTTGTTCCGACCCCCACTTTAGTGGGGAGGGAGGAACTATATACTCAAACGGGTTTTTTTGTTCAGACAATTTTGGCAGATCGATATAACCATCGTAGAGAGTTGTGAGTGGTATCATCAGAAAACCAACCCGTGTAGAATCTGGAATTCAAAAGTTTCTCTCAATTTTCGTTTTTTATACGGAGTTATCGAGGTTTAAAGTTTTGTGAATATTTGCAGTTTTTATTCACATTTTTTGAGTACTTTTGACCAAATTTTCGTCAATTTTCCTAAAATAGGTTAAAATTGTTATCTTTACTGCTATTGATTTCATCTCTAATGATAGAGGAAGGTTGCTGAGTTGTTCGATCCGTTGGCTGGCTGGAATTCAAGCTAAATTATTCAAAAAATAGATTTTTTCGAGAGAAATGGGATCAGATTTAATTTTTTTAGCCCACTTGCTTTAAATTTGCTGGAAGTAGACATCTTGAAATTGGTTGGAATTCTTCTTAAGCTCATAAAAGAACTAGAGTCAATCCCCTGGTTTTAAGAATTTTGTGGATCATTATTGAGAAAGATTTTTGCAAATCTCAACTCGATAAATACAAAAAAGTTTTATTTGTCTTTGATTAACAGAAAAATTTTGTTTAAAAACTGATCTATTTAGCAATCATTTGAACAATTGACCGTTTTGTTAGACGCGCAGCAAAATCTGGGCTGATCTTGATCTCACCGTGGATCCCTACGATAATCAAATATTTAGATTTAAATGGGGCGCGACCTTTCTTTCAAAACAGTTCCGATATGTAATTGTTTTTTATGTAAATTACTGACTGGAATCTGAAATCAGGACTGAATTAATGACAGATAATATTTAGAAAAAAGATGTTCAATGAAATTGTAACATGGATTCAGAGTTAATCTCATGGTTTTTACGGCTTTGACAAATTGTTTTTATAAATTTTTTATGGATTTCTTGAGTTCTGCTTTCATTTGTTTTAGATTTTTTGTAGCCCAATGACTTAGTGTCACCAATCAAAGATGCAGTTAGTTTTTTATGAGATGTAGATGAACATAGACTACTATTCTTTCAGTGGTTATCTAATGTCTGTTATGACATTGAATATATATGTTTTAGTAACCAACTTTGTGTGAGTATTAAATTATTATTGGAAACAGTTTTATATTCAAATAATGTTTTCCTTGTTTTGATGTTACGCGTTTCAAAATAATTTTTTTTATTTTCATTTTGGAGCATAATTGCATTTTTTATGAGTTCATTTTATTTCTTTCTCGAAATATCACATGGTTGGCAAATCTAAGTGAAGTAAAGCATAGCAGGAACAATCAACAGCTTTGAAAAAATGCCTATCTGTGGATGTTAATTGTTTTTTTTTTTGAATAAATCAAGCTTTTTGGGCTGAAACCAAGGTATATCGCAAATTCATGTAGACTTTTTGTTGTTTTTTCTATGTTTGTCTTTCCTATTGTTGTTGTACACCATATACCTGATAACGATAGGCTCAATTGCTTCCCCAGGACCTATAACTCCATCTAGATAAGGATTTCAGTTTATAGCTGTTTGTTTTAATAACATTCAAAATAATATTTTTAAAAAAGTTTTGTTTTCATCTTTCTCTCTTTGTTTTCATTTTGGTCACCATGTAACTCAATCTCACTATTTAGAAGTCTCAATTACTTTTGATGATTCAACCATTTTTATCGCGCTTTGTTATACGTTGTAACTGATTGCTTCGACCATTTATTTTCAAAAAAAAATCCAGATTTATATACTGTTCAGTTTTTGTGTATCTTTTTGTTGTCTACGTTGTCCTTTTATAGGGAAATTTTGTTTATGTTAGGATGAGGAGAAAGGGATGATTTACATTTCTTGCAGGTAACATCTTATAAGTATAGTGCCTTGAATAGTGATGTCGAAAAATTGTTTGAAATTTTGGCTTCCATGTGTGTTTGTTATGTATTTGTTTTTTGTGAGGTCGTGTCATGGTCTCATTATTAACAGGACCAATTGAATTCCTGAAGTGTTGCAACTTAATCCAGCGCTTTTTGTTGAAATCTTGAATCTGTTATGACTTTTGAATTTAATTGTTCCCAAAATATATTTTTACTCATTCTATCTAAACACTGGTCACAACAAATTTGCAGTCAGCTATAAACTAACCTTTATAACTGTTTTAGCTTCAAGTTTTTTTGTTACTTCTTTTACTAGAAGACTTCAAAAAATGCTTGAGATTTTCATGTATTTTTACATTTTAGAGGATTTTTGTCCTCTTTTTGGTTTATGGCAATAATCGTTATTCCCATTGGCTTTAAAATTTTGCGAAATTGAAGATTGGATTATGGCATGTCTCAATTGCTTCCTATTGAGATATAAATGAAAAATTCAGTGTTTTCAGGTGAAATCTATTGACATTAATAACTGTGAAACTAATTATTTTCAAAAATAGAAGCGTATTTTTTAAGTTTGCACCTCTTTGCTATTTTTTCTCTTTTTTGTTGACCTGGTAACCAGTCACACTGAGAACTGTTCCCATATGTTTTCTAATGAAATATAGGTTAAATTGTTCTTTTTGTGTTTTATCTGATGCGAGTTTGATTTTTTAGGTTTTTTTTGGAGACATCTATTTGTGTTCGTAAATAATGTATGTTATTTGATTTTTTTTGTCCTTTTTAGTAGTTCAATTATCAAAAACTTTCTTGGGCCCTCTAGCGTGGCATTATTGTTTTCCATTGGTTGTTTTTTGAATGATATATATGTTTTTGATCTCTTCATCATTTGGTAGCCAATTAGGTCAAGAATGTGGATGAGCGGGGTCGGAACATTTTGTGCGTACGCTCATTACCGGCCCTCCCTGTTTCGATAAGGCGCATCACTTATGCAAATCCCCACTATCACTTCGTGATTCGCCAAAAGGCGTTTAAATTCTTTTTCGCAAAATCGACTGTTAAGTAAAAGAGTAAATCTCTATATAGTTAAGGTTTTGATATTCTCTGAAGCCAGTTTGTACCTAGTAATGATCGCTTATAAGAAACATGTTTTTTATTGCATATAACTTCAATATTTTAATAGTTATTCGATCTGAATTTACTGTTTTTGACCACCCAAAGAGTCCTAAGTGTAGTTCACATGCTATCAACTAAAATTAATTGCTCTCTGACTTATTTAAGCTGGATTTTGAGGCACCAGTCGATGTTTCATATCCACTAGTCATTGTGTCATATATATGACCTTGTATGATTTCCAGGAAATTCTTTAATTTTTACCGAAAATGAAGATTATTTAATTTTTGGGCTATCAAAACATTTATATGATTCTTTTATATTTTGAAAGAAATCATATGATTGTTTTATGACTAGTAGGAAACCCACTAAATCGTATATGTCCTAGTATGATTACTAAGAAGCATATATGACCTAATATGAAATAAAAAAATCTATGATGGGTGCTCCCAGGAGAGAAATTATTGAGCTTTCTCAAAAAGCTTTTAAAAAGCGTTTTTGATACGCTGCAAAGACAATACAAGTTTTTCTTTTTGTTTTTTGGTTTTAAAAGATTTGGTATAAATTTGAAGCTATCAAAAGTATCCCAGGAAAATTTTCGAATAGCACATTACGAAACATCTACTCAACTTAGGCAACCTTCTTTCATATTCACTGATCAGGGAAGCATCTAGATTTTCAACATTTGTCAAAATTCTGTTTAGGATATAATTAGGAGGAACTTTCAAACCCCATATGTAAATCGATTCTGAAAAATTGCGAATGCAATTGTTGTATATAATCTGTTGCTTGGCTTTCTTGTTTGTCGGTCTTTATTTTCAACTACACATTAAGCTAAATTTTGGGGAGAACCGATATAGTGGAGTGCGAATTAGGCAATCCGACTTCCGATATTTGATCCAAGTCGGACAAGCCTGAAAAGTGCCACGAACCAGTCTGTAATTTGGTACTGATTCAGAACACCTTCCTAGTATTGCTTTGGATTGGTACTTCGGCACGGGAATAAACCTACGATGTTGAGTACGCTCTGCAGAATAATTTAATGTCTGCTATGAAAAATAATCTTTTTGATCTCCTCAGTTATTGTGTTTTTCTTCAATGAAACCCACGAGGAACAGGTAAATGGCTTCCTTTCTAGAAACACAAAAATACTTCATGGACTATTTAGGTTAGAAAGTTCCAATAGTAAGTTGTAAAGAAACGCGATTTCGCAGCTTGTGTGATCCTGCCTGAGTCCCCAAGGTGGCTGTGGGTGATGGGTAGGAAGAAGAAGGCCCTAGCATCCCTCAACAAGATAGCCAAGTGGAACAGGAATGAACCACTTACCATGCCTCAATTGGTCAGCCTCATGTAAGAACCCTAATTGCCTACACTTATAATGATTGCAATAACAAGAGATATTGTCCGCATCATGAAATTGGATAACGCTAGTAAATGTTCCAAAGGTCAAAGTTCAAATTTAGTTCAAAGGGCAGATACCGCCGCTTTGATTTTCATAATCATGTTTAGAACTTTTCGAACGTTCGCTTGCATTTCATCTCTATGAACATAGCTCAAACTGTTCACTTTTCATTGTTTATGAGAGAGCACATCCATGGCTCCAAATAACAATAGTGATTGTGACATAAAAATCAGCCTGCAGAGGTGTCCACCTTATCAGAATAATATTGTAGGAAGTCAATTCATAACCAACTTAATTGAACCCACAAGTAGTCGTGGACATATAGAGTTACACTTCGGTCGCCTATTTTGGCTCAGTACCTACTTTATTCGTAAGCCGAACCATCAGATAAGGTCTAAACGTGTATAATAGAACGTAAAAATTTTTGAAGAGTGTTGATTGTTCAGGGGAAAAGAGGAACTGGATGTGAGGAAGTCAATCAAGATCAAGGCAACAGACGACGTAGTCCAAGAAACCAAGAAGGGAGAAAAGAAGGGCGGAACAGAAGGTGCTGCCGGTATCATGGAACTCTTCAGGTCAGAAAGTTCTCCCTGCTATTTTAATCTCTTAAACTGCTCATTTTTTTCAGGATTAATTTTTTTTCTAGTTTGCGATCAAAATAGTGAAGTTAACAAAATTTCCGATTATTGCGTCTGCTGGCATATGAGGTATAAAAATTCGGAAGAGGGGATAGCTACAAAAGGGACAAAACAGCAGATGAAAAATTGAATTATACTCGGAAACAGACAATTCGATGGAGTCAAGTCTCAAAATTCGGTGACGCCAATTTTGAAAGCGTACTACCAATAACTGTTATTCTTAATCAGAGTACTTTACAAATGAATCGCAATACTCCGAAAATGAGGACGAATTCTTGAACCTAAATCCATGAAGATATTCAGCAGCGGGAGGTTGATTTCAAATTCCAGAAAAAATTAAACGTCAACCTGTTATATATGTTTTGTAACTATAATTTTATGTAACTATAAACTGCACTCAAACATCAAATGTCTCAAATATTACTTTCAACAGATTTTTCCATGTTCACAATTTGCGCAGTTTGAGTACGCAACGTTCGGAAGCCTCGATTTTACTTATTTTGCAATTCATGCGAGCTCATTCGAAGACCTCTAATTATGGCGCTAGCGAAAATGGCACAAGTATTAAAATGAATTTTTTAGGAGGATAATCATCTTTACATAGACTATGTAAACTTATTTCAGTTTTCTAAATTTTTCAATCGATCAGATTTGATAAAAATTTCTTTATATTGGTACGTCTATTTTTCGAGACGTCACTTGTATGGTGGAGCACGCATATTCACTTTAGAAGCACTTCTCTCGGCCGAAATTTTTTGTGGCAACATTTTCCTCAGAAAAATTGATTTTAATAAGAAATTTTTGAAAGAAGCACGTTTTTTCATCTCAGCTTCTCAGACGAAAATGAATTATTATGGTAACAAAAACAAAAAATGCAGCAGTCTTTTTGTTTGAAAGCTTTTCCAAAGTTTTTTTAAATATACCCCTTGACAAAAAATTAATCAACGTATAAATTATTGCACTTATGTTTCAAAATACATTATTCATTATCTTTCAAAATTTAACAATCTTGTTTGAAGAAAAGTTATGCATGCCAACCTTTGTTTGTTTTACGTCCAATAGTCAGAAGAGTTTTCAATAGTGTTTTCCCAGTAGCTTACACACAGCTGATCAACCATTTGATGAGTTTGATGTCTCTTTTGACGTCCATTTTGTGTAATTTTTACAGTTATTGTATATACGTCTCAGTTAATTTAATTTACTTATACTCTTAAAATTACATCGTGCAAATATCCTGTAACTAAAGACTGTGGCCACCTAAAAAAATTTTCCTAAATATTATTTCTAATAGATTGTTTTCCTGTTCGAAATTTGTTTATTTTGAAGAGTGCACTATTCCAAGGCCTCGAATTCACCTTTCTAGCAATTCTTGCGAACCCTTTTTGGGATCCATATTTATGGCTCTGGTGAAGATGGCACACCTATCAACACCTAGAAGTTTTTAGGAGACCAATCAGGTTTGAAAAATGCTAAAACTTTTCTTATTGGCTGGCTGATCAATGGAGCACTTAAAAAAATAGTGAAGTTAACAAAATTTCCGATTATTGCGTCTGCTGGCATATGAGGTATAAAAATTCGGAAGAGGGGTTAGCTACAAAAAGGACAAAACAGCAGATGAAAAATTGAATTATACTCGGAAACAGACAATTCGATGGAGTCAAGTCTCAAAATTTGGTGACGCCAATTTTGAAAGCGTACTACCAATAACTGTTATTCTTAATCAGAGTACTTTACAAATGAATCGCAATACTCCAAAAATGAGGACGAATTCTTGAACCTAAATCCATGAAGATATTCAGCAGCGGAAGGTTGATTTCAAATTCCAGAAAAAATTAAACGTCAGCCTGTTATATATGTTTTGTAACTATAGTTTTGTGTAACTATAAACTGCACTCAAACATCAAATGTCTCAAATATTACTTTCAACAGATTTTTCCATGTTCACAATTTGCGCACTTTGAGTACGCAACGTTCGGAAGCCTAGATTTTACTTATTTTTCAATTCATGCGAGCTCATTCGAAGACCTATATTTATGGCGCTAGCTAAAATGGCACATGTATTAAAATGAATTTTTTAGGAGGATAATCATCTTTACATAGACTATTTATGCTAAGTATGTAAACTTATTTCAGTTTTCTAAATTTTTCAATCGATCAGATTTGATAAAAATTTCTTTATATTGGTACGTCTATTTTTCGAGACGTCACTTGTATGGTGGAGCACACATATTCACTCTAGAAGCAATTCTCTTGGCCGAAATTTTTTTTGGCAACATTTTCCTCAGAAAAATTGATTTTAATAAGAAATTTTTGAAAGAAGCACGTTTTTTCATCTCAGCTTCTCAGTCGAAAATGAATTATTATGGTAACAAAAACAAAAAATGCAGCAGTCTTTTTGTTTGAAAGCTTTTCCAAAGTTTTTTTAAATATACACCTTGACAAAAAATTAATCAACGTATAAATTATTGCACTTATGTTTCAATACACATTATTCATTATGTTTCAAAACTTTAACAATCTTGTTTGAAGAAAAGTTATGCATGCCAACCTTTGTTTGTTTTACGTCCAATAGTCAGAAGAGTTTTCAATAGTGTTTTCCCAGTAGCTTACACACAGCTTATCAACCATTTGATGAGTTTGATATCTCTTTTGACGTCCATTTTGTGTAATTTTTACAGTTATTGTTTATACGTCTCAGTTAATTTAATTTACTTATATTCTTAAAATTACATCGTGCAAATATCCTGTAACTAAAGACTGTGGCCACCTAAAAAAATTTTCCTAAATATTATTTCTAATAGATTGTTTTCCTGTTCGAAATTTGTTTATTTTGAAGAGTGCACTATTCCAAGGCCTCGAATTCACCTTTCTAGCAATTCTTGCGAACCCTTTTTGGGATCCATATTTATGGCTCTGGTGAAGATGGCACACCTATCAACACCTAGAAGTTTTTAGGAGACCAATCAGGTTTGAAAAATGCTAAAACTTTTCTTATTGGCTGGCTGATCAATGGAGCACTTAAAAAATTTTGAGAAAAAGTTGTAGACCGTAACATGTGTTTGAGAATAAACATCGTTAACCTGAAAGAAAAAAATGAGTAAATTAATCTCGGGCCGCTGAGAATTTTCCATTGCTTGGACAACACGAAGTAGAGTATAGGATCCACAATTGGACTATATAGAATTTAGGTTAATTGGACGCATAATCATCCAATTTTATACTTTCTCGATCAATGAGATCTGTTGAAACTTCTGTTTTTTGGTTTGTCTATTTGTAGATACATCAAATGTATATTTGGTGGAAAAAGCAAATTCACTTTAGGTGCAACTGTCACCGTGGAAGAATCTTTTTATGGCACCTTCTCTTTAGAAAGTTTGATTTTTTGATTTTAATAAAATGGTTTCCGGAAGAAACATTTTTTTCAACTCTCTTTCGCAGTAGTAACTTAACTTCTGTGGCAACCAAAGAAAAAAAATGAGCAGTTTTTTCCTTAACAAATTTGCGAAAGTTTTCTTGAATATACTCGTGAAAAAGAAAAATAAAAAAAAAACAAAATTCGCAAACAGTTTCGTGGAAAACCGGGCAAGAAAAGTTTCAAACGCATGAACAAAATTAGTATCGACCTTCCTTAATTTCAAGTTACACTTAAACTGCACATGTTTTACATTATTATTTGAAGAAAAGTTTTGCTTGCAATTTTCTGATTATTTCTACATTTGCCCATGGACGACTGAGCAATAATGTGATGAGTTTAATACCATTTTTGACGTCCAAGTTGTGTAATATTTAGAGTTATCGTTTATATTGACAACGAAATTAATCTACTTCTACCACTAGGAGTGGAATATAAAACAGTTTAATAATTTAGATACAAGTATATCCTGTTGGCGACAGTGGTGACCTGGTTCAACTGGTTTTCAGTGTCTATGTGTTACTACGGATGGTCACTCATGGTCGGAGATCTAGGTGGCAGCATTGTTAGTACAAAAGCACTGATTATTATCATATATCTCTTCATATTCTCTCAAAAATACTAAAATGTGGAAAAAATTATTTATCATACTACCAAAAAGTATATATGCTATAAGTATATAATGCTACTGGGCAGATGTGGTCTTCAATAATCTGGGTAGCGTTTCGACTTTCCTTGGAATAAATTTCATTTGATGATTGTCTGTGACTTTTTTGTTTCAGTACGAGAGTCTGATCTACGGAGGGGCTCTTGAGATCGGAGGTAGATTTGTGATTCTGTTCCTGGCCAGCAGAGTGGGCAGAAGGCCATTCTCCATTGTGCTTCTCTGGACTGTCACTGTATGCAGCACTGCAGCCGCTGTTCTTGTAGAAATGGGTAAGTCTTCAAAACTATTGATAGGACTTTAAACCAGCATTTTCTTTTTGTGGGTATACTTTTCGTGTTTCATTGTTACAATTTGTCAGCCAAAACTTTTGTGCGAGTTTTTTTGGAGCTTATTTTTAAACGTTTTCTGTTTCACACGATACATGGTTTTGAAAACATTAGTCTCCAATACATAATACTCAATAATATGGTTGCGAAATTTGATTATGTTAAAATCTGTCTTAAAAACTGGTCACCAATTTGAAAGGCTGTTATGATTTTTCTAACATTTCAGGAATGATAGATTCGATTCCTCTTATGGTGATGGGCATGTTGGGTCGTTCATTCATCTCATGGTCATGGGATATACTTGGGTTAATAATGGCTGAGTACCCTCCCACACCTGTTCGGGTGATCATTTCGGGCACAACCAGTACCTGGAGTCGTATTGGAGGAATTGTGTCGGCCCAGTTCACAACTATTGGACGATGGAACCCGAATGGACCACACTATTTAATTATTGGAATCACATTTGTAGCCGGTGAGATTTTTGTGTTCCTGTGTCGAAAAATATGATATTATACACAAAAACACATTTTTTATTGTTTCTTGGGTTAAAAAATAACTGCCAAAATGTTGGCACCGGCCCTAAGCCTTCCTCCCCCGCATCAATATTTAATGAATTAGGGGCTCGTTTGTGCGGAATAAAAATTTGTTGGATTCTGACCTCAAAATTATTCCGTTTAATCTGTTTTCAATCCGTTTAAACTTATATTCAAATATGCATTCTATGAGGAAAAAAATTCATACAGCTTGAGGCATTTTTTTTGTCAAAAATTAAACTCAAAAATGATCACGCATAGTCTTCTAGACGTGGATAGTTTGTTGATTAGATTGTGCTTTTTGTCATAATAGTCAGAGATGAGATAAAGTTTCCCTAACTGCACATAAAGTAAAAATTTAGCTCAACTCCAGTTTCAACAAATATTTGAGCGAGAACAAAATGTTTAAACTTATTCCTCTAACCTGTAACCATAGTAGCTGAATTAGAAATTATTGACTAACCTAGTTGTGGCCTTGACTTTTTGAAAAGACTCATAAAGTTAGCAGGCGTGGGGGGGGGGTACAAATTGACTTTAGTTACATAGTCGAGGACCGTAGTCAGAGTCAAGGCAATTTTTTCCATGGATAATTTCTATCATAAATTTAGTAGAAAAATTTCAACTTAATTCACTTTAGAAGATTTTGGTGTCTAGGTTTATCATGTTTCATTTATCCGGAGACGCAAGGCCTCACTCTCTCCGATTGCATGGACGAATCAGATACCTTCATCAAGGAGAACTTCGGATGTGGTCGGAAAAGTGAACCCAATGACACCGAAGCACAAAAAGTCACCATGAAGAAGTTGCAAGATAAACAAGACGAAGAGGACGATGACGAAAGTTGTTGAACATAATACTCTTTTGATATGAACAAAAGTTGGTTTTTATTTATCATGCTATGCTGCTATTCTATTCGTGACAAGAAAGTTTGTATTATTTTTAAATAATTCAGAATTCTAATTGCTCAAATACTTGTTTGAGCGCAATAGCATTGCAACAAACCACTGACGACGCTTAGAGCTTAACAGTGTCTCCGTTTATGTCAAAACTGATTTGAAGACATTGCAATTTTTCAGCTTTTCAGTTCATTTTTTGCGCAAACTTGCTTACCTTTCGACTGGTTTTGGTGGGTATCTCATAAAATGACAACATCGGGTGACAGCGTCAGCGGAAATAAAAGTGAAAATATGAAGCATCAATATTGAATGCACTGATGTTGACATTGAATTTATGTCAACATAAACTAGCCGTACATCAAAGGTGTGTAAAATCAATTTAAATGGGAAAAGAAGGGAGGGTGCTAAGGTTGTTAAGGCAACAAGATTCGAGTTGAAGATTTCTTTGTCAAAAGTCTTGCAGATTTCAACGGTTTCTCCAACGTAAGATAAATATTGCTATAATCTGATTTAAAAAGATCAAAAAAGTTACAAAAACTATTATACGCCGGTGGTAGACTGAGCAACAAATGTTTAATAGATGGAAGATTTATTGGAATGAACTTTAAAAAATCTTCGTTCAAAATAAGTGTTGTCTCATCATATGTTGTTTTATTCTTCCTATCATATAGAATTTTCACAGGGGTATCTTCACTGCGCAAGTTGTTGTTAATTAACAGATTTAACAGATAAAAAACCTTGGCGAAATTCGATGCAAGAAAATATCCACTGAAATAAAACTCAAACCATAGAATTTGTATAATTACTGACACGGCAATCAATTCTCATATAAACACATTAACACAATCCACAGGCTACAAATATTCGTTTGAGCTTCATGTCTAATTATATTGTGCTTTAATTTTCAATACTAGAGAGCAAAAATAGCGAAACAAGTGCAACGTCATCAAAAACAGAGCTAAAAATTTTGATTATACATTTGAACTCAAAAATAACGTTAAGCAGTGATTTTTTTAATGAGGAGATCACGAAAACTACGAATGAAACAGTTTTAAAAAAGGCAATCAGAACCAAACAAAAATGTTAGAATAATTCGTTGGCCTGTTTTAGCTACATTGTTGAAGAAAATAGAAGCTTTATGTTTGCGCATTTCTTTTTCATTTATATCGTTTTCATTCAAATTGTATATGTCACTCATCTCTGTATTTTTGGTCAACAAACCTGCCTAGTTTAAATATTACATAGAAATGTCAATGCGGATCAGTTGTAAAGCTGGAAATAAAAATTTGAAAAAAATTTTCTCGAAGAAAAAATTTTTCTGATCAGAATGAGAGGTTTTAATCAAAGTGATTTTTCAATTTCTTTTCATGTTACTTATTTCTATGATAGCCATTTCCTAATAGTTGGATGATTGTTTTTTTTTGTTTGAAAACGTCATAGTTCAAATTTTCATATGAAAATGTGAGGAACTTCAATTTTAGCGCATAATTAGTTTTAAAAGCTCCTGAAACAAGTTTTTTGTTGATAATATAACCTCATTTGTAGTACAAGAATCTTTCCATCAATCTTTCAATTAAAAAAGAAAATCACAAGGGTGGCCCAATTTTCACTCAAAACCTAGCAACACGTGAGTCCAGAACTCTGAAGTCGGTCATTTTAGTTTTCTCAAATTTTGAATCTGAACCAAATCTCATAGATAGATCAAATAGCTCAGAAAAAAGGAAAAGTAACTGCCATGTATTTGAACACATGGGGCTATCAATTTAGCAGAAACTGAATACTGAAAAATGGTTTTACAGGTGAGAACAAAGTATATTAATGAACTTTGAATATTTTATGTGTCAAACTTTTAAACATTCCATTAACTCGCATTGTTTGTCTGTTCAAGTGCCTTTTTTGTGTGATTTTCATAAAGCCATCAAGTAAATGTAATCAAATTTCAGAAAACATGGGAGTACTCCGGCGCTGGGGAAAATGGCAGACGTACAAATTTATGATTTTTTTGCTTTCCAATAGGAACTGAGACAATGTTAACACTGTTTTATGATTGGTTGATGGCTCAACAAATGTTTCATGTATAATATAAGATGTAAATATTGACATAAATTTGTTCAGAATTGCATTAAGCCGAAGGAAAAAATACGATTTCTTGGAGGAGACACTGAGCTCACGTTTGGTTGTGATAGATTCATATTAAGTCAAAAATACCGCCGAGGCACGGCCACTACTGGTAAAATGTATTATCTAGAAAAAGAACATGTCAAATATATGTTAATTGAACACATAAAAAACAGTGTTCTAAATTTCTTAACCAATCAAATTCGCTGAAATGTCTCTATTTTGGTACGTCTATCTTTTGAGGCATCACCTCTCAACAGATAGACGCACCAAAAAAAGTTTTCAACGAATTTGATTGGTTAAGAAATTTAAAAAACTGTAAGCTTATGTGTTCAATTAATTTACTTTTAGCATAGCATTTTTCTAGATTATACATTTTACTGTGTGTGGCCATGCCTCAGTGGCCCATGGGAGTTGATATTAATCTGTCACAACCGAAAATGAGATCAGTTTACCCAAAACAAAAAATGCAATTATCGACTTCTTCGCAAAATTACGTGAATATTTTTATCCCATTTATATGCATGGAGCATTTGTTAATAGTATTAAATTTTTCTCAATTCTGATTGGCGAGCAATAAAATTTATAATTTTGGTGCACCTGCCATTTTCAACAGCGCTCTGTTGAGACGTCAGAGCTCTTTAAAAATACGATTTATACAATATACAATAAGAACTCTGAAATTGTTCTCTAAGCACTTCTTTCATCAAAAAATTGATTTTTCCTATGTTATTCTCAATGCGCTGCAGTAGCTAACAGATCTAAACTCTGAACAAAATAGATCTATTATAGAGGCATCTTGTTACACTTTCAGTATTTTACTGCGTCGTTTTGCCGACTGTTCACCCTCGTTAAGTCTTCTGATCATAATGCCAATGTCGGTTCACGCATGTTGGATCAGCCTAGCATTGCAGCCCCACCGACTACTCCCTGCAGACATCCAGTTTTCTTTAAATCGCTTAACTCATTATTATGCCAATAACGGCGCGTTGTCAACATCATTTAATTGCGTCAATTTCAAATAGGTCGCTTGTTCCACTAGCCTGGTACCATCAATAACCCAGTGTGATTGGCTTCTGTATCAGGGTTCATAGTTTATACGCACGTGCAAGTATTTAAGTGTCTAGGAAAAAAATCTGGTTAAGGTATTTCAGTTACTCAGAAGTTCAAGATCAGCTAGGAACAAGTATGATGTGGTTGTGCATGAAATTTGAACCACGCAACTGAAAGAATGACAATTTTTTTTCAAGCAAAATGAAGTACTAATTGTCGATTGAGGCAGTTTAATAATTTTTAGTGTTTCTTAGGTTTATTGCGATGCATTTAAAATCCCACAGACTATGCCTAGCCTGAGATGATTATGATCTGGAAGAAGTCGCATTTCCTATTCAACGCGCACTATTATCATTTTGCGAACCAAACAGGACCTCTCGCAAAGGGAGAAGAAAAAGTAAGAGAAATAACTTCAGCAGCTACACAAAGTCGTGCTCAAATAATGATTCCCAATGCGGGAAAATGAACAGCAAACAGATGAGTATTAAGAAAAGTTAAGTTAGAGTGCAAATGAACGAGACATGACTTCTTCAAAACGGACGTTCAAAAATATTTAAATCGTATATGAACTTTGCTTAGATTAGGTATATGAATTAGCATGTACGACATTTCCCTCCTTTTGACAACGTTTTGAATTTGCACTATATTTGAAAAATTAAATAACAATATTGATCACATGTTAAGAAATATTCACTGTTTATGTTGTAACTAAAAGTGTATATACTGGTTATGATAGCTAGTGATATTAGTAAAATAAATTTAATTTTGTGTTTTAAGGCAAGTTGATATCTTCCTAATCCATGTCAAAGTTGTCAGGGTTGTGATACTCAGGGCAAATTCAAGGGTCTGGGGGTGAAACGTTACCAATGAAGGACGAAGGGAACTGATTCTGGATTGGTTCAATTTGAGCCGCTGTATCCACAATTGATTAAATGATCGATGGTTGAAAAGACTCAATATCGCTTGCGCGTCCTTTTCTTTTAGGAATTAGCTAGCCGAGAGGGCACAAATTTTTTACTCCTGGGTTGACTCATCTTGATCAAACCAATAAAGTTTGGTTTTTTGGTCATATTACCAGAACGAGGGGAAATTTGTTGTAAGGCTTCACGGGGTGCATATGATGTAAGAATTTGATGATCGTCTGTTTTGGTTGGTGGAGTTGTTATCAAAATTGGCTCAATCCAAAAAATTGGAATATAGAATTTGTTCAAGTGCTTGGTTTAAGTGCGTGGCAAGCTTAGTGCGAGAAATAATAGAATAAATTGAAGCTATAAGACTCGTGTTGTCTCGTTTCCTATGTTTCATTTTGCAATCCCCTTTTTGAATTCTCACAATTTCTTTTACCTTACTAGCTATGTTTGATTCTGTTGTTTTTTCTAGAAGTCTGAGGTCGCGTCTATCAAGGCACTTTTTCAAATGGGTCGGCCGCTCATCACGAGTCCCGAACTTCACAAAATCGTTATCCCTAACGGTAAGATCAAGTTTCCCTGGTTTGCGAATTACGGACGCATAATTGTCGACTTTGTGAACAGCCAAACCTGGGGACCCATACAAACCATCCAAGTTCTTCATTCAGCGTTTCTGAGGATGTCGCTTGCGTGCGAGTTTGAGTTGGACAGCTGATTCATTCAGGGGTATTGCGCGCTGTATTTTGTTCAACATAAGGGATCGTGACTCGTAATCTGAGGCCTGCATTTCTCTATTGTTAGCTTCTTGAGTGGCCTTGCTCAAGTTGCACTGCAATGCCTCATCCTTACTCTAGTGATTCCAGTGTTCTGGAAATAGTTCGTGTGGGGTTGCTATTTTTTCGTCTAAATAATATTTTTTTATTTACTTTAGCACAGCCTTAATGAGAATGTTTAGGTGAGGTACTAATATTGCTTAGCGGGTGTTGGCACAATGGCCAAAATTATTTGATTCGAGATCTGTGTTGTTTTCTGTTTGTTTATGCGCAGCTGCCAAATTATTGATTTAAGTGCTGCTTTAATGTTGAATGAGTTAGTTCTCATATTTGGTTCCTAAATACAAGCAAAGTGTTGTTGAACAGAATTAATGAGTCGTTCTACTACGCTAATTGCCCAATGATCTTTTGCCGTTGCTGGAAATGACGTAGTATAATTTTTTGTGCCAGTTTACCACTTGAATTCCGATAAGGCAACGAGCCTAGGGCAAATTTTAGATATCGTGGTACACCATGAATTTTTTTAAAATTATCAAATTTTTTTAAAACTCTTGAGGCATTTGCGCTATCAAACATTTTTGCGGATTTATTTAAAAAAAATAGTCAATGCATTTTAATCTAAAATTTCAAGTTGTTTTCATCATTATTTGGGCCTGGTTTGGGAATACGCATGGTTTGTGAGGTTTGATTTTGTTGCCGGGTATAACAGAATTACCAATTGCAGTGCATCGTTTGCAATCAATAGAGCAATCAGGTAGTTCGCGGTTCATGTATGGTCACCAGCAATGCTGGGTCTTACAAACCTCCATGAGTGAATGTGGGATTCCAACCTTCTCGTCCATGCAAACAGACCCGCTGCTGACTTGAAGATCACGCCAGAACGATTGGAGGTAGGGTTGCAGCTGTTTTAGTCTGACCTCATCATTTCGCAAGATGCAGTCCAGTCCCTTAATTGTTGAAGAACATCATCTTTACTTGCTTTGAGGTTTTTATTCAATACTTTCCCTTCACTTGTTCCAATGCAAAGACAAGAGGGCTGTCTGTTAGGGGAGTGCTTAGATTGGAGTGTGAGTGTGATCTGTGTGGCGTGTGTTGAGTGCCTTATCTGTTGTAAACGATACGCGAGGCGAGGTCCGAGTTTAAATTGTTGAAAGAGATTTGCCTTTCAATGATACCGATTAGTTCTTGTTTTTATTTATCTTTGAGATCGAATTGATTGAATGAACGTCCTGCTGTTTTTCAAAGCTCGAATTGGCATAAAGTCTTTTTTGCTCTTTGTTAATTTAGCACGTAAAATATTAGAGGTGGTTGAATTAGTGGTGCTAATATGGAATGTATTGTGCAATTCCGATTTGAATAAACATGTAGTTTTATCAAATTCCTTAAAATGTTGGTAATTTTAGAAAGCGAGAGACGCTTGTACATTGTTTTGCGATGCGGATTGCAGTGTTGAATTACAATTCTCTATTGCAAAATGATTTGTACTTGTAAGTTGACTTAAGTTAAATGTAATTTGAATGCAAGCGTACGCGGGTTGCAAGAGGGGTTTTTGAAGAAGATAGATAAAATGTATCTATATTTGAGACGAGATTTTGCTGAACGAGTTTCAATTTACTTTGAGTCAAGCGTTCGCGTGATGCGCGAATGGTATTTGAACTAGTGGGATTAATTTTTTTAAAATTTGAGATGTTAATTTGCTGAAAGGGTGTCAAAACCATATCCATTTTGTGATTACTGATTTGCTCTGCAAGTGAGTTTGTGTTTTGATTTAAACATACATGCGGCGCATGGTCAATATTCAGAATAATTTTTTTATTTTTATTGGGTTGTTTTACAGTATTTTTTTGCTCGCCTAGTATGTTGTCTAAAACGCAATTGTTTTAATTAGTAGCAGACTTAGTTTTTGTGTCTTCTAGTATTTTAGAATCAAATTTAAGGCAAGCTTACCTGTGAGTCAATAAAACCAGTTTTGAATCTATTCTTGTCCTTCATATCACCGCTTTCAATACTGAAATAACATTGGTTTTTTGTATTAATGTGGAGATTCAGTTGGCTCTAGGTGCACTTGAGATCGATGGTGGAAAAAAAATTTTTTTCAATAAACTGATTTTGACCTGCTGTATTTATCTGTAAAACAGAGTCAAATAATCTGTCAATGTTAGTCATCTGGCATTTATTTGGTGGATGTTTTTCTCAAGTTTCATTGAGTTAAGTGCTATTTTGATAGTTTGTTTTTTTAAGTAATAGCTATGGTTGATATAAATTGCTAATCTGAACAATTCTAAGTTTTTTCGATGTTTTTTACCCTAAGTAGCTCTTTAATTTCGTTTTCGACTCTTTCAATTAAACTTATAGGTACCCGTTTTCTTTTGGTGTTTAAGTTGGAATCTTCTGTGAAACTATGATTTGACGATGTGTATTTCTGAGCGTCCGATTCGTGAAAATAAATTTCGAAGTTCTGTTGCTATTCAACGTGTGTATGGACACTGTGCAGTGTATTTTGTATCGTATACTTTCACTAGGGGCTTAGAATTTGAGTATCTATTACGAAGAGAATCAAATAGGCTGCGTTTAATCTTTAGCGGGTTCTGTCTGTCGAGGTATGAGCTTTCCATTTTTTTTGTAGCCAGTGACTTGTTCAGAATGCTGCAGAAACTTCCAGAATCGAACAAGAGGCATACGTTTGTGTTTGCATTTTAGGTTCAATTTGGTGGGAAGTTTTTGCGATGCTTGCTACCATTTTGACATCAGAACTAGTATAATCATAATGGCATTCTGAGTTGTAGTTCAAGTCAGTGATAGCGATAACTGAATCATCCAGTGGGGCCAGTCAATGTCGATCGAATTGACGTTTGGGCAATGATTTCTTGGAGAGTTAACCTTTCAGCAAACTGGAGCAAAATGATTTTATGAACCACAATTGTTAATGTGTAATTCCTTCTGCAAAACATTTATCTTTGTGTTTTAGTGACCACGATAGGCCGCAATTATGGCTGTTTTGATTTGTGAATTGGTTTCTTGGTTCAAAAATTGGGCGGGAATTCGCGTTGCAAAAGTGTTGTTGAGAGGAAATAGCATTCATCTGTGGGTCTGATTGACTATATGGAATTTGGAAATGATTTCGGTTGCCAAGTTTAATTTGGAATGCCAATCTTAGCGCCTGGCCTGGGTTAGCTCTCTTTTTAAGGCGTTCTTGCCGAATCTCTGCTTCATGCATGTTATCTATGTATGGATTTGTTATCAGAGTATCTTCTCAATTACCCAAATTACAATTTTCCAACAAATTTTTCATTTTCCAAAGAAATGCTCAATTGATTCACCTTTTGTCTGTTTTGTTGTTAGTAATGCACAGCGGTCGATTTTGACATTTCTGGATCTGAAAAAAGCCTCCTTCATGATGCACCAAAATTCTGTTCTAGTGAGAGTGTCAATTCTGAGGTGCGGGTGACGACTATTAACGATTCCTTTTCCTTCAGTTGCAATGCTGAGGTATATTAGCGATGAATATTTCTCGATCCACTTAACTTCGAGGTTTTTTTGTCGCACATAACTCCAATTTCCCTTTGACTATGTTGAGATTTATGTTAGCTTCCAACAATTCACCAACTGTTTCGCTTGTCAAGTTTGTTTACTGAAAATAGCAGACGTATTCGACATGAGAATCTTCTCACTGAATACTGCCAACTCAATTGGTGAGTGAAGACAACTAGTAGAATTAATGAATCAAATTGGGCAGCTGTACACAGGAAGAAAAATTTAGGAGAAAAAAATTCAGCAGCTACTGAAAATTGTGAACCATTAATGATTCTCAATGCAAGAATAATAACTGCAAACATATGGGTGAACACGACAAATTAGTCTATGGCGAAAATGATTTAAACACGACTTCTTAACAACTGACCTTCAAATAAAACAGGTTCATCGTTTATGAATTCTATTGCTCTAAATTAGGTTTATGAATATACATGTACGACAGTGTGGCGTGATGTTTTGTTCATCACGACCACAGCCTAAGACGTTTAGGTGCCAATAACTTTGAGTACGATTGCGTAAATTTGAGTACTGGTCTGTTCGGCGCGCTTCTCAAAAATTAGACTGCATGATTCGAAGTGCCGATAATGAATCAATAGAGGAAAGTCTGCGTAAGGCTTAACAGAGCTAACTGGAGCCACACACAAATAATGGTTCTGGCAGGGCCGTTGAGTAACAGCTAGTGACTTTCACTGAACTCTGTTTGTTCTTTGATATTGTCGAATGAAGAATCAAACTCTCATTCAAATCTCCTTGGGGACCAGTTTACCGTAGACTAAAGGCAATCCAAATCCGATTGCGGTTTGCAAAACATATGATGGAAAAGTATGAATGCCATAATTATCTAAACGTAACTCAAGAAGGAATTAACGATATTTTCCTTCTTTTTCATATATGGTTGAATACAAAAGATTAACTGACATGATAAGACTTGGATGGTTAAAACTGATGTAACAGAAATCTAAGAAACACTTATTTTTTCTATTTTTTAAACCTCCAATAGCACAAACGGATCTGCAAGATTTTGGTGTTTTGCAGAAGAGCATTTTCCAGCACAGCTCCTATGTAAGAGAGAACGAAAATTCCCTAGGATTATGGACCTGGTGCCTTGTTTGGAAGTTTCGTAAACAATTTCTCAAGGCCACCACTGAGTCGTCCATTAGCTCCTACACTCATTGAAAACAAAAAAGCATCTCCAAGTGAAGATTAATTATGTTAAATTTGCCTATGGAAAATTAAAAAAAAAATTCAAATAAGGTTTTAAGAAAGATATAGATTGTTGGAATTGCATGCTGAACTGTCCTTTGGGTTTGTGAAATAGTATGCAAAAAATATGCATTTTTGTTGGGATCTAAAACCATCAAGATCATTACAGATTTGAGGCTAATCAGTATGACTGTCACAACAATTATGCGGCTTTTTTTGTCTAACTGCTTCTACTACATATGCTCTGGAGCCTTGTCAATAAATTTTTTGCTGATGAGGCGATGTTGTCTCTTTATCAAAGATCAAATTAGCAGCGCTCGATAAGTGCAATTCTCTTTTTCAATTTTGCTAATTGTGGAGATTTAGATCGTGGGGGTTATAATATTCTCAGCAGTCTTCGCGTGTCCTATTTATTGTCACCTTTGTTTTTTCGCTGAGTTGAAAAACTTCGCTCTC
This sequence comes from Convolutriloba macropyga, assembly GCF_964194025.1. Classification (NCBI taxonomy): domain Eukaryota; kingdom Metazoa; phylum Xenacoelomorpha; order Acoela; family Convolutidae; genus Convolutriloba; species Convolutriloba macropyga. The sequence continues at coordinate 26,759,070 of NC_134474.1, read as the reverse complement.
TTTATTTTCCCAACTTCTAATAAACGTTTGCAACTTCTTTAATCAAAAAGCACAATTATTCTTTCCTTCAGCTTTTTTGATATTTTCAGCAAGCTCGAGCAAAGTCATTAAGTAATCCGTAATTGTTAACCTGTTTTAGCTTTCGCAAGCCATTTATCTTTGTGGTTTGGCGACAAAGATAGGCGGCAATCTTGGCAGTTTTGATTTGTAATGTGATTTCGTGGTTAAAAATTGGGCGGGAATTCGCGTTGCGAAGTTGTTGTTGAGAGCAATTAGGATTCACCTGCGGGTCTGATTGACTATTTGAAATCTGGAGTTGATTTCGGTTGCTAAGTTTGAAGTTGCATGGTACAATTCTCCGAAAATTCTTTCATTTTTTCAAAGAAAGGCTCAATTGATTCACTTTTTGTCCGTTTTGTTTATAGTAACACAAAGCGGTCGAATTTGATATTTCTGGACCTGATGAGAGCGTCATTGATTCGCCACAATTCTGCTCTAGTGAGAGTGTCAAATTTGAGGTGAAGATGACGCCTATTAACGATTCTCTTTCCTTCAGTTGCAATGCTGAGATATATTGGTGATGAATATTTTTCGAATCGCTTGATTACGGGTTGTCGCACATACTTCACTTTGACCTTGACAGCGGTTTTCCCAATACATCTTCTGTTGAGCGTTACGGTATAGTCTTTTGCGTTCCCTTTTGCTGCAGCTCCGTGGATAGCGTCTTTTTAGATGCGTGCGGGTGGAAGTTGAACTCACTCTTGTTGGGAGCCAAATAGTGTGTCGAAACTTAAGTTCTCCTTCACTAAGTGGGCTATTTTTAACTGAGTCTGCCACTTTTCCTAATTAACAGGACAGTCCGGGCTTGATTTCTCCTAAAACGGTACGATCTGAATGTCTAAAGGGATCGCCTTGCATGATGCTGGATATGCCATGTCGTACACATTTGAACTTTTCAGACAACTGTTTCGCTTATCAAGTTTGCATTACTAAAAATAGCAGAGGTATAAGCCAGGAGAATCTTCTCACTGAATACTGCCAACTCAATTTGTGATTGAAGGCCACTAGTAGAATTAATGAAATAAATTGCCCAACTGTACTCGGGAAGAACAGTTTAGGAGAAAAAAGTTAAGCAGCTACTGATAATTGTGAACCATTAATGATTCTCAATGCAAGTTTATGAACAGCAGACATATGGGTGAACATGACAAAATATCTTATGGTGAAAATGAACTAGACACGACTTCTTAACAACTGACCTTCAAATAAAACAGGTCCATCGTTTATCAATTTTATTGCTCCAAATTAGGTATAAGAATAAACATCTACCACAGTGTGGATGTGTTGTTTTTTTCATTACGACCACAGCCTAAGACGTTTAGGTTCCAAGAACTTTGAATACGATTGAGTAAATTTGAGTATTAGTATGTTTGGCCTGCTTTTCAACCAATAGACTGCGAGATTCAAAGTGCTGACAATGAAGCACTAGAGGACAGTCGGAGTCAGGTTTAACAGAGTTAACTGGAGCCACTCACAATGAATGGTTTGTGCTGGGTTGTTGAGGACCTGCTAATGGCATTCACTGAACTATGTTTGTTCATTGATATTGTCATGTGCAGAATAAATTCTTATTCGGACCTCTTTGCGGACAAATTTACCATAGTTTAAAGACAATTAAAAACAGATTGCTGTCCCCAAAACTTTGAGTGCGGATATTATCTGAATGTAACTCAGGTAAAAATTAACGAAACTTTGATCCTTGTTCATTTGAGGTTGATCATAAATGATTAACTGGCAGAATAAGACTTAGATAGTTAAAACTGATTTAGCATTAATCCAATTAGCAAGGAATTCTTTGATTGTTCAAACCTCTAATAACACAAACAGGCTTGCAAAATTTTGGTGTTATGAACATTGTTTTTTTTCCAGCAGAGCTCCTATATTTGAGAGCACGCAAGGCTCCTCGGCTCTAGGATCTGGTACTTTGTTTGAAAATTTTCTATACAATTTTTGTATCGTCTTTGTATCTTTGTATCGTCCATTTTTTCCTAATTTAATGGTAATCAAAAACGCAACTCAAAGTGAAGATAAATTATGTTAAATTTGCTTATGGATGATTAACAAATATTTTCAAAAAATGTTTTTAGCATGATAAAAATTGTTAGAGTTACATGCCAAATTGTCCTTTGGGTTTGAGAAATAACTTCAAAAAATGTGTATATTTGTTGGGAGCCAACGCCATCAAGATCATTACAGATCTGAGGCTAATCATTATGACTGTCACAAACAAATTATGTTGCTTTATTTCTTCTCTAACAGCTTCTATTACATATGCTCTGGAGACTTGTCAATAAATTCTTTGCTGATATAGTGATGTTGTCTCTTTATCAAATTTCAGATTAACCCCTCGCGAAAAGTGCCATTATCTTTTTCAGTGTTCCTTTAGTGGAGATCGAGATGGTGGGGGTATAAATTCTGCTCAGCAGTCTTAGCGTGTCCTATTTTTTGTCACCTTTGCTTTCGCTCAGTTGACAATCTTCGCTCTTGTTATTTTCCCAACTTCTGAAAAACGTTTGCCCTTTTTTTGACTAAAAAGCACAGTTATTCTTTCCTTTAGCTTTTTTAATGTTGTTCTGAATTTTTTTCTAAAACCATTTTGTTTGGAATACAGTTTTTCTGTTTCTTCCAATGGCTTTTTTAATGTTTTTTATTTTTGATCTTTTCAAAAACCAAGTTCTTTGAATCCAGGTTTTGTATCGATTTGGTTATTTGATTGTCATCTTTACTGTTCCTGATTTAAAAACAATTGCAAGCCCACAAATTGTTTCGTAGGAAATGAATACTTTCTTGTACTTGGATTTTGTTAAAAATTTCGGCTCAAAAAATGCTCGGCTTGCTTGTTTTACAATAATCGATATCTGAACGTTCTAGGAGACGTAACTCAACATCCACGGCGAAATTTGGCGGCTGCTAGGAAGTTTAACCCTTGGTGACAATGTTTTTTTTATCAGACCAATTTGAGCTAACAAAGATATTCCTCAGTGAGCTACCGAGGATAGTTATTAGCAATTCAGGATAATCTATTAAGAGGTCGGATTTCCATGAAACTTAAACAACGCAGCTAAAGATTGACAACTTTTAAAAGCATTTTTAAAAGCTAATGGTCGATTGAGGCAGTTTAATTTTTTTTGGCGTCTGTTAGGTTTATTACGAGGCATTTAAACCCCACAGACTCAGCCTAGTCAGAGATTATTATGATCTGAAAGACATCGCATTTCTCGTTCAACGCGCACTTTTATTCTTTTGCCAACCGAACAGGAGCTCTCCGACACCGCCTGAATAGTGTATTTATTACCAACTATTCGAATGCTTTGTCGGCAAAAGGTTCAAAATCTTTGCAGAAAACAGTCGTTGCACTTTTTTCTCCATTTTCTGTTGATCACGATGAACGTTGCTTTTAATTAAGTAACATTTTTTAAATATATTTGCGCAACAAGTTCTCCAGAATTAGTTAAAAGGTGGCAAATTTGATAATGGAAGATTTCGCTGTACAGCGACGCGTGCATGGTGGTTTTTCTGGTTGCGTAAGCTTTTCTTGTGTGGGGTTCTTGCACGAGGCGTCTCAAGTGGTTGTCGTATACATTTAGCTTTGCGTACTGTATCCTGAGACTCAAGTTAGTTCTCACCTTTTCAGAAAATTGCTTGTCAAGTTTGCTTTACTAAAATTAGCAATTAGCAGAGGTATTTGCTAGGAGAATCTTCTCACTTAAAACTGCCTGTTAATTTTGTGAGTGAGGACGACTAGTAGAATTAGTAAATTAAATGGGGCAACTGTACTCGAGAAGCAAAGTAAGAGAATGAATTTCAGCAGCTACTGAAAGTTGTAATCAAATAATGATTCTCAATGCGAGAATATGAACAGCAATTTTATGGATGATCAAGACAAGCTAACTTAGAGTGCAAATGAACTAGACATGGCTGCATAAAAACTGAATTAATGTTTAAGTATTAACATACATATGCTAAGAACTGCATTAGGCCGAAAAAAATAATACGGCTTTTATCGGTAGGCACTGATCTCACGTTTGGTTGAGATAGATTCAAATTTATTCTCTGATAACGCCGAGGCACGGCCACGGCCGGCGACGCATTGATACTACTGGCGAAATGTATTCTTTAGAACGAGATCATATCAAATGTTTGTTCGTTGAAAGAGCTGACTGGAGCCACTCATAATGAATGCTTAATGTAAGACTGTTGAGGAGCTGCTAATGGCGAGCAATACACTCTGTCTGTTATTTGTTATTGTTATAAGCGTTATCAAACTCTCATTCAGATACCATTGCGGAAAATTTTTTCATAGAATAATGGCAAGCCGAACTGAATGCGGTTCTTACAACAAATGATGAAAAAACGATGAGTACAAAACTAATTGTTCACCTTTTCATAATGATTTCTTCACGCTTAAATCATAACTTTGACTTGAGAAGAAATATAGAGCAAAAATTGTTGTCCATGGCAAAACAAAAATCGCAAAACCCAACAATAGGGATGCTTAGGGTTAGGGAAAACTCCGAATTAGAGTAGAAAACAAAACATGGCCAAATTCGAAAAAAAAACAGGAATAGGAACGTTTTAAAAAAACGATAACAGTTGTAATAATGAAGTGGTAAATGGATTAAAAATTATATATAGAGAAATTTTACGATATATTTTGGAACATAGTCTATAGTTTTTATTAAATTGCGGTTCATACAACAAATGATGTGAAAACATTGAGTGCGAAATTAAATTCTCAGGCTTAAATTTTGACTTGTTCACGCCTAAATCATAACTTCGACTTGACAAAAAAACATCGGACGAAACAAATTTTGTGCATAGCAAAACGATATTTGTATAACCTTACGAGAGGGATAATTATGGTTAGGAAAAATTGCGAATTACAAGAGAAAAAAAATTGGCCAAATTCTAAAAATCCAGAATAGAACAGTTTTTAAAGAAAGAGATGTTAATAAAAAGTCGTAAATAGCCTAAATATTGCATATAAGGAAAAATTTTAAAAAATTTCGATATAATTTTAAGAAAGTTCCCAGTTTTAGTTAAATTTTGGTCTCAGAGAAAAGTAAATATCCAATTTATTGATTAACCATTTTTTTAACCTGTTTTAAACTGAAGCTGTTTTAACCTGACGATGAACATAAATTTCAAAATCGTTTGTTTAAATATCAGATTCGATTTTAATTTGACAAATTAGTTTCATCTACATCATTTTGCTCTGTTAATTGTTCGAAAACAGAGCCTAGGGATGGGCTAAGTGCGAAATACTTTGGCAATTTTATAGTGTCTTAGCGTTTTAGCAGTTATGAATTTTAATGATTGAATGAGACGGTGCTCATTTCGGCAGCTAGTTTGCTTCACCACGCTGTAAATAGTCTCCTATTTTCCAGCAAAAAAGAGTTTTTTGGGAAAGTGACATTGGTTCCTGGATTTTCCTTCATCAGAATACGCCACCAAAGCAATTATGAGGGTTCTCAATAGCGGAAAAGTCAGAAAATTTGTCAAGAGGCAGAGGAAAGCTACAGCCAAGGCAAGTAGGTTGCAACAGACACAAACTGAGGAAGAGCTTCCGAGCAATCGGGTTTCATTGCCCCTTGTCGCTGACACTAATTGAGGTATATGCTTGCTGCAGCCAAAGATGTGACTCAGTTTTTTTTGAAAAACTCAAATTGTTACAAACTCTATCCTGATTACCTGAAAACTCTAAGTAAGTTCACTAGCTTCAATTATTGAAATGAAGTTTTAAAACAATGCGTTATCAATGGTATCAATCCGGATTTTTACCTAAAAATAGAGTTCTTTCTGAACAAGCACTGCACCGTTTTCAGTTAAAACTCCAGATGATTGCAATTTTGGGGAAAAGGCGAAACCAGAAGTGATGCCATCCGTTGTTAGCAGCGTTTGCGTGAATTAAAAGACAACTCGGCAATGATTGAAAAAGAAACCTGTTAAAGAGACAGAATATTCCGCTGTCGAATGGCTCCCACAGTAATGTTGTGATAATGGCTCCCAGGGTAATGTTGTGATAAGTTGGGCAACTTTTCTTGAGAAGCAAAGAATGAGAATGAATCTCAGCAGCTACAGAAAGTTTCGATCAAATAATTATTCTCATTGCGGGAATATGAAGAGCAATCATATGGGTGAGCAAGACAAGTTAACTTAGAGTTCAAATGAACTAGAAACGACTTCTTAGATACTGACCTAAAAATTAAATATTATCATAATTTTGCCAAGAATAGCTATAAGCCGAAAAAAGTAAGACGGTTTTTTAGGGAGGCACTTATCTCACGTGTGCTTGAGATAGATCCATATTAAGTCTCAGATAACGCCGAGGCACGGCACGGCCAGCGAAGCATGGTCACCAACAGTTGAAAGTGTTCTTTAGAACGAGAACATATCAAATGTATGTTAATTGAAAGAGCTGACTGGAGCCAATGAATGTGACTTCACAATGAATGTTTAGTGTAAGACTGTTGAGGACCTGCTACAGACATGCAATACATTCTGTCTGTTAACTGATATTGCTCTATGCGTAAGCAAACTCTCATTCAATAATACTTCCAGGGAGTTTTTGCATAGAATAATGGCAAGCCAAACTGATTGCGGTTCTTACAACAAATGATGAGAAAACATTGAGTGCGAAATAAATGCTCACGCTTAAATATTGACTTGTTCACGCTTAAATCATAACTTCGACTAGAGAAAAAAATCATAGGACGAACAATTTTTGTGCATGGCAAAACGAAATTTTTAAAACCCTACAAAGGGGATACTTAGGATTAGGGAAAATTCCAAATTACAAAAGAAATAAAAAATTTTGGCCAAATTCTAAAATTCCAGAATAGATCAGTTTTTAAAGAAATTGATAAGAGATGTAAATATGAAGTCGTAAATAGCCTAAACATTGTATATAAGTAAAGTTTGTGATATAATTTTAAGAAAGTTCCCAGTTTTAGTTAAATTGTGATCCCAGAGAAAAGTAAATACATATCCAATTTCTTGATAAACCATTTGTGAAGCTGCTTTAACCTGACGATAAACGGAATGTTCAAAAACGTTTGTTTCAGTATCAGATTCGATTTTAATTTGACAAATTAAATTTTTCTTCTTCAGTTTGCTCTTTCAATTTTTTGAAAACAGAGCCTAGGGAAGGCTTAACTGCGAAATACTTTGGGAATTTTACAGTGTTTTAGCGGTCTATCAGGGATGAATTTTTCTGATTTAATGAGATGTGTTCATTTTGGCTGCTAGCTTGCTTCACCTCGCTGAGAATAGTCTCCCATATTCAAGCAAAAAAGTGTTTTTAGGGAAATTGTCATCGGATCCCGGATTTTCGTTTAACAGATTACAACTGCAAAAAATTATGAGAGCTGCGCCTAAAAACAAAAAAGGCAAAAAATTTGCCAAAAAGGAGAGGAAAGCTAGAGCAAGGGCAAGAAGGGTGCAACAGACACAAACTGATGAGGAGCTTCCGAGCAATCGGGTTTCTTTTCCCCTTGTCCGTGAGCTTCTTTGAGGTATAAGCTTGCTGCAACCAAAGATGTGGCTCAGTTAATTTTTTGAAAAAGTCAAACTGTTACAAACTCTATATTGATTACCTGAAAACCCTAATTATGGTCACTAGCTTTAATTATCGAAATAAAATCTAAACCAATCTGTTATCAACGATATCATTTTGGGTTTTTTGAGGTTTCACGCTCCTAAAAATGAAGTTTTTTCTGAACAAGCGGTGCACCGCGTTTAATTAAAACTCCTGAAATCAAAAAAGAAATGAAGCGTGTTAAAAAAAAGCCGTAATGTGTTCAAAGAAAAGCTCGAAACAGATAGGAGCATTTTTGGGGAGAAAGCGAGACCAGAAGAGATGCCATCCATTGTTAGCAGCATTTGGGTGATTCAAAAAATCATGGGGTAATGATTTAGAAAACTTTTAAAAGGGACAGGATAAAAGAAAACTTTTAAAGGGACAGGATAGACCGCTGCGAAATTGATCCTACAATAAGGTTGTGATAAGGGGTGCTGGTTAAATTCCAACGTATTTTTTTAGAGTTCTATCATTGGGACCTAAGCAAACTTTGAGAAACAAGTTTAATGAGGTGCGCTTCCTCGCAGACGTTGACAAACTTGTACGTGAACTACGCGAGAAAAACACGGAGTGTGAGAAGCTTTGTGAAAATGAGGAGTCCGCAAAATGGTTTGCAAAACGTTGTACGCAAAGACCAGATGGATAGATTGGTGAAAAAATAGTTTGATAATCTAAAAGACAAGAAATTGCTGGTGGAACCCTTTGACGAAGGCTGCAGGGTCTGTGTGACGAAGAGGTCAACGTACAGTGAAAAACTTGAGAACAGTTTCAAACGTAAAAACTTGAGAACAGTTTCAAAAAATCAATAGAGCAAAGGACGAAAATGTGATCAAATTTGAAAACAGATAAATAACAAACTGCAACAATTGATGAAACAGAAGAAAATAGTGACAAAATTTGTAACAAAATCAGATCTACTGGTTCACAATAAGGTAGGCTTTATGGCCTAGCAAAGATACACAAAATAGATAAACCTGTCCGACCTGTTCTTTCGATACCTGGAAGAAATTTTGGAAATTCGAACAGAATTCTGGCATCTTTTTTCCCAAAACTCCCTGCGCAAACAATGAAACAACACGCAAGATGTTAGAAAAGCTTTAAAATCAGTTTATCTTGAGTATAACGAGCAGATAGTATCTGTTTAAGTAAAAAGTTGGTACACCAGCGTGCCGGTTGCAAAACCTATTGAAATTTTTCTAAGAAAACTTTACTCAAGCAAACAAGCTCCAGAGATTGCATTTGCCGCAATAAAATTTTTTTAAGGCCCCTGGTGAAAAATGTATACTTTAACTGTAACGGGATCTGGTATTGAAAATCAGATGGCTTAGCTGTGGATGCATCACTGGCTGCAATACTAGCAAACAATTGGATGAAATCGTTTGAGGCATCACTGCAAAAATCAGAGTGCACTGAAAATATCTCTAAAGCTGATCGTAACGGGAATTGCAAATTTGCAATCGAAGAGTGACTTTCCGAGGAAAAATAGTAGAGTGTGAGTCATACAAAAACTGGTTTCAGGCTAAATGCCAAAATATCCAAATGAGAAATAAGCCATCATGCAGGATGTTGTTTAGATTTATATGTATTGCAGCAGTCAAGAGAGAGAGAGAGAGGGACAGGTTGAGGGGAGAATTGTTCAAAAAGTTTTTGGCTTATATAATCTGCACAATTCTTTGTGATTCATGACGAGTACTTCAAGTTGAAAATGTCATTACAGTAAAACTTCAGAGAAGAAGTGAACATGGAGGGAGATTTGGCTTTTCTTCATATTAACACAGAGGCGAGCAACAAAATTAAGATTACCGGTCATTGGTATCAAAGACCAACAGACACAGGAATAATACTGAATTTTTGTAGCTGCGTAACGGTTCTGCATTAAAAAAATGTGATTCAAGAGACAATTCACAAATTCACAGGGTTTTTAACGCAACATCTAATTGGTTGGCTTTCGATCAGGCAATTGAAAAGAACAGGACATGCTGGACCAAACATCAGTATCTCGATGGCTGATCTACAAATTTAGTGAAGCAGAGCTTAGAAAAGATAATGTTTGTTAGTAAAGATCAATTGAAAACAACAACAAAAGTGGATTAAAGCATCAGACTTGATCTCATGTAAACCAAAAAAAATTCTCCACAATGTTGAAACAACCTTACACCAAATTTTGAATGCAAATAGCAAAACTATGTACTTTGCATGTGGTAATCTTAACGCGAAAATTAAAATCATGCCCCCACCTTAAAATCATCTTTCGATAGAAACCTGAAATCCCACGTATGGTGTGTGAGATAAAATGTAACGGATGCGGATCCATCTATGTTGGGCAAACCAGCCGGAATGTTTCCACTAGGATATCGGAACATCAAAAGAAGGAGTCACAGTTGGGTCAACCACGTGCGGAATGTGGTGGCCCCACGGATGATTTTGAATAAAAAATTCTGGATGCATGCATCGCAGTGGAGAAACTGTATACATCAGCAAGTTGACGTCGGAACTAAACGTACGCGATGAAGGACGAGCGGGAACTCACGCTTAGATATTAGTTCAAATCATAATTTTGACTCGGGAAAAGAAAAATAGGGCAAAAATTTTTTAATTTATTCTGTTTTGCCCCCCCTTTTAGTTAGCTTATATTTTTTACGCCCTCCCCGGAGCTCGTGCTATTTTCTTACATTTTAACGTGCTATATAACAACATATAAACAGTAACGGGGGGCGTAAAAAACATTGTGGGGGCCAAAACAGATTAGACCCAAATTATTTTTGCATGAAAAAACGGAATTTGCAAGTCCCCCACAAAAGGGAATTTTAGAGTTAGGTCAAATTCGGGTTCACCCTGAAAAAAAACATGGCCAAAATTGAAAAATCCGGAAAAGGAACTTTTTATAGAAATTGATATCAGACGCAAACATGAAATTGTAAATGGGGTGAACATTGTATATAGGGAAAAGTTTTGATTTAATTTTAGGGTTTTTCCTAGATTTGTCTAAATTGCGGTCTCAGACAAATATTAACAACCCATAATATTTTGTGGAACAGTTTTAACCTGACGATGAACGTAAAGTTTGAAAACTTTTTTTTGAATATCAAAATTAATTTCAATTTGACACAATAGTTTCTACATTCTTTGATTGTTTAAACCTCCAAAAACCCAAACAGTTTTGAGTGGTTTTTGTGTTTTCCGGAAGAACATTGAAATTTTTCCCAGCTTACCACCTAGACCGAAACTTTTGCTCTGGTTGCTTTCCAGGACTTCGAAATAGGTTTGCCTTTTTTCTGAATAGAAAGCAGGGCTGGTGTTTCCTCTGGCGTTTATATTTGTTCTGTATCTTTTTTTAAAACCTCTTTGTTTTGAATCCAGATTCTATGTTCCCTTCTATGGCATTTTAATTTTTATTGTTCCTAATTCTTTCTAAAACCACGTTTTCTGACACCGGATTCTCTATTGAGTTGGTTTTTGGTTGCCATTTTTTCTTGTTGTAATAATAATTGCAACACAACAAATTATTTTGTAGGGGCCGAATACTTTCTTGCAGTTGAACAGCTTGTTTTTTAATAATTTTTGTGTCAAATTTTTGAAGACGTAACTCAACGTCTGCGGCGAATTTTGGCAGGAAGTTGAACAAATTTCTTGGCCCCCTATTGTTCTTGCTTTTCGTTAACGATCTCTCTGAATCATTAGACGAGCAGTTACTTCTACGCTGATGATTTCCAAAACATTGTACTGATGCAGGATTAGCTGGACAACGTAGCATACAAGATCTAAAACAGTCAAAACTCAAACAAAATGCTGCCAAACATCAAGAATTCGACACTTCTCAGTCTGTGAGGCAACTTGTAAGCTCTCCTAATGAATAAAAGTCCCACCACAGTCATGAGTCAACGAGACTTCGGAGTGATAGTGAACGGTTACCTCTCCTGGTACGTGAACTGCACCTGCCGATTAAGCAAAGCAAATAAGCCCCTGTTTCAAATCAATCAAAATCTTGCGGAATTTCTTAATCTACTCGACAATGAATGCCGACACCGGCTACGTTGTCGCATAGTAGCATACGCTTCTCGGACATTGATGCTAAACAACGCAAATTCTGAGCAACTAGAAAAAGTCTAAAATCAGGCCACGCGGTTGATTCTCAGGCCCTACATAGGTTAATATAAGAGATTAATACAACTGAAACTCGTACTGCTCAGTCTTTACCTTGAAAAGCACGATGTTTTAATGCTGCTAGCAATGCTTTAGAAGAAATATGACTTCAAGATCGAGAAAACCCTACAAATTACCTAAAACGTCACAAGACAGTTCCAAAGACGTGAGCTACCAACAGCCAAAACCAGGGAGCAAAAGACCGATGACAATTTCCTCGCATGATCTATGAGACTCTAGAACCTCCTTAACTTCAACTATCCCAAGTAATAGAAAAAACCCGTCAAACGGACTCTGATATCTATGTAAAAGCCTTCAAAAAAAAGTACATAGAGACAAACAAATGCGCATGGAGATTCTTATGCAGATTTTGAAGCTGCAACATCTTTGAAACGCTACATACAGACTTAAAAATTGGACTTGCAAAGGGGAAATGATCTTGAAATTTGCCCTGAAGTTTCTTCTACTACTACTATTGCCCATGAAAATACATTCTTTCATGGGTATTTGAGCTAGCAAGAAAGTTCTTTAGTGAGCTACCAAGGACAGTAATTAGAATAAGTACTTCTCTGTCGTGTCTGTTTAAGTGAAAAAAGACGTACTTCGGATTTGTTGTGATAAACTTACTCAATTTTTGTGATAAACATATGAAATAGTAAGATTTAATAGGTTTATCAGAGCTTTTCAGTTTGTGCTAATGTTCTAAGCTTTTCAATGCGGCCCACTATTCCACACTGTGACAATCTACTTGTGAATATATCTGTGACAATCTAGTTGTGAAAAAAACAGCCTCTATCGCCTCTATTGTTCTACTATTATGAAGAAATGGACTTGTATTTGCTGCAAACAATTGATGCAAAACAATTCATACAGCGTAAAATGCAGTCAATGCCATGAATGGTCCCACCTTATATGCACCAAGCTGAGCAGAGCCGACACCAAAAGAAAGACAACCTCATGTAACTGAAATAGCTGTTGTTTAAGGCCCGCGGTTCCCCAAGTTAGCGTAGTTAGTATGTGTGAAGGATCTCAGAGCCTTGTGGCAGACGATACTAATCAAATGGGCCAGGAACCAAAACCTGACATAGCGGCAGACCTACACCCAAATTTTTCTCAGACGACCAACTACCCTACCCAATGCGCCACGATCCCCCCTCACGACGATAGACAAAGCCCCAAATTCTTGAACAACTTCTCACCATCCGCTCGTGACAAGCTCTCCAATATCTGTTTCGAAGTTGTCCACTGGAAACCAAAGTTCATAATACTCAAAAAGTGCAAAAGCAGCAAAGCCCTTGCCGAATGAAGCAACGCCCTGGCTTGTTGAAAATCTGCAACCACCAGCTGACAACACTTCTCAGGCCAGTTGCGGAGTGATGGAAGTCATATTCATGCCACGCATGATTCCGGTCTTGCCCGAACAAAGAAAGGCACTGACTCTGTCAAAAAACCGTTTTTTGATGACTTCAGCTGTGGAATCGAGGCAAACTAGACGAACTCATTACTGAAGCAAGAGCACTCCAATTTGAGAAGAGCAGTTTAGCAGAACGCCAATCGCAACCCTTCAAGCGCTTTCATGGATTCATGGAAGACGAAAAAACTGGCAATGCCATCAAAACACGCGAGTGTGATGTAGAAAGCAAAGTTCTCAAAAATCGGACATCATCGGGGACAAAACTGTTGCAAAAATTCTGGCCGAGAAAGACCCGGAAGGCCAAACCGATAAACATTTTATGCCTTGTCAGCCACGGGAAAGCCAACCCTCTGCCCTTTCACAATTCATTCTTTAACAGCAATGATGATAACGCAATTGAAAGAGCAGCTCAAATGACAAAAGGCTCATATGGACTCTCTGGTCTGGACTTTCGTCAATGGAGGAGATTTTTGACCTCTAGTGCCTCAAGTCAACAAAGCCCCAACAACCCCGGAAAACAGTGGCGAAACTAGCCTACAGAATAGCGACTGAAGTGTTGCCGAGTACTTCATTGGGAGCATACAACAACAGCAGACAATTCCCTTTTGACAAATGTCTAGGTGTACGAACGATTGTTTTGAAAGAAGTTCTGCGCCAAGTTATTGGGCGATGCATCTCAAGCTGTCTAGGCGCAGAGGCCCAGGGAATTGGAGGCAACATTCAGCTCTGCCTTGGGCAGACCGCAGGAATCGAATATGCAATCCACGCTCTGCGTAGAGAATTCGACAATGAGAACTGTGAAATTTTTTTTACTAATAGATGGCACTTATGCCTTTAACCTACTAAACAGAGTAACCGCCTCTGAAAATTTTTGCAAAATGTGTCCTGATATCCAGCTAACTCTAACAAACTTCTATCAGACACCAAGCTACTTTTTGTTGACAAAAAGTCATCTCATCTAGCGAAGGTTGCACTCAAGGAGACCAACTAGCCGTGCTAATGTACGGGGTCAAATTTAAGCTTGTAATCCTGAAATCGGAGACGCCAAGAACCGTAAAAAAGTGGTACACTGACAACAGCAACGCAGCCGGCTTACACCAGCAATTACACAAACTCTTCGAGAGTCTTTCCAATTAGGGGCCTAGCTTTGGCTATCACGTAAACGTGCCAAAATCCCAGCTAATTGTCAAAGCATTGACAAAAGGCCAAACATTTTTCTGCAGACACATAAGACCAATTTCTCAACAATGAAATAGTTCTAGGATCAATTATTGGCAGTGACGAGGATATGCAGAAGTTTTTAAAAAACAAAACCGACGACTAAATGAAACTAATTCAAAAACTACCAAACTTTGGCAGATCATCACCTCACTCAGCCTACTTTTGTTGCGTCAAAGAACTTAAAATAAAACGACTTTTTGTCCAGATCCACAACCAAAACAACAGACTGTCTTCGCCATGCAGAAGATATCATCAGCAGCAAGCTCACCTCCGCCTTGACGAATAGAGATGGTCCAGACAAAATAACGAGACGGGTATTCTTTCTCCCCGTCAGAAACTGTGAACTGACAATGAAGCAATCAGCCAAACGGGTTGACTACAGCAGAAAATTTTCAGAGTCCCAGAATCTTTCACCACAACCCATCATACAACCTCGTATTTCTCGAACAAGACCGAATGAAGAAAGATATGCACAAAGACTGCCTGAAGACAGCGATGCAGAAGCAAAACGAAAAACTATTTACGCGGCGAATCCCGACCTCTCATACGACCTGAAACTTGCAAGGGAGAAAGGAGCCTCCTACTGGACAAACGTTTTGCCAATCAAAAAGCACGGACTCTGGCTCACAAAATCGGAATTTCCCGATGCCCTCTGTATCCGCAAAGAATGGGATTTCAAAAATGTACCATCAACATGTTCCATGTTGGTCACCTTTTTTACTGTCTCACGCCCCAAAGGACAATACCCGATTATCAGGCACAATGAAATACGTGGTCTCTTTGCTAGTTTGATAAGCAAAGTTGGCCACGAAGTCAAACCATATCTGCAGCTTCCCGATAACGAAGTTTTTACAAACTCTAACAGCACCGAAGATGAATCAATATTCGACATCTCCGCCAAGGAATCTAGGGCAGTTGTTTTGAGCACTCCATCTGTGATGTCAAGATTTTCAAGACCTATGCTCCGACAGACACCATTGAAGACTCCAAAGATGCTTATTTACTACGACAGGTGTAGCCAGCCCCATCATACACAAAATAGTTAGACTCATTGCTTCCCTCCTAGCCCCAAATTCAAACAAAGAATATCCGTGTCAGCCTTAGTCTTCTGAAGAGTTCTTATTTTTGCTTTCGTGAAAGTACAAGTCACGCGTCCAAAAGGCCACATGACATCAGTGTAGACACTTTCAACAGAAGTCAGATCCTAATTATCTCAATTTTTCAAATAATTGCAACCATATGAAATCTAATGACAGACACAGTTTTTGTATTCAATGCCAAAACGACCCTTAAATGATCTCAAGTTGACTACCAAATTAATATCATAGATAATTTATTCTTTCCATAGCTGATGCTGCTGGGCGCACATCAAAATTCTGTACACTTGCCTTTGCACCTGGTTTCAAACGCTTTTTAGTCGTTGCACTTAAGTTTAACTTTTTGGTTCCTTCATGTTATTTTGAAACTTGTATTTTTGAAACAACAATTATAATTTAAATCTTTCTGATTATATGATTTGTGAGACCTAGTTGATATGAACAAATCTAATTTTGCTCTCATACAACAACAATACTTTTCCCACTAAATGCTGGGGAATCAGATTACATTTAACTTAATTGTCTGTTCACAGTGGCCGATTTCTGATGAAACCAGCCTGCTATTGAATGACGTCAATTTTTCTTTGAAAAATCCATAGGTTTTGCAGAACCATATTTTAATGTGGGTATTATGACAAAATTTTTTCTGTATGGAATAGCTTAACAGAAACAGCTTATCTTTAATTACTCCAATTTCAATAAAACCACAGCTAGGGTTACCACTAACTCAACAACAGTTTTTGATTACACTCTTCTTAAAGGTTTTTTAAATAATTTGAATCTGTAGTTTCCAAAAGAACTGAAAATCATCATTATATGTGCTAATCAGATAAATGTAACTCCCTACAACAAAAAGTGTTCAACGTCATCTGAATAAAAACGCAAGGTTTCTGAACAATTGAAATGAATGTCATATTTTTTCAATTTCCCTCGTCTTTCCAAAGAAAGTTGGCTGAAGAGGAGTTTGTACAGCTGATCACAAGAAAATCAATCAAACGCTAGCTAAGTTTAGAAAAACTGCAGATGACTTTTGAATAATCTGACGTCAGTTAACCAGGGAAATTGAGGGGACAGATTGTTCCAAAATTGTGCGGATAACCTTCTTTGCTCAGTTAGTGATAACTCAGTCGAGTAGATGATATTTACAAATTCAATGCAAAAAACCTGAACTTTAAAATAGCAAGAGTGAATGACGATGTCAGTTTGCCCTTTTTCTTTTTAACGTAAATCTGAGCAACTGTAATTTAATTATTGGCGACAAAAGCCAACTCACACAGGAAGAATACCGAATTTTTGGACCTGCGCACCGCTTCTGCATTAAAAAAAATTTGTTCAAGGGACGGTTCGTAAGGGTTTTTTTGGGTTGGTCTTTGATCAAGCACTTCAAAAGAACGAGACGAAACAAAAAGGGCTTCGAAAAACCAGACAGATTTCATTTTTCGCTCAAATTAAGCTTGAACTAATATTTTAGCGTGAGTCCCACCCCCTACATTCATCTTGTGTGTTTAGTGCTGGCTTCAACTTGCTGATGTATCTAGCTGCGATAGTCATTAGCTTTTTTACTGTCCGACAGGCGTCCAGAATTTTACATTCAATGTCATTCGTGGAGCCACAACATTCAACTAGATGTTGAACCACCTGTTAATCCTTCTTTTGATGTTTTGTTATCCTTATGGTAACATGCTGGCTTGTTTGCCCAACATAGATGAATTCGCAACCATTATATTTTATCTCATACACCACGTGGGAGTTCAGGTCTCTGACGAAAGATGGTTTCGAGGTGGGGAGCATGATCTTAATTTCCGCGTTAAAAAACCATTTGCGATTCGCATAGTTTCTTCAATTTGCTGGCAAAGTTTTGAGTAAGGTTGCCTCTGTATTGTAGAAAAATAGTTGGTTTACTATGAGATCTATTCTTCTTTATTTGATGCTCTTCTGGTGTTGTTCTCAATTGGTCTTTACCGCCACTTATTATCTTTCCTAAAGTCTGGTTCACAATTTCTGAAGAAAATTCCTCTGGATTTTGTTCTTTTCAAGAACCTGATCGAAGCCCAACCAAATAGAGGATGCATTAAAAGCCCTGTGAACCGTCACTTGAATCATAATTTTCATTTTGCTGAAGCGGTGCACAGCTACGAAAATTCAGTTTTATTCCAGTGTCAGTTGGTTTTTGATACCAATGGCAGGTGATATTACTTTTGCTGCTCACATTTATGTTATTGTCAGGAAAAGCCGAATTAAATCTACGTCTAACTAAATCGAATACAAACTCTTAAATCTAATCACAACATTAATATTAAGATCAGGCCTCCGATCCCTCTAACCCATTGAAACTTGAAATTTCACGCCGCATATGAAATAAAATGTAATGGATGCCGATCCATCTTTGTTGGGCAGGCTAGCTCTCATGATACAACTAGAAGATGAGATTATCAAGGGGAGGATTCACAATTAGGTCACAATCTGGTTGAGTGTTGTGGCTCCATGAATAGCACTAGCGGAATCTTGTCGCACACTAAACAAGATGACTATCGGAGCAATAATTGAGCACATTGAAACCGAGGCTAATCGCACGCGACCAATACTGTGGTGGTAACTCACCTTAAAATACAAATTCAAATATGTTTGACTGAGTTATAGGGCAGAAATAATTTTAGGTATGGCAAAACAAATTTTTCAAAATTCTCTGAAGAGGGATGCGTAGGAATAGGGAAAAAATCTAAATAACCCACGGCCATAATTGAGAATTCAGGAATAAGAAAGTTTTTTTGAACAAAATGATAACAGATTTAAAATAGATGAAATGATGTATAGATGTAAATATGATGTATACAGGCTAAATACTCTATATGGAAAATTTCGTTACTTTTTTTTCTGTAATTGTTTAAAATGTGGTCTCAGAGGTGTAAATACATATTACTTTTATCCTTTAACAATTTGTGAAACAGTTGATTTCTGATGACGATCGGTAAGTTTGGAAACGTTTGTATTAGAAATAAGAGTTAATTTTAAATTGACAAATCAGTTTCTTCTACATTTTTCCACTAATGTAAAACAATCTTGAGTCACTTGCCTAACAAACGAACACAAGTAGTGGCTGAGCTAAATTAGCTATTGGTGAAATTGTTTTGGCGTTCTTGTTGAGTGAAAAGGATTGTTTTGAGCGCTAAAATGACAAATTGATTTTCACAGACGCTAGAGTGAAACTGACAGCTGCCGCTGGAGAGTCTTGTGCAACTGTGGAAGCTCTTAGCCTTTAAAAAACTGTGCTAGATGATAAATGAAAGGGTTAAACACCCAAGGGTGAGACCATAAAGCCTCTCCTACTACTATTACTAAAACTTCATCATAGCCTGAAGTTGTCAAAACGAATAAGCGAGGCATATGTCCGAGATAGATATTTTACGTCATCGTTACCAAAGAGTTTCTTGTGGTATATTCTGTTTTGGCTCCCACAGAATTGCCCCCAACAGGCACACGTTCTTTTTTAACCTTGTATTCTGTACAAAAAATAAATAATTACTGTGGGTCATAAAAACAGTGGGGGTGGGGGGACAGAATAGATCTTAAAGTTCCCTAGTATGATTTTCCTAACGCTGATGCAGATTAGAGAATTAATTTTCTGCTCTCTAGAACACTGACATTTGTTGGCAATGTGTTGTGATTCCATTGCATTTGGAAAGTGTGGCACCCTTATTTCTGATTATCTGTTTGGCTCTGTTGTGTTGTGATACATCTTAACCAGCTGCAGATTAGAGTGTAAAGCTCTCACTGAAAATTACTGAAGGCCACTGAATAAGTCGTACACAAGGGATAACCAATGTAGATGACGATTTTTCTGATTGTCCCACACTTTACATGTCCCACACTTGAACCCATGAAGAAGATTGCGGGAATGGGAGTTGGAGGTTGCATGTTGGAAATTCTGACTGGTTACCTAATTGATCGATCTCAAATTGTCCTCGTTGGTGCTAGCAACACTAAAAGGAACCTCACAGGTGGTTATCCATATGGTAACATTCTTGGCACGCTCCTGTTTTGTATATTCATAAACGAATTACCCGAAGCTGAGATACAGAAGGACCTGACATCACTCGACAGATGCGGCACGGAGAACAAAATGTGATTTGCTATCGACAAATACCCTCAACTACAACTGCGCGGCAAAAACAAACCTCTCGCTCGCAAACTGCCTTCTATCTAGCGTGAAAAATATCAATGATCTCGGAGAAATAGTTACATCTGACCTAACTTCGAACAATGACTCAAAAAAGGAAACAATGATTTCTGTTCTCTGAAACGAAATGTCGCACATTAAGTCAAGACTTTTACGAAATTGGGGCTCTATAAATCACTAATTCTCCCAGTTCTGCTCTATGGCTGATTCTGCGCCTATGCTTGAAAGGAATGATAAGCAGTCTAGAATCTTTTCAGAAGCGAGCAGTGAAGTAGGTTCTTGATTTTTCTTACGAGTACGGCTACTCAACATGTAACCAATACCGATGTTCATACAAATGAACGATATATTCTCCGACATCCTTCAGAGCACAAACAACCAGCATCTCAAACTACTTCCAGAAACTCCGCTCACCACTCGTAATAGAGAGATGTTCAAACTAACTAAATATTGAACTGAAAAGTCGCGAGGTAAATTCATCTTCAAGACGTGTAGACTAGTCAACAAGACAAGAAACAGCTTTGATATCTTAAATCAAACTGGACTGAAGAGGCGAGTTTTGTCGATCATTCAGAATTATCTCGAAAAAAACTATTCGGAGATCAATCCTTGTACCTGGCTATTGGCATGTGATTGTCCAACAAGCAGAAATAAAGGGACAATATCTTAGGACTAAATCCGGGAGAAAATCCCTTCAGCAATAGTCGAGAATTCAAACAACAACAACAGTTTACTTCTCAAACGTTTTCGCGTAGTACCAGTGTAAAACTATTTACAAATTTGCCATGATAAAACAATGAGTTTGTCTGCTAATTTGAAATTTTGTCAGTTCTGAGAACCTTCGTCAATGGTCAATTTGAATAATTTTTGCCAAGCTACTTTGAAAATAAATTTTCGTCATTATAGTTAACATTTTTTGGTGTACCTTATATTAAAACTAACAAACATTGAGTGAGAAATCTGAATGTGCTTTCAGAGGAATGCTCTATGATTGAAGCCAAGTTGCCTAGCTTTCTTTCATCAGATGTGCAATGTCGAGGCATGAAGGTTAGTGGGTAATTGTTATACTTTTGATATCTGTCCACTTTTTGAATTGTGATCTCAATTTTTGATAGGAGTCAGCTGTGATTCTTGTATGAGGACAAATTTTCGTGGAAAACGGTACAAGTGTCTGGTCTGCTACGACTATGATCTCTGTGAGACTTGCTACGAATCAAGCCTGGTCTCTAATACGCGGACATCGTCGGAGAGCAATCGCAGTAATCATACAAGTGATCACGCAATGCAATGCATGTTAACGCAGCTGGCCTATGGTAACGTCTTGCTTTTATAAGCGTTAAATGTTAATTCCTGCTGTTGCTGTTTATTTCATCCATTTTATAGATTTGTTTTACACGGGAGAGACGAACGGCACACAGACATTGCAATCAATTACTTGCCCAATATGCGGAAGCCTTGGATTTACAGAGGGGACTCTAATTACACATGTATCACAAGCACATCCATCGCATTCACATGAAGTTGTTAGTTTGCTTACCATAAAACCTGCTCATCTTTAAAAATAATCGACAATTGATTGATTTTTTTGATGCTATATCAAGCCTCATATAGCATATGGATTGATTTTCATGGAGTTAGTTGCTGATTGCGTTAAGTTTTACAATTACTTTATATTATTTCAGGTGTGTCCATTATGTGCCACATTACCAAATGGAGATCCAAACTTCGTCACTGAAGATTACGCTAGGCACTTAGCGAGATCTCACAATGCCTCAAGGTCAACCGGAGCAGTTACTGGAAATGGGGAAGAAGAAAGAGCATCTGCAAACAATGTCGGGATCTCTTTCCGACGAAGAGGTGGTGCTGCTACGGGCAACAACTCTTCGTCGGGGGTGTTTCATTCGGGACGAGCAATTTTAAGGCGCCGCAATGGAGGTGTTTTAAATCTTACCTCATCGAACTCAGCTACAACATCGGTAGGGGGTGCTGGTAACCCACAAAATGCCGGTGGAAGCAATGCTAGTAGCGGGCTGAGCACACAAACACCAGCAACTAGTGCCAACGTGCGAGAATCTGTGGTGGACCCGATTGCAGGTAAAAATTGACCATAATCATTGCATTAGCCTTTGTGTGTCACATAGTGTTCCAACATTACCGTTCAAAGAAGACAGGGAGAAAAGGACATCGGGAATTCTTGGAAATAATTTCTTCAAAAGACAGGACGTTCATGCCATGACAAGAAATTTAAAAATAGTTGAATGACCTTGAATTCCTGGAATTGAATCATATGATTGGCTGCCATCTGATCAGTAGAATAAGACAGCAAACTTACGTGCATTTTCTCTGTCGATAATCATCAATTTTTAGAAATGATAATTCCTGGAAAAATTCTCATGAACAAAATTTTCTTCCGATCTCTGCACATCATCCTGAGAGCTTACAAAGGTTATGGAATTTAGATCAGCAAACTGCTACTCAGCAATATTTACTGGGACGATTGTACGAACAAGTATCATTACTATCACAAATCTACATGGAGAGACAACATTACAAGATAAACAAAATTAAATTTTAAATAACAAGACTTAAATGGCTCAGATAACCATCGGACTGAATTTGAGAGAAAATTCGTATAATTGAAGCTGTCTTAACTTACTTGATCTATCCGTGAAGAGATCTCAATTTGTTTTGGTTGCTTGAGGAATGATCGAGACTCGATTTTTGACTCGCTTTTTCTCGCTTCAATTTTTTGTTGTTGAAGTTTTCAAAGGTAGACGATGCTCTGGGATCAGATGCTGCCATTTAAGATAAGATACGACAGCTAAGGAAATATCCTGAATAATATCCTGTGGTTTCAATATTTGCCTTAGAAAAGGTAACCAATTATCAAAATTTTAGGATAAAACTTAAATTTTGGATCTACCGAACATCATCGTAGATATCATTGGTTGTGGAAAAAAATAGTTTCGCAATTGACTCAGCTGAAGAGTAATCAATCAGGTTTTCAGTATTTTAATGGAAGGTTTTTTTTTCATCCTCAATTACCAGGGAAAAAGCTAACTGGTAGCGAGATTTCTCGCATTTTTCCAATGTCCATTGCCTAGATGGACTTTCGAACATTTCATTGAAAATATGGAAGATTAGTTTTTTCGGCCAAACAAATGACTCTAAGCGTTTTTCAGAGCTCCTTTCGCAGCTTTCTGGAGTGCGTCGGGCAGGAACGAGAGCTGGTAGCAGTGCGGAACACCAGGCAGTGCTGAATTCTACGGCCAGTCATTTGCAACAACTTCAGTGGCAGTTGCAAATGGAGCGCCAGAATCTTTCCTCGGGAGGTGGTGGTGGACACCCGCGTGGAGAAAATTTATCCAGAATTCCTCGGTATTGTTTCTAAATTGGATTCTAATGTTTGGTACTTTGGCATTCAGAATATGACTACCGTAACAATGGTTCGCATGATTTTAGCTACCAACTTCGAGGGGATTTGGTACTGAAAAATGAAAAGTGCTACACAATTCTTTGTATTTTTTTGTCGCTCCAAATCTCAGTAGTGGTCAAAAAATAGCTCCATATTTGTCTACGCGATGAGATTTTTTTTATTGTAGCGATTTTGCCGAGGTTACATCCTGCTGTCAAAATTTGTATATTGTAATATTTAGCTGTAATATGTTGTAATATTTTGGTGTAAGGTAACAGTTACAGTGTGTCAGTTATTTCATCGAAAAAATGTTCAATTTTGTCTTAACAAAGTTTTCTTCTGAAGTTTCATTACATGAACTTTTAGTGACTAAAATATCACAAATGGTTCCCATAACGTTCAATTTCAAACCTTAGAATTAACTGATATTTGAGTTTTTGACAAAACATCCAATTTAGTTATTTTAAAGTAAGGCTAAATGTCGCAGTGAGACACGTTGTAAACTCTACTGACCGTCAATGTATGCGAAACAAAGGAATAATTATTGGTCCCCGGAAGGAGTTTGAAAAGTAACACGACAAAAGTTTGATCGTAGTTTTTTAAATTAAAAACGTCAAGTTTGTTTTTCCATGCCACCAAAATTTATTTGGAAACCTTCAGGGAGACTTTGGGGACACTTCGGTACAAGTGCTATCTGTCTAATCATATTTTTTTGAGAGATGAGAGCTGACTTTTTTGGCATGAATGGAGAAGTCGTTTATAAAACTGCTCAACTACGATCGCGAGTTTAAATATTTCTATTTATAATTATGAATGAATCAAGTTTGTCATTTTTTGTTCCGACCCCACTCACTTAGTGCAGGGAGGACGCATATGCTCAACTTTTTTTTTGTTCAGTCATCTTCAATTAAGCTTAAAAAAGTTTAAGCTAGCCTCCCTAAACCGTAGCTAGCTACTTTCGAAGCCAACCGCTCGCCTGTCGTTTGAGAGCAATTCGCCCGACGTTAGTCGGTTATGTTCTGTTAATAGTAGTTTGTGACCTGTGCTACCCTGTAATGCTATTTTTAATCATTGATTCGCTAATTCAGAAATCAGAGAAATAGCGCAGATTTGGGTGTTTTAAACTACTCGAGTCCCATATTGTACAACAACATGCTTTTGCCAACTTATATTGAAGAATCAAAACCGCTATTGGGCAGCCTAATTTTTGGAAAATTATTACAACAAACTGCATGGTTTTATGAAAACATATCGTAAATTTGAAAATAAATACTCGAGAAGTTTCCTCATCCTTTCAAATTTAATGTTGGTTTGTAAATTTTACGGACAATTGTGAAAAACAAACGTTTCAAATGAAATAATTCTTCCGCGCGATATGAAAAATTAGTTCCCAATGTGTGCAAATTCAGTTATAATAAGCTGCCACACTATTACTGATAATTTAATCTTTAAAATGTTTTTGATATCTTATTTTTAAACCAAATTGTTATCCGTGCTGTATAGTTTGATTCAAAATAAGGTTGGCGTCAGTTGTCGAATCAAATAAAAGTTGCATACTTAGGATAGACTGGCGAAACTTAAAAAAAATGGTTTTGCTGATGATTGACAGGCGGTCCTATGGTGCTTCGTCCTACTCCACACAATCTAGTATGAGCAACAATGCTCAGGGTGGTGCTACTGAAGTGACATCCACGGCCACTGGTCCAGCTGCAGCTAGTATGACATCAACTGCTATGATGGGTGCTGGAGGGGGAGGGGCACTGGGCAGTGGCCACTTGACGCCCCTCTTCAGTGTAGACCTCCTCACTGATTCAAGATTCATGTTGAGAAAGTGAGTACTGAGGAATCTAATTTCTGAAAGTAATAAAATGAGATGACATGAGAATCCATCAGTTTTATTGAGGTTCTTTACACGATGCAGGCGAGAGGCTTACTAAACTCTAAGTTTACTTTATGTGGAACCTGCCGAGGAGCCAGTCATTCATTTTTAGAGGGCAATTGTAGTAGCACTTTTGTTCCCTTTCTCGCCTCTACTAATTTTTGCCCTGACACAGTAATGCTAGACTCTCTAACCTCTTGACAAGTCATTGAAGAGCAATAGTTCCGTTGTTAATAGCCGCCGTCAGCCTCTCAAAATTTAGGTGCTCTCCTTTTTTAATAGCCGCAAAGCAATAGCTGAGGCTATTATTGGACTTCTCTTGGTTTTTACGACTCGATGAAGAGTGTTCTTGAGGTTTTTTTTAAACCGGAAGTGTTATTTGTTCAAACGGAATTTGGCCTAAAAACGAAAGTGAACTAATTGTTTATGAGTGAGAGAAATTTTTTGATTGTGCGCTGCGTTCAGTGAAGGACTTCTCAACATTGAAAAGTGTTTTTTGACTGAATGGCGATTATACATAACCCTTTTTAAACGTTTTTCATCCAATTGACCCAGTTTTTTTCCTTGTAATTTGTTTTTTTTTTGGAAATAAGTTTTGTTCGATGCTGTATTAATATTTAAACCTCTGAAATTGATACCACCATGTTTTTTTAGAGACTAATTATGCGTTTCAAGCTAAAATTTGGCACACATTTCTGAATTAAAAAAAAATTTTTTGGCTATTTTCAATAATTTCCTCCTTTTTGGACCTTTAAGCCGATTTTTCAAAATGCTTTGCATTGTGCAACGTCCGTTTGGTAATTTGGACATTGAATGCCTTGTTATAACGTGAAGTCTTTTTGTCTTATGAATCATGATAATTCGAATTTGGGAATTTTTGTTCAAATTTTCTTAGGTGTTTGTGTGTATTTTGGTTTAATTTACAAGAATTTTTTTGCGTATTCAGATATTTTATTTTCGGTTTGTTATTAGTTGATAAATTTTTTGTGTTTGAACTATCTAAAAATTTTTAATACGAGTGCAATGTTTAAAAAATATAGTTTATCCATTCTTTGAACTGTATTCATCAATAGAAAAAGTTTTTTATGTAACGTGAGGGTTTTTAATTTTGCTTTTGAATAGTTTTTTTTGGCGTTACGTCTTTAAAATTCAGTTGATTTTTTTTCGTAAATGTGGATTTAAAAGGTTTTTGACATTTTATTCTGCAAATTGTTAACGTTTTGAATCTGTGAACTGTCTATACTTAATTGATCTATACAGGAGGATGGCTATTTGATTTTTCAGCTTGGATTGCTAAATAATTATAAGTATTTGTTCTACTTCAATTTTTCTTTCGTTTAGTTTTTAACTTTCCAACTTCCAAAAATCAGGAAGTAGTCTTTCTGTTTTTACAATGTGTCTATGTTCTCCACACTCTAGCAAGTACCAATCTCTCCTTCGTATAGCTTTCGTATTTTTTTCTATCTGCTTTTATCAGCTAATAAATAATGTTTTTGGTTGATTCAATTCAATAAATTTCAGCATTGAGAGTTTGCTGGAATTCCGTTTAAAAATTTGGACTAATTTTTGTTTTCTAAGGTCCTCGCTTTTGGGTTTAAACGATTTTTGTTCTTTGAATACTCTGTTTCTTCTGTCTTTTTTATTGATTAATTTAATTTTTGCAATAGGTTGAACTCAATTTGTTAATTTTGATTTTTTTGCAGTGACTTCAGAACAAAAAGTTCCAGTTTGAAATTTTAGTGATGTTTTTCAAAATTTCTGTTTAGTTTCTAAGAATGTCATCTACCGTATGTGTTCCCAATTTT
Organism: Convolutriloba macropyga; assembly: GCF_964194025.1. Taxonomy (NCBI): domain Eukaryota; kingdom Metazoa; phylum Xenacoelomorpha; order Acoela; family Convolutidae; genus Convolutriloba; species Convolutriloba macropyga. Next base: position 26,732,280 of record NC_134474.1, on the reverse strand, counting down.
TTTTGGGTCGCAGCGTTGTTTGCCGAGTTTTATCTTTTTAAGACGAGTATCATGTGTTATTTTTTGGCAGTTTTTTTAGCCCTGTCTGTGTTTTGAGCCTATCACTTTTTGACCATCCCAAAATATGTTCACAACTCCGCCTGGTAACTCCAACTCCGCCTGGTAACTCCAACTCCGCCTGGTAACTCCAACTCCGCCTGGTAACTCCAACTCCGCCTGGTAACTCCTAACTCCGCCTGGTAACTCCCGCAGATACCTTTAGGTTTCACAGGGATTACCTGCCGGTCCCAAGCCCGGACAAAGGAGGAGGGTTGGGGTGTGGCGCGCCCTGTAAAATGTAGCCACGAACCCACATGAAGACCCGAAGAAAAGATTACTCCAAAGCTACGTGCCCAGCGGGAACTGGGACATCTGGGAGAGCCGCACCAGATGACCAAGCAAAGTCGGCTAAACAACGCTTCAGTCTCCCCCAAAACCCCCTCAAACCAGCCAAAGATACCCTGCGAATCGCAACTTGGAATATTCGCACACTGCTCAAACCCGAAGCGAAGCACCTGTTGGCTGATGACATGAACACCCTGGGAATCGAAGTCGCCTGCCTGCAGGAAACAAGGATCGCAGGCGACACAACGGAAACAATCCAAGATTCCACGGGAGCACCCAGCCTCAAACTGTATGCCTCGGGTTACGACAGTCAGGGTCTGCACGGAGTCGCGATTGGCATACACCTCCGACTGGCCAATCACGTCATGGAATGGAGAGCCTGTGGAGCCAGGATCTGCTACATGAGGCTGCATGCAATACCAGTGGCAATCTCCATAATCTGTGCATATGCCCCGATTGAAGATAGCAGTGTACGAGACAAAGAGGCATTCTACTCAGAGCTGCAAAAATGCCTCAAAGACGTCCCCAAGAAGGACGTTCTAGTCGTTGGCGGCGACTTCAACGCCAAAGTTGGTTTGCCACTCGACGGCGAGAAGCAAAATATCGGACGTTTTGCAACAGGATCCCGAAACGCTAATGGCGAACTACTGGCGCACTTCGCCGTACTAAAGGACCTTGTAATTTCCAACACCACATTCCAAAAGAAGAGACATTCCCTTCATACTTGGCGATCAAATGATAACAGAACAAAGAACCAGATCGACTACATGTTGATATCAAGACGATGGAGAACATCAGTAAATAATACCTTCAACACCAAGCTCTTTCTCACTGACACGGACCACAAACCTGTTATTTCGGTGATCCGATTGCGATTGAAGGCATACACAAAGAAGGCCAAGACGATCGCTTACAACCTGGGATCCCTGCGCATACCCGCGGTAGCCGACGAGTTCAAAGATACGCTACACAGTTTGTTTGACGCAGCCGAAGAAACAGGCGATGACGTGGAAGCTAAATGGTCGCAACTGAAATCCATCCTTCACCAAGCAGCTGAGAAAAGTCTCGGAAAATCTGAGCAAAAGAAGAATGCATGGATCAGCAGCGAAACTATTGAGCTTGTCAAGAAACGTGCTCGAGCCCGCAACCGATCGAAGAAAGCGGAACTGCGGAAAACCATCAAGAAGGCAGTCCGCATGGACAAGACAAAGTATTTTGACACCCTTGCCCAGGAAATGATCGACGCGGACGAAACGGGCAACCTGAGAAAGGTTTACTCTGTTGTCAAGCAGTTAGCAGGGAAGCGTTCAGCCATCAGCGAGACTCTCAAGAGTGCTGACGGCCACCCGATTAATGATGCAAAGCAGAGAATAGAAGTATGGGCCAACCACTTCGAAAAATTGCTGAACCGACCACCGCCAGCAACTGCCGACATTACAGAGAATCAATATAAACCTCTCTCCGTAGTGAGCACTGACCCGCCCTCGCTTATGGAAGTGCAAACAGCCATAAGCAAGCTCAAAAGACGCAAAGCGGGTGGGCCGGACAACATACCGCCGGAATTCTTCTTGGATGGCGGTACTGCTCTCGCACAGGAGTTGACCAAACTCCTACAATGCATTTGGGCAACAGTATCCATGCCAATGGACTGGAAGACCGCAGTAATCGTCCCCCTCTTCAAGAAAGGCGACAAAAAGAATTGCGCTAATTACAGGGGCATATCCCTTCTCAGCATTGCTTTCAAAATCCTTGAAGCAGTAATAAAGAATCGTCTCGAACCAGCGTATATAGGCCGCGCAAATCAAGCGGGTTTCAAAAAGAACAAAGGCTGCAGAGATCAAATTTTCGCTATACGTCAGATACTCGAGCAACGCGAGGAGTTCAAAAGGTTGACAAACCTAGTTTTCATAGACTTCAAAGCCGCCTTCGACAGCGTGGATCGAAAATGCATCTGGCGTATCTGTGAGAACCTTGGACTACCAGACACACTCCTCAACGTGCTACGAATGCTATACGCAGAGACCTACAGCCAAGTCCGAGTATACGGCACCCTGTCCCGCCAATTCAGTATCCTCAGAGGTGTCAGGCAAGGCTCGATCCTGGCCCCCTTCCTATTCAACCTCGCAATCGACTGGATAATGGAAGAAGCCCTCCGCAATGACAACGTAGGCGTGTCTCTGGATGACACGATAATTGCCGACCTCGATTTTGCAGACGACATCTGTCTAATGGATGATAATGGAAACGACGCCCAGAGGCTACTCGACAACGTAGCCAGAAATGCAGCGGCAGTCGGCCTCTACCTGAACGTCGGCAAAACCAAATTCTGCTCCCAGGACATCAATCAGAAATTCCACGTCTACGGCGAAGAACTGGAACGTGTTGAAGACTTCACCTATCTTGGAAGTAAAATACAGCTCGACGGCAACGTAACATCTGAAATCAAGGCCAGGATAGGCAAAGCTGCAGGTAGTTTCAAAAACCTTAAGAACATCTGGAACCAGAGAAGCATCCCTCAGCTTGTAAAAGTGAAGATTTACAAGGCATGCGTACGAAGTGTACTCTTGTATGGTTGCGAGAGCTGGCCAGCAAAAAATTCTGATATAAACAGTTTGCAATCCTTCGAAAATCGATGTCTTCGACGTATTCTCCACAAAGGACAGGACCTCCCCGCTGAAAGTATCACCACCATTGCAAAATGTGATTCCCTTGCCACGACGATCCAAACAAGACGCTTGCGATGGCTAGGGCATGTCCTCCGAATGAATCCGTCCGAAATTCCAAACGCAGCGCTCGAATTCGAAAAGGGCGATAACTGGAAGAGACCCCCAGGCGGCATACGCAAGACCTGGCGAAGAATCGTTCGTGACGAAGTAAAGAAGCATATCAAACCACCGAAAATGTCAGCGAAGAAATGGGAGACTGAATGGTTCGACCTGTGCAAGGAAACAGCCCAGAACAGAAAGCGATGGAGAGGTCTTATTCGGGACCAAAATGTGGCGGGATAAGGGCAGCACTGCCCGTGAGCCCTATCTGGAAATATGTTCACCATTTTTCAACGTTACCAAACGTGTTTATTAATATGAAATTGAAACAGTATCAAGATTCTGTGATTTATTAAAAATTTCGTCTGTTAAAAATCTGATCGTTTTTTGTATTATTTACTGAATTTTGTGGTAATTTTAAAAATTTTTACTTCCTCTTTTGATGTCAAAGCTCAAATCTTTCTAGTGGTGACAGCGGTGCAAATTTTAGCATAATCATAAATCAATTCTGGGGAGGTAAAAAGTTTATATTTTAAGACTAAATTTAATGGTTTCGTTAAAAGTTATTTTGTTTACATGCGACATTTGACTTTGATTTTTTATGTTTTTTCCGATTCTACTGACCGGATTTATTTCAAATAAGTTTTTCAATCTGTTCACAATTTATTCTAGTGTCTCGTTTTTTGTTTATTCCATAAAAATTCTTCAATTGTATATCAGGAAAATCCTGCTGTATACTTGTTCAGACGGCGTTTTGATCTAAAAGCAAAATGGAGTAAAAATTGACGCGTTAACTCAGTTTTCCGGAGCGAGAAAAATATTTTGTTGATGTGTTGCATGCGTTCATGCAAGGGAATGACTTTCTGAATTCGAAAAGTGTTTTTGAGAAAATACTGCATATAGATAACCGTTTCTGGCTGGATTTGTCAATTTGGCTTATTTTTTCTTTGATTTCATTTTTTTGTTGAAATATTTATTGATCGGCACTCTAACTATATGCAATTGTATCCGGAATTCAGAGTTCAGTTTTTTGAGCCTAATAATGCGTTTCAAGTGCAAAATGGGCCCTTATCCCTCACTTTTTAGGTAAATTTTCGCATTTTTTTGGATTTAACTATTTGTTATCAATTAAACTAACAACCTCTTTTCTATAATTCATATGTTGATTGCCCCTGTTTTGACGTCTTTTGTTTTTGTTTCAGAACATTGTACACCTACTAATCCGCTTTTAACGGTTTTTTGTACAAAAGTTTTTGTTTTTAGTTTTTGGAATGGGGCTCTCTGTGCTTCGTCGGGGATTTTAATATCTAGCTGTGGATAATTTATTTTTTTTGGCTTTTAGTTTTTTTATATGTTCTATTATTTTATTTGCTGAGTTATTTTTGTTTGGAGTTGATTCCATTTAACATAATGCTGCTCTGAGTTTTTTGGGGAATTACAAAAATACATTTAGACATTTATTTTTTAATTCAAATGACCGATGTTCGGTTTTTGAACTTTCGTTGGGCTAATTTCTGATAATAATCAGTTGTGTGCTCTTGAGCCTTAATCTGTTCACGTTTTTGTGATATTTTTGAATGTTGAAATAGTTTGAATTCAATTTAAGAAAATTATCTCAAAGAAGATAGAAATTTTTCGAAATGCTCTGATGCCACTTTTCTTGAGACCTAAATTTTAGTTTCTAAGAATACTATCTGCTTTATGCATTCCCAATAAGTCTTTTGATGAGTTTAGCTGAGGTTTTTGACGATTTCTGAACTGTAAGAAAAATTAATTCGTTAATGCTGTTAACCTGGTCAGTTTTTTGAGCGGATTAGGTTTTTTTTTCATTTTAAAGATTTGGGTTATTTTTCAACGTTAGCATATAACATTTAGGGGTTTCAAGATTTTTTGTTTTCTGTCATAGTTTTCTGCAAGATTCGAAGCTGTGACGACATGAAGTTCAGGGAAGGAATAAAGTTTGAAAAAAGTTCTGGTGAACAAATTTCAAGAGGTGAGAAAATAGGAGCGGACTTGTTGTTCATAGCCTCTTTTGAAATAGCGAGAAATGTAGGTAAGACATTTTTTCTAAGCGAGTGATTTTTTTTCTCTTGGGGCTGTTCCAAGATGTTTTTTTTTTGATGTTCCTAGAGATCCTACTGTTGTAGGTTTTTGGACTATTTTAGCGATTTTTCTCACCCAGCTTGTATTTTTTGGCTGCATTTTCTCGTAACTGATCCGAAGCCTTCCGTTCGTAGGCAGTGTTGAAACTCACTAAAGTTTTTTTCTAGTAGAAATCATTTTTTAATAAAGTTTTTAATAATTGAAGTATTTTCTACTATTAATCTCATTTTTTGTAAGTTTTTTTAATTTCAAAATGAGTGAGCTGATTTCAAATACGTGTGAGCTTACTATAGCTTATTAAAGTTGTTTCTATTTTAAAGTTTTAAAGATTTTCATTTTTTTGCCTTTTGTTTTGGCTACTTCGATTCTTACGATAGTCATTTCCAATGCCTCGATGAGTTCTACCAGTGGATACTGTTTGGAGGAGACAATTTCATGGTGTGTGAAGGGCGGTTCATAATCTTAAAAGTTTGACCCCCTAAGTCAACCCCGCCATCAGCCCATACCCCCTCCCTCGACACTCACATTGGCCTCCCTCCAGTCGATTTGAACCCCCCCCCCCCCCCCTCCTCAAGCCTGACCCCCCCCCCCCCACACACACACACACACCGGTCACCCCCTTAATGCTAGAATCCCTAAGCCCCAGCTGGATACTACCGAAGCCAACCCTCGCCGGTCGTTTGGGAGCAATTCGCCCCACTAGTATTCAAGTATGCGATTCACAGAATCTGTTTTGGAGACTTATACTTATGGTGCTAAGGGCGGTTCTTGGAGATTTACTCCCCCCACTTCCCCCACCCCCACTGTTGCCACTCCATCAGCCCCCAGTGCACCCCCCGCTGCGCTCACTTACGCCCCTTCAATTAAGCTAAAGCTAGTCTCACTAATCCGTGCCTAGCTACTGACGAAGCCAAACGCTCGCCGGTCGTTTGAGAGCAATTCGCCCGACGTTAGTCGGTTATGTTCTAATCTAATGAAACTACAGAAGAAATTAGAACACTTTTTGAACCTTAGAGGAAAATTAGGTTAAATTTTTCTAACTGTTTCAATCCCAAAGCAGGTCAGTGGGGTCAACGGCGGCTATTTTGCGATAATTTGTTCTGCTATGTTCTTTGTTGCTTTTTTCCGGTTTACTTTCAGATCTAATAATTTTTACACACTAGAATATAGGTTCGGCAGAGTGCACTACTAAGTAGGAGGGTTTTATAACCAGGTTTTCAACTTAATTGTTTGCACTTAACTAATTAGCAAGTGATCATTGGATTTTCTTTTTAGTTATAATTCTGACCATGGTGTTTCATCTGAAACGGAACAAGAAATAACCAGCGACAATAAAACGGGACAAAGCGATGAAACACCAACAAATGAGGAGAAGTTAAGAATCGCAGAATCCGGGAAAGAAGAAAAGCTGGATTTTGTGCAAGACCTCGCCTTTTCCTTATTACAATTGGACGCTGGCGATCCGGGTATTCCTTTGGAATTCAAAAGCAGTTCAGATGACGAAAGCGAGAATCGCGCAACTGAAAGTTTGGCAGAATGTCGGGGGCAGAGTGAATCAATTGATATTAAGGAACCAGTAGCTAAAACAGATAGTTTATGAATGAAGTACATTGTTGTAATTCTTCTGATTTGATAATGGATTGATTATGAAGTGAAATTGTCCACGGCGTCAAATTGTTTGAAATAATTGCCTAAGAAATGACACTTGCAAAGTTACCATGTGTAGTTTGCTCTCTTTTTACTAGTATTAAATAATAAGCTGTTAAGTTATGAATGTTAAATTGTAATTACATATCTAATGCTGCTCTTATTGTCAAGATTTTTAAGCTGAAATGGATCGGTGATAAAGAAGAATAGACCAGAGAACAAGGGTTTTTCTAAAATGTTTACACGAAAGTATTGGATTTGTATTGATTGTATGATTGAAATGTAACCTTGTTAATTGCCGCCGAACAAAGTTTGTAGCAATTAGTTTAATCCTCTCAATTTTTACAGGCAATTGTTTTGTCTAACTGATGAATTTTTAAAACTTTTTGTCTGCGGGCGCGTGGGCAGATCTCCATGTATGCGATTCACCGAAGATATAAATTCAATCTGAAGGGCAATTCTTGAATTTCTAAACCCACTTTACTCGCCCATCCATCCAGCCAACCTCCCTTCTCACGCACCCCCCCCCCCCCCCCCGCTGAACTCACGTAAGCGTCAAGCGTGATTATTTGCGGCGTGAAGATCAGTTTACGGTTTGGACACCTATTTAGGATTCACTATTTTTTGAGCTGTTTGTGATTATTTTGTGGTCATCATAACCAGCATGGTAGACACTGCCCTTATTAATTGCGCTCGAATGAAGTTTGAGGCAATTATTGAAAACGTCTTAAAATTTTTTTATACCCCCCCCCCCCCCCGACTGAAGCAGGCTGCAACAGATAGAGCGCTGAATAGCCATTTGAGAGCAATTCTTCCGACGTTCGTTGTTTGTTTTTGTATTGCTTTGGAATTTTGATTCTGCCGTGAAAAGATTGAGAAAGTATATTAAAAACGTGAAAAGAAATTCTCATAGAAAATCTGTTCCATGCTGTGGAATGCCTGTTATTATTAAATCAGCGAACAGTATCAGCGGCAGATCATTTTTGATGGCCAAGGAATGAAGCTTTTTCACAGCAGTACACAAAGAAAATTTACCTGAAATAGTCCAGTGTGTTAGTCCTCTTTTTGTTGTCAATGGTTAATTGCTCTTGAACGAAGTTCATAGCAATAATTGTAAACGTGTTAGTCTTTTTAATGCAAATTTTTCGCTTGACCGTTTTTGAGCTCTTCTAGAACATTCTTTGACTTCTTAAGGGAAATTTTCACGCTTTCGATCTGCATTTTTGAGTGGTCTCTATTGCTCTCACTCCGAAGTAAAGCTTGTTGCTAATATAGAATCGGTTGCAGTATAGCTTCAAGAAGGGCCTGATAGCTGAGTGTGCAGTGCTTCTGGTGAGGGATCGGGATGTCCATGGTTCGAATCCCGTTGTGGTCAAATGTTTTCCACTCGCCTGTCTCTCGAGAGCAATTTTTCCGACATCAGTTGGTTTATGTTTTTTATTGGGTTGTATTTGTGTTCAGAATTGGATTGTATTAGTGTTCTGTCGTTTTTACGACTCGACGAGGACTATTGGTGGAGCGTCTTTTTTGATTTCTATCAAACGAGGTTTGTAGCTTTTGTCTTAGCCCTGTGGTCTTTTTTATAGCTGCGAAGCTTTAAGCTGAGCGGAGCTGTATTGCGATGCTCTTGGTTTTTACAATTCAAAGAATTTGAATTGTATTGGGGCGCTGTCTTTTTTTAAGATCTGTTCACACATTTTCATGATTTTTGAAGTCAAATTGGAGTAGTGATTTTGGTCACTCCGAAATAGGAAGTAAAGCAAAAAAGTGAGTGGTTTTGTGGTGTGAAATTTTTTTGGCTCTAAATTTAAAGTGGAGTGAGAAAACGGTGCTGGAACAAAAATTCGCTTTCTCGCTAGTGGTTTTTTTGTTCACATGCGGCAATTTCACTTTGATTTTTACTGTTTTTTTCAATTATTTGGATAAGATTTTTTTTCTAAATGGTTTTCCCAATCCATTCATAGTCGGTTCTAGGTCTAGTTTTCTGTTTAGTCAATGAAAATTCTTTGAATTGTGCGTCAGGACTTGTCCTGCTATGTTTTTTGTTTCGTCGTCTGACTCTTTTTCGTTTTAAATTTGCTCACACAGCAAAGCTGAAATAGTCAAATTTTCTGATTGACTTCTTCCTCTCACTAAAGGCGTTTGCGCCCGTGACGTCATTTCTCACTCTCTTTAGCAAAAGTATTTTGCGTGAGTAGCTTTTGATCAAAAGTGACTTACCTCACTCAATAAATTGACTTTTGCACTATAAAACTTAAGCTTAATTTGAATTTGTTTGAGGTCAAAGGAACTCATATGTACCGTAAAGCTCCCTAATAAGAGGCTTCTGCTGGTTGAATTTTATCAAGCTTTATTAATTTATCGCTGAATGTTTTTTTTTGGCTTTTTTGAGCGGCGTCGATTTTTTTTCAATTTAGATCTGTCTGTTTCTATCTCTATTATATGGCACGCAGATCTATTCTTTCGCAGCTATTCCGGCAATCTGCGGGCTACGCTAATGCAATTTTTCGCTTGAACTGTTTAATTTCGTCCTCAAAAACAGGATAAACAGTTAACACCGGAGGGCACTAAGGACTCTTAGAGCCTTTGGGTTCACTAGACTCGTAGCATGCAGTTCAACGAAACTGTTTTACGGAGACTTAACTTGATGATGTGAAGGGCGTTTTCTATTCTTTAAAGATGGAAGTTCTCCCACTCCCTCACCCCTCCGACTCCCCGTCCACCCTCCTCCACCTGGCGATTTGAGCCCACTTCGCCCAGTCCTCCCAACCCTAACCCCCCATTTCACTCCTGCCCCACAGCAGATCCCCTCCCCCAGAAGAAAAAAGGAGGGCTTTCTGTTCATGTCGAATTTTTGAGATCAAGAAAAGTAGGTGTGAAAAATTTATGGCCGAGCGAGTCTAATTTTAGTCGTGTTCGTTTGTTGCTTGGAAGTTTTTAATTTACTCTTTTAATTGAAAATTTTTTGGCCAAGGGGTTTTCCTTAATTATATAAAGTAATAATTGTAACATTTGGAAGCATTTTGGACCATCTGAAGCAAAATGATACATGTTGATTTAATTTGAACTACTTTTACAAGTTTGCTTTTTTGGACGCGTTTTTAGCAGTTTCTGTGTTGTTCCTCAATGATTTTTTTACATTTTTGATGTGTGCTGAAAGACTTATCCTTGAACATTTCAGTCTCTCTGATTTGAGCAGGTTTAATTTTAGTTATTTCCGTTAAAAAAAATTGAGTAATTTTTATCAATTTTTGGAGGATTTTTTATTCCTAAGCGGTTTGCCTATTTCTTCTGATTTTGTGCCTCTATCTCGTTTTTCCTGTTCGTTTGTCCTGTTCTAAGACGGCAAAAATTAATACTATAAAGGGCACTTTTTACAGAATTAAATGATACAAATTTCTTACTTTTTTTCAGATTTTTTAAATTTTTCTTAATTGTTCTATGTCTCTAGGTATTGGGTGGTCGACTGATTAAGCTGAAAAGAAAGTAAAAGTTTGTCTCAGAATAGTAGTAATTGGGAAATAACGTTTCAGCATTTTGTAGATAGTTTTATTGGTGAATTTTGTTGAGAGTAACCTTTATTTGTCCTTTTTTTCTCGGTTTCTGTGTGTGAATAGCTTTGGCTGGTTTTTCGGTCTCTTGCTAGTTTTTTTCTAAAGAGGAACTTACTCCAGTAGCAGGTCAAGTTTAAATAGTTGGTAATGTATGTCTATCGTTTGTGTTGGTTTTAACGCCAAAACTTTGTGTAAACATTAATTTTAGCAACCTGGACAATTAATGTTGCTCAATATTTTCCTCGTTATGAAAGTCATTATTTTTTGATGTTTTACTTTTAGAGAGTGCTGAAAATTTTTAAAAACTTACAGGTCACTTTTTGGATAAATTTTAGTGATACAGGAATGATTATGATTATATAATAATCATGAACTTACGTGACTCTGGATTAATTTCGTCAACTTCTTTGGTTTTTTGTAAATTTTCTTGGTGTTCTTTGTACTTGTTGAGGCCACGGCTACGTTTTTTAGGCTTGTATATAGTCTAATATATAGATTATAACAACAAAAAAATGATTTTGAAGTTGCTAATATTCCGAATTTTAGCATTTTTTGCCATGTTGATATTTTTTGGTTCAATGTTTTGACTCGCAGTGTCAGTCAATAGGTTTTCCTTACCAGAAGATCTTGGCCTTGTCAAGATCACGTTTACTAACTTTTTGACAATATTTTTAAGAAAACTTTGCACTTTTTTTGAGTTTTATTTTGTCTTTTTTAATCTGTTGGTTTACTTTTATGGACCAATGAAACTTTTTGAAGGCTCGAATGCGGATTTTTGGATAGTTTTTCAATGAAAAAAATTGTTCGAGAATATTTTTACAACTGCTGCAATTTTTCACTTTTGCTCCAAAATGTTGGATTCAAGACATCATTTTCCAACTGTTTGTATAATCATTGCTGTCTTTCGAGAAAAAAAACGGAATTATTTCAAGCTCTCTAAACCAGTTTGTTTTTTTCTTTTCTTCTTTCTGAATAATCTTTCAAGAATATTGTAAGGAATGAACCAATGTATTATGTTGTGCCTGCTTAATTGGTAATTTTTTATGCTGAAATTCTCAACAAAAATTGTCAATAATTTGAATAATAATTGTGTGCTCTTTTAAAAGTTTGTGAAACTTTTTCTGTGTGTTTTTGTTTTCTCTTATTGCCCAGTAAGTTTCTCAATTTTTTCAAGTATTCTAAGTTGATTTTTAGTGTTTGCATTTAATTCCTTGGATTGCATTTCGGGACTTGTCCTGTTATGTTTCTACGACTCAAAGAGGAGCATTGAGGCTTTTTTATTTGACGCAAGTTTGTTCATGGCTTGAAGTTTTGACTTCTGTTTTTCAAACGTTCGAGCTTAACATTAGCTTACTAATACGTAGAAATTAGGAACTGCTGGTAAGACTCAAGGTGAAAAAGCGATCATGAGAACTTTTCTTCCCACAACAGTCTCTTCTCCCTATTCAAACTACAGACTACTGCAACTTGCGTGATCTGAAATTCTCTCTCAATCGCAATTTCAAGCAGCCGAACTCAATTGGCGGCAATTTAATACTAGAATCAAGTGATAAGTGCGCCAAAATTGGTTTCATTTTTAATTGCTCTCAAACGATGTTTGTAGCAATTATATTAGTCCTGTTCGTCTTTCTTTTTTTATGCGTTTTTTTCGCTTGACCGATTGTTTGTCTGACCCATTTGACTTTTCTCATAAATGGGATAAACAGGTAGAGCCCAGCGGTCATTAAGTGCTCGTAGAGCCTTTCAGCTCACTAGTCTCCAAGTATGCGATTAACAGAAACAGTTTTGTAAACTTATGCTTAGAGTGAAGGGCGGTTCACCCCCCCCCCCGATGCGCTCACCTCACGCCCCTTTAATTTAGCTAAAGCTAGCCTCACTAAAGCTTGGCTAGCTACTAATGAAGCCAACCGGTCGTTTACGTGTAATTCGCCCGACTTTAGTCGGTTATGTTTTTCACTTAAATTCTTAATAATGGCATATATATTACTACATTAACTTCTAATGAGATTATTTTAAGCCCCCTAGTGAATTTCTGAATCTCATTTACCCCCTACCCCCAACTGAAGCAGGTTGCAATTGATTAGAGCTCCCACTAGTCGTTCGAGAGCAATTCTTCCGACGTTAGTCGGTTATGTTTATTGATATTTTGCAACTATATTACGCAATCGAATTTTTTTTCTGGCAATTGGCGTGCTGTGTTTTTTAGGTGCGTATTTAGCCTTTTATCGTGTTTCTAATGATCAATTCAGTCGACGGGAACCTGTCTGAGATTTTACACGATTTTCATTCGAGGAACTGCTTGTTGTTTCCCAAATTGCTTCTAATTTATTCTTTCTCGATGTTTGTCTAGGTTTTGAGAAACTTTGATCTCGCGATGATTCGTGCGACCATTTGATCATGTTTCGAAATCTCAAAAAGGAACACTTTTTTCAATAATCGAACTTTACCACTCTACAAATGGATTGGTATGAGAGCTCCATTGCTTGGAAATTAATTTTTCTCGACATCCAAAAAGAAAAATTTCTAACTTTAGAATCTTGCATGCTGTTTGCGTTTAATTTGGTCAACAATTGTCTGCTGTTTACTACAGGGCTTAACCATGCACCTGGTGCTTATTTAAAGCTTTAAGCTAACTGAACTTTTCCTTCAGATGGTGAGTTAAATGGCAACCAAAGACGTCCCACTGTGGATGACAGACAAAGGCCCTCCCCCAAAGTACCCTCGATTGAATTTAAAACGACTTCACGAAAGTTTATTCGATGATAGCTTAGATTTGTCCTATTTAGTTGAAGATTTATTTAGCAACGTTTCTAAAGTTACATTTACAAATCCCGCCCACAGTGAACATTCGGACGAGAGAAGAAAAATATTGAAGTCAAAGGAATCAAGAAAACCGAATACTGCCGTAATTGACCTTACTGACGAAGACGACAATCGATCTGTCAAGTCCTTCGAAGTTATTGACTCGGACGATCAAAGCATATCTGAACTAGCTAAGACAGTTTCAACTCAAGTCAAGCCTCAGTACGAAGTCAAGGAGGATCCAGAACTCCGCAAACAGGTCGAGAAATTCCATGAAAAGCCGAAACGAGGCTTTCGGGAAAAGAACTTCGTGTCAATGCCTGTTAGTAAAAGAAAAATGTATCTCAATCATTGTGTTTGTTGCGGGTTTTCACCTGCTAATAGACTGCACCCATTTTTCAAGAATGCAGGCCTCTGTTCGTACTGCGAAGCCTTGCTTAAAAAATTGCCTGAGGTTATAGACCCGCGTGATGGGTACCAAATGAATTGCTCAATTTGTTGTCGTGAGGGGCAGGACCTCGTCATGTGTGATTCGGGTCAAAACAAGTGTCTGCGCTCGTTCTGCTTTCAATGTTTAAACCTATTTATTGGACCGGGTGGAGCGCAGAGTATACGAAGTGCAAAAACGTGGAAATGTTTCTTTTGCTCTTGTGTCGATATCGGAACCCTGATTCTGAATAAGCATTGGAAAGCGGGACTAGAGAAATTCACAAAAAATGGTGCTAGAATTCATTCTAAAAATAGTATACAAGTTTTAATACCCAGTGCCAAACAGGTAGTGCAAACGTCCTGTTCGAGCAACAACTCAAACAAAGTAATAAAATCAATTCCAGCCTCGACGAAGAAAGAGAGCCACGAAAGCAACAAAACTAATATCGAAACAACGAATTTTGCAAAAACTCCGAGAGTGTCGCAAAGAGTAAGTAGAAGAGAAATTGCAGAAACCGAACAAAGAACTGAGGTCGAAGATCAAGCAATTTCTCCTGATGGAAATGTCAGTGAAGATGACAACACAATTCTGGCTGACTTCCGGATGCCAGAGAGCAGCCAGAAAGAAAACATGCAGCCGTCTCCGGCAGGGAGTGACATCGCAAACAACAACTGTCTACCAGCCAGTTGTGATCAGAACTTGATGGCTGCTAAAGATTGCAGTGCTTTGACTACCAAAGTCAGATTCTCTATTGGCGGTGAGTAGTCAAATATAGTTTGTTTTGTTTCGTGGTGATTACTCAAGCTGAAATGAGTCAATTATAATGTGCGATTGGTTGTGATGTTTGTGAGTGGTATATATAACCGTGGCGTTAAGTTTTGAATGAACTTGTATGCCTGTGTGTTCTATCGTTGTCGGTTCGATACACGCCACTGAGCCAAGCATCTGTCACTGTTTTCGTTTTTGTTTGTCATCTCTTACACGGCAGATACAAGCTGAAGCGGATTTAGCAGCGTATTGTTTAGCCTTATCACCAAAAGTAAACTAGGGACCTGTCTTGTTTATCCAATACCTCATCGCACTTACTTTATGGCTGCGAGGGGATAAAAAGTAGTTGACTCTACTAACCCTTGAAATTGAATTCCGTGTAATTGAATCCCGAATGTAGCCTTCTATTATACTCGGTCAAACTTTTGAGATTTTCAAAACCTCAGTGCGTTAATTAATTGAAATAAGTGACTAAATAAATATGCCTCCTTGAATTATATTCATCGGAAGGTTGTAAAATTTAAATTTAATAACACAAGAAATCAATCTTGACATCTGAACCGTTTAATTCTTTCCAACGAAAATGACTTTGACGTTATCAATTGACATCAGAAAAGCGAACATGGTTACCAAGTATCGATGCTGTCGGAGAGGTCGTGAAAAGCTTCTTCAGATCAAAATAGGTATGAATTGTTTCCGTAAATTGATTTGGTTCCTCGTGGATGCGTAGAATAAAATATATGTTCATTTCATTTTTACTTTGATATTTTGATATTTTTCTCGTCCTAGATAGACATTGTACTACCTTTTCAACGTTTTACAAAAAATTCATTCGACTGATCTGATTTTCCCTAGCTAAACCTTTACTAAGATTGCTGGTTTTTTAGCTGCTGCTTATTCGCCAGCAAACATGTTCGAGGAAAGACAAATATGTTTTCAACTATATGATTCGGGTTAGCTTACAATTTTGTTGTCAATTTGATTTATTCTTTTGTTCAACTATTTATTTTCACATGTTTTCATGAATTACCATTAGAAAAAACGAACTTTATCTTTAAAGCCATATTCGGCTGCCAATTGGTTTTTCCTTGTCAACCTTGTCCAGTATAGTTAATTGCTCTCAAATTAAGTTTGTAGCAATAATGTAAGTCCGGTTGGTCTTATGCGTTTTCTTGTCCTACCAACTTTTCGTCTGGCCATTTGAATTTTGTCCTCAAAAACGGGATAAACAGGTAAAGCAGCGATGGCATCAAGTTGCTGAGCGTCTCTAATTATCCAGTTCACCGAGCTGTTTTGAGGAGACAAATTTATGTTGTGAAGGGCGATTTTGAGCACCATTCACACGCCCCGCCCCCTGCCTATAACCATATCCCCCAACAACCCCGTCCACCCTCCTCCACCTGGCGATTTGGATCCCCCTCTCGTCTAGCCCTCCCAACCATACCCCCATCGCTTGACCCCGAATGATATCATCCCTAAGCCCCAACTGGCTCCTACCGAAGCCAGCCGGTCGTTTAAGAGCAACCCGCCGGAAGGTAGTCGGTTGGATTTTTAAATTTTTTGTACTTGCTAACGTTTAATTGCTCTCAAACGAAATTTGTAGCAACAATATTAGTTCTGTGGTCTTTTTTACTGCGATTTTTCATCTAGCCCATTTGACTTTTCGTTCTCAAAAACGGATAACAGGTAGAGCGCGGTGTGCATTACACGGCTGAGCCGCTCTCTTAGAGCCTTACGCCTCACTAGTCTCTAAGTATGCGATTCACCGAAACTTTTGAGGAGACATAATTTCAAAGTTTGAAGGGCAGTTCTTGCGGAGGGCATACGAAAAATTAAATTGCTGCCACAATTATTTTGAGTGCCTAGACTTGTTTTTATTTTTTTTAAAAACTAGGTTACAAATAGTAGAAATGGAACTACTCAAGAAAATCAAAAAGGTTTTTTGCCAAAATTGGGGGTTGCTTCGAAAAACTGAGAAAGTTCTTTTTAGAAGAAGAAGCTACTGTGACGTCACCTTCAAAATCAACCTCAATATCAAGAACTAGTCCTCGCTCCCACAGTCAAGCAGCGTTCGCTCGCTCATCGTCATCTCAGAACATTCATCCTGTATTCACAGACAAAATGCCTCATACCAGGACAAATCGATTCTTCACATGCACTTCAGCAGGCCAGCTGAAGAAGTTCTGCCTGTGCTGTACGTCCAAAAACGTCACCATACCTCACCCCATGTTCATTGGAGGCGTATGCGACGACTGTCTACCACGAGTGACTAAAAGCATCATCACTATTATGGAGTTTGTTCCCGAAGAAGACCTCCCGGAGCTAGATTTAGACTATTTACGTAGAATGTGTTGCGTCTGTTGCAAGAACACAGAGGAGTTGAAAATTGCTGCGAGTAAGAATGAACCTGGCTCAACTTTGTTCAGGTGTTCCCAACCGAGTTGCTACTATGCATTCTGTGATCAGTGTCTATCGGGGCTGGTCTCGAGTGAACTGATTAAATATTTCAACACTTTCAAGCGCAATAGCAATAGTTCAGATAGTGTTAGCAGCCGCAGCAGTAGTGGTACTAGTTTATCAGCTAATAACGATGCAATGTTAGTAGATTCCAATGTGGTGACCATTCCCACCTGGTCTTGCTACTTGTGCAGTGATAACCAATATCAAGGTATTCTCAAGCTTCAGATTTGAATGTAGTCACTAGTAAACTCTCAAATGTAACCAATTTCCACAATTAAAAGCGACAAGCGCAAATGAGTAAAATTTTGAAATTACCGATGTTGATATCACCAAATTAAGCTGATAGAAAAGTTATTAGAAAATTTTATTGAATCAAATTCTCATGATTTAGAATAAAGCGGACGACATAAATCGAAATATTGCATAAATAGATTCAAGCAGCTCATTAATTGTCTGAATGAATGACAGAAAAAAGGTGCCTTTTGAAATTGTTCAAATCTGCGGGTATTTAATTCCGTTACCTTGGAAATAATCGTGTAACAATTTATTTTGTGGTGCATACTTTATAATGATTGAGATTGAAAGCGTTATTTAGGTGAGATGATTGCTTTGATTAATGTTTGTAATTTCAACCAAGTGATACTAAGCTTTTGCATCACGTACAAAGTTACGATACTATTATTGTAGATGATTAGCATTAAATATGATTCCTACTTTGTTTATATATCAAACCAATGGATACTTTTGTTGATTTATTTATAGAACTCGATTATGATGACCAGGTACCAATTATGTACATGGAAATAACTAGTAAAAATTGGTTGTATCAAGGAGATAATTTCCATGTGCATAGCTTGATTTTGACTGAATTGAGCCTTGAGAATTTGCTTTCATATTTTCTCGATAAATTCTTACCAGGCGTAGTTTTTGAACAGGCACCAACGAAATAGAAGCTATATGGAGCTGGGAAGTCTAGCCGAATGGGCGTTTAGCAGAATAAGAAAATTGATAGTTCTGGCTAAATGCTTGAATTACCTGATTGTTTAAGTTAAAGTACAGCAAATTCAAGAAATGGCTGATTAAATCAGTCTTTGTTACTTGATTGTATGGTATGTGCGGTCGAATAGCATTCCATTCCTCTCTGTGACTGCAACCCCCCTCGCAAAGTGAGGAGGTTCCGAACACGGACCGATGTTTGCTTCGCTATTTTAAAAAGAGGAGGTAAAATGTTTTTAAGTGGATTTTCAAAATGCATTTGAAAATTTCTGATTTTCTAATCATTCTGCTAGATAACCCTTTGGCTAGATCGGAGTCCTCCAAGCTACATTTGTTATACTATGGTGCCAGAAAAATCTTCATTCATTTAGAGATCTTAAAAATCATCAACTCGAACAACAGTAATTGGTCAATATGCTGGCCAGAAGATCCCACTCCTTTTTTGGAAGAAATTTTCTCTAATCATTAATATATGCACTGTAGCATTTTCTCTAGTTTTAAGGTAGGGCCATGATATAGCCTTGTGTTTCGCTTGGCACAAATCCTGTTTAATGAGAACAAAATATACTGTCTATTTTCAAAAATCAATGATATTTTGAATACCCAGGGCCTGGTGGAAAGTTATATTTATAATTTCAATGCTGAGAGTCGCTAAATTATAGTACTCGTCGTGATTTTTCAAAGTCTTTTTGTTTGATCCACTTTAGTGCGGGAGGAACTATATACTCAAATTAGTCAATTTTGGCCGATCGATATAATCATCGTAGAGAGTTGTGAGTGGTATCATTCGAAATCCCATCCAGTGTAGAATATTGAATTAAAAAGATTTTTTGATTTTCGCTTTTTACAGGGAGTTATAGAGGTTTAAAGTTTTGTGAATAGTAGACCATATTACCTTGTTTTTTTTTCACATTTTCTGTAATTTTTCAAATTTTCGTCCATTTTGTAAAATATAGTAAAATTGTTAACGGTAGTGTTATTGGTTTTATCTTGAAAGATAGAGTAGGGTTGCTGAATTGTTCGATCCGTGTCTTTGGCTAGAATATATGCTTAATTTTTAAAAAAATCATACTTTCCTCGTCAAAAATGGGACCAAATATGCTTTTTTAGCCAACTTTAAATTTGCTGGAAGTGGACACTCTAAAACTGCGGTCAAATTCTTAGTAAGTTCAAAAGGATAGCTAGTTTTACTGTCGATGGCTAGTTTTACTGTCTTCCGGAATTATAATTTTGCCAGTTTTTGTCAAATGTAATCTCAAATATCATACAAAATGCATAAATTTTTTTTGATATACTGAAAAATTGTGTTTAAAAATTGATCTATTTCGCAGCCATTTGAATAATTGAGTTTTTTAGCTACGCAGCAATAGCAGGTTGATCCTGATCTCACCATGGATCCTTAAGGTCAAAAAATAGATTTGAATTGGGCGCGGCCTTTTTAAAATTTCCGGAGTTAGTTTTTTGTAAAATACAGACAAGAATTTCAACTCAGGGCTCAAACTTTAGCAGATTCTTTTTGAAAAGAATGGGGCTCAATGACCATATATTAAAGTTTCTGAGTTAAGCTCTTCGTTTTTATGCCTCTGACCAATTGTTTTCGTAAAGTTTTATGGACTCTTATGTTTTCCTTTCATTTATACTTTTGTAGTCCAATGACTTTGTCTCCCGGATAAAAGATCCAATTGGTTTTTCAAAGATTCAAAAGAGATATTTGTGAACCCAGACAATGTTTAAGTTGTTACTTAATGCCTCTTGTGACTTAGAAATGATTTGGTTTAAGAAAATGCCGGTGAATTTTTGATTTTTTCCACTATTTTATCTTATTTCTCTCAACTATTTTTTCCATTATTTTATCATATTTCTCTCATCGTCTGGCGTAGTCTCAGTAAAAAGTGTCAGCAAACCATTTCTCGTGAGTTATAATATAATTTTTTGGATTTTTGATATACTTATCTAATGGCTTCTCTTTGATAATACGAGTTTTATATTTTTTTTTCGTGTATTTTAAGCATTATTTACAACATGTATTTACAACATTTTATAATGTGATTTTGTTTCCTTGTCGAATTATCACGCTATTTACAGGTCCAATGGAAAGAATGGATAGTTGGAGAATTGCAAAGCGGTGAAAAAGAGTGTATTTTAGTATGTTGATTGTTTTAGTTGAATAGTTTATGCTTGTGGTTTATACAGTTCTCTCGCAAAAATTAGTGGACTTTATTTGCATCTTTTTGTCTTTCTTTTTGTTGTACGACATATAACTGATCATGACAGGTCTCAATTGCTTCCTCAGGACGTATAACTGAACCTATTAAAAGATTTCATTTTATAGCTGTTTGTTTTAATGACTTTCAAACTAACTTTTAAAAAATGTTTGTGCAACTGTCTTCTTTTTGATTTCATTGTCATCATACAACTCAATCTCACTGATGAAAGTCTCAATTTCTTTTTTTACTTAAAACATATTTTTCTTGGTTAGTTATATGTTTTAACTGTTGACTTCGACCGTTTAATTTTAATAAAAATTTTCCAAGATTTCTATACTTTAATTTCTGGGTTTTTGTTGTCATTTCTACGTCGTCCTTTCATAACGATGGCCCATTGATGCTCAGATGAGATGCAAGGGATGAACTACAGTTCTTGCAGATAACTTTTAGTTATAATGCATTGAACACTGGTGTCGTAAAGTTGTTTGTGCAGTTTGTCCTTTGCCTGTATTTGTTTTTGTTTTGTAGTCTCGCGACTTGTCTGATTAATAAAAGACGCAATTGGCTTTCTGTGGTGTTGCAACTGAATCCATCTTGTTTTTGATTTCCTTTGTCTGTTTTGACTTTTAAAAATATTTGTTTTCAAAAGAAAACATTTGGGTTTTTAGCTTCGCCATTTTTTGAAATCCATTTGCGATCGGTATGTAGCTTAGTCCCTGTAAAGACAGTTCACAACCCATTTCCAGTGAGCTATATTTTAATCTTTATAACGGATTTCGTTTCAACCATTTGTTTTTGGGATATGTTACTACTGTTACTACGAGATTTCATAAACTTTGAGATTTTTATATTTGTACATTTTAAAGGAATTTTGTTTTGTTTTTAAATTATAACATTAAGGTAGCATTAATGGTCCCATTGGCTTTGAAATATTGCGCAATTGAACTTTTTTGGTGCTCCTAGTGAAAAATTAATAGTTTTAGCGGCTTCACTGCCATTTTCGCGCAAAGTTTAATTGAACTTTTTAATTTTGCCTGTTTTTGTCCTCCTTGTTGTAGTTTAATGATGTACACTGGATAATCACACGTCTTCCTATGCTTTCTATGGAGATATAAATGAACTTTTGAGCAATTTCAGTTAATATCTTAGGATATTAGTCACTTTGTAATTAGTTGTTTTAAGAAAGGGAAACGTATTTTTGGAATTCGTACCTTTTTGATCTTTTTTGTCGACCTGTTACGCAGTCGCATTGAGGACAGTCGCGATAACTTTTCTAATGAAGTATAGTTTAATTCTTTAATTTAGGTTTTATCTGATGCTAGTTTGATTTTGTTATGATTTTTTTTTAATAAAGAGATCGAGTTTTGGTCGTAATTAATGTTTGCTATTTGATTATTATTGTCTTTTCTAGTATTTTTTGTCTTAGTATTCCTGTTATTAATAAGTTCAATCGGCCCTCTAGCGTGGCATCTATTTCTATCATTTTGGTAGCCAGTTAAGTCAAGAATGTTGATGAGCGGATCATTATGAACGTACGCACATTACTGAGCCTCCTTGTTGGTTTCTAGATGCTGAATCATTTGTGGGAGTAAAATAAAGTGTGTAGTTTTAAAGCAGAAAATTCCTTACTCTTTAATGATTCGAAACTAGTTTTACGGGAGTTTTTGTTCGTGTGTTCTTTGACTTCTGTCTGCACGCTGCTGAACTCAAGTGGCAGTGCTTTAATGGTACAAATTGGCTGAAAGGTTTGCCAGAATTGGTTTCATTTTCAATTTAAATATAACTAGTAGGCTATATAAGTTCTGATAACATCGTGAAGTCCCTTAGTGTACCCCGGATGAAAGTGGGTAAAATAGAATCGAGCCCCATCAGTCGTGGGGGAGCATTTAGTCCGACATTTGCCGGGACGCTCATTCTTTGTTGATAGCTGACTTTTTCTTCTCAGCCGGCTATTATAGCAGCTCTGCTTTTTAAATCCAAAGGATTTGAATTTTATTGGTGCGCTGCTTTTTTAAAATCTGTTCACTTTTTAGTGGTGATTTTGAATTTAAGACAAATTAGTAGTGAATTTAAGACAAATTTCAATCACGCCGTAGTGGTAAAGGGAGCGAAAACCTGTAGATTTGAAGCGTGATTTTTTCAAGCTGCTTGGAAAGTGGAGTGAGAAATTGGTGTTTGAACAAATTTTCGGTTCTTGAAAGCAATTTTTTTGAGGTATGCTAATTTGGCTTCTATTTTCGGATGTTTTCTCTTCTGATTTTCTTAACAAATAGTTTCAAAAACGTCGTTATTTGTGTACTAATAATGCATATTTGTATTTTTTTAATTCATCGAAGTACAGCTAATAGTTTATATGACTTAAACATTGTTTGTTTTAATAGGATATCTGTGAGTTTTGAGTTTTCCTGTTTATAAAGTGACGCGTAAAGTGTTTTAATGAGTGGTTTTGACAATAGTTATTGTTTTTCATGACTTTTTAAATAATTGTTTTCGAAACCTACAACGAATTTTTGATTTTTGTTTATTTGTTGTTCTTTTTGTTGTCTTATCACTCAATACCATTACTGAAACGTCTCATCGGTTGCTAATCAGGCTAAAAGAGATTTTTTGTTCAATTTAGAGTGTATTGCTTTTCTTTACTCTCATAGTTTGATGTCTCTGGACAAATGTTGAGCTGACTGCCAGGTCCAAATAATTTGTTAATCAACTTTGGATTTTAATTTGGGTCTTGATCTTGTATATTTTTTACTATTCAAAGAATTTGAATTATATTGGGGCGCTGTTTTAATATCTTATTTTTTTTCGTGATTTATGAAGGAGATTGGAGATGTCATTTAGATCACTCCGAAACAGGTAGTGGAGCAAAAAGTGAGTGGTTTTTGTTCGTGACATTTTTTCCTTAATTTTACAGTAGCGCGAGGAAAGGGTGTTGAACAAAAGTTCGCTTTCTCGATAGTGTTTTTTTGTTTACATGCGGCAATTTGACTTACTTTTCTAAATCCACGGTTTTCTAAATCCTGGTCAATTCTATCTATAGTTCAGGTGTTTAGTCAGTAAAAAAATTCGAATTGTAAGCCAGGACTTAATAGTTCACAATTTGTTCAACAATTTGCGTGAAATCTTTTTAACTTCTGTGGGCTAATTTTATTCTTCTCTCATTCTTCTCAAAGTGCTCTTAAGCAGCATTTGCTCAGCAAAATAATCAAGAGGAGACAGATTCAGTATTTAAAAATTCAAAGAGAAACGAAATAAACCCATAAAGCCCAATTCAGATGCCCGCTACTTGAACTTTGTTCTTATAAGTCTCAGTTACTATCTCTAAGGATTTTCGGTATTGATACTGGGACTGGTATCCTCTAAACCGGAGTAGGTCCAATTACGAAATAACATCAAAACTGGTCGCACGTTAAAAATATTTTTGTACAAAAATCAATTTTGTTCTTTCAATCCCAATCGGGGTTATGGGGAATCAGTGGCGGCTATTTTCAGGCAATATACCGTGTAGGCTTTCATTTTTGTCACGCCGCAATCCTCAAAAAAATCTATTTTGTCCATCTTTTTATGCAGCTTCTTAATTAATTTTATTTGCGTCACAGTCGTAGTTTTTTTGTACTCAGCCGTCAGCTTTAAATTGAGTATCGTGTTTTGTTTTTGGAGCATGCATGATTTTGTTAATTCTATGAAGTCTTCGTGTATTTTGACAGCTGTTAGCAATAAAGCTTGATGAGTAAAATGAAGCAAGCAATTCGATTTTTTCAAAAGTATTTTCTCAAAACATTTGAGTATTTAAATAGGAAGTGTAGATTGCTTCGGTAACTTCATCAACTCAGCTCTCTGTTGTTCTACAGAAATTTAGTTATCCTGGCTATGTTCTGCGTCAGTTTTTTTAACGAGTGGCGACAATAACACGCGAATTAATGTAGGAATAATTATTATGTAGTTTGATCAACTTTGCAGTACTTGTGATAAAAAGTAACAATTATTTACGAATGGGATGGAGTTAAAAATCTGATGGAGATTTGCATATGATTACTTGTATATGATTCATGTTATATGATTAAGTTTTACTTGAATGGCAACTGTTTTTTAAATGAATGATATAATTTTGTTTCGGTGAAGACACGTGGCTTTCGTCCACAAGCTGAAAGCCTTGTCAGTGACAGTTCGGTTACGGTAAGTAAATGTACGCGAGGATGGCTTCATCTCGGATTGGCTTCTTGTCGTAAGACACGTGCTGTTATGAATTCTGAAAAGCAAGAGAAATGGATAATTTTCATCTTTCTCTTAATACACCCTTACGGCGTTGTAAAGCTAGAACTTATGGGCGCCTATGTGTAAGGGTCTATATTTTTGAGAAAGCTATACGGTAAAGGACTGTAAAATTTGAGCTTGAGGTGTGCAATCTTTCGGTCATGAACTTTGAAAAGAAGCATATAATTCATTAAAAAGATCGTTTAAAGTTTGAATGAAATGTTAAAATGTTCATTTTACCCATCTAAAATACGAAAATGAATGCTGAAAATTGACAATCTGGTTTAGTATATTAAATTTTTAGAAACCCGTGCTCTGAGCTAAAAATTTGTCCATAGTTTTTGAAGATAATGTCTTCTGTGCAAGTTTTTGTTTGGTGAATTCTATTAAATTTGGGCTGGTAATTAATTTTGTTCGGTGCTGGCAATTAATGCTGCGTGTTGACATGTTTTTGATTCAATTTAAAACAGTTTTTGCCATTTCTTAAATTTAACCATTTTTTTTCAGTCTCGAATGTCTAAAACTTTGTCGTAATTCTTTGCTCTCATTGTCACTTACTGTGTCTCTGAATAGCATTAACGGCTTCAGCAATGAGAAATCGTGAGTTTTTCGTGATTTCACTTTTTTTAGCCTTTCTTCCTGCATGGTTTTAACAAATATTGTTTTTTGCTTACTCTGTAATTTCACTCTAATGCTACTCCTTTTTATATCTGTTCCTACTTGTTTGGGGCAATATTCTTCTGTAGTTTACTGGTGACCTTGCATGTGATCTTTCAAGGGTTAATTTCTGTACATACACGGAACAAAACAAAAAAACTTTTAAATCTGAGATTCCATGGGACTGCAGAATCATGGACACTGAAGCTGTTTAAACAAATGCTATGAGGGTTCTTTGCCTCTGGTTTTTAATTGCTCTCAAACGAAGTTCGTGGCAATTATATTAGTCCTGTCGGTCTTTTTTATGCGATTTTTTGCTTGACCGATTTTTCTTCTGACGCTTTTGACTTTTCGTCCTCAAAAACGGGATAAACAGGTAGCGCCCAGCGGGCATTAAAAGCTCTTAGAGCCTTTCAGCTCAAACCGTGTTGGTGACTTATACTTATGGTGTGAAGGGCGGAAGAGAGGTTGAAGACACCCCCACTGTTGACCGCCCCCGCCACGCTTTTTCAAGCTTTTTGAAATTTTTTTGTCAGTTTTTGAGTTCTTTCATCCCTAGGTGTTAAGGAACCTCCTCCAGGGTTTTATAATAGGTTACTTCATAGTTTCTAGTGGTAGTGGAATGGAGCCAACATTTTAACATCAAGAATTTTAGCATATTTTTGACAAAACGTGCAAATTTTTTCAAGGTTTTTGACATTGTTCGTTATTCAAGATTTTACGAACCCATGGGCCAGAAAACCTCCTTAAGGGTTTAATAATAAGTCACTGAATTTTTTTTATTGGTCAGGGATTAAATTCAAACTTCTTAATATCACAAATTTCATCAATTTTTGGGTAAAATTTTCAATTTTCAAGTTTTTTGAAAATTTTTGTCAATTTCAGATTTAACCAGCCTCAAGAACCGAGGAACCTCTTCTAGGGTTTGATATTATGTTTCTGTATAGTTTCTAAATGTAATGGAATGTTTCTCAAGATTTCAACACCACGAATTTTGGTTTTTTTTTTTACAAAACTTGCATTTCAATTTTTTTTTGACATTTATTGTCATTATTTAGGTTTTGCAGCCTAACAGAGAATATCCCAAAGGGTTTGTAATAATTTACTGAAAATTGTTTTTTGGCCACGGATTAGTTTTCAACTTTTTTATCACAAATTTTAGCAGTTTTTTTATGCAACTTTTAATTTGTTTTTTGAAATTTATCATGTTTAGGTTTCTCCAGCCTCAATAGCCAGATAACGTCCTCTAGGTTTTGATTATAAGTTACTGCATAGCTTTTAGATGTAATGGAATGTTTTTCAGGATTTTTATGTCAGCAATTTTTAAAAATAGTTGCAATTTTTCAAGTTTTCTTTAATCTTTTTGATTTATCATTTTTTCCGGCACCAAGGTCCTAGGGACCTCCTCTAAGGTTTGATGATAAGCTGCCCCATAGTTTTTTTGCAGAGTTAATGGAATGGTTGTCAATATTTTAATGACTCCAGCTTTAGCAATTTTTTGATAAAATTTAATTTTCGAAGTTTTTGGAAAATTATTATGTTGCAAGTTTATGGATCTTTATGAGCCAGTGAAACTATTTAAAGCTTGAAATAGGGATAGTGGATAGTCTGTTGAGGCAATGAAATGGTTTTGAAGAGTATAATATCTTGAATTTTTTAGCAAGATTTTGTTTAATTTTGCGATTGTTTTGAAAATTTTTGAATATTTTTGTCCTTTTCTTGAGTTTAACGATCATTACTGGCCAACGAAGCTTTTCAAGTCTTGCAGATGGGTTACTTGACATAAATCCAGAGAGAAAAAATAGTTTTGAACATTTTCAGTGCGAAATCTGGAAGCTTTTCTTTTAAATTTTGCAATATTTTGCAAATTTTTTAAATGTCAGTTTTTTTATGTGCTTTATTTATTAACAAGGCTAGAAAACTAAAAGTTACAGAGTCGAATCAAGCTAAAGCTAGCCTCACTAAACCGTGGCTAGCTGCTGACGAAGCGAACCGCTGGCCGGTCGTTTGAGAGCAATTTGCCCGACGTTAGTTGGTTATGTTTTAAGAAATCCTTTGTTGTTGGTTCAATTTTGCCACTCTAGACAGCAATCGCTGTTCGTGTAGTCGGCAAAAAATGTTAGTTTCGTCTTCTCCATTTTTGATTCTTAAGACCATTCGCTTTCACCTAAAACATCATTTTTACGGACGATTATGACTTAATGAATTTGAATGCGTTGCGTCATCTATCGTTTATTACTCTTTGTCGTGATTTGATGGGTCAATGTCATGCGAACGTTTGACTAACGTTGCTATGCATGTTTTTCACACTCTTCGGCTGACGCTTGAAATGAGATCGCATGACAAATGAAATTCAACAGAGTGCACCTATGTAGAAAGCAATTTTTTAGGGCTCTATTAAAAAAAATGGTAAAATGCTTGGGCACAAAATTCTATCGAATTGGTGTCACAAACTTAGTTTTTAAGCTTAGCATATTCTCAGTCAGCAATGGTGTTTTCACTCGAGGTCTAGGAAGCTTGTGTTGAGCGCATTATCCGACAATATGCCAGCTGTGCTAGCGGATCAATTTGTCTGACGATTTTAAAAATCAAGATTATATCAAGTTGCTCGTAATAAGCATTTTTTCCCCAAACTAATTCTGAATGATGTTTCTTGAGACAATCATTATGTACAAAATACAAAAGATCATGTTAAACTTTTTAAGGTTTCTTGATTTATGTTCTGAGTTGTGGATTAGTGTTATTCAACTTCAAGCTAGAGTCCTCCTGCTGTTCGTACAGGTTTGTATACTTGTCTGAGCGGATCGATTGCTTTGGAATGTCTTTTTTTATACATGAAATCGGTTTCGCTCATAGTCATAACTTTATTCATCTTGACTATTATACAAGATAATCGCCTTCAGTTCCGAAAAAAAGTTAAGTGTTCGTCAACTGTAGTTTGATCACGTAATTTAATTAGAGCTGATTACTATTACTTCAGTTACTTGCACTTATACGTGTGGAACATCTGAGAAAAGAATACTATCCGCTGCTCAATTCCTACTTGAGTCGGATTTGTACAAACAATGAAAACCGTTGTCCAATGTGTGAAGAATCACCTCATGATGTAAACTACATTTTCAATTGCATTGTGAACCGAACAGACCTCAGAGTAACTGACTTGTGGGAACGCCCAGTAGAGGTGGCTATTTGACTAAAATTAATACAACAGTCAAATGAGACTGCATTGCACAGAGTAATCGTTCTTCCTTGTCTTTCCACCGAGTATGACGATGTTACCTCTGGTCCATGTACCCCGGGACGGCGTTTCACCCACCATGATGTAAATGTGGAAACTTTGCCGCACCACGAGCAATTAGCGGACACGCAATCATCTTGGTATTTATCCTATTGTTAAATATATTTGAGATTGTGAACCAGGTGACTAAGTAAAATATTAGCAAATGAGCGCCAAAGTCACACTGAAATTAGTAATGGATCGCAGACTTGTGCAGGAGCTACAAAAACAACGATAGTTACTTTATAATAATTCTGGTTCGTGCGTAATCGCAGCGGAACAGCATTAGGTGACTTCGGCCTGTTCTCAGCCGCCCTTTTTCTTATTACTCACCACATTTCAGACTGTTCTTTTTATGAGCAGCGTTGCTCTTTTTTGGTGACTATGGCCACTTTTTTTGCGTATAAAACTTTCACGTGGTATCATCATTGGAGCCAACAATGGTCAGGCTATGGTCAACCTGAAGCTATCGTTAAGTAAGAGCTCATCCTCACAACTCTCAATCATTGGCGTGTGAATCGCACGCCTTACCTCTCGGCTATCACGCCACTTTATGCTTTGTTACTATGGCTGGAACCCTTCCCCGTTGTTTTAGAGCATTCCAACCCTAATATTGGCATTATAATGTTATGCTCTTTAAAATATTCTCTAAAATGATTCTAAACAAATTTTTAAAGGAATTATAGTCTGCCATTTTTTTTAAATATAGCAATTATAAAAAGTCCAAGGGCTTGATAGGACTACAAATCAATTGGAGTTCGATTTTGTCATGCAGGTGGTGCAATCTACGTTGCCATCAGTTAGATTCGTCATCTTGATGATTGCATCCAATTTAGATGTGAAACACAGGTATTTGGTATTATATAAATGATGTCATTGTACGTTGCCATCAGTTTGGCTGTATAAAACTAATTACTGTAAAGCCCTCTTAGTTGTTGTCATTTGTTCAAATATATATCGAGACAGGAAACTGTTCCAGAATGTGTATGCGTTCCTCTAACTGTTTGCGTCAAGGCACCGACAGACGTATACGTATAGTGTTAAATAACATCTATGATCATTGCATTAGATTTATGAGCTTCTCATTGTGCCCCGAAGTGTTTAATAGCTCTCGAATGAGACGCAATTATTATAAACGTGTGTCTTTTTAATGCAAATTTTTCGCTTGATGTTTTGCGCTTTTCATCTAGAATAATCTTAGACATCTCAGGTCACTTTTTCAGGCACTTCTTGATTTTTGAGTGATTTCGATTGCTCTCACTCGGAAATAAAGTTTGTTGCTCAAACAAAACTGATTGTTAGAGACGCCATGACAATGCCCTGACAGCCAAGTGGTTAAATCTTTGTCGAGGTGAAGGACTCGGACTCAGTAGGTCGGGGTTCGAATCATGCCGTCGGTTGTTGTTTTTGGACCCATAAAGAAAAATCTATCTAGGCTACCGCCCCTGAATTAAATTGCGCAGCCTGTCATTCGAGAGCAATTTTTCCGACGGTAATCGGTTTATGTTTTGTACTGGCAGCAATATCCAGGATTGGCTCATCGCGTTGTCAAAAATTGCAGAAGGCTCCATATCGTCGCGCCCAACTGAAAATGAAATAAAAGACAAACAATGAAACAACTTCTGGTGATACTTTTGTGTTTGCTGGTACTTCATGGAGTGAAGTGGCTTGGTAACCGTATTTTCAGATTTTGGAATGATTTTGATTCGTTGAGTAAAAAAGTGGTTATCGTCGTTGGCAAAGTGGAGTATTTTGAGCTTGGTCAGTTGTTTGAGAGCGAATCATCATGAAGGTGACGTCACTGAGTGGACTGATTAACAGTCCTTGTTTCATTGTGGAGATGGAACAGCTAACAGTGATGCTGGACTGTGCCCTGGACTTCTCTCCCCTCTACCACTTCCTGCCATTGCCCTTGGTCCACAGTGAAAGTCTTGCTAACTTACCTAACTGCCATCTCTCCTCTGATATCAAGCTTGTCAATGGTTAGTTTCTTGCAGCGTTGTAAATGCAGAAGTAAATGGTTGCTATTTGCATATTTATCATCGGAAGGTACGTAAACTGCATTTTATCATAAGCTGTTGGGATACTAGAATATCTGTTATCAAAACGAAAGATCTTTAAAGTTTCCATGGAGCTTCATGGAAGAGATGTTGCAATTACGAGCAAAATCCTGAAAATATGACCGAGATTTGATTTTTCTCGGTTTTTGTGACTAAAATGGAGATACTATTTAGCGACTGCCACGGCTCCACAGCTGGAATCATCAATTCTGAAAGCAGTCTACCAACGGATTTTTATCCAATGAGCTCACGTTGTCACTTGCAAACAATAATAAAAGAGGAATGGCATCCCTAATCAAGGCAGATTGCTGCTTTATTATAATACGTCGCTCATTGAATTTACTTTTGCACTTAATGCCAGATGTTTCGTAATCTTGCAACATCTAAATTATATTTATTTGGCCAGGACTTGGAATTTTTACAATTCAAAGAGTTTGAATTGTATTGGGGCGCTGTCTTTTTAAGATGTGTTCACACATTTTCATGATTTTTGAAGTCAAATTGGAGTAGTGATTTTGGTCACGCCGAAACAGAAGTGGAGCGAGAAAGCGAGTGGTTTTGCGGCGTGAAATTTTTTCACTCTAATTTTAAAGTAGAGCGAGAAAACGGTGTTTGAACAAAAATTCGCTTTCTCGCTAGTTTTTTTTTTCACGTGCGGCAATTTCACTTTGATTTTTCCGATTTTTTGGATCGGATTTGTTTCGAAATGGTTTTCCCAATCCATTCATAGTTCGATCCATTCATAGTTTTAGGCCTAGTGTTTTGTTGGAACCAAATTCCTCTTTCTCGCTAGTGGTTTTTGTTCACATGCGGCCTTTTGACATTGATTTTTGGAAATGATTTCCCCATTTCACTCATAGTCTGTTCAAGGTCTAGTTTTTCTTTAGTCAATGAAAATTCTTGGAATTGTGCGTCAGGACTTGTCCTGCTATGTTTTTTTGTTTCGTTGTCTGACGCTATTTTTAGTTTTACATTTGTTCACAGCAAAGCAGAAAAGGTCAAATTTTCTGAATGACTTCTTCCTCTCACTAACGGCGTTTGCGCGCGTGAGATCATGTCTATCTCTCTCTCTCTCTCTCTCTCTCTCTCTCTCTCTCGCAAAGGTTTTAAGATCATTTTCGTGTTTAGATTTTGATCATACGTGACTTACCTCACTCAATAAATTGACTTGTGTGCTTTAAAACTTAAGTTTAATTTGAAATCGTTTGAGGTGAAAGGAACTGATATGTGCAGTGAAGGTCCCTAATAAGAGGCTTCTGAGGAATTAGTTTTAACAAGCTTCATTAATATATCGCTGAATGTTTTATCTAGCTTTTTGAGCGTTGCCGAATTTTTTCAATTTAGGTCTGTATCTGTTTCTATCTCTATTATACGACACGCAAGTCTATTCTTTCTCCGCTATTCCGGCAATCTGCTGGCTATGTTTGTTAACTTTCTACCTTTAGTTGACATAGAATGTATGTATTTTTTAAGATTATCCTTTTGTGGATGGTGACCCAGAACTCGGACTCGCAGAGACAAACTTGATTCCCTTCAGCTCCGTTGATGTCATCCTGATATCCAACTGCAGATCCTTCCTCTCTCTACCCTACATCACGGAGACTCTTGGCTTCCAGGGACTGGTGTATGCCACTGATCCCACTATCAACTATGGTCGGATCCTCTTGGAGGAAATGATTGATTACGTATCCGCCAATCCTAAACACAGGTTAAGCTAAAACTCTAGAAAATGTATGCTGAGCTTTCTGAATGCTCGTCTAAGCTTTCTATTTTCTCGCCCTCAATTGACAAAGGCAGCTATTGCTTTGGACGTTCTAGTTTTCTGCAACGTATTTTTCTGACCTTTCTGCTGATTTTCAAGTATGATTTTTCTTCTAATTCTCCAAATATATTTGAAGGTTGAAATCTTTATGTAGAACCGACTTGTTTTTGTTAAGCACAATAATAGAAATAACCGTCGGATTATAAATCGTTAGAGCAGTGTGGTATGCAAATTTCTATTTACGTGGAACAACTTATCCATTTTACAACTGTTTAATGTCTGAAGATCTGCCCATATCTTTGACAGCATACGGTGGCTGACCTGGGTATGTCTTTTTTTACTAACAACAAATGAGTGTTCCTACAGGTCCTCGTCCAAGTGGAAACATGCCTCAATTGCGGATCAAGTTTTTCCCAACCTGCCATCAGTGCCAGCCAGTTGGAAACGCCTTTTCACATCGCAGACTCTGGAGTCGTGTATGCAGAAGATCAAGCCAGTCAGCTTTGAAGAGAAGATATCACTTTACGGAGTGGCAACTGCTACGCCACATAGCAGTGGGTTGTCCATTGGTAAGTGCTCATTATGTTTGAATGAAAACATCTACATTTTTTTCGAAATAATATCAAATTATTCTCAAGTAGATTGTGCCAAACATGGAGTCAAATATTTTGTAGTGGCACTCGGCAAAGCGGTAGATTTTTGAACACCAAATGTCAAAACAACAGGCAGCTAATACAAGTTCACAAAAAGGAATTCCGAATCTGAACAATGAACAAACAGATATGATTCAATAACTCGTCAGTTAATGGTTTTTATGTTAATTATTTGATGACAATTTTTTGAATTTTAAAAAGTATTGAACTACTTTTGAAACAATCATAACTTGAAAGGGTTATGACTTAACTTATAACTTCTCTTAAAGGCGAAGTCACGCCAAGATTAACTAAGAACCTCTAAGCGAGGATTTGATTGAAGCACTGAACAGAAAAGCTTGCTTGCACAAATGATAACTCTCAAATTGACTCCTCGTCTTTACTATAATACTTTTTCCAATACTTAACGATAATTCTTCCAAGAGGTATGACTAGCAACTGTTATAAAGATTGCAATTATGAAAATAAATTTCATGTTTTTTTTTGAAGAAGGAATTCGGTTTCATCGCTATAGACATCAATGAAATTGGGGGAGTTTCGAAGGGACGACACCGAAATTTTGTATCAAATGAATCAAAATCTCAGCCGATAATTTAGTCCTAGTTAACGGGACAGTTGTGATAGATTGAGGCGCGCTCTCACGTTCGGTTTTGAAAGGTTCATATCAAGTCCCACGGGCAGCTGAGGCATTTTCATCCCTTCTTTCTCGTTTAAATTAGTCTTTATGGCTAAATGGCTTGTGGCTAAATTATGGATAAAATTGTCAATTTCAATGTTAAGTGATGATTAACATTGACAATGCATGCATTTGTCGTCGAGTTGAAACAAAATAGTGTCGTACATATGATTTGTCGTCCCGTTGGTTGCCCCCCCCCCCCCCCCCCCATGAAATCATGTTCATTGTAATTGTTTTTTTTCCAGGAAGCAGCAACTGGATTATCAAACCTGCGGGTTCTGCATCAGGTGATTACAAGATTGCCTATATCTCGGGTTCTTCGCAATTTGTGACTCATTGTCGGCCTCTGGACCTGACCCCGATGCGCAACTGCAATGTGGCAATTGTGAGTGACGTAACCAATGCGCCCTCTTGTGAACCAGACATGGCTCTCAAGAAATTTTGTGATGCTCTCATTGCTACGCTTAAAGTGGGGGGCAATGTGTTGATACCCTGCACGCCAACAGGTTTGAGTACTTTATTATGTTCATTTATGAGTTGCATTGGGGTCAAGGAAATAAGCTCACACTCCCATGTTAACATTGTAATTTGGTCGTGATATTTTATGATAGTTCCGTATAAAGTCACATGGGGCACTAATCATTGTCCCGCGAGTCATGGTCAAATTCGGTTAATGTGCAACTCTTTAACAGTCAGGGGGGAGGGGGTGATTTTTTTGGATGTTTATTTACGCTGAATTTTTCCTACCTTAAGTTAGGTATTTGTGGTTTTTTCAACAACCGGTTGTATTTTTAGAAAACAACTGGTTATTTGATTATGCCTTTTTCACGATTATGACCAAGAGCTACACAACCATCTACGGAAGCAACTGTACTGCGATAGCTTGGTGGACCATAAGCTGGGCTATTGTTGAAACATTAGAAATGAGCATTACAGAAATTGTTAATTAGTGTTGAACTTTAATTAACCCTCAAAGGCCAAATTAGACACTTGGACTCAATGTAGTTATAGATTAGGTTCTTGATCAGTTTTGGTACAATCAAATCAAGTGAAAAAATAGTATTGTTGTCTGAAGAAGCATTTTGTGTTGATCCAGGCAAGTTGTACAGAAAGTTGACAAAATTTATATACCCATTGATTACTTAATTTTGAACGTTGTTCAGGTGTGGTATACGATCTTCTGGAATGCCTCTCTGGGTTTTTAAACAACTCTGGCTTTTCATCAGTTCCTATCTGCTTCATATCTCCAGTTGCTCAAGCCTCTCTCGCCCACGCTAACATCTACTCCGAGTGGCTCAATGCCTCTAAACAAGCCAAAGTGTATCTTCCAGAACCCCCCTTTGTTCACTCCAACATGGTTAAAATGAACAGTCTCTTCGTTTATAACCACATCCACGGAAGATTCAGTGAAACATACAAATCGCCCTCTATCATTTTTACCGGACATCCCTCTCTACGTTTCGGACCGGCTGTGCATTTCGTGGAGTTCTGGGGGAAATCAGAAAGCAACAGTATCATATTTATAGAGTCAGATTTCTCGTCAGTAGATGCGATGAAACCTTTCAAGGATTGCAAAATGAAAGTTTTTAATTGCCCAATTGATACCAGATTAACCTACAGTCAGCTTGGGAGGATTTTGAAAGATCTGAATTGTGAAAAGGTTGTGCTAGCCAGGCACATGTTGAAAGTTGCGTCACAGCTAAAGGTTAATATCTGATTTTAAATTTAAATCTGCTTATTTTTAATCATAGTCGTGAGGGCAAGCTGGTGAACCTTCATCTTTCCGCTTCAGGAGAGTTATTTTTCTTCACAATCAGCTTTTTGCCGGATGATTTCTGAAATTTTTAATTGCTCTCAAACGAACTTGTAGCAATTATATTAGTCGTGCGGTCTTTTTCATGCGATTTTTCGCTTCACCGATTTTGCGTCTGACCCATTTGACTTTTCGTCCTCAAAAACGAATAAACAGATACCGCGTGGAAGCCATTAGGTGGCCGGGCAGCTCTTTTAGAGCCTTACACTTACTAGTCTCTAAATTAATGCTAGAACAAAGTCTAAGTCGCCTGAGGGACTTGGTGACCTGACACGAGGGCGCTTGCGCCCGAGTGCTTGGCACGATGCCCAAGGGAAATTGAGGTTTGGTTTTAGCGTTTTAAGAGAATCAAAGGGTGCGAAAGTGTTGAATTTCATTTGAAATCGAATTTATGGATAGTTTTGCAGATTAGTGAAATAAATGTTTTCGATCATCTTTTTCTCCAATTCATCGGCACTGTCGAAACCTTTTGAATTAATCTACGTTTTTTGGTGCAACTTTAAGATCAGAGACAGCATATATATCGTCAGATATTTCCACATTTCGTCCACTAATAAGTTGTGTATTGTTCGCTTTTCTATAGGACAAAACTATAGGACACTAAGTGCAGGACAAAAGAGTTAGACTTTTTTCCCTTAATTCAGCGTTTAATTTATCAACTAAGCTCTCCGCCTTGAAGTTTTAGTGACGGATGAAATCGTACGTGTTGTCTAAGTATGCAATTGACTGTTTTTACGACAAATTTCATGGTGTGAAGGGCGGTTCTCAATCTCAAAAGTATGACCGCCTCCCCGCTCAGTCACCCCACTCCCCATTCTCCCCAACACTCCTTCTGTCTATTCTCTTCCAATCTGCGTTTGCTGATAATGACCCAATCTGCCAAAAAACCCTGTGATTTCAAACATATATCTTCAGTTAATCATTTGAACGTAATCAGGCCTCTGCTACATGAACTGGTTAAATATACGATATCTTAACGGCATGTTTGCGTGCAAATAATGGAAAGCTGCAAATATCTTGGAGTACATATAGATAAAAAACTTAAGTTCACAACGCACATTGATGAGGTAAAAAAGAAACTGTCTGTTCAATGCGGAATGGTGTCAAAGTTAAGGCATTATATTTCAAAAAGTGTTTTATTGCAATACTATTCATCAAATATTGAACCAATCATTCAATACGGCATTTTGGTATATGGATGTGTTAATTACAGCCCCCTTGAACCCCTAGTTTTGTTGCAAAAGAAAATTCTTAGACTAATTTTGTTCCTGAGGTACACAGAAAATGTCGCCCATCTTTTTGAGAAATATAAAATCTTAACTGCTCACGAATTGCATGTATACGAGTTATTAAAATTTGTGATAAAGTCAGTTAATGAAATGCATACTGACACATATCTCAATGACTTGTTTTCCTGTGAATCGCGATCAACCCATTTGACAAGAAGGTCAATGAAATGGTTGTTGAAAATACCAAGATGTAAACGAAAATATGATCAGAATTCAGTGAGATTTAGAGGTGCCAAGCTGTTTAATCTTTTAATGGAAAGCAATGTTCTACCACCGAATTTTGGTCAGCTTTCAGGTTTCTCCTATGTCACTTTGGTGCACAAAATTAGGGATAACTTCATTTTATCAAATATTCAGCTAACAAAAACTGTTTTCTCTTAATCAATTTCCCATGTTCACATTTTTCAATTTTTTTTAATAATGGAAAAAAACCATCACATAACGCTTTACCGTGCTGTGGCTGGGGTTCACCAAAGGGGTTAAAAGTTTGGTCAGAAGTTGAAAATTCCTTTAACTTTGTCGAGAACGGTCCAGTGATCCTGTTGGGTCCGTTAATTGCCCTCTCTGAGTGTTTTGCAATTTTCTGTGTAGCCCAATGATAACTTGAAGCTTTCTGATGTTATGTAAAATTATAATTTTGATGTTCATTTATACTCAGAGGAATAAACTCTCTCTCTCTCTCTCTCTCTCTCTCTTTTGGTGCGGCCTCTTTTCGGAAAAAGATTCGTAAATGTGCAATATCAAATTTCTTTACTTTGTTACTAGTTCGATTAGCTACAGTTTGCTAGTAAGAGTCCAATTGTTTTGTGAAATTTGCAATCATTTGTCACTGAGCAGTGATTTATATTACGCTCTAATAACACCTTTTGGAAGACGGTTGGTGAATTTTTAGACGCCTCCTTATATAGAAAAGATTTTTTAAAATGGAATTAGGTGAACATTAGAGCACCACGTCTGTCCTTTGAGAAGAATTCTGTCGTTAGTTGGTCATGCTTAAATTTGCGAATCAAATAATCGTTCAAGATTTCCATGCATTATGTTAGCAATTACCATTATTTTTAAACGAAATCGACCTTAATGCCTAGAAATATGATTCATTCATTAATTGATAGCCGCCGTCATCTACTCCACGGCTTTTTTGGGAGCTCGCTTTTTTTAATGTTCTGAGATTTATTTTTTTTACAATTGAAGACATTTGAATTATATTGAGGCGCTGGCTTTTTTGTAAATATTTTCACACATGCGATTTTTTTGAAGTCAAATTTGAGTAGTGGTTTTGATCATGCCGAAACAGGAACTGAAAGGAAAAAACGTGTTGTTTTCCTGCGTGAAATTTTTTAGCTCCAATTTGGAACCAATGTAAACTGATTGATCCATTTGTCAGTCGCTCAAAGAGAATTTTTGTGTTCAAATGTGGCAATTTAACTTTTCGCACTCTTCTCCTTTATTCTAAAGGGTTTTCAGAGGTCTATTCCTAGTCAGTTTAAGCTATAATTTTTAGTTTATTGATCTAAAGTTTGTAGCAATTATTTGGGTCATGTTGATTGTTTCATATGATTTTTCTCCTGATTGCTTTTTCGTCAGACGTTTTGACTTTTTGTCTTCAAAAACGGGATAAAATAGTAAATACCGTTGGGACTTTGGACCCACCGTTCTTGTTCTTTCCACTTACCCTCAATTTTCCTGTCCCCCGCATACATTCAGTGAGGCTAACCACCTTATTAATCTTAAGCTAACGCCTACAGACGTGAACTCGTCGCCAATTGTTTTTGCACTCTACACAAGTTAGTTGCGATTGGCGTCTGACTTAACTCACTCCTTTGCAACTGAATGGATTTTAACACTCTTAGGCAACATAGGATCCTGGTCAAAAGAGCGAAATGAAGAGAAACGTGATAAACTGACAGAGCCTGGTCATTAAATCATACTGCACTTGGATATCCAAGTTCATTTCAGCCAATGCTAATTAGTGTTAGTATTATTCCTAAGAGCCTTCAATTTGATAACTGAATTTTGTATAATTAGATTATTTGTTGACAAAGAGGGTGTCAATGGCGGCTAGTTTCTGTTGAGCTGCCGACTATGTTTTTAATTTAATTGATTAATTTTACGTGGTCGTTATAACTTCAACATTAGTTCCCCGCTCAGTCACCCCACTCCCCATTCTCCCCAACACTCCTTCTGTCTATTCTCTTCCAATCTGCGTTTGCTGATAATGACCCAATCTGCCAAAAAACCTGTGATTTCAAACATATATCTTCAGTTAATCATTTGAACGTAATCAGGCCTCTGCTACATGAACTGGTTAAATATACGATATCTTAACGGCATGTTTGCGTGCAAATAATGGAAAGCTGCAAATATCTTGGAGTACATATAGATAAAAAACTTAAGTTCACAACGCACATTGATGAGGTAAAAAAGAAACTGTCTGTTCAATGCGGAATGGTGTCAAAGTTAAGGCATTATATTTCAAAAAGTGTTTTATTGCAATACTATTCATCAAATATTAAACCAATCATTCAATACGGCATTTTGGTATATGGATGTGTTAATTACAGCCCCCTTGAACCCCTAGTTTTGTTGCAAAAGAAAATTCTTAGACTAATTTTGTTCCTGAGGTACACAGAAAATGTCGCCCATCTTTTTGAGAAATATAAAATCTTAACTGCTCACGAATTGCATGTATACGAGTTATTAAAATTTGTGATAAAGTCAGTTAATAAAATGCATACTGACACATATCTCAATGACTTGTTTTCCTGTGAATCGCGATCAACCCATTTGACAAGAAGGTCAATGAAATGGTTGTTGAAAATACCAAGATGTAAACGAAAATATGATCAGAATTCAGTGAGATTTAGAGGTGCCAAGCTGTTTAATCTTTTAATGGAAAGCAATGTTCTACCACCGAATTTTGGTCAGCTTTCAGGTTTCTCCTATGTCACTTTGGTGCACAAAATTAGGGATAACTTCATTTTATCAAATATTC
Source organism: Convolutriloba macropyga (assembly GCF_964194025.1). Taxonomy (NCBI): domain Eukaryota; kingdom Metazoa; phylum Xenacoelomorpha; order Acoela; family Convolutidae; genus Convolutriloba; species Convolutriloba macropyga. The sequence goes on along the minus strand of NC_134474.1, from coordinate 26,692,734 downwards.
AGCTAACAAAAACTGTTTTCTCTTAATCAATTTCCCATGTTCACATTTTTCAATTTTTTTTTAATAATGGAAAAAAACCATCACATAACGCTTTACCGTGCTGTGGCCGGGGTTCACCAAAGGGGTTAAAAATTTGGTCAGAAGTTGAAAATTCCTTTAACTTTGTCGAGAACGGTCCAGTGATCCTGTTGGGTCCGTTAATTGCCCTCTCTGAGTGTTTTGCAATTTTCTGTGTAGCCCAATGATAACTTGAAGCTTTCTGATGTTATGTAAAATTATAATTTTGATGTTCATTTATACTCAGAGGAATAAACTCTCTCTCTCTCTCTCTCTCTCTCTCTCTCTCTTTTGGTGCGGCCTCTTTTCGGAAAAAGATTCGTAAATGTGCAATATCAAATTTCTTTACTTTGTTACTAGTTCGATTAGCTACAGTTTGCTAGTAAGAGTCCAATTGTTTTGTGAAATTTGCAGTCATTTGTCACTGAGCAGTGATTTATATTACGCTCTAATAACACCTTTTGGAAGACGGTTGGTGAATTTTTAGACGCCTCCTTATATAGAAAAGATTTTTTAAAATGGAATTAGGTGAACATTAGAGCACCACGTCTGTCCTTTGAGAAGAATTCTGTCGTTAGTTGGTCATGCTTAAATTTGCGAATCAAATAATCGTTCAAGATTTCCATGCATTATGTTAGCAATTACCATTATTTTTAAACGAAATCGACCTTAATGCCTAGAAATATGATTCATTCATTAATTGATAGCCGCCGTCATCTACTCCACGGCTTTTTTGGGAGCTCGCTTTTTTTTAATGTTCTGAGATTTATTTTTTTTACAATTGAAGACATTTGAATTATATTGAGGCGCTGGCTTTTTTGTAAATATTTTCACACATGCGATTTTTTTGAAGTCAAATTTGAGTAGTGGTTTTGATCATGCCGAAACAGGAACTGAAAGGAAAAAACGTGTTGTTTTCCTGCGTGAAATTTTTTAGCTCCAATTTGGAACCAATGTAAACTGATTGATCCATTTGTCAGTCGCTCAAAGAGAATTTTTGTGTTCAAATGTGGCAATTTAACTTTTCGCACTCTTCTCCTTTATTCTAAAGGGTTTTCAGAGGTCTATTCCTAGTCAGTTTAAGCTATAATTTTTAGTTTATTGATCTAAAGTTTGTAGCAATTGTTTGGGTCATGTTGATTGTTTCATATGATTTTTCTCCTGATTGCTTTTTCGTCAGACGTTTTGACTTTTTGTCTTCAAAAACGGGATAAAATAGTAAATACCGTTGGGACTTTGGACCCACCGTTCTTGTTCTTTCCACTTACCCTCAATTTTCCTGTCCCCCGCATACATTCAGTGAGGCTAACCACCTTATTAATCTTAAGCTAACGCCTACAGACGTGAACTCGTCGCCAATTGTTTTTGCACTCTACACAAGTTAGTTGCGATTGGCGTCTGACTTAACTCACTCCTTTGCAACTGAATGGATTTTAACACTCTTAGGCAACATAGGATCCTGGTCAAAAGAGCGAAATGAAAAGAAACGTGATAAACTGACAGAGCCTGGTCATTAAATCATACTGCACTTGGATATCCAAGTTCATTTCAGCCAATGCTAATTAGTGTTAGTATTATTCCTAAGAGCCTTCAATTTAATAACTGAATTTTGTATAATTAGATTATTTGTTGACAAAGAGGGTGTCAATGGCGGCTAGTTTCTGTTGAGCTGCCGACTATGTTTTTAATTTAATTGATTAATTTTACGTGGTCGTTATAACTTCAACATTAGTTAACAGAGTCGTTTATTTGTGATGATATAGGCTGTGTATTTCAGAACTCAGAAGTGCAATCTGGAACTGTCTCCAACAGCATCTGTGATCTGTCCAATATTCAACCACTGAGTCGGGCTGAAAGTTGTGAAATAGACGACTCTTTAGAGTTCGAAACAGTCAAAATAGAACACAAACTAGCTCAGAAGTGCAAATTGGAAACTATAGATCAGTCTAAAACCAATACCATACCTATCATTGGCGAATTTCAGGAACGGTTTCTGTTATTGAAATTTTGTGCCAAGTATCACATTTTGTGCAAAATAGAATGATTTTTTGCAAACATTTTTGAAAAAAGGTGATTTTTGCTATTTACATTTGGAGTCATGGTCGTTAAGAATATGAACATAAGACTCGACTAATTTCTGGGATCGATATCAAAGAACAATCAAAGATTTTGGCGCGAAATTGAGGCTCTTTTCTAAATATAGTGACAGCTGATATATATTTTAAAATCATGTGGATCTAAAAGTCGTTACCTGAGAACATAATTGCATGAAAGCCGGAAAATTGCGAGGGAACTAAAACATGCTTTTTGCGGACATCAAATGATTCTGTGACTTTGAGGAAACCGTTCCTTGTAACAGTTGAACAACCATCGAGTCACAATCAAAGATGTAGCATTGGATCAGGTGCCGGAGCGCCAGATTCCGAAGCCGTTTCTGTGGGGAGAAGTGTCAATAGAGCAGTTTGTGAAGGAGTTGAGACTGAGGGAGGTAGTTGAGGTGAAAGTGGAGAAGTACATCAGTGCCAAAGGATCCAACAAAAATGAGAAAATGGTCACCGTAGGTGAGTCAGTGTTTTAAGCAGTACTTGAAGTTCTCAGCTTTTTTACTGTAGAGAAGTGTAGCTCTGGGAACTAAGGATTTGAACTAAATAATTATGTCACGTGTATCCTTTTAACCTTGTCAATATCATTTTTGATGCTTTGAGCTTCAGGCAAAAAGTTGACATTCAGCAATTTCCTGAAGTTTTTTTATGGCTATACACTACAGCCAGTATACTTGTAATTGTCGTTGGACGTCTTTTCAATTTGCCTTTTTCTGGCATAGAAGTTAAGCGAGCAAGGTAAAGAACTTTTTAGGCGTGATTGATTTAGGCTAATATAGAGCCGCAGGTATCTCCCAATCTGAGGACAGCCTGACGAAAGGTGTCAAATTACACGGGATAACTCAAGGCAAGTGTAAAGGATAACCTGCCATCGCCCTCTCTGCGTGCTATTTTGCAGTGATAGCCGCATATTTGTTCCGACCCCACTTGTGGGGGGAGGAACTATATACTCAAATGGGTTTTTTTGTTCAGACAATTTTGGCCGATCGTTATATTCATCGTAGAGAAATGTGACTGGTATCATTAAAAAGCTCTCGTCCAGCGTAGAAGTCGAAATTAAAAAGGTTTTTTTTTTTAATTTCGTGCTTTCCGAGGAGTTATCGAGTTGGGGCCACATAGGACATTTGGCATGATTATGTTCACTTTTGGCAAAATTTTCGTTCAAATTAAGATCTTTTCTGTAAAACTATTAATTCAAGATTACAATTCATGCTTCTAAATGAAACAATTTTGCATTCCTAATAGACGAAAGTCGACAAAAATGCTAGTTTTGGTCTCATGGGTAAGTTTACAATAAAAAATAACTCGAATTGTATTTGAGAGCTGTTTTTTTAGAAAACTTTTTGCATTTTGTTTTTTTTTTAAATTACTTATAGACTAGTCAGTTTTCATATCGAGATTCCGCTAATGACGAACCTCACTTAGAGTCAAATGAAGCCTAATGACCAAAAAAAATTTCTAGGAATCGTTCTTGATTTCTTTTGCCTTCTACTTGAGTTTTCGTAATTTCTAATGAAATTTGGATTTTCTTTTTGAGGTTTGACTAATTTTTTGTAGTCCTATGGCATAGACTCGTTGACTAAAAGTGCAAAAGGCTTGCTAATGAGCATTAAGTGAACCTATCTAGTGCTTTGAGTAGACAACTCAAGGCTGTTAAGGCATTAAAAATAAATTTTCGAATTTCTTTTGAAAGTTTACCGATCTCAATTTTTTTGAATTGTAGGTCATTTTCAGTAATCACAGGATCGCCTTCTTTTCTACCGCAACCAAAAAAAAGTTGTCAGAATAGCAATTTTGACTTCTAAATATTGGTTTTAGGACTTTAATGCCACGAGTTTTCATATTTTTTTTGTTTTTTTGGATATATATTGGGTTCCTTTTGAACTCTTAAAACATTATCGTAATACCGATAATTCCCGTTTGGGAAAATTGTTCAATGGATCGGAGAGAAGGTTTTCAGAGAAAAGCTTATGGTTTAATTGGCTTCAAAACTATCTTCTCGCACTTTTCTATTGAGCTTTTGGTGTTTGCCTGTTTTTGTTGTTGTGTTCCTTGCTATAAGACATATTATGATGTTTTATTGATAAATTATGAATGACAAACAACATAGTTTTCTTATCGAGGCAAAATTTAGCGTATTTATTGACTTCCGTTGAAAGCTATTGAAATTTACTGCGTTGATTTAATGTTTTTTTTTCTTTTTATATCTTGTTTTTCTCGTGGCTTTGATATACTTGTTCTTTTTCGTTAACTTTTTGAAGTTATATTTTTAAAAACAAACAAGCATCACCTTGCTGTCAAAAATAATCGAAAAAAGAAAGTTTTTACAAAAAAAATTTATTTAAATGACTCCGACACTTTTCTCTATAAATTTTTTTAAATTTGCTGTTTGACTTTTTTAAATTTTTTTGTGGTCGTAAGTTGCTGAGAGGTCTCATAAGCTTCGAATTGAGAATTGAATGAATAATATTTTTTGTGCAGTCAGTTTATAGCTAATAGTCTTAAAGTTTTTGATATCATTCGTCTTAAAAAATTTTTCAATTTTTTTGGTTTTTGTTGTTCTTTTCGTGAACTTATAACTTATTCTCATCACTGAGAGGTCCCATTCAATTCCATCTAATTCTAAAATTAATATGTCTATTGATATTATATATTAATTGATGTTTTGTTGGGTGGAAGATATGCGTTTTCATAAAAGTTTTGTGAGTGGTCAACTTTTGTCTTTTTTTTTCAGAATATTTGCACAATAACAGATCCCAATGATTTTCAAATTAGTACCGTGTGAACCTATTTAATCGTTCAGTATAAATTTAGTTGATTTAGTAAAAATAACAATTGAATTAAGAGAAACAAAATTCTAATGAAAGCGAATGATTTTAATGGCTTCAATAATTTTTGTTTTCGCAATTTGTTTTTTTTTTTTTTAGTTTTTCTATAACTATAGTTCGTTTCTATGGCTTAGCCTGAGCAAATAGAGGTTCCTTCGTAATGAATTTTCAGTAAATTTACCAAGAATTGTTTTGTTGAAGGCTAAGGGTTTTTAAGACGTTTGAAGTTAAGAAACATTTTTAAAAATGAGGACTGATTTTTGCCTCATTATTTCTTTTGTCGACTTTTTACCTAGTCCCATTACGGAAGTCCGACCTGCCGTGTGGTTAAGAATAAGTAAGTTTGTGCATCTAAGGCTTTATCTGGTTGTATTTTGACGTTGTTTCTAGGTGCTTTTAAAATTAGATATTGAGTTTTTGCTGTGAAATTTGTTTTTGCTGATTTTGTTGTTTGTTTTTTCTCGCAGTCTTTTCAGTGGCAGATCTCGTGAACGCTGTAATGAGGCATGGGATTATTTAATTCAATTAGTAGTTTGGGTATGTAAAGAGTTTTTAACTCAAAGTTCTATTTTTGATTATCTCTTCATTTGGTTGACAAAGTCAAAAATGTAGATAAGCTCGGGTCGGAACATCATGTGCGGACGCACATTAACGAGCCTCCTTGTTTAGAGCAGTGTTAAGTATAATGAGACGGTAGCCGAGTCACGCATAGACTAGAAACATATTTTAGTAGATAGCTAAGCGATGATTTTTACAAAGATCCAGAACATTGGTTGAACTACGATCGTTTATAACATTGCTTGGTAGGTATTTTTTAGACTCTGTACCTTAAAGCTGTCTAATATTTATGTTGTTCATATGGCTGTTCCAGGCCGAGTGGCGGATGACCCTGACTGCATAGTGATATTGGGCGAAGACTACACCAATGTGGTGGGCTGCAAGACTGAAGCCATGAGGAAAACTATCAGAGACAGTATTGTTGCCTGCTTACACAAACTCTAGTTTCAGTTTACTTTTTCTGCTTCTCTGTTTTGGAGTCTAGATTTAAATAGAACTGCTAATAATCAGGTTTCTTAAAAGTAACTTACTTATTTGTTGCCTGTCCTGTTTAGATATGATTGTTCCCAAAGTTGAAAAGGAAAAGAACTTTTCCCTTTAAAAAGGAATCAAAGAAGCTCAGATGGGTGAATTTATAAAAACTTGAAATGCCCTGTGAACCTCAAAATTTCTCGTACGATGAATTTTCAAGTGTCACAATTGGTGGCGGATGACCCTGACTCCATAGTGATATTGGGCGAAGACTACACCAGATTGGGTGAAGACAACCAGGTGCAGTTAAAAATGAAATTGACAACTGCCAAAACCAATAAGTTTTAAGTGGGAGCGCTGCAATTATTTCTCTTCTAAGCACTGACAAATAAGTTAAAATCTGTAATTTACATCAAGATAATTTGTCGAGTGAACATAACATTTAAAAACATACGACATGCAAACAGTTATAATATCAAATATTCATTCATGTGCCGTCTATCTATTGTCAATTTTAAACTGAAATTGACGCGGAATCGAAAGACGTCTGTTGCATCTTTTGACCTTGATTTTTGAAACTGCAATGATCATTGTGCATCCGCACGGGCTCAACCAGAGGTGTCAAGGTCATTGTGATGTGCTGGGCAGCTTTTGAGCTAAAGTGGTTTCCACTTTTGTACTCCAGCATCAATTTATCATCAACCAGGTGCGGTTGGGTACCATAAACTGGACTGTATAGCGGCTGTTCACGTCTGTAGCTTTCAGTCGAAATAATTCCCATACACTTATATCGGTCGAAGTCCACAACGCTCTGGCTGTTCCTGGAAGCAATCCGTTTGCATCTCTTGTTGCGCTGGAATGTGGCACATTGGAACAGGAATGATTCTATGAACATTATGAGCATTGCAACGCATAGACCAGTGACTAGGATGTAGAAGATCCCAGCAACTTGACGGAATCCAAGACCTTCCTTGCCACTCTAAAGCCAAAATCGATGTATACACCTATCCTAATACATGGCAGGATCCATAAAGTTTTGTTGCAGCCAGCAGGATGCTTTAGACATTAAGTAAACGTACACTTTAAACAATGTAAAGGTAAATTTTCCTTCACAGTTAGGGTAAAGTGATCAGATAAAAATTTCTTCCGCAATGTTCAAAGTTGGTACCTTCATATCGTCAGGTAAACCGCACATTTTTATGTACGTCCAGGTAGTTATAGCTAGCAAGATACATTGTTCATACGTGCTAAGTTATAAATGTTCCAACATTTCCTTCGTCAAATGGCGGAATATTTACGCGAGGTTGGCGTTTTCCTTCAGACCAATTCGGAAAATTTTGTACGCATCCTATAGAGTAAAATGAGTGGTACAATATACAAGCTCTCGAAGAGTAATTTCAAGGACTTACTCTCTTGTTACTACCAAAATTTTTTTTCTTGCTTATACCGTTGATATAGGGGGGATACGTTAGATGCGTTAGGTCGGCAGTCAGATTCATTCGGTACAAATAGACTTCAACTCCTCTAGGTCGTTCTGCTTTTGGTGGTCTTTTTGGAAGAACTTTTAGCTTCCAAGGTGGAATAGAGAGGTAAAACATGGGCCATTAAGTTGCACTGATGTCTGTCCCCTAGTTATAGTATTTTTTAAGTGCTTATTGTGCTCAAGTTCACCGCATTAATTATAGTCAACGAGAAATTCGGACATTTTTCAGCCTAAAGTGGTTTTGTTTTAAGGCGTTTTCTGAATTCTTCAGTGGCGCCAAAATTGACGTTATGTACAGTCCATATAGGTCTTGTGCAAGTTGTATACTGGATGACTTTTTATGAGTTACTCTGATTGGTAAACCCAACCTAAACAGTGTTATTGATTTTTGCTAATTTGCTTGCGCTTAAAATTTTTTTTTGCTTTCAAGTTTTAGTGGCCCAGAAAACGATTCTAAAGATCTCTGTGCTGACGGACTTTTTCAAGAAGCACAAAATTGGTTCTCAAGACCTAATCTCCAAGAAGTTTGTCAATTTCATTCAACGTTTTTTGTTCTTAATTTCACTTTGAATTTTGTTTTTTTTTTTCAATTTTTTGGATCCGACTTTTTACTACATGGTTTTCCCAATCCATTCATAGTCCATTCTAGGCCTAGTTTTTAATTGCTCTTAAACGAAGTTCATAGCAATTATTGTAAACACGTGTGTCTTTTTTATGCAAATTTTTTGCTTGATAATTTTACTTTTCCTCTAGAACATTCTTTGACTTCTCAAGTGACTTTTTCACGCTTTCGTTCTTCATTTTTGAGTGATCTCTATTGCTCTCCGAAGTAAACTTGTTGCTAATATATAATCGGTTGCAGTTTGGGGAAATGTAGTTACTCATTGCGCAGTGGTTGGTGCGGGTGGATCGGGAGGTCAAAGGTTTGAATCCCCTTGGGGGAAAGGTTTTTTGCACCCATAAATAAAAATTGATTTAGGCTACAGACCCTGAATTAAAATGCCTCGCCTGTCGTTCAAGAGCAATTTTTGCGACATTTGTCGGTTTATGTTTTGGTTTTGTTTCCTTTGTACCTCTAATCATGTTCCTGCTAGCCTCCAAATTAATGTTCTGTAGATTTAGACAAATGACTTGTTTGAAGTCTTAACGTTGCCGACTTTTTAGCTGCAGACTTTTAACTCATTCGAGCTGCGGTAATGAGGCATTCATTTTGTTCTACAAAATATTTAGACAACTGTTTTAAGGTTGAGAGTTGGATTGTTGGTTTTAAAAAAAAACTATAAGCAAGATTGTTTGCAAAAAATATTCGGAAAAACAAAGTCAATGTTTTTCTAAATAATGTCATGAAAATGGCAACAATTCCTTGATTTTTGGATACCATAATATTTCTTTAGTGGTAACTGTGATTACGTTCTCAAACGTTTGTTTGGAAATAGATAAATAGAGCAATTGAAAGCAATACTTACGAGAGAAATATTCGTTTTTTTTTGAATTTTTAATTATACTAATTGAAAGCAATAGTTCCTCTTATTAGACATTTGTTCTATTTTGATTTTTTTTGTCTGAAAACAGTGGTTTCTGATGCTCATGATACCAATTGGGATTGAAACAAGAAAAAAATGGGGATCTTTTCCGTTTGTACCCCCCTCCCCCGCTACGTCATGCGTCCCCAGTTACGGAGCACCTGTCATTACATAGTAAATAATTATATAGAAAATGTGGCTCGTGCGTCTGGGGGTGTCGTACGCATATGAGATTGCGTACTTAATCTTGAGTCGCGAGTGACGATTATGTTTTATAACCTAACTTGCGCGGCGAGTTCGCTTTACACAATTTCTAAATGAATCCGCATAGCGAATCGCTTGGTAATTATTTGTCTACTTTACTTGATTAGTAAAGACAGTTAATGAAGAATAAGTTGAATTGAGCAACTGTTCGCGAAGTGCAAAACTAAAAGAGTGAGTATTAAGGCAACTGGTATTACAGAAGTCATAGCAAACATGAACAATAATTTCCCGCTATGGGAGATGGGAATAACAGACTAGTATGTGAAATAACATTGACTTATACACATGCCCTTCAGGAAAAAGTACGCTAAAATAAATTAAGTACATCGTATAATAAATGTACTGCACTGAATTAATTTATGATGTATGACATTTCTCCCGCTTCAATGAAAATTAAAATTGCGTAAAATAAAATTTTAATAACAATATGAATAATATTAATACTTATTCACCGGTTAAATAGTATCAACAATATATTTACTGGTTATCATAGCTAGTCATAAATAATAATGTATCAAGTTTTAATTATTCAAAGTTTTCACAAGTCTTCTTCATCAATTATGAGCTCATTTGATGTACTGTGATCCGCTGGTCGTATACGAGGATCTGTTGGTGATACCTGTCCTATGATAGGCGATGGGAAGTCATTTTCTATGTGTTCAACCCGCGTTGCTGTGTCAACAACTGTTTGTACAACTGAAGGTTGTATCGATTCAATATCTCCTACGCGTCGTTTCTTGCGGGGTGGAGCAAAGTTCGGGGGACACGAATTAGTAGATTCACCAGACGAGTCTTCTTTGTAGTATCCATAATATTTAGGACTTTTTCTAGTCCGTTTTGTTGCTCTTGTGGGTATTTGTGGTAATACTATCGCTGGAGCCGATGGAGATGACAAGATTAATTCTGGTTGGTTATTTGTAGGAGGGGGTGCGATTAATACTTCTCCAGTTATGATTTGCTGTTCGGGAGCAGCCTCGGGACTTTCGGGTAATACTTGGGCATACGTACTCGACTTGCGCGAGCAATGTTTGATTTATTTGATGAGACACCGCTTCGTTTCTCGCTTGCGATGCTGCATTTTTCGGTCTCCCGTTTGTATGCGCCTGGACTCTTTTATGTGGCTAAGTATCTTAGCCTCAGTTGTCTTTTCTGCGTGCGGGGTCCTCGATGGTTAATATATTCGGTTAATTTTGTTTTCCGTTCTTCCCGAGTACCAAATTTGGCAATATCACTATTGCGCACTGTTACTTCCATTTCCCCGGTTTGCGAATGACAGAAGTGTTTTGATCGGTCTTTTGTACCACCGATCCTGGAGCCAACACCTCATACAAACCATCAAGATTTTTCTTGGATCTTTTATGGAGATGTTTCTTCCGAGCAATGTTCAACTGTACGGCGTGTTCTTTTAGAGGTAGTGGACGATGCGCTTTTGTGGTGCGAAGGAAACGGGATTCATTGTCGGTTGCTAGACGTTCACGTGTGGTAGCGTCCTTTGTTGCTTTGCACATGTTGCGCTCGATTTCATCGTCGCTACGGCTGTTTCCCCAGTGTTCCTCCGGCAACAATTCATTAGGAGTTACTGTTTCTTCATCTAAATAATGATTAAAATTTTTTTCATAACTTAGATCAGATGACTTTGGTTGAGTACTTACATTACTCAGCGGTGTATTGGCTTTGCGCCCAAAGTGAGATTCGAGTGGCGAAAGCTTAGTTGTTTTATGTTTACATATGCGAAGCTGGTATATAATTGATTTTAATGCTGCTTTAATGGTGAACAAATTTAATTCTTTATTTGCTTCTTTTATACATGCTAAGCGTTGTTTAATAGTACCAATAAGTCTTTCAACTAGTCCTATTGCACGATGGTCATTCGCCGGAGCTGGTATTAATGTGATATTATTTTTCATACAAAAATTTTTTACTTGGTTACCTACAAGACAACGAGCTTGGTCTATTCTTAAGGAACGAGGGACTCCATGAATTTGTATATAATTATCTTGAAATTTTTTTACATTCGATGCATTTGCATTATAAACTAATTCTGCAGAAAGATATTTTGAAAATCTATCAATACATGTTAAAATGTATATTTCATGTTCTTTTTCGTTATTAATGGGTCCTGCAAAATCTATTTGTATTTCTTGGTTCGGAACTATACATGGTGTATGTGCTTTAAATTGTTTGGCTGGAATAACAGATTTTAAATTTTTACCGATAGCAATGCAAGATTTGCACTCTATTGCTTTGACAAGCAAATCACGATTCATGTATGGCCACCAGCAGAGCTGAGCCATACATACCATCCCCCCGCTACCTGGGTGACTCGCATGCAAATCTTCAATGAGTGCATCTTTGAGTGCGTTCGGTTTGGCTACCTTCTCGTCCATACAAACACATCCGCCAGTCACATGAGGGTCCCGCCAATAGCTATGGAGATACGGGTTGAGGGCCTTTAATCGTTCTTCATCTCCCCTGATTATGCAATCCCGAACCTCCTTCAGAACTGCATCCTTGCTTGTTAGGGATGCGATTAGCCCTTTGTTGAACACCTTGCCCACCACTTTCTCAAAGGACACAACTTGGGGGCTATCCGTGAGTGGGGTGCTTAGATTTGAATGAGATGATGATCTGCGTGGCGTGCTTGTTGTTGCATTATCCGTAAATGATACGCGGGGCGAAGCTCTTGTTGTTCGGGATGCAATGGATTTTCCCTTTAGAGATGAAGCTTGTTGACTCATTGTTGATGAGAGTTGAGTTTTTTCAATTAAATTGATTGACAAAGAGGAAGACAACTGAATTTCAGGTTGAGTTTGGGCAAAAAGCACTTGTTTGTTGTTTGTTAATTGAGCACGTGAGTTACTTAAAGTATTTGAGGGTGGCTTACTAATGAAGGTAGGAATTTGAGACTGATTTTTGATTGACAAGTGAGAATGACTTATTGAAGCAAATTTAGGAGTATTTTGGTAAGCGAGTGACGCTTTTCCTGTTTCTACAAGCATTTGAGACCCAATTTGTAAAGGTTTAATTGTAAATGGTAGACTATGTGACGCAAATTTAGAATGAATTTGGTATTTAGTAACTTGCTTTGCAAAAGAGGCATCTGAAGAATGCAATCTAGTCTTTTGAGTATTTAATAAAGTATTATGCCTTCCGGGTGTTAATTTGTTAAATGAAAAGCGTACTCGCGATGCGAGATCAGAATTGGTATTAATTAATTTGGAAGTGTTTACTTTTGAAGTAGGATATGTATGTGCGAATACTGATTCATTTTGAGTTGAATGTACTCGCTGATCATGTGCACTAGTACAATCAATACTATTAGTGGGATTAAAAACCGAGTTACAATTTTGATCCGCGAGTGATGTAATATTATGAGTTAAATGTACGCGCGAGGCGTGTTGACTATACTGATTATTGAATTTAAGGGAGGTTACATTAGAGTTGTATTTTCGCGCCGCGAGATTTGAACTAACATTTGTTAAGCGTACACGCTGGGCGGACTTTATGTCAAAGTTAGATTTTTGTTTTGAGAATAATTTTAAACTATTGTTTCGCGGGGCGAATAATTCGTTAACTTTTGTTTGAGGATTTGGTTTGACATAATCTATATTTAAAACTTGTTCAGTATTAGTGGTGGAATTTTTATTTTCACCATCAATATCAAAATATAATTTATTAAGTGAATGAGCTACAAGGTTGTGTTTTTGTTGAAGTAGTTGAGCATCAGAGTGTATGCTTGATAATGTTGCGACTAAAAATTCCTCATCATATTTTGAAACACTTTTTGGTGGTTGATATGGATTTCGAGAGATGTAATCAACTAGTCCCATCTTCGCGCCGGGCGGATGCTCTATTGAGAATTGATAAGGCAAAAGACGATCAACCCAGCGTGATAACATTTATTGTAACTTTTATTTGATCGATGTTCTTTTAAAATAGAATGTAATGCGCGGTGATAATAGTGAGCTCTTTACCATACAAATAATTTTTAAAATATTCTATGGACCATACTACCCCAAGAAGTTCCAATTCGTTAATACTATGACGTTCTTCACTACTATTTAAAAATCTTGATGCAAAAAAGATCGGCTTCCAACCATCAACTGTTAGTTGTTCTAGTGCTGCTCCCAATCCAGAGCGAGAAGCATCACATTTGATTCGTGTTTCGAGTTGGGGATTATAGTGAATGTTTTCTGTATGATTTGCTATGCGAGTTTTTATGGCATTAAAATGTAGAGTATGAGCGTCAGTCCAAATGTATTTAGTTAACTTACGAAGTAGAGGTCTTAGAGGGTGGCAGAGTTGAGCTAAATTGGGAATAAATTTACTAATATAGTGGACTGAACCGAGAAATGAGCGTAATTTTTTAGGTTTATTAGGTGGTTGTAATGACATAATAGAGGATGTTTTAGATTCGAGTGGTGATATCCCAGATTGAGTTATATTATATCCTAACCAGGAAATTTTTTTCTTCGCTAAGTGGCATTTAGGAAGGTTAATTCGGAGATTATCTGCGTCCAGTTTTTTAAGACAATCTAATACAGGTTGGAAGTGATCATCTTCAGAACCTTTACTTACAATTAAGATGTCGTCTAGAAAACAAAATGTATTTTTAAGGCCAATCAAAGTGTAATCCATTGCCTTCTGAAACTCGGCAGGCATGTCTGTAAGACTATAAAATCCCGTTTTGAAACGATATGTGCCTGTCATGTCACCACTTACAATATTGAAATTACAGTGTTTAGCAGTTTCAGGGTGTAGATTTAGTTGGCTGTATGCATATTTGAGATCTATAGTAGAGAAGTATATTTTATCCGCTGGTTCTGTTTTGTAGTTTGTTATTATTCGTGATATGGAATCCATAAGTGTTTCAATATTTGGCATCTGATATTTATTTTTGTGTATTGCTTTATTAAGAGTTTTGGAATTCAATGCTAACTTTATTGTTTGATCTCGTTTAACTGTGATTACAATAAGTAAAATAAAATATTGATCAGAACAGTTATTCAATTTTTCTATATGTCCTTCTTCAAGAAGTTTTTTAATTTCATTATTTACTCGTTCTTGTAAATTAATGGGTACTCTTCTACCCTTTTGATGTTTCGGTTGAAAATTTCGATGGAATTTAGATTTAACGATGTGTATTTTTGAGCGACCAATACGTGTAATAAGTTGAGGAAATTTTTTTACAATACGTGTTTTAAATGGACTTTGAGATGTGATAGTGTTGACCATACTACCTTCATATTTTGGAATTTGAGTTAGAGATTCCGAGAGCGTCAAATAGGTCACTACCAACTAGTGGTTTTAGCCCGTCACGGACTACCACAAATTCAGCTTCTTCAAGTCGCCATCCATTGCTCGCAATTGGTGCCTGTATCATACCCGTCACGTTTTTGGGTTCGTTTGAAAATGTTTTGAGTTCCTGGGGAGGCGCTATCATCAACCATCGAGCAAGGGGAGAATTTTCCACTATTTCCGAAGCAAGAGACTTGTGTAAAATACTGCATACACTGCCTGAATCAATGAGAAGTCCAACTTGGGTATTACCAATTTGCAAGATGGTGTTCTTTGGTTCAATCTGTATTGCGTTACTTGCGATGCTTGCGATCATATTATCATCTGAGCTATCGTAATCTGATTCGCATTGCGGGTTATAATTCATATTTTGTATGGCAATTACCGTTTGGTCAGCTGAAGTTTCTTCAACAGAGTTAACATTAGATCGGATGGGTTTATTTGATGATGACTTCGGTTTCCTGCACACTCGCGAAAAATGATTTTGTAGACCACAGTTATTGCAAGTCTTGCCTCTAGCAATACACTTGACTTTATGATTTGCTGACCAAGTTAAACCACAGTTTCTGCAGAGTTGATTTGGTGGTCGAGTAAAACTAGATGTAGTCGGCCGTTGACTCGGTGGTCGAAAAGGTCGTTGAGGAATTACTGCATTAACCTGCGGAGCAGATTGCGAGTTTGTAATTTGTAGTTGGTTTCTTTGACCTAATTCCTTATTTATGGCCAAACGTAATGCTTGAGCTGGTTCTAGAGTTTCTCGCAACACTTCCCGTTGGATTTCCGGACCTAACATATTCGCAATAATTAAATCTCTGATAAGAGTTTCTTGACTCCCGAGTTCACAATTTTCAGAAAGTTCTTTCAATTTTCCAAAGAAATGTTAGATAGACTCTCCTCTTTTCTGTTTTGTAGTGAGAAGTACGTACCTATCAAATGTGATATTGCGCTGACGAATGAATGCTGATTCCATGATTGTCCAAAGTTCTGCTGTTGTTAGAATGTCCATCTTGAGATGTGGGTTTCGGCTACAAACAATTCGACGTCCTTCGGTGCCCAAACTGAGATATAGCATTGACACAGTCTTTCGATCGGCCTGTGCCCACGGTTTATCTCCACACATTACTTCTATCTCCAGTTGTCTCTGACACCGATTCTTCCAGTTTATTTTTGATTGAGCGTTCCTCACCAATCTTTCCCTCTCCGATTGTGCCGATGATCCTGTTACCGTATCCTCATAGATAGGTTCAAGTGGTAATTGTACTGTTTCGGGTTTTGGTTCCAATAAAGTGTCTAGTGTAATATTTTCCTTCGCAAGAAGAGCTAACTTGGCCTGCATCTGCCACTTTTCCCATTTCAACGGAGGGTCTGCCCTAGGTTTATCCCAAAATGGCTCAATGCCAAGTGGGGTCCGCTTCTGAGTTGCTGACTGCGCTATGTCGTACGCATATGAGATTGCGTACTTAATCTTGAGTCGCGAGTGACGATCATGTTTTATATCCTAACTTGCGCGGCGAGTGCGCTTTACACAATTTCTAAATCAATCCGCTTAGCGAATCGCTTGGTAATTATTTGTCTACTTTACTTGATTAGTAAAGACAGTTAATGAAGAATAAGTTGAATTGAGCAACTGTTCACGAAGTGCAAAACTAAAAGAGTGAGTATTAAGGCAACTGGTATTACAGAAGTCATAGCAAACATGAACAATAATTTCCCGCTATGGGAGATGGGAATAACAGACTAGCATGTGAAATAACATTGACTTATACACATGCCCTTCAGGAAAAAGTACGCTAAAATAAATTAAGTACATCGTATAATAAATGTACTGCACTGAATTAATTTATGATGTATGACAGGGGGCTGCAAATGATATGCGCCCACTAAGATGGGGGGCACAAACGGAGAAAATCCAAAAGTGGTTGAAGCAGAAAACACAAACGATCGACCATTTTCTTTTTCTTTTTATAATCAGCTACTTTCCTATTAATGAGATGAAGCAGAGATTAGTATCTTATGGATAAACAAAAGATCAGCTAACAAATTTTTGTTTGATTGAATTACAGAAACATGCCGGCAAAAATAGACCATAACCGACCAACGTCGGGCAAATTGCTCTCAAACGACCGACGAGCGGTTGCCTCCTTTTGTAGTCAGCCACGGTTTAGTCAGGCTAGCTTTAGCTTATTTGGAAGGGCGTGAGGTGAGTGCAGCCTTTCACACCTTAAGTATACGTCTCCAAAACTTCTGTGAATCGCATACTTGGAGTCTAGTGAGCTGAACGGTCTACGAGAAATAATGCCCACGGGGCGCTACCTCTTCATCCCGTTTCTGAGGACGAAAAGTCTTAAGGGTCGGACAAAAAATCGGTCACGAGAAAAATCGCATTAAAAAGACCAACCGCTTTAATATAATTGCTACAAACTTCTTTGGAGAGCAATTAAGGAAAATTTCCTAAAACAGTGCCAGTGAAGTCATTTATGATAAAAAACATTCTACTATAAATCAACGTTAATGAGGGTAATAGATGATGACAACGCGCCACAACAGCAGCTGATGTGCGGCATCAAGAAAAAAGGTAAGGAGAGAGAGAGAGAGAGAGAGAGAGAGAGAGAGAGAGAGAGAGAGAGAGATAGTGTGAGATAGATAAAACGTGATCAAGAAAAAAGGAAAGAAGCCCAAATGACACAGCGAGAGAGAAAGAGAGAGAGAGAGAGAGAGAGAGAGAGCTAAGAATATTTTCTATGGTGAATTTCCACTCTGCAACTTTTAGTTTTCTAGCCTTATTGGTAATTAAATCATATACAAAAAAACTGCAAAGTGCAAAACTTATAGTTTCTAGATTTTGCAGAGATAAAAAAGTTCAAAACCATTCTTTCACGTAACCCAGCTGCAGGAATTGAAAATTTCGTTGGCAAGTAATGATTGATAAACTCAGAAAAGGACAAAATTAAATATAAATGCAAATTTTAATGAAATCTTGCTAAAATTCGTGATATTAATATCGTCAGAAATATTTCATTGTCTCATGAAACTATACAGTATCCTCATTTTAAGCCTGAACTATTTTCACTGTCTTATAAGGATCCATAAACATGAAATATTGTGATAAATATGATAAATTAATGTTTTGATATGTACCAAACTTGATGACCTTCACAATCTAGGATGTATACTAATGATTTTTACCCATTCACTCAATTACATTTTACCTCCGACTAAAAAGTCAAGTATTCAAGTTTGTTCACACATCCCAATTTTGTTGACGCTTGTCAATTCCATTCGCCTATAATCCTCTCTTGAATTGAGTTGGAATCGTAACAGAATTCCATATAAACTTTGATAGTTGCTATCTCTTGCTGAGCATTGGAGAGTGGATTCGTGTCGCAAATCCAAATTGCAAACAATTACATACCTCATGGGTTGAGGTATCACATTGTGCAGTCAGCAAATAAAGAACGCGCTCTACTTAAGATAGAACCGTTCTGGGATCGACCAACTCTAGAACCCCCATTGAGATGAGAGAGATGGAGGACAATTTTGAGTTTGGCAATACTAGCAAAGGAAGGCATGTCAATTGACATATTACGACAAACACCCACTGCAAAGTCTCCTTTCCTCCCGAGTCAATTTACGAATAAGACGTGGACAGCACTACGGCCCAATGTGAGAGAGGTTGTCGAATACGAAACGAGCAACTCAAAAGCGCATGGCTTAACAAGTGTCAAAAAAAACGAAACACAGGGAATTCTATGCGACGATAAACAATGGAAAATCTGCGATAGTAAAGCCGTCTCACTTACATACCTTAGTTTAGGCACGGAAGGCCGACTGATTTTTGGTTCTCAAGAACCAACAGTTCAAATTGATCAAATTTCCACGAAAGACCTCTGGGAAACCCTCAATAATGTCTTCACCAAACACAGGAATTTAACCTTCGATCGGTACACCTTTCTTACGCGAAAACAACTCCAAGGAGAACCAGTAGAAAAATTCTACGGATGTCTCCGCGAACTTTTCCTAAGTTGCGACCTGGGTTGTCATGAGGAGTCAATCATCCGTGATGTATTTATTGCTAATATGTAGGATGGAGACGGGAACTGTTAAAGGAAACAAGAACAGCCAAGAAAGCAGTGGAACTAGCAATAAACATTGAGATGGGTATTCAAAACCAACTAAAAAATCGGGGACTTTGGCATTTACAGTGCCTAATCAACTCGGAACCCGTCTACCAATAGTATCCAAAAATCATGGAACCATCCTGGACCAACCACGAATAACTTTAAGCCTATAATTTTTCCGAATTGTGGGTATGCTTGGCCGCCTAGTCAACGTCAAAATGGCCCAGGGAAAAATTCTGCAAAGATTGTAGAATCACAAGCAATTTCGCGAAGGTTTGTCGTAAGCCGAAGTACCCAATAAAACCGGAGCCAAGAGTCAATAATGTTGATGATGCATCATGAGAAGCTGCAATGGTCGGAACATCTGCAACTGCAAAAGAACAGTTGAATCAAATTGATTTCATGTTAAAACAGCAAAATGTCCACGATTCAAATTACGATTCCGACTACGACGACTTAGATGAAAACTGTGTAGCAGTCATCTCATATAGTGACAGTTTGAGAGAAGTAGAGACAGTCAAAATGCAAATTTATTTTGGGAACAAAGAAACAAAAGCATTCGTGAGTTTTGAGCGTTTGCACTATAATTACCTAAAGCCTAATAAACGCGTTGATAATGAACAGCAAAGAGAGTCACTGGACAAATCGTTGGCATTTCAAGATCTCAAAAGGTTTTCTAAGGATTTAATCAAATCAACTAGTGTAATCAATACCACAGTGAATGTAACGATTGGGTAGCCAAAAATGTCGACGTCATTGTTGTCGAAGACGGACATAGAACCATAGTCGGCCGGAATTTATTGCCAGAACTCGGACTCTCCTCAACTTAATCGAAACAAGTATTAAACATTGATCTAAACCAGTGGCCGATCAAACAACAAATAGCCCTTGATTTTCCATGTTTTATATCCAGAATCGGCAAATCTCACAAACACTCTGTCAAATCTACATTTCCTAAAAATTTTACTCCCACTCATCAGAAGGGAAGACGAGTTCCCATAAATCTTCAACTTTTAGTAATTTTAGAATTCAAACAACTGATAGATGAAAAACACGTCATAAAATATATAGTTGCTCTGATTAAAGTTTCATATCCCCAATTGTCATAACAGTTAATTGTCATAAAACCGTTGATTAGCATTAGATTCGAAAATTCTAAACAAGCCAATAAACAAAAACAAGTACCAAATGCCCAATATTGACAATTTAATAGACCCAATACAACAAAATTTTTTTACAAACGCGTCAAATGAAATCGCATATTTTTCAACACTGGATTTAAAATACGCTTACAGTCAATTGAATTTAGACCCGGAAAACTCTCGCCATTGCAACTTTAATAAATTTAGTGGTGATTGTACCGGCACATATTGTTCTATTACCGGATTCTATGGTCTCACTAACATGCCGGCATTATTGCAAAAGGTAATGGATTATACTTTAGCTGGACTTAAAAATACACATTGTTTCATAGATGATATCCTTATTGTTAGCCATGGTTCTAAGGAGGACCCTCTAAAGTTAGTCTACAAATGTTTGAAAGAACTTGACGAGGACATCCTTAGAATTAATCTGCCTAAATGTCACTTTGCTAAAACAGAAAAAGAATGGTTAGGATATAAGTTTAGCCAATCTGGAATCGCAACACTAAAGTAAAAAACTTCAGCAATTCTAAATCTCCCAGTACCTAAAAATATAAAACAATTACACTCAGTTTTAGGATCAGTTCATTGTTTAGGCAAATTCATACTTAATCTGTCACAATTATGTCACCCGGTTTGACCACTCCTTAAAAAACACTAAATTCATTTGGAATAATGAATCAGAAACACATTTCCAACACATAGAAAAACAAAGTGGCGAACGCCACAGAAATTACACGTTATAATCCACACTAGGAAACCCGCATCAAATGCGATGCGCCTAGGTTTAGGTGCTGCATAAGAACAGCGATCACCACAGGTTGGCACAAAATTGCATTTGCATCACGATTCCTTAACTCAAATGAGGAACGGTACAGTGTTAGTGACTTAGAACTATTTCTAGTGCTGCGGTCTGTTGAATATTTTAATTACTATTTATTCGGAAGTAATTTACTGTCATCACAGGTCATAGAGCATTATTATCCATCATGAAATAACATAGATCCAACAAATCCTATAATAGTCGCCTCACACGTTAGGTAGATCGATTGTTACCTTTTGACTTTAACATTGAGAATATACCAGGTGCCAAAATGGTTAGATTACTTTTCCCGCCAACCAAATCAAAAAGCACAAATAAAAACAGATTTGATGAAGAATTTGCGGTTGCGAAAATTACCCGCATTTGTGACGCGATTGCAGCAATTTATATAAATTCCGCACACACAAACTATCAATCACTTCACTTCAACACGGTAAATAACACACATTCCATACGTGCCTAAAATACTCACCAAATAAACCACTCCAAATTGCTTTCTGCCTTAAATTTCCGCAGAAATCAGTTGCTTCTCTCCAATTCTGCATACGCAGCACAATCTAGTAAAAAATCATTCCAACAAGAGCGCCACTAATACTTCGCTCTGACTCTCACCGGAACAACTGAACGTGTGACCTTCCAATCAACGCCCAATTCAGCAGTGAACTTGACTCGATCAACGAATGAAGGGCCAACGACCCCCAACAGCTTTTCAAGGTGAAAGTCTTTGGAAAAAACTTAACACAGCTCTTTACAAAGGGCTTCCTCGCAGTGCTGACCAGTACTGATGCCGTATTGAAAGAGGTACGAGACTTTATCCTCCAATGATCACCGATGCAAGGACGTCAGTCCACAGCTGCATTCTTACTGGCACGACCTTCACGTCAAGTCCGGATGTGTGTGTGTGGACAAAATGGTTGCGAGGCCCAACTCAATTCATGAGGTGGTTTTATAATCGCTTCATCTCACACATCCCGGGAGCCGGGGGATGATAACATTTGACCAATACGCTTTCTGGCCGTACATGCATTGGGATGTTTTGAAGAAGGCGGCAAAATGTAAACCCTATACGGATATTGGTAAGAATTTTAAACCGATATTTCAAGCATCTAAGGTGAAACCACATGTAAACTGTTCAGAACCCAATGAGGAAATTCAAATAGACTTTGGCGGAGCGAGTGAAAAAGGCCAAGACATATATTTCCTCGCATGTATTGATCGCTTTTCAAAATACCATACCGTAGAAGTATTTGATAAAACAAATGAACCTAACGTTGTTAAATTTTTAGATGAATACATTCAAATTCATGGAGTTCGTCGCAATAATAAAATGTACCAAAGCTAGACGTTTAATGGGAAAAAAACGTTAATAACTTCTGCAAACAAAATAACATTAACATAAGTACAGCACCTGCAAACAATCATCGAGCCATTGGATTATTGGAACGTTTAACTTTCGGAGATGCTTAGATAGCATAAAGTTAGCTAAAAAACAACAACAAATTCACAATTAAAGAAACAATAATGTCAATAGTGTGTCATTTACATATATAAGCAAAAGACCAATGTAATACCCTTCCAATTTGGCAGAAGGCCAAACACCACTTAGTAATATAAGTACAGTACCCAAATAATCAAACCTAACATATGAACAAACACTGAACCACTATTTAGACGCCGATACTGTCCCTTATGGGTGTCAGGAGACAAGAGCGATATCCTCAGAGAAGAAGCCATGAACCGAGCCCAAGTGGATGCGGGTCGCAGGTACAACCGTCATAAGAAGAAATTGGTATCATGGAGACGTCACGCGAACTCAAATTTGCCAGAAAGGTCACTAAACGTTAAAAGAAGGACTTCAGAGAACTATGAGATACTTTGGCGCCTGGGAGTACTGTCCTCCGTACATCTACCACCAAAAAAATCCAGAAACCCGGAGCCTGCGAAGTGAGAGTACACAATATTGACATAGCCAATTTCGGCACGAAAGCAGATCGAAACACTTCCTTATTGAAATTGGCTCAAAGACGCCGCTTATCCTACGAAATGACGAACGAATAGAAGATAGCTTTTCACTCTAAAGAATTGAAGAGAAATATCTGGCGATGTCAAGATCGGACATAGAAAAGCAGATAATACATCAGGAGTTTCGTCTGCCAACAGCAATATCTCTAAATCCACGAGTACCAAAAAGCCTACAATGCCACAGCCATTGGTAACGCGAGGACAAGTCAGCAAAACTTCAGCCACTCCGAACACTTCTGCTGCCTCATCCGTGACAACACCCTCATCCTCGGTTGGCAAAAGAATTTGTCGCTCTCTTGACTATTACGATTTCGGAAGCTCAGTATGCTCGGTAAGCGATGCTGAATCCGATCCTGTCTCGAAGAAATCAAAACAAATCCAGCGACAGAAACTGTAATCCAAGAAGAGGCGTCTCATTCACCAGTCGAAGAAACGGAATCTGAAGTTCCTGTGGTTAGCTCACATGATTTCCGCATTCGACCCCTCTCAAGCTCTCCACTTGACTACGATTATGCTGACTATGAACGAAAAGTTAGCATGAGCGTATTTGACGCGGAAAATAAAGTTTGATAGTCAGAACTTCATGCTCAGTAAACAATTCAATTTAATTTAGAAAACTACAATTTCAGTTTGTTTGTTTATGATAGAGTTTGTCACTCATTGTGACACCGTTTCAGTTAAAACTATTTGTTTTTGTTTATTTCAGACGCTAAAGTGTTTCAATTGCTTGTTAATTTTGTACCCTGGAATACTCTCTCGTTTGTATGTTCAAGTTTCATTCTCCGCTTTGCACTTTCCTTGGCAGCTTCTCATCCAATTTTCTATTATTTACAATAACCAGCAAACATTTTTATTATTTTATATGCATAATTTAAATTTGATAACCTATGTTTTCAAATTTTGTTAAAGCCAAAGATATTTCATGTATATATATTTATTTATATATATATATATATATATATATATATATAATAAATTAATGTTCTGATATGTACCAAATTTGATGACCTTCTTAGTCTAGGATGTATACAGATTACTTTTACCCATTCATTCAATTACATTTTATCTTCGACTTAAATGTCAAGTATTCATGTCTGTTCACACATCCCACTTTTGTTGATCCCTGTAAACTTAATTCGCATATATTCTTCTCTTGATATCAGTTGCTTATCAAAACCTCTTTTTTTGAACTACGATAAACTATTAGTGGAATTGTGTCAGCTTTCCTAGCTAGAAAACAGAATTGGAATAGTACCAGATATCCATGAAAACTTTCATAGTGTCAATCTTAAGTTGAGCATTGGAAAGTAGATTTGTGTCGCGACTCCAAACCGTAAATTTAGTCTAGTAACCGCTACTCAATTACTTGCCTCACGGTTTGAGGTATCACAAACATGAAAAAAATTTCCGAAAATTTGAAAAAAAGGTTTACCAAAAAAATTGCTAAAACTCGATTCATTTGCTGTCATTATTCAGTTTTCTGACTCTGAGCAGGCTCTTTGACACATAGGGCTGAAAAAACTCAAAAATAACCAAAATTCTTCAAATCTTGAAAAAAGTTGAAAATTAGTTTAAATTTGCGTGTTTTTGATTGGATTACCAAGACATATAGCTTTTAAAATAGTCATAAAAAGTTCTTATGTCTTGCAAAAGACCTTTTTCAAGTTTAAGACTATGGTCAATTTTAGAGTGGTCCGACAAAAAAATCAAAAAATGACGAAAAAACTCGAAAAAATGCAACTTTTTGGGCTCAAAAACTCCTAAAAATGACCTTTTAACCTTATAATACGACCTTCCCAGTAGCTTCACCACACTAAGAACTTGTAGGACTACTTAAATCGGCTAAGGGTCTCTAAATAAACCTTAATGTCCGCTGGGTGCTACCTGTTAATCCCGTTTTTAAGGACTGAAAGTCAAATGGGTCAGACGAAAAATCGGTCAAGCGGAAAATCGCATACAAAAACCAAAAGGACTAATATAATTGCTAAAATTTTCGTTTGAAAGGAATCAATGACTAATTAGATGAATGCGGTTATTAAGAATCTAGTTTAATACTTCTATAAAAAAATATTCATTTATCTTTTGTCGCTCTCTTTTGTAATTTTTATCGTTCCATGACCAGAAAATCCTTTGATTGCATCCAATCTTGTTCTCTTATTGTTTTTAGGATATTTAAGCTTTGAAAAGAATGGAAATTAAAGGTAAAATTAAAGAAAAGGTTCCCAACAAAAAAGAAATATATTTATCTTCCTTCTTAGAATCATTCAGTTAAGTTGACTGAGCGTAGTTATCTTGACGGAAATTTAAAGAAAACAAATTTTTCCAAACAAATCTTGTGGTTTTCTTTACTAATATTTCGATTGTTTGATTCCAGTACATCAAAAATTAGAAAGAATGATTTTTTTGCATTCATTTGATTTTATACGATGGTTTCTGGCGTCTCAAGGTGAATGTTTGAGCTTTCTGTGTCATGAACAGTAATAGCCCTCTTGTTTACTCCGCGCGTGATTCCATTTCTAATGGATGTATATTTGAATAGTGAATCTGATAGTTACCCTTCCAGCAGTCTCAGTTGCTATGGGGCACTGTCCTCTATGGTACCACCACTTGTTTTTCAGCTCCTGCAGAAACCCCTCCTCCCTCAGCCTCAAAATCTCCACTGTGAAATTATGTCTGAAAGAAATAGTCAACTTCCTCCACAAACTCATTTCACATAATGAATTCGAAAAATCTGCTTGACCGACACTTAAGTTCTTGACCGACGTTTAAGTGCTTTAGGTCCTTCATCAAAATCTTCTAATGAAAAGGATGTTCGTATAAATTTTAGTTAACACAAGCCTGTTGAAGAAGACACCAATTGCTGATATTGTATGACACATTTCGAAACAAACTGATAACTTAGAAACCGCTGTGCTGTGTTAAAATTGCAAATATATCTTTTCGACATTTTTCTGAGCCTTGCTTTAATCAATCATCTTAATTTCCCTCCAAATCCAAATATAAAATTTTCTGCCGCAAAATTAGTTTTAAATAATCATAACTGAATCGTTGTATTGAAAAGCCTTTTGTGATGCTGTGATTTATTTATCAAGTTTAGCCAATGGAGGGTCAAAACCTACGTCCAGAGTGAGTTTTTGGTGAGTGCAATTCCGTATCCCTTCGTGTCCAGATTGTTACCCACTATCATGGTGTCACAGGGGGGCTGTTGTGCTGTGTATTCGTTCATTGCACTCTCAAGCAGAAAGGCATACTCTCCCCCACTCTCGCGCACCCGCTTAATCCCTAAATCAGGAAAAACTGTCTCGACAGATTTAGAAAAAATTAGTCCGGATAGGATTACTAGGACGTTGGTCGAATCAGGGCTGCCCAACTCAGCATTGGGAATATAAAAACTAACAACTTGTAACTCCGTTATTGCATGGAAACATATTTAGGAAAAACCTAGCCGACTTTAGATTAAGCTCTTGACTCTTTTTACTATTCCCTTGATTTCAGAATTTTTTTCGTTTCGGATGTGTTTTAAGCGGTACACTAAAAAATTATAGCGCCGAATTTTTAAGCTATGCGTTCCCTGCATCGATGGTGAAGTAGCGTATCTTATCATTATCCTGGTAGCTGGTCTTTCCCTTCCTAGCCCCGCCTCCCCTCAAGGAGCATATAACGTACAAATTCCCCTAATAACTGTAAATATATTATAGTGGCGATTATTACTTGGTGGGGGATGGGGCTATGATGGGAAGGGCCAATGATAGCTTCACTGAGCAGGAGGGTGAACAGACAAAACAGTCCCGGACAAAACAGTCCAGAATAGCAAAATATTCCCAGACAAAACACACCAAACGACCCCAAAAATAATAAGATAGAGATTTAGAAATGGATTTGTTCTTTTGTTTTAATTACCATCTTCGTTGCTGCGCATGTATGGGGATGGCGAGATGGAAGACATGAATGCGTGCATCCGCTGGTAGATCGGAATCGGTGACATCTGAAAATCAGCAGTTTTTGTAGATATTTGTTTCTTACTGGGAATGGTTTTCTTAAAGTTTAGTAAAAGTTAGTGATGTGGGGGAGGTTTAACTGTTAATGTTGAGGTAGCTTGAATTGTAATGGTATAGACTATGATAATAGTATTAAGTGTGAAAAGAGATCGCCGAATTGGCAGACAGGGTGTTTATAAACGACAAAAAATTGGAATCAGATCAGACAGCCGACCCCCACCAATTGCATTGCTTGGGCGAACTGGTGAAATTTTGATATTAAGATTTGTCGATCAATCAGAATTGAGCTTTCGGCAGAATTTCTCGTTTTTTACTAGTCTGCTTTTGATCATAGGTGGGTTTGTAGTGGCACTATCAAATATAATATCTTAAAATTCATTGCAAATCCCGGTACGGTTCTTTCACGGAACATAAAAAATTGTCAATGTTCTTGGTACAATTACCATCAAATTACATATCATCGCTGTGTGGCCGTGATAATTTGACTTGCCTACTCCGAAACCGACGGTGATCTTTTAAGATCTTACAAGGTTATACATAATCATATCGGAGTCTTGCAAGACAACCGTCTATCTCGCAAGGAGGTCATACAATAATTGCCTTTCTTGTAAGACTTGCAAGATAACCAACTTGAAAAAAAACTTGAAATAACCAGCATGAGAAAACTTGATAGCTGTTTTCTTGATTTTGCAGCAGAGTTGATAGAGCTGCAACTTTCAACACCATAGGTATCACACTGCACCGGTTATAGTGTGAAGGGTCGCAAAAACAAACCGATGTGATCTGGTGAAATTTGACAACTTCATTGTTTTTATAGGCACAGATTTTTTTTGACAAATCAGCTGAAAAGATAATTGTGTCGTGGTTGATAACACGGGTCAAAAGAAATCAATAAGCTGAATATTAAATTAAATTAAATTTGGCTTATTGAATTCTTTTGACCCGTGATATAGGCCACGACAATAGTTTGTGGGTATAGGTTCTCCAAATCTGTCGGGTTGTTTTCTGTTTCTTGTTGATGTTCGTGAAGGCTCTTGTGGTTCGGATTTTTAGTGCTGCAGAAGCTGCAGAAGCTTTATCCTGATGTGAAGGTCCCACACCTGTGTTCTGAAGTTGTGGTTCTGATTGAGATATCGTCTCCTCTACTGCTTGTTCGGTTTTCACGTTGTCACAATTGAATATTTTTTAGCTCGTTCATCCTTCTAACGAAATGAAGTAATCCAACTCTATTTCATATTTACTTGCATGTTATGCATCTTTTCACATTGGTGCGGTTCTTTTGCCCATTTTTTCACAAAAAGAATTCTGGCACAATTGCTCATTTTGTTGTTTTTTAACTCGTTTTTTGTTACTGTTGAATTTTTAGTAAGTTCCCCAGATTTTCGATCGAGACGCAAGTGAAAATTTAAATTTCTCGCCGTTAATATCTGATAAGTTTATTGGTTTTAACACTGGTTTCATAACTTCGTTTGTGAAATTTTTAAGTTCTTCATGTATTATTGTTTTTTTTGGTAGTCTTATGACATAGTCTCGATAATAAAGGGCTGATTTAGTTTTCTAAGACTTAGCAAGATAAATAGTCTATTATTTTAATTGAAAACTTTTGTTTATGAATTTTGAAAACATTTTTTTTTTAAAAAATTTGAGCTTAGCTATTCTTTTTTCTTTTAACTTGTAGCTTCGCTTCTCTATAGACATGTTACATCCTTTGTCTAGTAAACTAAAACTTGCTCTTCATAACTGATTTTTTCTCAAATGGTCTCTGCTCTTGGTACAGAGAATTTTCATAAAATATTCGTGATTTTAGCGTTTTGCAAAGATTTTTGCCATTTTCGCATGTTTTCTTGTTTTTTCTCAGGATCACAATAATGGGCAGTTCTGTTGCCGTTTGAAAAAAAACGCAATTAAGAAAATTTAATGTTCTGAGTTAATAGCTTTATGTTTAAGTGGCTTGAACACCATTCATTTTACCTCTATTTGTCGTATGACATGTAGTCGTATGACATATCCTGGATTATGAAAAGTCTGAATCTTTTTCTATGGAGGTGATATCTCAGTGATTTCAGTTGATACATAATGTTTTTTAATCAATTTGACATTCATTTTCTCAAAAACAGCAAAAATTTTTTAAACCTTGCCTTTTTGTCTTTTTGGTCTATCAAGTCGCATTGAAAAAAAGTCTTATATTTTCTCTAATGAAGTGCAGGTTTATTTTTCTTAAGTATAGGTTTTAACTGATGCCATTTTGATTGGGTAATTAATTGCTTAAGAAATGGACAACGAGTTTTGGTTGTAAGAAATATTTGTAAATATTTGATTTCTATCGCAGTTTTTTCTGGTTGTCACAATACTGACAGGTCTCATCGGCCCTCTATGTTATATTGTTTTCTTCTTTAGTGGTTTGTTGAACAACATGTTAATTTTTATCTCTTCCTTATTTGGTAGACAATTAATTGAAAAATGTAGACGAGGGGGGTCGGAACAATATGTGCGAACGCACATTACCGAGCATCCTTGTCAATTTTTAATACGAAACTAAAAACTAAAAAAAATAGTGATTCCTTCTTGCGTTAACTTAAATCTTTCCATTAAACGAGAAACCACATAGGACACTGGAAATCCGAAACTTAGAACCGCAGTTCTAGCCAAAACATCATGCGAAACTTACAAAAACTGAAATTGCCCTTGAAACCGTGAAGTTGTGCTTCCTCGGAAGTTTTGTAATCTGTACACTTGGAGCTTTCAAAGGGTCAAAGAGAGCTACATAAAAACTAAATGCGCGCACTCTTTACCAGTTTATTTCCTCAAATCTTTCTGTGAAAGAATGCTCTGAAACAAATCCTGTGACAGCAAGCAAAAATTTTTCTTTAAAAAGACAGACATAACTACGATAATGGAATTAAAGTGCGTTCTAGAACAATAATGGAACTATTAAGCTCTGAAGATATCAGTCAAAACGGTTAACCATCAGAGAAATTATGGTTTGGTTTAACAAAAGATAACAAGATCTCTCAATAATAAAGCAACAAAAGTGATACCGAATTGTAAAATACAAAAAAAGGACAAAAACCAAAACAAAAGTTCAAATGTTGCTGAGTGCTTTTAGTTTTTTGAAAAAAACTTAAATTGAAAGTCATTAAAAACGGTTAGCTTTATACCGATATCAATTAATGAATTTATTTATATATCTATAGTTGACCATTTAGAATTTTTATTACCCAATATAATGGATACGACAACAAAAAACAACAACAAATAAGGCGCAAAATGTTTAAAAACTCTTCCAATTTCTGCAAGAGAACGTTGTCGCAGTCCTTAAAAGCATAAGTTATACAGGCAATAAATATGTTCAATTGAGTAATTCATGCGTTTTCTGCGATTGGATTTTTTAGTTATGTGATAATTAACTAAAGAAACGAGAAAACAGCATGATTGTGCATGATTGTGCAAGAAAACAGCATGCGTGTGACGTATTAGCTTATTCTCAGTAAATGGAACTGTATTTACTGAGAATAAACTAAAAGGTTACAGGGATGAGATTTAAAAAATTGACGATCTGAAATTTTGAAGTTCAAAAAATCACTTTATATTTCTTAAAACATTTATTTTCAATGTCATAAGAGACATTAGATAAAAACAGAGTGGGCTGTTTAGGTTCACATACAAATCTTTAAGCAGCCATTTTGATTTACGAGCAGTTAGACTTAGCAAACAGACTGCAAAAGAATGACAAATGAAGATAAAACAAAAGAGTTCAGTTAAAGTGTACCAAAACTCTTCGTCAAATCCATAAAAGCCATTAGCTTTTCTCTGAAAACAAACTATATCAACAGTCGGCCTTTTTTCTCGTTTTTGATAGTGGTCAAAAATTCAGCCATATATTGAAAAATTTGTCAGCATTTAACATTAAAAATCGAGGCGAAATATTTTGAAAAAAAGCAGCACGCCCAAATAAAAAATTCTTATTGTAAGAACTCATGAGGAGGTCAAACCTAAAGTTTGTGATTTAGATCACTAGTTAACTTTCTAAATATTTTAATTTTACTAAATATTTCGAATATAAAAAAAACAATGATGCATTTTGCATAATTATTTCAGCCAGCCCCCTTTTGGGGTTTAGGGAGATTGTGTCAGCGGTTTCTAGCTCTCTAAATCTCGCATACTTAAGAAAAGTTGACCAAAAAAGCATATTTTTGCCATTTTTGATGCAAAAAGTTTAAATTTATAAAATTTTAGCCAAAAAACTTCAATCAAGATATTCAGCAACGCTCTTCTATCTTTGACGAAAACAATAACACTCTATGAGTATAAATTTTTACATATTTTAAATCATTTTAGCAAAATTGAGCCAAATTTTAGCGAAATGTTCAGAAAATATGAATAAAAACTGGCGGATATTCACAAAACTTTAAACCTCGAGAACTCTCTGTAAGAAACCAAGTTCGAAAAAATATTGTTTTTTCCATATTCTAGGATGTACGTGCTTTCTAATGATATCAGTTACAACGATGAATATATCGAACGGCCAAAATTGACTGAACAAAAAAAACCATTTTGAGTATATAGTTATAGCTCCCTCTCCACTAATGTGGGGGTCAGAAAAATTGTGCACATATGAATATGCCGTCTTTTCTAATCAGAAATGTGATTGAAGACTATACTCATGGCATTCATGGTCAGATTGATTGGTTAAGTTCGTTTTTTGTGCAATTCGGAAAGAAAAAGTTTATATAAAGCAGTTACCAGGAGTTGGACTATATTTTTCAAGTGATATTTCGTATAACAGATCTTAGATTCTGACTAAAGTGAAGACAAAACATTCACAAAGCTTTTTTATTTATTATACAAAATTTTTTAAAAAATAATGAAATCTGTTGTTTTTTAACCATGCAATGGTCTACAACCTCAAAATTTATGCCGGAGAGGGGTACAATTTTTTTTAAAATTGATGCAGAGTACTATTAGACTCGAAACTCCCGAGGGGCTCATAACCATTAGTATTAAGTATGCGAGATCCTTTCAAGTGTGAACAGATGAATTTCAAGTTGTGACAAACATTCTCTCAGTTTTTATTCACTGAATTGGGTGTAGAATGTGGTCACGTGCGTCTTGAGGGGACACGGGTAATGCATAATTGATTTATTCTGTGACAATCAAACACCCGGTATGTTCTTTGATTAAGAGTCCACAGTGGAGCCCATGAGAACAAAAATGTGACAAAATATTCAATCTATCTAATCAATAACTCTCCGCGTAAAGGTGAAGAAAACATCAACTCGAAAGAGAAAACTGAAGAAAAATGGAAAGATACAAGAAAAACTCTACTCAGCATATACAAGCAAATTATATAATTGTGCTGGAACATATCTACGGTGAAAAACCCTCTGACAATCTATAATAGTTAAATTTGTTCTTGGACTACCAAAACAAAAGTACACCATAAGATTACTACTGACAAATTTAAGATGCTTCAAAGAGAAATTTGTTTCACTTCACTTTGGTATGTGAGCTATCAAAAATTACTAACCAATTCAGATCTGCAAAGCTTGAAAGATCCACCAATTATTGAGCACTGAATAAAGGCATCATTTGGCTCTTTTCTGTTATTGCCCCCCCCCCCCCCCCCCCAGCCTTATATAGCCAGTCTATTTGCACCCCCCAAATATGTTCTTTTTGGTCCTTAGAGATCCGTTATTTTAGTCATAATAAATTGCCGGTACCGGTGGACGAATGGATGAATTTTTGTTTCCAGTTGTCAAAAAAATCAGTGCCATAAAGCTATTCCTGTGAAAGAAAAGTGCAAAAATATTAAAAACACGCATTATTCTTTGTCTGCTTACATTATAAGCAAAGTTCAATTACCGTATGCGTCTTATTTTCAAAACTTCGCAGCATAATTAATTTGTAAATGCCGTTTGTATATAATTGTATATGTAAGTGTATGAAATGCAACCAATATGCTATAACATGTATAAGTGGGGGGTGCAAATGGACGTGGGGGGGGGGGGGGGGGGGGGGGCAATAACAGAAAAGAGCCCATCATTTTTGGATATCAGATCTTTCGACTGCCTAAGGGTCTGTATTTGTTAACCATCTGTAATTAAATTTGGAAAAATAAAAAGAGAGATTCCTTTTATATTGAAAAGCAGATTTATATATCTTTTTTCTGAACAGTTTTTTGGTCTTGTCAATTTGTACAAAAAAAATATAGGAAAACTCCTATACAATCTTTTCCATTTCTCTGCTGAACGTAAACAGGACAAACAGGAGAGAAACAGGACAAAAACCTCATATGCTCTTATGCCTTTTAAAGCTATAATTTATCACACAAAAATGCAGATGCTGATGAAACATAAGACAAACGAATTCTGATAGATTTCCCAAAGAGTCCTGAAAAGGTGCAACAGACAAAGAAGCTCGTTAATGTGCGTTTTTACGTGGTGTTCCGACCCAAGCTCATCTACATGTTTGACTTAATTTTCAACCAAACGGAGAGATAATAAAAAATAGATGTTTGAGTTAAAAAAGAATCGTTAAACATCTAAACAACGAGTCGCATTACATAATGTCATGCCTCATTACAGCGCTCACGAGATCTGCTATTAACAAGACTACGAGAAAAAAAAACAAACAAAATAAGCAAAAACGAAAAATTTACGGCAAAAACTCAATATCTAAATTAAAAACACCTAGTAACACGGCCAAATGGAATCAGATAAAGATTTAAACACACAAATTTACTTTTTCAAAGCTACACAGCAGATAGAATTTTTCCTTGATCAGACTAAGTAACAAGTCGACAAAAAGAGGAAATAATGAGGCAAAACTCAAATATCAATCAACATTTCTTAAACCAAACCATTTGAAACGTATTAAAAATCATGAGTTTTTTAAGACATAACTCTTGATAAAAATACTAAAAAGTCATTACCAAACCACTAAAACCTGTATTTGGTTACAATAAGCCGTAGAATTGGACTAAAGACGCGGAAAAACTCAAAAAGCATCATCAACATTTTGCAAAAACAAATATTGAAGCCATTAAAATCATTAGCTAATATTTGAATATTGTATTTTATTGCAATTCAATTGATATTTTTACTAATTGGGCTTAAATGAAACTGAAATATTAATTAAGTTCTCTTGGGCCTCAAATGAAAAGCATTGGGATCTGTTGTTACGCAAATGTGCTAGAAGAACAGACAAAGAAACACCAATATTGACCACTCACACAAAATTATGAAAACGCAATTTGTACAACAAACAAAACATCAGTTACGCCATTATATCAATAGACATGTTTGTTTATGATTTACAAAAAATTGGATGGGACCTCTCAATGATGAGAATAAATTACAAGTTGACGAAAAGAACAAAAAATCGAAAAAATAAAAAAGATTTTGAAATTGAATAATATCATAAACTTTGAAACTTTGGCTATAAACTGACTGCATTGAGGAACATCATTCATTGAATCCTCATTTGAAATACAATGATACCTCTCGGCATTTTATGATTACATAAAGAATAAAAAAAAGCAAAAACAGCGACTTATGAAGAAAATTGAGAGAGAAAAGTGCCATTAAAAATGAACTTGTCAGTAAAGAAAACTTTTCTATTTTTAATTAAAAACTTTTTCAAAAGCAATGTATTTTTTATAAAACAATGTGACTTTTCAGAAAAATAGACAATATGAACAAACATATTTTTGAAATTTAATTAAAAACTTTTATAAACTACAATGCATTTTTTATGAAACAGTATGACTTTTAAGAAAATCAGTCAATATGAACAAATATATTGAAAGCACGAAATTTTGAGAAAACTCGTAGCATCAATGCCAAAAATTTCAGTAACTGGAGGAGAAGAAATACGCCAAGTTATGCATCGAAAGTATTTTAATAAAGTTCATAAGTCATGAAAAAGCCTTCACAATAAATCTGATGACTAAAACAACAAATTCAAGCAAAAACCAAAAATTCAGAAGAAAGTGCGAGCAGAAATTGTCGAAGCCATTTAAGCCACAAATTTTTCTCTAAAAACGTTATCTAGGCTCCATTGAACGTGTTCTCTAAGCTAATTGTAATTTTTAATAATAGGATGATGTGATAATTTTTGAAAAAGCAGAAAAAATATCAAAAAAGTAAAAAAAATTATGAAAACTCTTGGCATCGAAGTCATAAAAGCAATGGATAGTAGATAATCTCATTAAGCAGTTTAATATTGGCTGCAGTAAAAAAGGGGGACCTGTCAGTACTCCGATTGACTTACTGTTCACAAAAAAATTTAAATTCTTTAATGTTCAAAAAAAATTCGAAAAGTTGTTTTCAAAGTCTTAACAGTCATTAGCTGTCCACTCTAAGCACTCGATAGGTTCAATTAATGCTCATTCGAGAACTTATTGCACTTTTAGTCAATAATTCTTTGTCATAGCACTGCAAAAATTTAGCAAAATCTCAAAAAGAAAATCAAACTTTTATTAGAAATTACGAAAACTCAGAGTCGAAGCCAAAAAAATGAGCGATTCCTTGAGAACGAACTTTAAGTTCATTGGGCATCTTTTGGCTGTAGATAAGGTTTGTCACTAATGGAACCTCGATTTGAAAAATGAATAGTCTCTAAGGGATTTAAGAAGCAAAGCAGCTCTTTCTTAAAACAGCTCTCAAATGAAATTCGAATTCTTTTCTGATTGTAAACTTCCTTATGAGACCAAAACTAGCTTTTTCTTAGCTTAACAACACAAAAATGAATCATTGTGTAGTGTGAATTGTAATTTTGAATTATTATTTTTATAGATAAAATATTAATTTGAGCAAAAATTCAGCTAAAATTCGAAATCATGCCAAATATCCCGTGTTCACACAAAATTTTAAACACCGATAACTCGTTCAAATTATGCGCTGGACGACCTTTTTAATGATCAGCTCACTTTTCTCTACGATGAAAATACACATCGACGAGAATTGACTGAACAGAAAACGATTTGAGTATATAGTTCCTGCCCCCACAAGTGGGGTAGGAACAAAAATTTAACGCAAATAGAATTCTTTTAGCCGTCTTGAGTGACTTGAAATGTGCCCAAGACTACCATACACTGTTATAAGCTGATAACGAAATCCCAGATCATTTTGTTTTCAGAAGAGGAAAATCCACGCGACGTAGTCATGAACAACTAACTAGGTTTTTAAATTAAAAATTATTACAGTATCGTTCTTGTTTGCCGACAGGATTTGCGAGAAGCAAATTTCAACCAGCAAACTTCAAAAAAGTGTTTGGCAAAAAATAAGAGAACTCTGAAAATTTAATAAGCAAGACACGAAAGAACAAAAAAATATATATTGTCACGAAAATCAAAATGAGAACTTTTAATTTTCCAGGTTTCACTGAATGGAAATTTGAGGCAAGAAATATGATTGGTCATGCTTTTAATTTTGCCTAATTTTTTTTTTTAAAAATGGACAATTTCTGTGCTCAAAAAGATGGAAAGAAAAATAAAATATATTGTGAAAATTGTACAGAATTCAAAAATGTTCACAGTTTTCACAATTAATTTTATTTTTCTTTACTTTTCTTTGAGCGTGGAAATTGACATTTTTTAGTGTTATTTATTGAACTGATAGGTTCATAAATCTTTTTGTGAGTGGATTGTCGTTTCGAATAGAACACCAATTTCACCTCCAGCTTCAAGAAAATGAACAGAAAAAGTTTTTTTTGAGCTGCGCAGAACAAACTGATATTTAAAATGGCTAGCAAAAACACGTTTCGGTAACAAATTTTAAGTTACATTAGCGAACAGTAACAACTTGAAGAAAAATTTTTGTTTCCAATAAATGCTTGGTAAATGCAAATGCTCAATGCAGTTTAAATATAACCATTAATTCCTATGACAAACGTTTTAACTCCAAGACTGCTCTCATATTTTGCAATCGCAAGATGTTTGTACATATTGAAGGCCTTTTTGTATTTTGTTATGTTATCTTGTTCACTTGGTTTGACCTAAAATTTATCTGGCCGAGTTTTGAAAATCAATATCAATTGCTGTTTGGCAAAGTAAACATTGCACTTCAGGTGCTCCATTTCGGAGATGTTTTAATTACTAGCATCATTGACCAGCGTAAAAA
Source organism: Convolutriloba macropyga (assembly GCF_964194025.1). NCBI lineage: Eukaryota > Metazoa > Xenacoelomorpha > Acoela > Convolutidae > Convolutriloba > Convolutriloba macropyga. The sequence goes on along the minus strand of NC_134474.1, from coordinate 26,655,926 downwards.
TGGATATAAATAGAAAAAAAGAAAAACTGACGACAACAAAGTTCTTTTTGATGTGAAAATATGTTCTAAATTTCTCTGAAGTTTAATTCAGCCGCCTCTAAATTGGACCATACGAAGCTTAATACTAATACCTGTTAGTGGTACACCTGAAAAATTTTTGATAAATTAACGTACATGTCTCCAGAACTCAGGCATAGTGCCTGTACCCCTTTAAATTCTATTTCAATTTATGGCAAATAAATTGTTTGCTCAAATTTGCTAGATGAATTCTCAATTTCAATCAATTGAAACAGTGACTGAGGTAAATTCGAAATCAAAGGCAGCGTCGCAACTTATGTAAATCAAAAAATTAACCAAAAGGCAAAACGAACGGAAAAACAGCAGGACAAGCCTTGACCTTCAATTTCACGAATTTTTGTTGATTGTACATAAAGCATAACCGACTAATGTCCGAAAAATTGCTCTCTTACGACTAGTGAGAGCTCTTGTCTATTGCAGCCTGCATCAGTCCGGGGGACTAACATCGCTAAGTGGCTTCAAATGACGTCATTAGAGGTTATTATATACCATTATAACCACTAATAAAATTTAAAGTGACAATTTGACACCAATTTCGGCGCACTTTTTATTTGACTATTAGTTGTGAACTGCCATCAATTGAGTTCATCTGCCTAAAATTCTGAATTGGAGCAAAGTTCAGATCAGACAAAACGCAAAAATCAAGAGCGCAAAAGTCACTCGTAAAATCAAATCGGTCAGGCAAAAATTTCAGATAAAAAAAGACCAACACGTTTATGTTGACAATGATTGCTTCCTTTGAGAGCAATCAATTAGACATGTATTGCTGTATTGCAATATAAATGCAATGCAAAACGGTAGATAATTCACAAAATCCACTAGCAAGAAACTGAATTTTTATTCAAACACCGTTTTCTCGTTTTACTTCAAAAATAGAAATATGAAATTTCACGCCACAAAACAACCCGTTTTTCCGCTCCAATTTCTTTTTCTGCATGACTGAAATGAACACGTTCACTTGACGTCGATAATCATGGAGTTGCAGACAAAAAGCCCTGGCGACAAGTAGATTTTTTGTTAAAAGCTGTTCTTTCACTCAGCATAAAAACTGGCGTGAAAAACTTCGCACGGCAGTAATCATTCTCTTTTCCCTCCACTTCTTGTTTCGATGTAGACAAAATAACTACTTCGTTTTGACTTCTAAAACCAACAAAATGTGCGATCAGATCTAAACAACAAAATGTGCGATCAAAAAACAGCACTCAGTACAATTCAAATTCTTTGAGTTGTAAAAAAGGAGAGCGCCTTAAAAAAGCCGCTGAGATAATGACAGCTGCTATTAATATTTTTTGCTCAATTTGACTGTAGCAATTATAAAAGTTGGCTGAAGGAGAATGAGCTCAATGCGGCAAGGGCATTGACGAAATTTTCAAGAGTGAAAAATATACTTCATGCAAAATTTCACCGACAAAACTTAAAATCTAATATTATATATTGTACAATAAGACGCAATGTCGTGAAAACTGGTTAAAGCGTGAAATGCAAATTGACTGTGTCTGATAGCAGTTCGTCGCAAAAATTAGAATTTTTTCCTTAATTACTTTGAGGGGATGCATTTCATCTAAATAAAATTAAACGAAAGGAAGAAATATGACTAGTGGATTAATGGGGGAAAAATGGAATGCTACCCATGAAAGCAGGGCTTGGTGCCAATAAGTAAAGAAGTTATTTGTTATTTTTGCAGCTGATACGTTAAATGCGGTGTAGGAATTGCTGTGGATAAATGAACAGCAAAATCTCATTTCTAAAATCAGCGTAGCTCTTCCAAAAAAATAGCTGATTTCCCTGCAACCACAACTGTTAGTTGCGGGCTTTCTGCGGTTAATTATGTTTATTCTCACTGCAATTCACCTCAATTCCAACAGTTTCCCGGTAAAACCCTAGTTGTCATAGAAATACAACCATTATCGATTATCAGAAATTCATTAGTGCCACTGGTGTTTTACTTAATTTATTGCAATTTCAAGTTAACACCCTGGGTTTTTGACAATAAAATTCTTCATAATCTCAAAAAACAATTGATGAAATGCAGCGTATCATACACTGGACCTTGAAGAAGTTCATGGTGGTTCCATCTTTGACACATCCGTACTTAATTCTGCTCTGCTGAGCCAGATCGGTGGCAGAGTTGATTGGACTCTCCAGTCTCTCGAAGGTGAGAAAGGCTGCCAAGTTGGCAGTGTATGCGGACACTATGAACAGAGTGAAGAACCACCAACTGCCAGCTACTACCCTGCCTGCAATTGACCTGAAATTAACATTAATTGGCAATTGCTGCTTTTACCAAGCATATATGTCCGTATTTGGTATCTAAATTAGATAGTAATTGTTTAACAAGAAAACACGCCAAATCATAGGTTAGGATAAATGAAACTGTCCCCGCAGAAAACAGCAACAGCCCTTAAATCAACTAATTGACAGGCAATGAAAGGCTATCATGTCTCAACATTACCGAAACAACGCACCTCTTCTAGACATTCTGTATTTAACTGATCTAATTTTTATACATGAGTCTTTTTTCTTCCTTAAAGAAGCTCTCTTCAATGTTCTGATTAAAAACCCGTGAACAAAGCCACTAAAAACGGTTCAATCCCTCTGTTCTATATGCAGTTCATTCCAATAATACAATTAATAAACTCGAAAGGATATAAGATTCTGTAGAATACAATAAATTAACCATCTACATCAGATCATACGATAATTTTAAAACATGGCTTTTAATTCCGTATTTGAATGTTTGATTAACTTAAAATTTACCGATTATGAAAATTATTTTAAAAAAGTTTTTTATTTGCCATTTTTTAAAAGTCGACTAAGAGTATATGACTATTAGGATCTTTTCCGTTTCTGCCCCCCTTCCACCACGAGTACGTTATGCGCCCCCCAGTTACAGAGCACATGCCATTATATAGTGAATCATCATATGAAAATATGGCATGTGCGTCTGAGGGGTGCAAATAATACGCGCCCACTAAGCTGCTGGGGGGGGGGGGGGCACAAACGGAAAAAATTTGGCTATTGATGTTTTCTAAAAACTTCTCTTAGTTTTTTAAATGTTAACTCAGACTGTCGTACTGGGGAAGCATGTCAGATCCCTGGTTGAGGATGGATGACATGGCAAACCAGAGACTGTTCAACAGACCCATCTCCTTCAGACTGCTCAGGTAACCCACTTGTTCACGTGCATTGGGTAGCGTAGCTCCTCCGCCTTGTCCCTCCAGTTCACCACCTGAGTAGCGAAAGGGGGATAATAAGCATTGAGACGATATCTTTAGTCATATTTAGTGATATCCCCACAAACTTGTCATCGAAAACCTTTTCCTTCAGCCGTCCGAATCTCTTTGAGTCTTTAATCCCTAAACTCTTTTTTGAAACCTTGTGAATCGCTTATTTTGCACGTCTACTAAGACTATTACACGACTCATGTAATATGATGAATATAGCCATGAAAGAGTTTTGTAATATGATGAGTATAGCCAATAATTCTGGAATAGTCTTAGCAGATAACCGTACCAGTTTCACTAGGGCAACTTAAATTTAAATGCTAACTGGTTATTTGTCTTGTTGATCCGCAATTAACGAGCGGGCCTTTTATGCCATTTTTAACAAGTTAGGCTTTGTTTCATTTATCTCTAACTGACACACTGTTAACAGCTATCGTGGAAAACAGCTAAATGTCGAACGGCTAAATTCGAGTAAATGTAAACTTTTCAGACTTCAAACTTTCAATGCGAATAGCATTTTCAGACTGTACTTTTTATCATGCTGCAGTCTAAATTCAGACAATTTTTTTTTGTTCTGAATTCTGTCATGAAAAGTCTAAAATATGACATGATCATAGTACTGGTCAGAGTAAAACTACAGAATTGAAATACTATGGTTCAGTACTGATTTTGTCTGTGAGTCCGGTCCGGGCGAGCAAATTGTACGTTTTGTGACGCAATGATTGACACTGATGGTGTTTTACCTTCATAAGTTGACTCTGCAGCTCCCGGGACAGCTGATTGATTGAAGTCTGTTGTCATTGTAGTCATGGTTCCAGAATGGTACCCTCCTGGACCTTCTGCAGAATGATCTCTGCGCTCGAAAGGGTCAAAATAGGCTATCACAAACAGCATAGTTCTGAAAAAATCAAAAATAGCACCTGTAAATAATTACCAGCTGAACAAGAACCCATTCAATAAGACTTCTCTTATTTCTTCATATAATTGCAAAACTTGTGCGGCTTTTATTTACTTTGATGAAGGTTCTAACAATGCGTTCATTCTTATTATAAAACTTGCATTATCAGATCTGTTGGAATTGCATAAATTGCATGTAACTTCCCAGTGCTCCGATTCCCGGAAACTCTGCCGGGAAACCCGGGAATCTTATAATTTCTCGGCAATCTTGGTGGGAAACCCGGGAATCTTATAATTTCTTGGCAATCTTGGTGGGAAACCCGGGAATCTTATAACTTCTCGGTAATCTTGGCGGGAAACCCGGGAATACCATAATTTCTCGGTAATCTTGTTGGGAAACCCGGGATTTAATTTTTGACCGGTTTTCTTTGTGGGAAACCCGGGAACTTTTGTTTTCCCGGAAATCTTGGTAGGAAACTGGGGAGTGTCAAATTTTCCAATGATCTCAGCCGGAAGAAAGAGAATAGTAAGTTTTTTAATTAGTTGAGCTGGAAACCCGTTAACGTTGACGTTTTCTGGCCAAGTATGAGATTGTCGATTCAATTAGTAACAAAAACCAATAGACAAGAAACATTATCTCGTAAACACTCCTACAGTTTTCTTAAAAATTCAACACTATGCACCGTATATGGTTTCGCACAAAAATGCTAATTGAACCCTAATCTTGGACCCTTTGACTTTCTGAGGTAACCCAGTGCTCGAACCCACGACATCCACGCCAAGTCCACGCAAGATCTTGGATTTCCACGATACCATTTCCAAGTCCACGCAAGATCTTGGATTCTTCAATAACCACACGAGGGTTTCCAGGATCTTGGCAGGAACTTTCGTGGTTTTCCAAGTTTTACTTTTGTTTACAAATGCTTCTTTTACATCCCAAAAATTTTCAGAAAGACAAAATTTTGGTTCGATTGCCCTGCATAACAGTCAAAACTTAGAAAAAAAAACATTTTTTTTCGATCTCACAGCAGCATTTCCAAGATCTTGACAGGATCTTGACGAGATTTTGCGTGATTTCTCAAAATTTCGATTTCTCTTATTTTTGTCATAGCGGTGCCCTATCAGTGCCAGTTTAACTCAGAGAAAAAAGTTTTTGTTTGACGATAACGAAAAAAGGCTTTAAGGCTGAAAAAAATAATTATGATTGAGTTCATATCTGACCAACATACGAAGCCCGAGTTGTAACCTTCAGAGCCCGAGTTGAACTACCAACATAGATACCTTTCTTTTCTGATTGGCAGGCTTTCCACGTATATATATATTGAAAACCTTGTCAACTTATATATATATATATATATATATATATATATATATATATATATATGTATATATATATATATATATATATATATATATATATATATTTATATATATATATACATATATATACATATATATATATATATATATCTATATATATATATATATGTATGTGTGTGTGTGTACGTACGGAGATATACTCAAATCGTCAGGGGCATACTTGCCAGATCTGTGTATCTCATCTTCTTTTTTCCCATTGTAATACATTGAAAACTTTGTTAACATGTATGTATATATATATATATATATATATATATATATATATATATATATATATATATATAAGTGTGCGTGTACGTAACGCAGCAAGGGTATACCTCAAATTTTCTCCCCTAGTCAATATCGCTCAAAAATTAGATACATAAAATGAACGAAATGAGTAGAGAAGCACTTTACTTTATTTTCACTTTACTTTACAAATGCTTCTTTTACATCCCAAAAATTTTCAGAAAGACAAAATTTTGGTTCGATTGCCCTGCATAACAGTCAAAACTTAGAAAAAAAAAACATTTTTTTTTTCGAGCTCACAGCAGCATTTCCAAGATCTTGACAGGATCTTGACGAGATTTTGCGTGATTTCTCAAAATTTCGATTTCTCTTATTTTTGTCATAACGGTGCCCTATCAGTGCCAGTTTAACTCAGAGAAAAAAGTTTTTGTTTGACGATAACGAAAAAAGGCTTTAAGGCTGAAAAAAATAATTATGATTGATTTCATGTCTGACCAACATACGAAGCCCGAGTTGTAACCTTCAGAGCCCGAGTTGAACTACCAACATAGATACCTTTCTTTTCTGATTGGCAGGCTTCCAATCTATACATTTCCTCAATTTGTGATGAGGAGAATATTTTTCAGGAATGATAATTCAATTCCCGATTTCCAGACTTACACGATTTTGTCCGTGATGGAGGTGATATAGTAGAGTTGTCAAGTCTATGCTTCAGATAAAGTAATAAATTTTTCCCCATTCAATGATGAGTATCTCCACAATAATTTTTGGAAACGTCTCTATCTTTTCCAATGGGCATCGTAGAAAAACGTACCCGTCCATGAGCGATTTTTTTTTTATTTGAAACACAACTTCTCTTTCCGAAACGTCTTTATATACAAGGAGAAAATTGTTTTTTTTAGATAGATCAGAGACAACTAAACCGCTCCTCACAGAGCATGCAAGCTGTTGATGCATGTAGTGTAATGTGTTTGTCCTGAAAATTTGTTGTCGAACGGTTATTTAAGGAATAACATGATTCCTGAATAACATGTCTATCTTCAAATTTTATTGATTGTGTTGTGTTTTGGTAAATGAAAAGGATTTTCTGCGTTCTATTTGCGTTTTCCATACAATATTCTAGTCCATGAAACAAACTATACCAGTGATTGCTGTTAATTCAACAATTTACTTTTTTCATGATTTCGGCAAATTTCGGAGACTGTTGTTTTGTGTCAATTACACAAAACATCATAGCCTTCATGGCGAGGTGCGAATTTTTTTCCCACCTCATCATGAAGGTTTGAATCAACCAGGAACGCAAAAATAGACTGGAATTAGCCCCAGAAAAACGACAGTTGTGCCATTAAACGCCGTCAAGCGTGTTATTCGACAATTTTGGGCTTTTAAAATAGCTGAAAAAGTTGGGTGTAATTCAGCAATTTGCTAATAACACCCAAAATACTCTACCAAAAAAATAGATCACTGGAAAACTGGATTACAGTAATATAGAAGCGGTAACGACATACGGTCCTCAAGTAGCTTCCATTTTTTGATGTCTTGCAGATTTAGATTTATAGAGGTACAATTTGTTGTTTTAATGATAAGTAGTCAAGTTCTTAGCAGAATTCTACCAACATAGTCTAATTTTATTGGCATTGTAACCGTCTGGCTTGTCATATATTGTACTACCCTAATTCGGCCTGGTAAAAAGTTATTGATTGCTAAATTAAAAAAAAAGTCACCATTTCAGGTGATATTGGTGTTCACCAAATATGCGTACCTCAAAATACCATAGTATTCCTACTTGTATTGGTTTGTTGGAATTGGTATTGTAGTGGGGAGTAACCCCATACACATTTTTTATCTGGTTTTCTGGAGTTGAGTGGGTCATTTTTTGCTCTGTAGGCGCCGAATCTCGACTTTCGGCCAATTTCGGCCAATTCGGCGGTGACATAATGTTGAATTTTTTTGATTCAAGATTACAAATTATAGTGTTTTAGAGTGCTCAGTTAATGGGGAGTATCACTATAAACAGATTGTATCTTTTTGTACTAGTTTTGAAGGTTTATTTTAGTAAAACTTGATATTTGGTAGTCAAAATAGGTCATTTGACCAAATGAATGAGTGAAGTGGTGTTGTTTGCTATTGAACAAGTTTTTGGGCGTGCGTTTTGTGTTTTCTAGACACTATTTAGGTTGCTGAAGCTAATTGTATCAAACAATGGCATTAATTCAACAATTTTTCTTTTTTCACGATTTCATCAAATTTTTGTTGATGTTGTTTTATGTCAAAACACACAAAACATCATAACCTTCATGGTGAGGTGGGAAATTTTTTCCCACCTCACCATGAAGGTTTGCCGTGACCTAGAACGTGGAAGTGGACCAGAATTACACCCACAAATACGCCGGGAACGCTGTTTCACGTTGTTTTACGTCGGTTCCGGAGATCTTGGGCTTCGATTTTAGCCCAAAAACTGGGGTACAGAACAGTGATTTGTTAATATCTTCTAAAGTACTGGACCAAATCAAACGGGAGTGGTCTCATTTTGTTAGCACTGAACCCCTCTTGCTTGCAGTATTTGGTTGGTTTCCCAAATCGGCCTAATCAAAAAGTTATTAATGTTCAAAGTTGAAATAGTTCGAATTTTCGGGCTATTATGGGTGACCCAAATTTCGGTACTACAAAACACGCGATTTACCCAACAAGTGTTAGTGTTTTAGAATCCCCAGTTAGTGGGGAGTCTCCCCATATATATTTTATATGGTATTTTATGTAGTTGAGATGGTCAATTTTGACTCTGCAGAGCGGTCACCTCGCTTTTTTGGTCATTTGGTACGGTACCTTATAATTGCTATAGCTCCTCGAAGAATGTACCGATCGGGCTCATTTTTTAATATGATGCGTATCTCAAGCAGTGCTACAAACTGTACTAAGGGTACGTTTATTTTTGTTCGGCCGTTTTAGAGAAATTGGCCAGTAAAGTTGCCCTTGATTTTACCTCTAGAAGCGTTTGACAGCAGTGGTCCGGGTCTGGTGACTTTGAATTTTGTCACTTCTGGTATAAATTATACTGTTTTGAATAGCCAGTTTAATGCAGATTCCGAATATATATACTTTATATGTCATTTTCCGTGGTTTAGGTGTTCAATTTTAGCTCTGGAGGTGATGTACCTCTCCTCCAAGGTCGTTTGGTACGGTACCTTGTTTTTGCTATAACTACTTCTAGAGTGCACCAATTGGGCTCATTTTTTAATATGATGCGTATCTCAAGCCGTGCTACAAACAGTATTAAGGGCGTTTGTTTTTGTTCAGCCGTTGAGAAATTGGCCAGGTCAGGTACCCCTATTTTGACCTGCTGGAGCAGGGTACCAGTACACCAGAGCTCTGTGAATCGATGAAAATAGTGAATTGAGTTTTCAGGGGTGGTTTGTTGAACACCCAGTGGGGTGGGCTTGCTCGTCATATATAGTTTATGCTCCATTTTCAGTCGTATTATTTCAGAATCATGTCTGATGCTCCCGAAATATGTCATTTGAAGCGTATCCCCAAGAAGTGTACCAGTTCTGGCAGTTGCGGCAATGAGAACAGTTCTACACCCAAGCCATGCAGTTCGGCTAATGAGGTTTATGATTTGTGATGTTTTAGATAGGTACTGCATGTATAATAGTGCTTTCATGGTCTTGGGTAACAAGCGCAGGGGGGCATAAAATGCCAACCTAGATTTTCCCAAAATCACGTCAGGCTTTTCGTAGTGCATGCAATGTTTATGTGTCTTAGGCTTTATTGGTCTCAGCGTGTCTATAGAGACGGCCGATTTGGGTGTCAATTCGGTATTGTCTCTTTTTTGATTATTTCGTAGTTAGGAGAACTATTGATGACAATAGGTACATTGTACTTCGATCAAAAATATGACTTCAAGAATGTCCACTTGGAGGATTTTCTGCAACTGCTCGGACTGCAGAGACCTTAACAAACTGAATCTGTGACAGTAATTATCAAGGGAACTTATGAAACCCCTGGGACTGAATCCCTAAAGCCTTTATTAGGCTTTACCACTCTCATACCAAACTAATGCTTTTGTATACCACGATGAAGAACAGGTATCTACTCTGTTCCTACTGAGTTAAGAGTTGTCTGCTGTGACTATTATGGACAGAAATTTCTGTTTGACTAACCGGTTTGTCGAATCCGTCGAGGGTCTCCTTAGAGGTGAACTCTCGCAGACAATCGTCTAAGCTACAGTTGAAAATGGTGCTAGAATTGATGCTCTGAAACACAAAATTATTCTACTCTGCCGTTAACTGATCAAGCATTGAGCATTTTGCATTAAGCATGAAACCCAAATCAATTTAGCGAAATGCTGCCTGAACGGTCCGATTGACCTAATCAAAGACCTATTATATTATTATTATAGGTGTAATTTTTTTCTAAAATAGAGCTACCTTTTTCGCCAATTTCTCTCTAAAGTTGACTCTTTTGTGTTCTTTGGGTTTAGAACCTGTTAGTTCTCACTAATATACGTCCTTTTATCCAAAAAGAACTATAGTTTCTGTTTAATTTGCTCCAGTATAGAGAAACTTGAAACTATGAGAAAAAAAACTCTTCTCGAAAAAGTCTTCTATTTTTCAAGATATTGGAAATAATAGATATTTTGTTTTTTGTTGACTTTTTTCTAGTTTTCTCAGTTGTACCAACCATATGAACTGTGAATTGCACCAAAATTCCGTCGAAATCGTAGAATTGCAACAATTGTTGTCATTTTCAAGGAATTTCAGTCTTTTGATTGTTAGGTACATATTTTTATTTTTTCTCTAGCTCCCAATGAAAAAATTTTTGGTTTCTTAGGCTTTGTTGGTGTTACCCACACTCACAGTGCCTATGAAGACGGCCGAATCGTATGTAATCTCGGTTTTGTCTCTTTTTTGATTATTTCGTAGTTAGGAGAACTAGGTGTCTTTTTTCTTCTAAAATAGAGCTTCTTTTTTCGCCAATTTCTCTCTAAACTTGACTCTTTTGTGTTCTTTGGGTTTAGAACCTGTTAGTTCTCACTAATATACGTCCTTTTATCCAAAAAGAACTATAGTTTCTGTTTAATTTGCTCCAGTATAGAGAAACTTGAAATTATGAGAAAAAAAACTCTTCTCGAAAAAGTCTTCTATTTTTCAAGATATTGGAAATAATACATATATTGTTTTTATCGTGCTTTTTTATAGTTTTCTTAGTTGTACTGACTATATGAACGGTAGTTTGTACCAAAATTCCGTCGAAATCGTAAAGTTGCAACAATTGTTGTCATTTTCAAAGAATTTCAGTCTTTTGATAATTATGTACATATTTTTACTTTTTCTCTAGCTCCCAATGAAAAAATTTTTGTTTTCTTATGCTTTATTGGTGTTACCCACACTCACAGTGCCTATGAAGACGGCCGAATTGTATGTAATTTCGGTTTTGTCTTTTTATTCTTTATTTCGTAGTTAAGAGAACTAGGTGTCTTTTTTCTTCTAAAATAGAGCTTCTTTTTTTGCCAATTTCTCTTTAAACTTGACTCTTTTGCGTTCTTTGGGTTTAGAACCTGTTAGTTGTCACAAATATACGTCTCTATAGGCAAAAAGAACTAGAGTTTCTGTTTAATTGGCTCCAGTATAGAGAAACTTGAAATTATGAGAAAAAAAACTCTTCTCGAAAAAGTCTTCTATTTTTCAAGATATTGGAAATAATAGATATTTTTTTTTTGTTGACTTTTTTCTAGTTTTTTCTGTTGTACCGACTATATGAACTGTGAATTGTATCAAAATTCCGTCGGAATCGGAAAATTGCAAAAATTGTTGTCATTTTCAAAGGATTTCAGTTTTTTGATAGATAGGTGCATATTTTTACTATTTCTCTAGCTCCCAATGAAAAATATTTTAGTTTCTTAGGCTTTATTGGTGATTCTCACTCTCACAGTGTCTGTGGAGGCGGCCGATTCGTATGTAATTTCGGTTTTGTCTTTTTATTGTTTATTTCATAGTTAGGAGAACTAGGTGTATTTTTCCTTCTAAATTAGATCTTCTTTTTTCGCAATATCTCTCGAAACTCGACTATTTTGTCTTCTTTGGGTTTAGAACCTGTTAGTTCGCACTAATATACGTCCTTATACGCTAAAAGAACTAGAGTTTCTGTTTAAGTTTATCCAGTATAGAGAAACTTAAAATTATGAGAAAAAGAACTCTTCTCGAAAAAGTCTTCTATTTTTCAAGATATTGGAAATAATAGATATTTTGTTTTTCGTTGACTTTTTTCTAGTTTTCTCAGTTGTACAGACCATATGAACTGTGAATTGTACCAAAATTCCGTCGGAATCGGAAAATTGCAAAAATTGTTGTCATTTTCAAAGGATTTCAGTTTTTTGATAATTATGTACATATTTTTACTTTTTCTCTAGCCCCCAATGAAAAAATTTTTGGTTTCTTAGGCTTTATTGGTGTTACCCACACTAACAGTGCCTATGAAGATGGCCGAATCGTATGTAATTTCGGTTTTGTCTCTTTATTGATTATTTCGTAGTTAGGAGAACTAGGTGTAATTTTTTTTCTAAAATAGAGCTTCCTTTTTCGGCAATTTCTCTCTAAACTCGACTCTTTTGTGTTCTTTGGGTTTAGAACCTGTTAGTGGTCACAAATATACGTCTCTATAGGCAAAAAGAACTAGAGTTACTGTTTAATTGGCTCCAGTATAGAGAAACTTAAAATTTTGAGAACAAAAACTCTTCTCGAAAAAGTCTTCTATTTGTCAAGATAATGGAAATAATAGATATTTTGTCTTTTATTGTCTTTTTTGTACTTTTCTCAGTTGTACCAACTATATGAGCCGTGGTTTGTACCAAAATTCCATCGGAATTGTAAAATTGCAACAATTGTTGTCATTTTCAAAAGATTTCAGTTTTTTGATAATTATGTACATATTTTTACTTCTTCTTTAGCTCCCATTGGAAAAAATTTTGGTTTTCTTAGGCTTTATTGATGTTACCCACACTCAGTGTGCCTATGAAGACTGCGGATTTGGGTATAATTTTGGGATTGTCCCTTTTTTGATTATTTCGTTGTTAGGAGAACTAGGTGTAATTTTTCTTCTAAAATAGAGCTTCCTTTTTCGACAATTTCTCTCTAAACTTGACTCTTTTTTGTTCTTTGGGTTTAGAACCTGTTAGTGGTCACAAATATACGTCTATATAGGCAAAAGAACTAGAGTTTCTGTTTAATTGGCTCCAGTATAGAGAAACTTAAAATTTTGAGAACAAAAACTCTTCTCGAAAAAGTCTTCTATTTCTCAAGATAATGGAAATAATAGATATTTTGTCTTTTATTGTCTTTTTTGTACTTTTCTCAGTTGTACCAACTATATTAGCCGTGATTTGTACCAAAATTCCGTCGGAATTGTAAAATTGCAACAATTGTTGTCATTTTCAAAAGATTTCAGCTTTTGGTAATTATGTACATATTTTTACTTCTTCTTTAGCTCCCAATGGAAAAAATTTTGGTTTCTTAGGCTTTATTGATGTTACCCACACTCACTGTGCCTATGGAGACTGTGTATTTGGGTATAATTTCGGGATTGTCCCTTTTTTTATTATTTCGTTGTTAGGAGAACTAGGTGTATTTTTTCTTCTAAAATAGAGCTTGTTTTTTCGCCAATTTCTCTTTAAGTTCGACTCTTTTGTGTTCTTTGGTTTTAGAATCTGTTAGTTCTCACTAATATACGTCCTTTTATCCAAAAAGAACTAGAGTTTCTGTTTAATTTGCTCCAGTATAGAGAAACTTGAAATTATGAGAAAAAAACTCTTCTCTAAAAAGTCTTCTATTTTTGAAGATATTGGAAATAATAGATATTTTGTTTTTTGTTGACTTTTTTCTAGTTTTCTCAGTTGTACCAACCTAATGAACTGTGAATTGTACCAAAATTCCGTCGAAATCGTAAAATTGCAACAATTGTTGTCATTTTCAAGGAATTTCAGTCTTTTGATTGTTAGGTACATATTTTTATTTTTTCTCTAGCTCCCAATGAAAAAATTTTTGGTTTCTTAGGCTTTGTTGGTGTTACCCACACTCACAGTGCCTATGAAGACGGTCGAATCGTATGTAATCTCGGTTTTGTCTCTTTTTTGATTATTTCGTAGTTAGGAGAACTAGGTGTCTTTTTTCTTCTAAAATAGAGCTTCTTTTTTCGCCAATTTCTCTCTAAACTTGACTCTTTTGTGTTCTTTGGGTTTAGAACCTGTTAGTTCTCACTAATATACGTCCTTTTATCCAAAAAGAACTATAGTTTCTGTTTAATTGGCTCCAGTATAGAGAAACTTGAAATTATGAGAAAAAAACTCTTCTCTAAAAAGTCTTCTATTTTTGAAGATATTGGAAATAATAGATATTTTGTTTTTTGTTGACTTTTTTCTAGTTTTCTCAGTTGTACCAACCTAATGAACTGTGAATTGTACCAAAATTCCGTCGAAATCGTAAAATTGCAACAATTGTTGTCATTTTCAAGGAATTTCAGTCTTTTGATTGTTAGGTACATATTTTTATTTTTTCTCTAGCTCCCAATGAAAAAATTTTTGGTTTCTTAGGCTTTGTTGGTGTTACCCACACTCACAGTGCCTATGAAGACGGTCGAATCGTATGTAATCTCGGTTTTGTCTCTTTTTTGATTATTTCGTAGTTAGGAGAACTAGGTGTCTTTTTTCTTCTAAAATAGAGCTTCTTTTTTCGCCAATTTCTCTCTAAACTTGACTCTTTTGTGTTCTTTGGGTTTAGAACCTGTTAGTTCTCACTAATATACGTCCTTTTATCCAAAAAGAACTATAGTTTCTGTTTAATTGGCTCCAGTATAGAGAAACTTGAAATTATGAGAAAAAAAACTCTTCTCGAAAAAGTCTTCTATTTTTCAAGATATTGGAAATAATAGATATTTTGTTTTTTGTTGACTTTTTTCTAGTTTTCTCAGTTGTACCAATCATATGAACTGTGAATTGTATCAAAATTCCGTCGGAATCGGAAAATTGCAAAAATTGTTGACATTTTCAAAGGATTTCAGTTTTTTGATAGATAGGTGCATGTTTTTACTATTTCTCTAGCTCCCAATGGAAACTATTTCAGTTTCTTAGGGTTTATCGGTGTTAATCACTTTCACACTGTGTTTGGTGACGGCCGATTAGGTTGTAAATTCGGGATTGTCTCTTTTTTGATCATTTAGCAGTTAGGAGAACTAGGTGTACTTGTTCTTCTAAAATAGAGCTCCTTTTTCAGGCATTTCTCTCAAAACTCGACCATTTTGATTCCTTTGTGTTTAGAACCTCTTAGTTCTCACTAATAAACGTCCTTATACGCAAAAAGAACGAGAGTTTCTGATTTATTGGCTCCAGTATAGAGAAACTTGAAATTATGAGAAAAAAAACTCTTCTCGAAAAAGTCTTCTATTTTTCAAGATATTGGAAATAATAGATATTTTGGTTTTTGTTGACTTTTTCTTGTTTTCTCAGTTGTACCGACCATATGAACTGTGAATTGTACCAAAATTCCGTCGGAATCGGAAAATTGCAAAAATTGTTGACATTTTCAAAGGATTTCAGTTTTTTGATAGATAGGTGCATGTTTTTACTATTTCTCTAGCTCCCAATGAAAAATATTTTAGTTTCTTAGGCTTTACTGGTGATTCTCACTCTCACAGTGTCCTTGGAGACGGCCGATTCGTGTGTAATTTTGGTTTTGTCTTTTTATTGATTATTTCGTAGTTAGGAGAACTGTGTCTTTTTTCTTCTAAAATAGAACTTCTTTTTTCGCCAATTTCTCTCTAAACTTGACTCTTTTGTGTTCTTTGGGTTTAGAACCTGTTAGTTCTCACTAATATACGTCCTTTTATCCAAAAAGACCTATAGTTTCTGTTTAATTTGCTCCAGTATAGAGAAACTTGAAATTATGAGAAAAAAAAACTCTTCTCGAAAAAGTCTTCTATTTTTCAAGATATTGGAAATAATAGATATTTTGTTTTTGTTGACTTTTTTCTAGTTTTCTCAGTTGTACCAACCATATGAACTGTGAATTGTACCAAAATTCCGTCGGAATCGGAATATTGCAGAAATTGTTGTCATTTTCAAAGGATTTCAGTTTTTTGATAGATAGGTGCATATTTTTACTATTTCTCTAGCTCCCAATCAAAAATATTTTAGTTTCTTAGGCTTTTTTGGTGATTCTCACTCTCACAGTGTCTATAGAGACGGCCGAATTGTATGTAATTTCGGTTTTGTCTTTTTATTAATTATTTCGTTGTTAGGAGAACTAGGTGTCTTTTTTCTTCTAAAATAGAGCTTCTTTTTCGCCAATTTCTCTCTAAACTTGACTCTTTTGTGTTCTTTGGGTTTAGAACCTGTTAGTTGTCACAAGTATACGTCTCTATAGGCAAAAAGAACTAGAGTTTCTGTTTAATTGGCTCCAGTATAGAGAAACTTGAAATTATGAGAAAAAAAACTCTTCTCGAAAAAGTCTTCTATTTTTCAAGATATTGGAAATAATAGATATTTTGTTTTTTGTTGACTTTTTTCTAGTTTTCTCAGTTGTACCGACCATATGAACTGTGAATTGTACCAAAATTCCGTCGAAATCGTAAAATTGCAACAATTGTTGTCATTTTCAAGGAATTTCAGTCTTTTGATTGTTAGGTACATATTTTTATTTTTTCTCTAGCTCCCAATGAAAAAATTTTTGGTTTCTTAGGCTTTGTTGGTGTTACCCACACTCACAGTGCCTATGAAGACGGTCGAATCGTATGTAATCTCGGTTTTGTCTCTTTTTTGATTATTTCGTAGTTAGGAGAACTAGGTGTCTTTTTTCTTCTAAAATAGAGCTTCTTTTTTCGCCAATTTCTCTCTAAACTTGACTCTTTTGTGTTCTTTGGGTTTAGAACCTGTTAGTTCTCACTAATATACGTCCTTTTATCCAAAAAGAACTATAGTTTCTGTTTAATTGGCTCCAGTATAGAGAAACTTGAAATTATGAGAAAAAAAACTCTTCTCGAAAAAGTCTTCTATTTTTCAAGATATTGGAAATAATAGATATTTTGTTTTTTGTTGACTTTTTTCTAGTTTTCTCAGTTGTACCAATCATATGAACTGTGAATTGTATCAAAATTCCGTCGGAATCGGAAAATTGCAAAAATTGTTGACATTTTCAAAGGATTTCAGTTTTTTGATAGATAGGTGCATGTTTTTACTATTTCTCTAGCTCCCAATGGAAACTATTTCAGTTTCTTAGGGTTTATCGGTGTTAATCACTTTCACACTGTGTTTGGTGACGGCCGATTAGGTTGTAAATTCGGGATTGTCTCTTTTTTGATCATTTAGCAGTTAGGAGAACTAGGTGTACTTGTTCTTCTAAAATAGAGCTCCTTTTTCAGGCATTTCTCTCAAAACTCGACCATTTTGATTCCTTTGTGTTTAGAACCTCTTAGTTCTCACTAATAAACGTCCTTATACGCAAAAAGAACGAGAGTTTCTGATTTATTGGCTCCAGTATAGAGAAACTTGAAATTATGAGAAAAAAAACTCTTCTCGAAAAAGTCTTCTATTTTTCAAGATATTGGAAATAATAGATATTTTGTTTTTGTTGACTTTTTCTTGTTTTCTCAGTTGTACCGACCATATGAACTGTGAATTGTACCAAAATTCCGTCGGAATCGGAAAATTGCAAAAATTGTTGACATTTTCAAAGGATTTCAGTTTTTTGATAGATAGGTGCATGTTTTTACTATTTCTCTAGCTCCCAATGAAAAATATTTTAGTTTCTTAGGCTTTACTGGTGATTCTCACTCTCACAGTGTCCTTGGAGACGGCCGATTCGTGTGTAATTTTGGTTTTGTCTTTTTATTGATTATTTCGTAGTTAGGAGAACTGTGTCTTTTTTCTTCTAAAATAGAACTTCTTTTTTCGCCAATTTCTCTCTAAACTTGACTCTTTTGTGTTCTTTGGGTTTAGAACCTGTTAGTTCTCACTAATATACGTCCTTTTATCCAAAAAGACCTATAGTTTCTGTTTAATTTGCTCCAGTATAGAGAAACTTGAAATTATGAGAAAAAAAAACTCTTCTCGAAAAAGTCTTCTATTTTTCAAGATATTGGAAATAATAGATATTTTGTTTTTGTTGACTTTTTTCTAGTTTTCTCAGTTGTACCAACCATATGAACTGTGAATTGTACCAAAATTCCGTCGGAATCGGAATATTGCAGAAATTGTTGTCATTTTCAAAGGATTTCAGTTTTTTGATAGATAGGTGCATATTTTTACTATTTCTCTAGCTCCCAATCAAAAATATTTTAGTTTCTTAGGCTTTTTTGGTGATTCTCACTCTCACAGTGTCTATAGAGACGGCCGAATTGTATGTAATTTCGGTTTTGTCTTTTTATTAATTATTTCGTTGTTAGGAGAACTAGGTGTCTTTTTTCTTCTAAAATAGAGCTTCTTTTTCGCCAATTTCTCTCTAAACTTGACTCTTTTGTGTTCTTTGGGTTTAGAACCTGTTAGTTGTCACAAGTATACGTCTCTATAGGCAAAAAGAACTAGAGTTTCTGTTTAATTGGCTCCAGTATAGAGAAACTTGAAATTATGAGAAAAAAAACTCTTCTCGAAAAAGTCTTCTATTTTTCAAGATATTGGAAATAATAGATATTTTGTTTTTTGTTGACTTTTTTCTAGTTTTCTCAGTTGTACCGACCATATGAACTGTGAATTGTACCAAAATTCCGTCGAAATCGTAAAATTGCAACAATTGTTGTCATTTTCAAGGAATTTCAGTCTTTTGATTGTTAGGTACATATTTTTATTTTTTCTCTAGCTCCCAATGAAAAAATTTTTGGTTTCTTAGGCTTTGTTGGTGTTACCCACACTCACAGTGCCTATGAAGACGGTCGAATCGTATGTAATCTCGGTTTTGTCTCTTTTTTGATTATTTCGTAGTTAGGAGAACTAGGTGTCTTTTTTCTTCTAAAATAGAGCTTCTTTTTTCGCCAATTTCTCTCTAAACTTGACTCTTTTGTGTTCTTTGGGTTTAGAACCTGTTAGTTCTCACTAATATACGTCCTTTTATCCAAAAAGAACTATAGTTTCTGTTTAATTGGCTCCAGTATAGAGAAACTTGAAATTATGAGAAAAAAAACTCTTCTCGAAAAAGTCTTCTATTTTTCAAGATATTGGAAATAATAGATATTTTGTTTTTTGTTGACTTTTTTCTAGTTTTCTCAGTTGTACCAATCATATGAACTGTGAATTGTATCAAAATTCCGTCGGAATCGGAAAATTGCAAAAATTGTTGACATTTTCAAAGGATTTCAGTTTTTTGATAGATAGGTGCATGTTTTTACTATTTCTCTAGCTCCCAATGGAAACTATTTCAGTTTCTTAGGGTTTATCGGTGTTAATCACTTTCACACTGTGTTTGGTGACGGCCGATTAGGTTGTAAATTCGGGATTGTCTCTTTTTTGATCATTTAGCAGTTAGGAGAACTAGGTGTACTTGTTCTTCTAAAATAGAGCTCCTTTTTCAGGCATTTCTCTCAAAACTCGACCATTTTGATTCCTTTGTGTTTAGAACCTCTTAGTTCTCACTAATAAACGTCCTTATACGCAAAAAGAACGAGAGTTTCTGATTTATTGGCTCCAGTATAGAGAAACTTGAAATTATGAGAAAAAAAACTCTTCTCGAAAAAGTCTTCTATTTTTCAAGATATTGGAAATAATAGATATTTTGGTTTTTGTTGACTTTTTCTTGTTTTCTCAGTTGTACCGACCATATGAACTGTGAATTGTACCAAAATTCCGTCGGAATCGGAAAATTGCAAAAATTGTTGACATTTTCAAAGGATTTCAGTTTTTTGATAGATAGGTGCATGTTTTTACTATTTCTCTAGCTCCCAATGAAAAATATTTTAGTTTCTTAGGCTTTACTGGTGATTCTCACTCTCACAGTGTCCTTGGAGACGGCCGATTCGTGTGTAATTTTGGTTTTGTCTTTTTATTGATTATTTCGTAGTTAGGAGAACTGTGTCTTTTTTCTTCTAAAATAGAACTTCTTTTTTCGCCAATTTCTCTCTAAACTTGACTCTTTTGTGTTCTTTGGGTTTAGAACCTGTTAGTTCTCACTAATATACGTCTTTTTATCCAAAAAGACCTATAGTTTCTGTTTAATTTGCTCCAGTATAGAGAAACTTGAAATTATGAGAAAAAAAAACTCTTCTCGAAAAAGTCTTCTATTTTTCAAGATATTGGAAATAATAGATATTTTGTTTTTGTTGACTTTTTTCTAGTTTTCTCAGTTGTACCAACCATATGAACTGTGAATTGTACCAAAATTCCGTCGGAATCGGAATATTGCAGAAATTGTTGTCATTTTCAAAGGATTTCAGTTTTTTGATAGATAGGTGCATATTTTTACTATTTCTCTAGCTCCCAATCAAAAATATTTTAGTTTCTTAGGCTTTTTTGGTGATTCTCACTCTCACAGTGTCTATAGAGACGGCCGAATTGTATGTAATTTCGGTTTTGTCTTTTTATTAATTATTTCGTTGTTAGGAGAACTAGGTGTCTTTTTTCTTCTAAAATAGAGCTTCTTTTTCGCCAATTTCTCTCTAAACTTGACTCTTTTGTGTTCTTTGGGTTTAGAACCTGTTAGTTGTCACAAGTATACGTCTCTATAGGCAAAAAGAACTAGAGTTTCTGTTTAATTGGCTCCAGTATAGAGAAACTTGAAATTATGAGAAAAAAAACTCTTCTCGAAAAAGTCTTCTATTTTTCAAGATATTGGAAATAAAAGATATTTTGTTTTTTGTTGACTTTTTTCTAGTTTTCTCAGTTGTACCGACCATATGAACTGTGAATTGTAACAAAATTCCGTTGGAATCGGAAAATTGCAAAAATTGTTGTAATTTTCAGAGGATTTCAGTTTTTTGATAGATAGGTGCATATTTTTACTATTTCTCTAGCTCCCAACGAAAAATATTTTAGTTTCTTAGGCTTTACTGGTGATTCTCACTCTCACAGTGTCCATGGAGACGGCCGATTCGTATGTAATTTCGGTTTTGTCTCTTTATTGATTATTTCCTAGTTAGGAGAACTAGGTGTATTTTTTCTTCTAAATTAGATCTTCTTTTTTCGGCAATATCTCTCGAAACTCGACTATTTTGTCTTGTTTGGGTTTAGAACCTGTTAGTTGTCACAAGTATACGTGTCTACAGGCAAAAAGAACCAGAGTTTCTGTTTAATTGGCTCCAGTATAGAGAAACTTGAAATTATGAGAAAGGAATTTCTTCTCGAAAAAGTCTTCTATTTTTCAAGATATTGGAAATAATAGATATTTTGGTTTTTGTTAACTTTTTTCTAGTTTTCTCAGTTGTACCAACCATATGAACTGTGAATTGAACCAAAATTCCGTCGGAATCGGAAAATTGCAAAAATTGTTGTCATTTTCAAAGGATTTCAGTTTTTTGATAGATAGGTGCATATTTTTACTATTTTTCTAGCTCCCAATCAAAAATATTTTAGTTTCTTAGGCTTTACTGGTGATTCTCAGTCCCACAGTGTCCATGGAGACGGCCGATTCGTATGTAATTTCGGTTTTGTCTCTTTATTGATTATTTCCTAGTTAGGAGAACTAGGTGTATTTTTTCTTCTAAATTAGATCTTCTTTTTTCGGCAATATCTCTCGAAACTCGACTATTTTGTCTTCTTTGGGTTTAGAACCTGTTAGTTGTCACAAGTATACGTGTCTACAGGCAAAAAGAACCAGAGTTTCTGTTTAATTGGCTAGAGTATAGAGAAACTTGAAATTATGAGAAAAAAACTCTTCTCGAAAAAGTCTTCTATTTTTCAAGATATTGGAAATAATAGATATTTTGGTTTTTGTTGACTTTTTTCTAGTTTTCTCAGTTGTACCAACCATATGAACTGTGAATTGAACCAAAATTCCGTCGGAATCGGAAAATTGCAAAAATTGTTGTCATTTTCAAAGGATTTCAGTTTTTTGATAGATAGGTGCATATTTTTACTATTTCTCTAGCTCGCAATCAAAAATATTTTAGTTTCTTAGGCTTTACTGGTGATTCTCACTCTCACAGTGTCCATGGAGACGGCCGATTCGTATGTAATTTCGGTTTTGTCTCTTTATTGATTATTTCCTAGTTAGGAGAACTAGGTGTATTTTTTCTTCTAAATTAGATCTTCTTTTTTCGGCAATATCTCTCGAAACTCGACTATTTTGTCTTGTTTGGGTTTAGAACCTGTTAGTTGTCACAAGTATACGTGTCTACAGGCAAAAAGAACCAGAGTTTCTGTTTAATTGGCTCCAGTATAGAGAAACTTGAAATTATGAGAAAAGAATTTCTTCTCGAAAAAGTCTTCTATTTTTCAAGATATTGGAAATAATAGATATTTTGGTTTTTGTTAACTTTTTTCTAGTTTTCTCAGTTGTACCAACCATATGAACTGTGAATTGAACCAAAATTCCGTCGGAATCGGAAAATTGCAAAAATTGTTGTCATTTTCAAAGGATTTCAGTTTTTTGATAGATAGGTGCATATTTTTACTATTTCTCTAGCTCCCAATCAAAAATATTTTAGTTTCTTAGGCTTTACTGGTGATTCTCAGTCTCACAGTGTCCATGGAGACGGCCGATTCGTATGTAATTTCGGTTTTGTCTCTTTATTGATTATTTCCTAGTTAGGAGAACTAGGTGTATTTTTTCTTCTAAATTAGATCTTCTTTTTTCGGCAATATCTCTCGAAACTCGACTATTTTGTCTTCTTTGGGTTTAGAACCTGTTAGTTGTCACAAGTATACGTGTCTATAGGCAAAAAGAACGAGAGTTTGTTTAATTGGCTCCAGTATAGAGAAACTTGAAATTATGAGAAAAAAAACTCTTCTCGAAAAAGTCTTCTATTTTTCAAGATATTGGAAATAATAGATATTTTGTTTTTTGTTGACTTTTTTCTAGTTTTCTCAGTTGTACTGACCATATAAACTGTGAATTGTACCAAAATTCCGTCGGAATCGGAAAATTGCAAAAATTGTTGTCATTTTCAAAGGATTTCAATTTTTTGATAGATAGGTGCATATTTTTACTATTTCTCTAGCTCCCAATCAAAAATATTTTAGTTTCTTAGGTTTTTTTGGTGATTCTCACTCTCACAGTGTCTATAGAGACGGCCGAATTGTATGTAATTTCGGTTTTGTCTTTTTATTGATTATTTCGTTGTTAGGAGAACTAGGTGTCTTTTTTCTTCTAAAATAGAGCTTCTTTTTTCGCCAATTTCTCTCTAAACTTGACTCTTTTGTGTTCTTTGGGTTTTTAACCTGTTAGTTGTATTAAATATACGTGTCTACAGGCAAAAAGAACTAGAGTTTCTGTTTGATTGGCTCCAGTATAAAGAAACTTGAAATTATGAGAAAAAAAACTCTTCTCGAAAAAGTCTTCTATTTTTCAAGATATTGGAAATAATAGATATTTTGTTTTTTATTGTCTTTTTTCTACTTTTCTCAGTTGTACCAACTATATGAGCCTTGATTTGTACCAAAATTCCGTCGGAAGTGTAAAATTGCAAGAATTGTTGTCATTTTCAAAGGATTTCAGTTTTTTGATAGATAGGTGCATATTTTTACTATTTCTCTAGCTCCCAATCAAAAATATTTTAGTTTCTTAGGCTTTTTTGGTGATTCTCACTCTCACAGTGTCTATAGAGACGGCCGAATTGTATGTAATTTCGGTTTTGTCTTTTGATTGATTATTTCGTTGTTAGGAGAACTAGGTGTCTTTTTTCTTCTAAAATAGAGCTTCTTTTTTCGCCAATTTCTCTCTAAACTTTACTCTTTTGTGTTTTTTGGGTTTAGAACCTGTTAGTTGTATTAAATATACGTGTCTACAGGCAAAAAGAACTAGAGTTTCTGTTTAATTGGCTCCAGTATAGAGAAACTTGAAATTGTGAGAAAAAAAACTCTTCTCGAAAAAGTCTTCTATTTTTCAAGATATTGGAAATAATAGATATTTTGTTTTTTATTGTCTTTTTTCTACTTTTCTCAGTTGTACCAACTATATGAGCCTTGATTTGTACCAAAATTCCGTCGGAATTGTAAAATTGCAAGAATTGTTGTCATTTTCAAAGGATTTCAGTTTTTTGATAGATAGGTGCATATTTTTACTATTTCTCTAGCTCCCAATCAAAAATATTTTAATTTCTTAGGCTTTTTTGGTGATTCTCACTCTCACAGTGTCTATAGAGACGGCTGATTCGTATGTAATTTTGGTTTTGTCTTTTTATTGATTATTTCGTAGTTAGGAGAACTAGGTGTCTTTTTCTTCTAAAATAGAGCTTCTTTTTTCGCCAATTTCTCTCTAAACTTGACTCTTTTGTGTTCTTTGGGTTTAAAACCTGTTAGTTGTCACAAGTATACGTCTCTATAGGCAAAAAGAACTAGAGTTTCTGTTTAATTGGCTCCAGTATAGAGAAACTTGAAATTATGAGAAAAAAGCTCTTCTCGAAAAAGTCTTCTATTTTTCAAGATATTGGTAATAGATATTTTGTTTTTTGTTGACTTTTTTCTAGTTTTTGTCAGTTGTACCAACCATATGAACTGTGAATTGTACCAAAATTCCGTCGGAATCGGAAAATTGCAAAAATTGTTGTCATTTTCAAAGGATTACACTTTTTTCATAGATGGGTGCATTGCTTTTTTTTGCTCTTGTTCGCTTTTGGAATACCAAGACCACCCAGCCCCGGGTATCAGGGGACACCACCAAGTGTAAACTGGTATCGCCCACCACATTTGGCATAAGTGGGACCACCCAGCCCCGGGTATCAGGGGTTTTTTTTAGCTCTTAGGGGTTAATTTAGGCTCTAGGTTAATTTTTTTAATCAAGATTTTGCCACTCTTTCTTTGTTTTAGAACCGTAAAGTCAGCCAATCGGATAAGGAAAACGCACTGAAGAAAGGAGGCAAGAAGAAACGGGTCCAGAAGACCAATCTCTACGCAAAAGCTATTTCCCTTCGCTTCAATTGTTTTCACCCATCCTCCTCTGATGGACTAAGAGCGGCAAAGAGTGAACTAATTGAGCATTATCCACTAATAAAAAGTGTGTCTTTCCTGTGCTCAAGGAGAAACGAAAGTGGTCTGAACGGTTGGATGAACTTTCGCAACCCTTCCGATTGCGAAATCACAAAGCAACAGATGAGAAACCAGCCAATCAGTAAAATTGAAATACTCAAAGATGGAGACGTTAGTAAACCATGGTTCAAAGAGTCGATGATCTCCCAACCAGTTACCTTTAAAAAAAAACGAGTGGTGTTGCCTGATGTCGATAACTTTTATAGTAGTGATGTGATGAAGTTTCCATGCAATAATTCTACTTGGTTTAGTGAACGTAATTGATTATTTATACGAATAAACGTGTTCATTTCATGTTTGTCTTTATAAAGGTGTATCACAGAGTAGCTCTTTTTACGTATGTGCGCAATTTAGGAATTTGTGGCTTGAATCTCAAATTTTTTTTATTGTTTTTAGTAAGGTAGGACATTTTGAGTCGCAGTGGCAGGTTTATTATGGTTAGTCGGGGCAGTTATTTTAACACCAGAACACCGGAGTTTGGGAATTTGAGGCTGAATTAAGTTTAAAGTCTAATCTTAGCGCAGGTTGTGTTAGATAATATTAGCGACAGGCCAGATATTTTTGTTTTTCTTCGAGGATGCCTATATAATACTTGCTTCATTTTTGAACTACCATACGTTGTCTTTTGTAATTAGAATCTCTACTGATCTTCAGTTTCAATGAGCGAGCTGCAGAAGCTAGAGAGGGCACTTCAGCGCCTTGAAAAAAGCACAAGACGATCAGAGAATGAGCATCGATTGTTCGTGGGAACAGTTAGAAGACTGAGAAAGAAACGTGATGTTGCTGTACAGAGAAGTAGAAATGAGCCGGTTGCCGTCCCAAGTATACCTGACGAAAATGTCAATCCCAGTGATTTGCCATCGGCAGGAACTGAATCAGAAGAGTTATATCTAAAAACAGCAGTTTCGGCTACACAACTCGGGATTAATCTGGCTATCGAAAATTTTACTGAGGACGAGCTAATCAATTTTATTGTCAGCCCACAAAAAACATCCCGTGATCCTTTAGACAAGAACAAAATTTTGGAAATTAAGAAGCAGGTGAATTTTCATTTTCCCGGATGCTGGCCAGAGGCAAGGTGTGCTATAAATCAAAAGGGCAGAGACCTAAAAAGAGCAAAGTTGAGATCAGTGAAAGAGCCAGCTGCGCAGCCAATTGCTCAGAGTGACGACTCCTCAAGAAATCTTGATAACATTGATGATTTTCTTGGAGCTCAGTAAATATTGTCAACTTTGTAGTTCGCGTTGAATGAATTTGTAAATTTGCTCTGCCGAATTGAAGTTGTTGAAATATGTTTTACTAGTCACATTTGAGCTAGTATGAAAGTAGATAGAAGCCAGTGAAGGCATCATTTGTGTATAGGCGGAAGAATTTTCTAGATTGTGTAATTCTTATCACCCAATTGTTATTCTTGAAATTTTTTTCCAGAAATGGCAATGTTTCCAAAGGCGGTTACTTTTCTGGGCAGTGACTCGAATTCCAAATCTGCGCGTTTAAACGATAAAAAACTGCTTGAGAACTTCCAGGGGATAGAATTTTTGTTTTTTTTTGAAGACGGAAACTATAGAGAAATTGGCCTTGACCATAAGGCATGGCCGGACAAAATGAGCTACACATGCCGTAGCCAAGTAAAGAAGGGAGATGTTCTCAGACTCTATTGGACGAACAAGTTTTACAACGCTCGTTTCATTACCAAAGGCGATAGCAACTTTATAAAAGTTGTTTGCACTCAAATGGACAACAGGTTGGACAAGGCCAATACATCAACAGAGAAGGCGAATCTCTCCTTTTCTGCAGAAACAGAAGCTGCGATCGAGACAATCTCGCAGCAAAGTCGAAAACGGCCTTTGAGTGAATTGAACCTGTCATGCATTGACCCAAGTGCACAAAGAAAAAGGCCAAAGACTTCAGGAGATCAGGACATTGAAGTTGTCCGAACTGTCAAGGAGTCCAGTTCGTCGAATGCCCAAAAAAACCTTGTGCAGTCAAAACTGAAAACAATCTCCACGGTGAGTTTGCCGAACGAAAGCGCTGATGAACAGAGCGATGATCAGTGTGAAGATGCCAATTCCACTATTCCGCAAGTTCAACACGGAAATAGTCCAACTATTTTTGATGAGAACAATGGCAATAGCCAGGAATCAGAAATCGAAGAAGTTGAGACCGAAGGTGAAGAGGCAATTGATGCTTCCAGTGGCACTTCGATTCTGAACAGAGTGTGTAAAGCGATTCGCTCTGTAACGAAGGTTATAGACAATCAGCGCAGAGAGACTAGGGAGCTTAGGTTATATCTCGAAAATGAATTGAAAGCTGCGACCCCTGCTCCAAGTAGCGTTGTTAGTGAGGTCTCCAATGTAGAGAAACGGCAAATTTTTTTAAAAGGAGAGGACATTTCGCTGGTCGAAGGGAAGACTGCAAAGAAATATGGAAGGAATCTGGCGAGGAAATATTTTACAATTGAAGAGCTAAAAGACCGAAGAACCAATCCTAAGAAGTCAACATCCCTAGCATCACTTGATGGAGAAAAATTGCAGGAAATTAAGGAGCTAATCGAGGGACAGTTTCCGGGCGAATTTATGCAGGCGTGTGATGCAATAGACGATTTGGGGCGCGATATCAAGAAAGATATTATTAGAAAAAGTAAGAAAGCTGCTGATGGAAATGATTGTAGTAGCAGACAGGAAGCAGAGTAAAAATGGCTATCGATGTCTCATCTGACTTCAGATGTCTACCTTAACTTTTCCATCTTTGTTGTATCTTATTTTAAACTTTGTCTTTAATGTTGTTTCTAATATAGCTTGTGCATTGACAATTATTTGGATGAGTATTTGATGTTCATAGCTGTGTTTTCTTTTTCTTAACTCTTTCATCATTGTTGTATCTTATTATAAACTGTGTCTTTAATTTTGTTTCTAATATAGCTTGTTGCTTGTGCATTGACAATTAATCGGATGAGTACTTGATGTTCATAGCTCGCAGCTTCACAAAAAATTTACGCTATCAATGTATTTTGATTCTTTATGCAATTTGTTGCTAACAATATTGAAACTAGTTGTTGCCGTAAGTTCTTTTCGTGCTCAATGCTAAAGTTTTTGTCAAATTGGTTTCCCTGATTATACCAGTTCAAACTTGTTGCTCAATTAAAAAAGTATTACCGTTTCATTTTTTTCTGTAGAATTGAGGTTTTCTTGGTCGTTCTAAATTTTTTCATAGTTCGTTGAAATATTTAAGTTTAAATGCAATGGTTGATAACATTGCTTGGGCAGATCTTGCTCAAGTCGACGCAGTCCTTACAGCTGAGCTTTTGGATAACGGGAATGTGCAAACGCATAAGATTCCAAGTGTTGGTCCAACTGTCTGTGAGTCAAACCGAAAAAAACTTGAAAGCCTTATGAGACGAGATTACTTGAATTTTCTAGAAAATTTCGATCTCCAACCCGGGAAAAAATCATTTTCAAAAGACGCTGCCCATACAAGTTTAGGCGTATTTGCCAAGAAGAAATTTATTTTTAACGAAATTTTGTTTGGTTTAACTGGCTTCCTTGCTCCGATGCCTTCGTCTGAAATCATTGCGGGTGTCAATGATGTCTCTATTTTTGATCATTCGACGGGACCAAAATTGATGCTCGGTGGTGTTTCGTTTATTAATTCCTCATGTAGGGAAAATTCTGTTTATGTGCCTAACAGGTGCCGATCAAAAGTGCAAATTCGCGTTACTGCTATCAAAGGGATAGAAGTCGGAGAAGAAGTTACTGTGCGGTATGGAGGTGACTTTTTTGGACCTGATAGAATGTTCTGTGAGTGCCCACATGCTGAATTTCATGGTGCATCGTCTGTTATACTCCATAATTGGACAAGATCAGGAAAAGTCAAACCAATTATACACTACCCCGAGACCCCAGTGAAAGCAATATCAACTTTGACTCCGAAATCTGGAGTGATTTCGCCTCTTTCAAGCGCCGAGAAATCAGAAAGTCACAACTCAAAGCGTAAATTTAAAGCTCGTAGCTTTGCAAGCTATGTTAGCAGAATAAAACCAAAAAAGTCTCGTTACCTCTCAAGAAAAAAAAGACTTCTCGTGTCAAGCTCCGGATCAAGCAGTGAAGAGCTAATGATTTCCAGTGAGGAAGCCGCCATCGCTCTACCAGAGGATTTTGCAAACACTGATTCTCCTTCGCCAGCACCGATTGAGTTCTCTACACCTTTGTTGTTGCGTCAAGTTGACAATTTTGTTGAAACTTCTAGTTCAGAGTCCTCAGACAGCTCAACAGAAACACCGTTGACAGAGTCAGAAGATGCGCTATGTGATGGATCACGAGTATCGATGCCCGATTTTGTAGAGCAGTTCATTGGCATTGCTGATCAATTTGCATTGAGTGAACGAGCTGTCAAATCTCTTTTAAATCTGGTTGAACGTTCCTTGCCTTCTAAGAACAATTTGCCGAGTTTTTATCGTCTGCAACAGATGGAAGTCAATTCCAACACTCTAGAAGAGGAGGAATTACCGAATGGAGAAATTTTTCATTTGAACGTCAAATCTCAATTAAGCGCTTTGATTGAACGAAACATCGATTTAATTTATTCCAAGAATTGGCAGCTGCAGGAAGATATTCACTTGGAGCACAAAGAAAATTACCAAGTTCTACACTTTAGTTTAAGCACGGACGGCGTTTCGCCTGCGAAGTCCGCAAAGTTCAGTTTGTACCCAGTTTGGTTGATGTTGCTCAACTTGCCGCAAAAGCGCAGAGTTTGTTATCGTAATCTTTTATTAGTATCTTTGTTTGGGGGCAACAGCAAGCCTGATTGCTCATCACTTATGAAAAACTTGATTTATTTTGTTCACAGTTTCAACCATGAGCGCGTACTTCTAATTGGGGACAAAGAGTTCCAAGTCGAAATCAACATCCGACTTGTTACGGTTGATGCTGTCATGAAAGCCCCACTCGTAAACCAGACCCAATTTAACGGTTTGTACGGTTGCCCCAACTGCCTGGTACCAGGCCAGAGCCATTCGTCTGGTAAGCCTTGGATCTATCCATATCAAGAGAGCAAGTCGGAAATGAGGACAAACAAACACCGTTTAGAAGTTTTAGCTAAGGAGCCTACAGAAAAAAAACCTATCTTTGGTTTGAGAGGCGTGTCTGCTATTGAAAGTTTAGTATCAGTTCCCGAAGACGTGGTCATTGACTATATGCACCAAGTTTTGCTGGGTGTTGTGAAGAAGACTGTTAGCAATATTGTTCGTCAGAGAAATTTTTCGGCACAACAGAAGGGGCTTGTTTCCCGTCGGCTTACACTTTGTAGACTGCCTTCTCAAGAACATAATCGTCAGTTGCGTCCACTTGACACGCTCAAACTTTGGAAAGCCTCTGAGTTAAAGTTGTTTCTTCTATATGGGTTTTTATCTTTTCTCGGCACAATATCTGATCAGTTGTTTATTCATTTTTTCTTGTTGAGTACTGGAATTCGTGTATTATTAGAGCCTAAATCGGAGAAGGAGATTGATATTGCTGGGAAATGTATTGACTGTTTTCAACGGCAGCTATCGCGGTTCTACGGTGACAAGTCAGAAACGTACAATGCGCATAGTTTGGGTCATCTTGCGGACCAGGTGAAACGTTGTGGCCCGCTGTCTGTGTGTTCTACTATTGCCTTCGAAGCAGCTCATTTTCAATTAAAAAGAAAACTTGGTGAAACAGTTTCGACCAAGTTATTCACTCGTTTAGCTGTGAAACGGCGTCAAAGAATTTTCTATAGAAGAAAACCGTTTGTTGAACAGGCTTTAAAAATTGGACCTCTATTGCTAAAACGGTGCAAAGATGTTCAGGCTCGAATTGGCATGGTAACGTCCGTCCTCAAAACTTGTTCCTCCTTTTCTAAACACGGGAAAAATTATCACTGCCACACGTCAAGCTGTAGTTTTGACATAAATGGTTCGTGCGAACATATTGTTATGATTAATTCTAGTGAGGGAATTAGTGTTGGACAATTACATGCGATTTATGTCGATCTAGATAATTTGTGCGGTGTTGTTCAAGTAAAAATGTTCGAGTCTGTGACTGCTTTAAGACAAAATTTACGTGACCGTCTCACTACTCTTGAATCAAGTGTGGATGTTATTGAAATGGATTTGGCAATGGATGAAGTATTAGAGATCTTAGAATCTCTTGACGATGCTCATTTTGTTGTCGGTTCTTTGAAAAATGAATTAGTTGAAGTAGACGTAATGAATTTGGTGGCACCGTGCATCCTGCGAGTTGTTGGCGTTTTGAATTTTGTGTCAGAACTCTGTTGCGTCTTCGAGAGAGATTGACTTGTTATATTTTCTGCAATGTAATGAAAACTGCTGATATAAAATAAGATGATAGAACTAGTATTGTACATGACAGAGGGCTTGTACTCAAAGCTTCTTTAGTGTTCTTATTTGTTAAAAGCAATTGGTGTCTGTTGATCTTAGTGTACGTTTGTTATTACCAGTTGTTTTCTTTATAGCCTTGACAGGAAGTCATCTGTTTGTAATTGGACTTTTAATTGGAGTGTTTTCTCCTGTGTGGAATGCTTTGAAAATGAGGCTATTATGTTTGTGGGTTACACTCAATACTTCTCCTGTTTTAGAGAGAAATTATGCCTAGAAATTATACTCGAACAACTAAAAGAAAATATTCGCAGTACGATCTCGACACTGCTTTGTATCTTGTAAGGCATGGGGACTACGAAATTCGTGCTGTTGCTGAGTCAACCGGGGTACCTTATTCGACTATAAGGAGGAATGTCAAACGTTCCAATGAGAATTCAAAGTGTGTGTTCACCCCAGCTCAGGAGTCGGATTTGAAAATCTGGATCCAGAACTTATGCGTTTCACAGAAGAAGGCATTGAAACAAGTTCTGGGAAGTGTGTACATGAGGGCAAAGGCTACGGAGGTGTCAATGCCAAAGCAGTGGGAGGGAAAAAAAGAAGCTGGTATCGATTGGTGGAGAGGCTTCTGTAGTAGGCAAAAGTTCAGATTGCCCTTTCCTACCCTTCGCTGCGTGGCGTGCAAAATAAATGTAAAAAACTCTGAAATCGATTTCATTTGCTGCAGTAAGTGTAACAGTTTTGCCTGTGAAAACTGCATTAATATATGCCAAAGCAGGGCTTTGTGCCAAAAGTGCTTTGAAGGTGTTCTGCTCTAAATTGTAGAGTCAATGCGCTGTTATCTTTTGTGTTAAATTACTGAACTAACCATACAATGAAATGTGTGTTTTCGAAATTGTAAAATTTCTCCGATTTGATCTTTCTATTTTCTTTACAAGTATTTTTCTGCCAATGTGCTAATGAGAGATTTGCTACGGTTTTGGTTGCTGACTTAGCGTTGCAAATGGGGTGAAACGGACCCCAAAAAAATATTTCCGTTTCGTCAGTGCAGAGACGTTGTGTGCAAAGAACCCTAATTTGGGATGAAGATGTGGCACCACAGGTCTTCACTATACATTAGATTAGACTGGTTACCAAATACGGTAAGGTTTTTGGAAAAAATGCCCAGCAAACTTGTTTCAATTTAATTTTTTTTTTCAAAATATTGAGTTTTTAAAGATGTTTCTGACAATTTCATCTTGTGGAATGGGCAATGGGTATGAAGCAGTCGTGGAAACGTGCTCTTTTGGCTAGTGGTCCATGAAAAAAAGTAACAGTTTTGCAACAATTGTTCTGGTTTACATTTAGGAAAAAAATATCAATGGATTCTATGATCTTCTCGGCCATGATATCAGACAATTACTCCAAAAAAAAAAATCCCCAGTGGGCCTTAGGGCCCACTGGGGATTTTTTTTGACCCCCCACTATCAGAGGACTTTGTGTGCGTCATTTTGCGCTAATAAAAACTTTGCTGCGGTTTTGGTTGCTGACTTAGCGTTGCAAATGGGGTGAAACGGACCCCGAAAAAATATTTCCGTTTCGTCAGTGCAGAGACATTGTGTGCAAAGAACCCTAATTTGGGATGAAGATGTGGCACCACAGGTCTTCACTATACATTAGATTAGACTGGTTACCAAATACGGTAAGGTTTTTGGAAAAAATGCCCAGCAAACTTGTTTCAATTTAATTTTTTTTTTCAAAATATTGAGTTTTTAAAGATGTTTCTGACAATTTCATCTTGTGGAATGGGCAATGGGTATGAAGCAGTCATGGAAACGTGCTCTTTTGGCTAGTGGTCCATGAAAAAAAGTAACAGTTTTGCAACAATTGTTCTGGTTTACATTTAGGAAAAAAATATCAATGGATTCTATGATCTTCTCGGCCATGATATCAGACAATTACTCCAAAAAAAAATCCCCAGTGGGCCCTAAGGCCCACTGGGGATTTTTTTTGACCCCCCACTATCAGAGGACTTTGTGTGCGTCATTTTGCGCTAATAAAAACTTTGCTGCGGTTTTGGTTGCTGACTTAGCGTTGCAAATGGGGTGAAACGGACCCCAAAAAAATATTTCCGTTTCGTCAGTGCAGAGACATTGTGTGCAAAGAACCCTAATTTGGGATGAAGATGTGGCACCACAGGTCTTCACTATACATTAGATTAGACTGGTTACCAAATACGGTAAGGTTTTTGGAAAAAATGCCCAGCAAACTTGTTTCAATTTTATTTTTTTTTCAAAGTAATGAGTTTTTAAAGATGTCTCTGACAATTTCATCTTGTGGAATGGGCAATGGGTATGAAGCAGTCATAGAAACGTGCTCTTTTGGCTAGTGGTCCATGAAAAAAAGTAACAGTTTTGCAACAATTGTTCTGGTTTACATTTAGGAAAAAAATATCAATGGATGCTATGATCTCGGCCATGATATCAGACAATTACTCCAAAAAAAAACCCCAATGGGCCTTAGGGCCCACTGGGGATTTTTTTTGACACCCCACTATCAGAGGACTTTGTGTGCTTCATTTTGCGCTAATAAAAACTTTGCTGCGGTTTTGGTTGCTGACATAGCGTTGCAAATGGGGTGAAACGGACCCCAAAAAAAATATTTCCGTTTCGTCAGTGCAGAGACATTGTGTGCAAAGAACCCTAATTTGGGATGAAGATGTGGCACCACAGGTCTTCACTATACATTAGATTAGACTGGTTACCAAATACGGTAAGGTTTTTGGAAAAAATGCCCAGCAAACTTGTTTCAATTTAATTTTTTTTTTCAAAATATTGAGTTTTTAAAGATGTTTCTGACAATTTCATCTTGTGGAATGGGCAATGGGTATGAAGCAGTCATGGAAACGTGCTCTTTTGGCTAGTGGTCCATGAAAAAAAGTAACAGTTTTGCAACAATTGTTCTGGTTTACATTTAGGAAAAAAATATCAATGGATTCTATGATCTTCTCGGCCATGATATCAGACAATTACTCCAAAAAAAAATCCCCAGTGGGCCTTAGGGCCCACTGGGGATTTTTTTTTGACACCCCACTATCAGAGGACTTTGTGTGCGTCATTTTGCGCTAATAAAAACTTTGCTGCGGTTTTGGTTGCTGACTTAGCGTTGCAAATGGGGTGAAACGGACCCCAAAAAAATATTTCCGTTTCGTCAGTGCAGAGACATTGTGTGCAAAGAACCCTAATTTGGGATGAAGATGTGGCACCACAGGTCTTCACTATACATTAGATTAGACTGGTTACCAAATACGGTAAGGTTTTTGGAAAAAATGCCCAGCAAACTTGTTTCAATTTTATTTTTTTTTTTTTCAAAATATTGAGTTTTTAAAGATGTTTCTGACAATTTCATCTTGTGGAATGGGCAATGGGTATGAAGCAGTCATGGAAACGTGCTCTTTTGGCTAGTGGTCCATGAAAAAAAGTAACAGTTTTGCAACAATTGTTCTGGTTTACATTTAGGAAAAAAATATCAATGGATTCTATGATCTCGGCCATGATATCAGACAATTACTCCAAAAAAAAATCCCCAGTGGGCCCTAAGGCCCACTGGGGATTTTTTTTGACCCCCCACTATCAGAGGACTTTGTGTGCGTCATTTTGCGCTAATAAAAACTTTGCTGCGGTTTTGGTTGCTGACTTAGCGTTGCAAATGGGGTGAAACGGACCCCAAAAAAATATTTCCGTTTCGTCAGTGCAGAGACATTGTGTGCAAAGAACCCTAATTTGGGATGAAGATGTGGCACCACAGGTCTTCACTATACATTAGATTAGACTGGTTACCAAATACGGTAAGTTTTTTGGAAAAAATGCCCAGCAAACTTGTTTCAATTTTGTTTTTTTTTCAAAATAATGAGTTTTTAAAGATGTTTCTGACACTTTCATCTTGTGGAATGGGCAATGGGTATGAAGCAGTCATGGAAACGTGCTCTTTTGGCTAGTGGTCCATGAAAAAAAGTAACAGTTTTGCAACAATTGTTCTGGTTTACATTTAGGAAAAAAATATCAATGGATTCTATGATCTCGGCCATGATATCAGACAATTACTCCAAAAAAAAAATCCCCAGTGGGCCTTAGGGCCCACTGGGGATTTTTTTTTTGACCCCCCACTATCAGAGGACTTTGTGTGCGTCATTTTGCGCTAATAAAAACTTTGCTGCGGTTTTGGTTGCTGACTTAGCGTTGCAAATGGGGTGAAACGGACCCCAAAAAATATTTCCGTTTCGTCAGTGCAGAGACATTGTGTGCAAAGAACCCTAATTTGGGATGAAGATGTGGCACCACAGGTCTTCACTATACATTAGATTAGACTGGTTACCAAATACGGTAAGTTTTTTGGAAAAAATGCCCAGCAAACTTGTTTCAATTTTGTTTTTTTTTTAAAATAATGAGTTTTTAAAGATGTTTCTGACAATTTCATCTTGTGGAATGGGCAATGGGTATGAAGCAGTCATGGAAACGTGCTCTTTTGGCTAGTGGTCCATGAAAAAAAGTAACAGTTTTGCAACAATTGTTCTGGTTTACATTTAGGAAAAAAATATCAATGGATTCTATGATCTTCTCGGCCATGATATCAGACAATTACTCCAAAAAAAAATCCCCAGTGGGCCCTAAGGCCCACTGGGGATTTTTTTTGACCCCCCACTATCAGAGGACTTTGTGTGCGTCATTTTGCGCTAATAAAAACTTTGCTGCGATTTTGGTTGCTGACTTAGCGTTGCAAATGGGTTGAAACGGACCCCAAAAAAATATTTCCGTTTCGTCAGTGCAGAGACATTGTGTGCAAAGAACCCTAATTTGGGATGAAGATGTGGCACCACAGGTCTTCACTATACATTAGATTAGACTGGTTACCAAATACGGTAAGGTTTTTGGAAAAAATGCCCAGCAAACTTGTTTCAATTTTATTTTTTTTTCAAAATAATGAGTTTTTAAAGATGTTTTTGACAATCTCATCTTGTGGAATGGGCAATGGGTATGAAGCAGTCATGGAAACGTGCTCTTTTGGCTAGTGGTCCATGAAAAAAAGTAACAGTTTTGCAACAATTGTTCTGGTTTACATTTAGGAAAAAAATATCAATGGATTCTATGATCTTCTCGGCCTTGATATCAGACAATTACTCCAAAAAAAATCCCCAGTGGGCCCTAAGGCCCACTGGGGATTTTTTTTTGACCCCCCACTATCAGAGGACTTTGCGTGCGTCATTTTGCGCTAATAAAAACTTTGCTGCGATTTTGGTTGCTGACTTAGCGTTGCAAATGGGGTGAAACGGACCCCAAAAAAATATTTCCGTTTCGTCAGTGCAGAGACATTGTGTGCAAAGAACCCTAATTTGGGATGAAGATGTGGCACCACAGGTCTTCACTATACATTAGATTAGACTGGTTACCAAATACGGTAAGTTTTTTGGAAAAAATGCCCAGCAAACTTGTTTCAATTTTGTTTTTTTTTTCAAAATAATGAGTTTTTAAAGATGTTTCTGACAATTTCATCTTGTGGAATGGGCAATGGGTATGAAGCAGTCATGGAAACGTGCTCTTTTGGCTAGTGGTCCATGAAAAAAAGTAACAATTTTGCAACAATTGTTCTGGTTTATATTTAGGAAAAAAATATCAATGGATTCTATGATCTTCTCGGCCATGATATCAGACAATTACTCCAAAAAAAATCCCCAGTGGGCCTTAGGGCCCACTGGGGATTTTTTTTTTGACCCCCCACTATCAGAGGACTTTGTGTGCGTCATTTTGCGCTAATAAAAACTTTGCTGCGGTTTTGGTTGCTGACTTAGCGTTGCAAATGGGGTGAAACGGACCCCAAAAAAATATTTCCGTTTCGTCAGTGCAGAGACATTGTGTGCAAAGAACCCTAATTTGGGATGAAGATGTGGCACCACGGGTCTTCACTACCCATTAGATTATACTGCTTACCAAATACGGTAAGGTTTTTGGAAAAAATGCCCAGCAAACTTGTTTCAATTTTATTTTTTTGTCAAAATAATGAGTTTTTAAAGATGTTTCTGACAATTTCATCTTGTGGAATGGGCAATGGGTATGAAGCAGTCATGGAAACGTGCTCTTTCGGCTAGTGGTCCATGAAAAAAAGTAACAGTTTTGCAACAAATGTTCTGGTTTACATTTAGGAGAAAAATATCAATGGATTCTATGATCTTCTCGGCCATGATATCAGAGAATTACTCGAAAAAAAAAATCCCCAGTGGGCCTTAGGGCCCACTGGGGATTTTTTTTGACCCCCCACTATCAGTGTACTTTGTGGGCGTCATTTTGTGCTAATAAAAACTTTGCTGCGGTTTTGGTTGCTGACTTAGCGTTACAAATGGGGTGAAACGGACCCCAAAAAAATATTTCCGTTTCGTCAGTGCAGAGACATTGTGTGCAAAGAACCCTAATTTGGGATGAAGATGTGGCACCACAGGTCTTCACTATACATTAGATTAGACTGGTTACCAAATACGGTAAGGTTTTTTGGAAAAAATGCCCAGCAAACTTGTTTCAATTTTATTTTTTTTCAAATTATTGAGTTTTCAAAGATGTTTCTGACAATTTCATCTTGTGGAATGGGCAATGGGTATGAAGCAGTCATGGAAAAGTGCTCTTTTGGCTAGTGGTCCATGAAAAAAAGTAACAGTTTTGCAACAAATGTTCTGGTTTACATTTAGGAAAAAAATATCAATGGATTCTATGATCTTCTGGGCCATGATATCAGACAATTACTCCAAAAAAAATCCCCAATGAGCCTTAGGGCCCACTGGGGATTTTTTTTGACACCCCACTATCAGAGGACTTTGTGTGCTTCATTTTGCGCTAATAAAAACTTTGCTGCGGTTTTGGTTGCTGACATAGCGTTGCAAATGGGGTGAAACGGACCCCAAAAAAATATTTCCGTTTCGTCAGTGCAGAGACATTGAGTGCAAAGAACCCTAATTTGGGATGAAGATGTGGCACCACAGGTCTTCACTATACATTAGATTAGACTGGTTACCAAATACGGTAACGTTTTGGAAAAAAATGCCCAGCAAACTTGTTTCAATTTTATTTTTTTTTTCAAAATAATGAGTTTTTAAAGATGTTTCTGACAATTTCATCTTGTGGAATGGGCAATGGGTATGAAGCAGTCATGGAAACGTGCTCTTTTGGCTAGTGGTCCATGAAAAAAAGTAACAGTTTTGCAACAAATGTTCTGGTTTACATTTAGGAAAAAAATATCAATGGATTCTATGATCTTCTGGGCCATGATATCAGACAATTACTCCAAAAAAAATCCCCAATGGGCCTTAGGGCCCACTGGGGATTTTTTTTGACACCCCACTATCAGAGGACTTTGTGTGCTTCATTTTGCGCTAATAAAAACTTTGCTGCGGTTTTGGTTGCTGACATAGCGTTGCAAATGGGGTGAAACGGACCCCAAAAAAATATTTCCGTTTCGTCAGTGCAGAGACATTGTGTGCAAAGAACCCTAATTTGGGATGAAGATGTGGCACCACAGGTCTTCACTGTACATTAGATTAGACTGGTTACCAAATACGGTAAGGTTTTTGGAAAAAATGCCCAGCAAACTTGTTTCAATTTTATTTTTTTTTCAAAATAATGAGTTTTTGAAGATGTTTCTGACAATTTCATCTTGTGGAATGGGCAATGGGTATGAAGCAGTCATGGAAACGTGCTCTTTTGGCTAGTGGTCCATGAAAAAAAGTAACAGTTTTGCAACAATTGTTCTGGTTTACATTTAGGAAAAAAAATATCAATGGATTCTATGATCTTCTCGGCCATGATATCAGACAATTACTCCAAAAAAAAATCCCCAGTGGGCCTTAGGGCACACTGGGGATTTTTCTTTGACCCCCCACTATCAGAGGACTTTGTGTGCGTCATTTTGCGCTAATAAAAACTTTGCTGCGGTTTTGGTTGCTGACTTAGCGTTGCAAATGGGGTGAAACGGACCCCAAAAAAATATTTCCGTTTCGTCAGTGCAGAGACATTGTGTGCAAAGAACCCTAATTTGGGATGAAGATGTGGCACCACAGGTCTTCACTATACATTAGATTAGACTGGTTACCAAATACGGTAAGGTTTTTGGAAAAAATGCCCAGCAAACTTGTTTCAATTTTATTCTTTTTCAAAATAATGAGTTTTTAAAGATGTTTCTGACAATTTCATCTTGTGGAATGGGCAATGGGTATGAAGCAGTCATGGAAACGTGCTCTTTTGGCTAGTGGTTCATGAAAAAAAGTAACAGTTTTGCAACAATTGTTCTGGTTTACGTTTAGGAAAAAAATATCAATGGATTCTATGATCTTCTCGGCCATGATATCAGACAATTACTCCAACAAAAAATCCCCAGTGGGCCTTAGGGCCCACTGGGGATTTTT
Source organism: Convolutriloba macropyga (assembly GCF_964194025.1). NCBI lineage: Eukaryota > Metazoa > Xenacoelomorpha > Acoela > Convolutidae > Convolutriloba > Convolutriloba macropyga. The sequence continues at coordinate 26,616,189 of NC_134474.1, read as the reverse complement.
TTTTTGACCCCCCACTATCAGAGGACTTTGTGTGCGTCATTTTGCGCTAATAAAAACTTTGCTGCGGTTTTGGATGCTGACTTAGCGTTGCAAATGGGGTGAAACGGACCCCAAAAAAATATTTCCGTCTCGTCAGTGCAGAGACATTGTGTGCAAAGAACCCTAATTTGGGATGAAGATGTGGCACCACAGGTCTTCACTATACATTAGATTAGACTGGTTACCAAATACGGTAAGGTTTTTGGAAAAAATGCCCAGCAAACTTGTTTCAATTTTATTTTTTTTTCAAAATAATGAGTTTTTAAAGATGTTTCTGACAATTTCATCTTGTGGAATGGGCAATGGGTATGAAGCAGTCATGGAAACGTGCTCTTTTGGCTAGTGGTCCATGAAAAAAGTAACAGTTTTGCAACAATTATTCTGGTTTACATTTAGGAAAAAAATATCAATGGATTCTATGATCTTCTCGGCCATGATATCAGACAATTACTCCAAAAAAAATCCCCAGTGGGCCTTAGGGCCCACTGGGGATTTTTTTTGACACCCCACTATCAGAGGACTTTGTGTGCGTCATTTTGCGCTAATAAAAACTTTGCTGCGGTTTTGTTTGCTGACTTAGCGTTGCAAATGGGGTGAAATGGACCCCAAAAAAATATTTCCGTTTCGTCAGTGCAGAGACATTGTGGGCAAAGAACCCTAATTTGGGATGAAGATGTGGCACCACAGGTCTTCACTATACATTAGATTAGACTGGTTACCAAATACGGTAAGGTTTTTGGAAAAAATGCCCAGCAAACTTGTTTCAATTTTATTTTTTTTTCAAAATAATGAGTTTTTAAAGATGTTTCTGACAATTTCATCTTGTGGAATGGGCAATGGGTATGAAGCAGTCATGGAAACGTGCTCTTTTGGCTAGTGGTCCATGAAAAAAGTAACAGTTTTGCAACAATTGTTCTAGTTTACATTTAGGAAAAAAATATCAATGGATTCTATGATCTTCTCGGCCATGATATCAGACAATTACTCCAAAAAAAAAAATCCCCAGTGGGCCTTAGGGCCCACTGGGGATTTTTTTTTGACCCCCCACTATCAGAGGACTTTGTGTGCGTCATTTTGCGCTAATAAAAACTTTGCTGCGGTTTTGGTTGCTGACTTAGCGTTGCAAATGGGGTGAAACGGACCCCAAAAAAATATTTCCGTTTCGTCAGTGCAGAGACATTGTGTGCAAAGAACCCTAATTTGGGATGAAGATGTGGCACCACAGGTCTTCACTATACATTAGATTAGACTGGTTACCAAATACGGTAAGTTTTTGGAAAAAATGCCCAGCAAACTTGTTTCAATTTTATTTTTTTTTCAAAATAATGAGTTTTTAAAGATGTTTTTGACAATTTCATCTTGTGGAATGGGCAATGGGTATGAAGCAGTCATGGAAACGTGCTCTTTTGGCTAGTGGTCCATGAAAAAAGTAACAGTTTTGCAACAATTGTTCTGGTTTACATTTAGGAAAAAAATATCAATGGATTCTATGATCTTCTCGGCCATGATATCAGACAATTACTCCAAAAAAAAATCCCCAGTGGGCCTTAGGGCCCACTGGGGATTTTTTTTTGACACCCCACTATCAGAGGACTTTGTGTGCGTCATTTTGCGCTAATAAAAACTTTGCTGCGGTTTTGGTTGCTGACTTAGCGTTGCAAATGGGGTGAAATGGACCCCAAAAAAATATTTCCGTTTCGTCAGTGCAGAGACATTGTGTGCAAAGAACCCTAATTTGGGATGAAGATGTGGCACCACAGGTCTTCACTAAACATTAGATTAGACTGGTTACCAAACACGGTAAGGTGTTTGGAAAAAATGCCCAGCAAACTTGTTTCAATTTTATTTTTTTTTCAAAATAATGAGTTTTTAAAGATGTTTCTGACAATTTCATCTTGTGGAATGGGCAATGGGTATGAAGCAGTCATGGAAACGTGCTCTTTTGGCTAGTGGTCCATGAAAAAAGTAACAGTTTTGCAACAATTGTTCTGGTTTACATTTAGGAAAAAAATATCAATGGATTCTATGATCTTCTCGGCCATGATATCAGACAATTACTCCAAAAAAAATCCCCAGTGGGCCTTAGGGCCCACTGGGGATTTTTTTTGACACCCCACTATCAGAGGACTTTGTGTGCGTCATTTTGCGCTAATAAAAACTTTGCTGCGGTTTTACTTGCTGACTTAGCGTTGCAAATGGGGTGAAATGGACCCCAAAAAAATATTTCCGTTTCGTCAGTGCAGAGACATTGTGTGCAAAGAACCCTAATTTGGGATGAAGATGTGGCACCACAGGTCTTCACTAAACATTAGATTAGACTGGTTACCAAACACGGTAAGGTGTTTGGAAAAAATGCCCAGCAAACTTGTTTCAATTTTATTTTTTTTTCAAAATAATGAGTTTTTAAAGATGTTTCTGACAATTTCATCTTGTGGAATGGGCAATGGGTATGAAGCAGTCATGGAAACGTGCTCTTTTGGCTAGTGGTCCATGAAAAAAGTAACAGTTTTGCAACAATTGTTCTGGTTTACATTTAGGAAAAAAATATCAATGGATTCTATGATCTTCTCGGCCATGATATCAGACAATTACTCCAAAAAAAAATCCCCAGTGGGCCTTAGGGCCCACTGGGGATTTTTTTTTGACACCCCACTATCAGAGGACTTTGTGTGCGTCATTTTGCGCTAATAAAAACTTTGCTGCGGTTTTACTTGCTGACTTAGCGTTGCAAATGGGGTGAAATGGACCCCAAAAAAATATTTCCGTTTCGTCAGTGCAGAGACATTGTGTGCAAAGAACCCTAATTTGGGATGAAGATGTGGCACCACAGGTCTTCACTATACATTAGATTAGACTGGTTACCAAATACGGTAAGCTTTTTGGAAAAAATGCCCAGCAAACTTGTTTCAATTTTATTTTTTTTTCAAAATAATGAGTTTTTAAAGATGTTTCTGACAATTTCATCTTGTGGAATGGGCAATGGGTATGAAGCAGTCATGGAAACGTGCTCTTTTGGCTAGTGGTCCATGAAAAAAGTAACAGTTTTGCAACAATTGTTCTGGTTTACATTTAGGAAAAAAATATCAATGGATTCTATGATCTTCTCGGCCATGATATCAGACAATTACTCCAAAAAAAAAATCCCCAGTGGGCCTTAGGGCCCACTGGGGATTTTTTTTTTGACCCCCCACTATCAGAGGACTTTGTGTGCGTCATTTTGCGCTAATAAAAACTTTGCTGCGGTTTTGGTTGCTGACTTAGCGTTGCAAATGGGGTGAAACGGACCCCAAAAAAATATTTCCGTTTCGTCAGTGCAGAGACATTGTGTGCAAAGAACCCTAATTTGGGATGAAGATGTGGCACCACAGGTCTTCACTATACATTAGATTAGACTGGTTACCAAATACGGTAAGTTTTTGGAAAAAATGCCCAGCAAACTTGTTTCAATTTTATTTTTTTTCAAAATAATGAGTTTTTAAAGATGTTTTTGACAATTTCATTTTGTGGAATGGGCAATGGGTATGAAGCAGTCATGGAAACGTGCTCTTTTGGCTAGTGGTCCATGAAAAAAAGTAACAGTTTTGCAACAATTGTTCTGGTTTACATTTAGGAAAAAAATATCAATGGATTCTATGATCTTCTCGGCCTTGATATCAGACAATTACTCCAAAAAAAAATCCCCAGTGGGCCTTAGGGCCCACTGGGGATTTTTTTTGACACCCCACTATCAGAGGACTTTGTGTGCGTCATTTTGCGCTAATAAAAACTTTGCTGCGGTTTTGGTTGCTGACTTAGCGTTGCAAATGGGGTGAAATGGACCCCAAAAAAATATTTCCGTTTCGTCAGTGCAGAGACATTGTGTGCAAAGAACCCTAATTTGGGATGAAGATGTGGCACCACAGGTCTTCACTATACATTAGATTAGACTGGTTACCAAATATGGTAAGCTTTTTGGAAAAAATGCCCAGCAAACTTGTTTCAATTTTATTTTTTTTCAAAATAATGAGTTTTTAAAGATGTTTCTGACAATTTCATCTTGTGGAATGGGCAATGGGTGTGACGCAGTCATGGAAACGTAGTAGCTCCCAAACAAAGTTTGAAGCAATTGTTTTGGTAGCTTGTCTTTTGCACATTATGCTAAATCGATATGTTAAATATTTGTTTTTTTATATAATACTATTATTCTAAGGTGAGGGCCTCGGGCCCGCATGAGGTGCACCACCCCTCCCTGCCCCGTTGAGACGCCGGTTAGTCGGTTTCCCCCCTCTGGGCTTTTGTGCATCTCAAGTTGGGGACGTCTTCGGTCTGGTTTTTAAAAGTAAGTTTTTCGTACGGATGTTTACGATTATTTCAAATAGGTACTTTTAAAAAGAGGTCTTTTTGTTTAGGTCATAGAGTTGTTCAAAGTGAACCCTGATAAGATCCGTTTTTCCCTGCTTTCCTGTGGGAAATCCTATTTTTCCCGAGAGCGCTGGTAAGATCTGGGGTTTTTCCCGGTTTTCCTGTTGAGAATCTTATATCCCCCTGAAACCCTGATAAGATGCAGGGAAAAAACCCTGGGTTTTCCTGGTAAGTTTCCCTGGTAAGAAAACCCGAAATTCCCTGAAACCCTGATAAGATGCAGGAAAAACCCTGGGTTTCCTGGTAAGTTTCCCGCTTTTTTCCCGGTTTCCCTGCCAGGAAACACTGGTTCCCGGAAACCCTGCCGGGAAATGCGGGATCTTACTCAATCTTTGCATATCTTACGAACCCTGGAAAGTTTCCCGGTAAGTTTCCCGGGACTTTCCCTTGTTTTTCCTGGGTCTTGCCGGGAAATTTTCCGGGAACTTATTAAGATTTCCGGGAATCGGTGCACTGGGTTGAAGCCTAACAAGTATCTCAAACATTTCGTGCAAACTCAATTAAATAGCAGTAAAATTTTTGTGTATAAAAAACATGTTAGCAGACAAGTTTTTAATAGAATTTAAGCCATTTAATTCAGAGATTCTGAAAAACTATTTTTTAAAAGTATGCGATTATTTGCAATTTTTTTCAGTGTAGAAATAGCAAATTCTTCAATGGTGGTGCAAGAAATTTTGGCTTGTCAATATCTTGACAAGATGTTTCAACTTTTGCTCGAGTTATGAAGACCTTGTGTGACATGGAAAGGTGTATCAAGTTTTGTTTCACTGGGTCCACAAGTCAGAACAATGAATTTATTCCACTGAAATAAATTTTGAGCGACACTACTTACGACACACAAGCATATGCAGCAATGGTGAGGTACCAGATATCAGCCTTGAATGGTCTGAGGAAGGAGAATATACTGGGGGACTCCTTCTCTGGCTTCTTGATCATGATGGAAATGCCACTTGTCATGAATGGCTTCGTGAAATCCACCCACTTCTGTCTCTCTGCCGAAATGGTGAGCGGAGCTGCTGCCATGTCTGCTGACTGCAAGATGCCAATAAACAACAATCTTTTCTTCTTTCACATTTAATAAGGAAACTTGGTAATATGCGCTCGCACAAAATGTTCCGAACGCCCTCAAATTTTTGACTTTATTGTCTGCCAAATGAAGTAGAAAAGGAAAACTCTTCGAAATACGCTTCGAAATTATTTAGTAACTGAGAAACAAAACTATTTTTACGCCAACAACTAAATGAATTAAATAATTCGAGATCGGAGAGCCGATGATACCAGTCATTAATAAGATTACGACATATCCAAATCCACTAAAACTTTAATTCCGGACAAACTCAAAACATAAATTTTAAAAATTAAATCACAAAACAGGCAAATCAACCAAATTGTACTTCACTTCAAAGCAGATGAGATCTGTATTCAGTGAGATTTCGTAACAAGTCAAGATAAACAAGAGTAAAAGAGGGCAAAGCCAAAAATAATACTCACCTTTCAACTAAAAAAGTTAGATAGTTTTTTTCTATGAAATTCCATCGGAGCCATTGGGACTAGTAATTAGTCAGAAAAATTTATTTTTTTTTTTGCAAAATTTATTATTAACAAAGTAAAAATGGCAAGAAACACTACCAGACAAAAGTCTAAATAGCATCATTTAAGACATCAATTAACATACAATTGACATCAAAAATAACTCATCATCTTAGACCAAGTCGGCAAAAAAGAACAAAAGGAAAAACTTTGAAAACTTGACAAAAAAAATTCAAAGTAAAAAAACATTAGCTCTCATTTGAAAATATTGTTTATGTTCCTTTATAACTTCATATAGGGTGCTATTGAAACCTCTAATTACCCAAATTCGGTCATACGACTAGAATAGAACCTGGCATTCCACATTGTGTCAAAGCCGTAAAACTAACAGATGCAACATGAAAAACTAAATAGATTGATGTTTGCTCCTCTAAAAAAGCGTTTGAGAGATTTTTTTAAATGAAACTAAGTTACAAGTTATCAAAAAGAAAAGCTAAAAGGTAAATTCCAGCATAATTTTCAAAAACAAGGTCATTTATTTCAAGGTCAGTAGCACAATTTGCTATCAACTGAACCCTGAAGGCTTGCTATCGTCTAAAATGTGTGATACCACTAAAACAAAGAGCAGAAAATTGACATATACAGGCACAAGTAAAATCAGTTAGATTTTGCAAGATAACGGTTTCGAAGCAATTAAAACGATACGCAGTTCACTGACAACTTCAATAAGTACAATAGGGTAATCTTATCATTGGGCTTCTTTTTCTGGTACTTATGAGCAGCGTACAGTTGGTTTTTGTTAGGAAAATATTCTGGTCTCTAATAAACATAGAAAAAGAACCACTAAAATTGTTTTTAAAAAGCATTGCCTCAGTAGGATCATATTTTTTTTGATTGTCAAAAACCACGGTGAGATCAACACTAGCTTTTATAATGATTTGATAGGCTTCATAGTGCTCAAAAACAAGGGGTAATTGTTCCCATTGTAAACGAAATAGATAAATAGGCAACAACAATTCAATATATCAAAAATAATTAATGTATTTTGCATAATTAATGCTTTAAAGTAGATAAAAATAGACCAATTTTTTTAGTTTGTTGTCTCTAGAAATTTACAAAAGTGGGCTGAAGAAATACATTTGGTGCTTTATTGATGAAAAAGCTGAATTTCGAAAAAAAATTAGCAAATTTTGAGCCATCAGTTATCGGACCGGGGGAGCTAACAACCTATCTTTATGTTCATAGGCAAAAGCATTAGCACTATTGTCAATAACAAAATTATGAAATTTGGGCACTGTTATCTAAAAGCGGAGCAAACTTCCATAAAATGTGAACAAAAAAAGTGGATATAATTCCAATGTTCACAAATCTTTGAACCTTGATAACCGCCTAAAAAGACGGAATAAAACAAATCTTTCCAATTTTATAATCTACGCAGTACGGGCTTTCTAATGATACCAATTACAACTCTCTACCATAGATATTTCGATCTCCCTAAATTGACTGAAAAAGAACCCATTTAATTTTATATTTAAACCGTTAAAATGGGTCGGAAAAATAAATGTTTCAAGGATGTCAACACGGACTTCTTTTTGTTTTTTAGTGCATCGGTTTTTTGTTTTGAAAACAGTTGAACTCCATTGAGAGATCTTAGTTACCATGTCCAAGGTGTAAAAGTAAAAGTACTTACAATTTCAACGAGATATAAGTTTTAAAGTATTAGAGTTATTAGACTACTGAAGGTATAAGAAGTTCAAATTATACTTCTCAACATAATAGGCTTTCATAAAAAACGTTGCAAGAATTTGGATAACTAATGAAGAATTGGCTGCTGATTTTTTTTGTTTGACAGATCAAAACTTTACCCTAATTGTGACTGAATTTGATTTGATGAAGTCACTAATCTGCAATTTTAGAAAAAACAGTTTCTAAGATAAAAGAACTTCAGGTAGACAAATATGTAAAAAATTTGAGCGTCTGTCTTCTTTGTCACGTAGTATGGCTGCTTTTTGATGCGGATACTTTCTTTTCGATTTCTATTTTTGAAAAGTTGGCTCTGATTGAATAAAGTTTGTGTTGGTAGGCAGTTTCTTTGATTATAAAGAATTACTAAGTTGAGGGTAATTGCGCTCAAAAATTATGTCATGAGATACTTCAAATAATTTTTTAGCGAAGCAATATTTTTTTGCTCAAAATATTTTTTCTAGAGAAATTAAAAACGAACCGCGGCCTTCCATGGAATTGAAGCAACTAAAGAAATAAGATAGAGAGATTAACCACTAGTCTTTTAATAGACCACTAGTTTTTTGTACTATCATTTTTATACACACGCTCCATAAGGAAAAACGCCTTAATAGAATTTTTTCAAAATTAATAATCGAAATCAGAAACTGAAGACTTTAACACTCAAGAATTAAGGCATATACTTTCGGCAGTACTTGGATGCACACTATTGATCTTAAACTAGTAAATGTTCATGAAATTTAAAGTTCTTAAGTGAGTTCAGAAGCCACTTTTTGAGTGAGGTAAGTCACGAAATTAAACTAAAAGCAGAATAAATCACGTCACGCACACAAATTTTAACTTCAAAGCAGTAGAAGTTACTGAAATTGAAAAAGTCAATGGCCGCAAAAATCATCGATGGAGACGAAGAATTAAAAAAAAACATAGCAGGACAAGTCCTGAAATGCAATTCAAAGAAATAAATGAAAAACTCAGAAGTACTTTACCTGATCAGCAGATCAATTGAACAATGCCAGCCAAAACACAAACAAAATTATCTCAAAAATAGAGAAACTGAAACAATCAAACAAAATAAACAAAAATATACTCATTGCTAAAACTCCTTGAAGCTTTTAAACCTAAGGGAATTATTTTTCGCTTTAAAAAAACCTATTTCAAAAATATGTTCAAAACCAATTTGTGTTTCTGAAATCGGTCCAGTATTATATCTGCAAGACCTGAAATAAATTCATTGGCTCTTGAAGATCGATTAACTCGAAAATGACCAAAAAATTTAAGAGAAAAGAAATCAATTGCAAATTATAATGAAATGTTGCTGAAAATTGTGATAATAATATCTTCAGAATCATTTCTGTGTCTCTGAAAGCTATCCAGTAACCCAATTCCAAGCCTTAAAAAATTCATGAGGTAACCTGGCAACTGAGCCAAGAAAAACTTCATAAAATACAAATGTTTTTAGAAAACTTGAAAAAAAATGCAAACTTTATCAAAAAACTTCTAAGAGTCGAAAAGTTAAATTGTTGAAAACAAATCCACTGCAACTATAAACCAGAACCTTTTTACCAGAACCTGGAATAGGTTTTCTCGCACTTGAGAAAGGACAAATTTCAAAAGTTGACAAGAAAATTAGGAAACCTTAAAAGAAATTGCAGATTTTATCAAAAAAATGCTTAAACTCGGGACATTAAAATGTTAAAAACCAATCCATTGTCACTAGAAATCTTGCAGTGCCCTTTTATCAAACCTTAAAGGAGATTGCCTTGTCCTATAAGCTCGAAAGTTTCAAAATGACGAAAACTTTCAAAAAAAAACCTGAAAAAAACGCAAGTTTTGTCCAAAAAAATTGCTTAAATTTGAGTTATTCAAAAATTGACACCTTTTCCATGGCCACTAAAAATTTTTCAGTAACTTATTATTCAATCTCTAATGAGGTTTTCTAGCCCCTGGGACTGAAACAACTTGAACTTTGACAATAAATGTCGAAAACTATGAAAAAAATTGCACGTTTTGTCAAAAAATGTTAAAAGTCGTGATGGCATAGAGTTGAAAAACCATTCCATCACCACTAGAAACTATGCATTAATCTATTATCAAAACTTGGAGGAGGTGTCTGGACACCTAGGGCTGAAAAAACTCAAAAAATAACAAAAATTTTCAAAAAACCTGAAAAAAATTGCAAAAAGTAGTATCATTTTGCGTGTTTGTGCTTGTAGTACCAAAACTTATAGCTCACAAAAAGGTTATAACAAGCAATTGTGTCTCGCAAAAAGCCTTCCTCAACTTTTAAAAACTTCAACCTAATACTAATCAAACAAAGAACTCAAAAAAATTACACAAAACAGGAAATATTGCACCAGTTTGAGCCCAAAAACTACTAAATATGACCTTTTAACCTTAATTTAAGGCCATACCAGCATCTGCACCACTATAAGCACTTGAGGGACTACTAAAGACTTCTTTGGGCTTTTAATGAAACTTAATGCCCTCTGGGCTTTACCTGTTTATCCCGTTTTGAAAGATCAAAGTCATTGAAAAATGTGTGAACACATCTTAAAAAAAACACAGCGCACCAATACAATTCAAATTCTTTGAATTGTAAAAACATAGCAGGACAAGTATTGACGTAAAATTCAAAGAACAGAAAACAGAAAACTGAACTTAGAATGGACTATTAATGGATTGGGAAAACCATTTAGAAAAAACTCCAATCCAAAAACCGAAAAACCAGTAAAATTCAAAGTGAAATTGCCGCATGTGAACAAAAAACCACTAGCGAGAAAGCGAATTTTTGTTCGAACACCGTTTTCTCACTCTACTTAGAACAAAATTAGAGTACAAAAAATTTCTCGCCCCAAAACCACTCGCTTTTTCGCTCCACTTCCTGTTTCGGCGTGACCAAAATCACTACTCCAATTTGACTTCAAAGATCAGGATAATGTGTGAAAAAGCATAGCCGGAGAAATTCCGGAAACGACTCGAAGAGTCATCTTCGTGAATGAATAACCTTTTACATCAACTGGTTCCTACTACTAAAAACAAAAAAAAATCAGTCGAAAATTGAAGAAAGCACAGGAAACCAACTGATTAAAAAAATTACATTACTCCCATATATTAAACAAGCCGATGTTTTTGTACCCAACTGAAAATATCAAAGTACACAAGCAGCAAACGTCAGGTGTTATGTTAGATTCGCAAAACTTCATTTTGGAAGACAAATTTGAATACCGCAAGAAATGGCTATAAATTGTTACAAATTTTATCAATTTCCGTAATTACTCTTAATTGAAAAAAAACTATTTTACAACATAAAAATATTAACCAATTGCTAAATAAATAAACTTTTTCGCTTTAACTGTAAACATTATTTGTCTCTTTAAATCACAGTAAACGCGATAAAACTAAACACGGCCGAAAAAATAAACAATTCAAAATTAATCAAGAAAAAGATTTAAGAGACGGAACAAAATTCAATTGCGTAATTTCGTATGTCACCAAAACGAACCCCTAATATTGTTCGCAGAAAAAGAGTACTGTTCAAAATTTGAAAAAGTGAAGCTTGCAAAAACTGAGCACCAGATGTCGAAAAAAAATCAATTGCAAAGAAAACAAGGCGGCTCGGTAATGTGCGATTGCACATAATGTTCCGACCCCGCTCATCCACAATTTTGGCATAATTGTCTACCAAATGAGGAACAGATGGAAAAACACAAAAAAATCAAGTATTGTTCAAAAAAAACTGGTGTATGAACGAAAAGATAGCCTCCAAAGCAAATAACCCAGTGGAATAAAAAAGGATACATTAGATTGATGAGATATGCCGATATTAAGAAAGCGAGCGAAGCCGAACGGCAAAATCAAACAACAACAACAAACATTACATCAAAATATTTATGTCCGTTATAAAAAACAAAAATTAATAACAAAGTCAAAATAGCGTCAGATAAAACTGAAAATAAACAAAATAACTTGTAATTCAACAGACAGACAAAAATGGTTATTCACCAGTTCATAATAAAGCTTGGTAACAATTAGACAAAAAAAGAACAAACTTTAAATTTAGAAAAATCGTTGATTTTTTTTAAAAAAAAAACAATTAATTTCAAAGTAATGAAAACCATTAGGAATCAACTAAAGTATCCCATAGGTTTTCAATTAACAATGCTTCTATAGAAGGGAATTAAGAACTCCTGCTATTCAATTTTTTATGTAGTCACAAAAAGAACAACAAATATACAACAAACTAAAAATCAATTAAAACTTTCCAGAAAATGCTTTGGAAGCCGTAAAGCCATAATTTGGCCCCCAAAATATGTTTGATTGCACCTTTGCCGAACACCGATAATGTATTAAGTAGCCGCTCAATATTGAAAATAAGCAAAATTAGACAAAAAAGAAAAAAATACAAAATTATGAATTATGTAATACTTGTTTTTTTTCGATGAATATTTATTTCAAAAAATCATAAAAGCCATTAATTACAAAATGAAAAATTTGAATAGGTTTGTCCATTCTTTCAAAGGAAGCCCTTGAGACCTGCAGTTATCCAGAATATGTCTTACGTCTACAAAAAGAACGTCAAATATGACAAAAATCAAAAATTCATTTACCTTTTTTTGTGAAAAACCCGTGTGGAAGCCTGTAAAGTCATAACGAATTCTCTTAAATTATTACATTTTGTGACATCAATCCCTTTTCAAACCTTTCCTTGAAATGTATTACATGACCTCTTTTTAATGCAACTAGGTAACAGTTAGAGCAAAAAGAAAAAAAAGCAAGATTATGTAATACTTGCTTTTATCGAAAAAAAGTTATTTCCAAAGACATGAAAGCCATTAATTACAAAATGAAAAATTGAATGGGTTCGTTTATTCTTTCAACGGAAGCCCTCGAGACCTGCAATTATACAGAACAAGTCTTACGTCTACAAAAGAACATCAAATATGACAAAAAACAAAAAATAATTCACTTTTTTTTAAGAGAAACCCCTGTCGAAGCCAGTAAAGTCATAACGAATTCTTTAAAAACATTAGATTTTGTGACACCAATCTTTTTTGACACCTTCTTTTGACAAAAATAATGTCATATTTAACCTTTAATTAACGAGACAAGGTAACAAACAGACAATAAAAGGAACAAAAGTGCGAAGTTGAAATTTTTTTTTTCATTTTGGAAAACAATTGTTTTCAAAGTCATGAAAGCCTTTACCTATCTTCTATTATCAAAACATCGGCTCATCTACTCTGCTGGGAAAAGCTAATCAAACCGGGTCATTGTACACGAAATTGAATACGCTTAAAACGACAAAGTAAAAACGACAGTTAAAGACAAAACTTAAAAATTCAATTAAAATCTTCGAGAAAGTACTGTCGAAGTGGTAAAAAACCACAATCTATATCTTTGAGGATTTAAATATTATCAATTCTGCGGTATTTTGAACGCGAAAATTGTGACATATGAACTGACAATAACGTGATAATTTGACAAATCTAGAAAACATGAAAAATGGGCAAATACATATAAATATAAAAAAAATTGTGAAATCTAGTATCATCAAAGCCAGAACACCATAACTTAAGGGCTAAACCCCAATAAAGACTATAATTGAATTCATCAGATAGAAGGAGCACTCTTTGATTGCTGACACTAAGCTACAAGTTGACCAAATTAAGAGAAAAATGGAGGCAAAGTTCAATAAGCCATTTTTTATTTAAAAATCAAACATTTTCAAAATCAAAACGACCATAAGCTTTCAAGCAGTCAATTAGATAAATTATTTGCGAGCTAATTACGAAGCCAATAGGACCTATCACTAGTGAGCTTTGATTTGAAATGTTCTGTTATTTAATTATTAAAGAAAGATTGAAATTTTTTTCTTATAAAAAACGGACTGACGACAATCCGAATTATTTTTGGATTGTAACGGTCCAAGATTGGTACAGAATTAGTCGTGCTAATGCTGATTGTCCTTTAAGATTATCTAATTTTTGGAATGTCATTGATAGAGATATTTTGTTAGTTAAAAAATCAAAAATAAATGCTGCGTTTTTGATAATCAACGAATAAAGTTAGCAAAAAACGGCAAAGTTTTTTTTTAAAGAGCACTCTCAACGGAAGTTGAAGTGGAATTAGCTCCCTTTTCAGTCAGTCGTCAGTCTGCGTTAGTGGTGTTTGGGTGTGCACTTCCTGCAAATTTGATCAGAGTGGACTAAAGAAACTTATTTCGTGCTGTTTTTGATAAAAAAGTCTGAATTTTGCGAAATATTTAACCGGAATTTGTGTCAAAAAAATTCAATGAAAATAGCCGACAATATATTTTGTTTTTCAACGTAATATCAACAACATTTTCTTGTAAAATTTTACTAAATTTTATCAAAATTGGCAAAATTTTGGTCAAAAATTCCGATAAAATGTGAATGAAATCAACGGAATTCACTCTATTTTCTCGAAAGTTTAAACCTCGATATCTCCCTGTCAAAAACAAAAATTAAAGAAATCTTTTTAATTCCATATTCTACGCTGGACAAGTTTTCTAGTGATACCAGTCTCAACTCTCTACGATGAATATTTCGATCGGCCGAAATTGACTGAACAAAAAAAACCCATTTGAGTATATAGTTCCTCCCCCCCCCCTGAAGAGGTGTCGGAACAATAACTAAAAACCTCAAAGGAAAAAACTAACATTATTAATACAAATCGATAACTTTCAATTTAAAAAACGGGGCAAAAAAAACTGTAGGACTTAGGAGATTGTTAGAATGAAAGATGCTAGAATGTGGACAATACATACATTGTGAAAAAAGATTTAAAAAACTTATTTGTAACTTCTAAAAAACCAAAACACTAAATTGGAGACACTAATAAATGTAATTATTAATGTTGTTGGTCGATTTTGCTGTTCGTCTGATCTCGCTTTCTTAATATTGGCATATCTCATCAATCTAATGCATCATTTTTTTCTCCACTGAGTCATTTGCTTTGGAGGCTATCTTTTCGTTGATACATTGTATATATTTTTTGAAAAATACTTGAATTTTAGGGTTTTTCTATCTGCTCCTCATTTGGTAGACGATTATGCCAAAAATGTGGATGAGCGGGGTCGGAACTTTATGTGCGATCGCACACTACCGAGCCTCTTTGTCAAGTAAACTCCTAAATTCAAGTAATTTAGTGCATTTTTATGAAAACGGTATCACCATTCCCGCAGAACATAATAATGTCTTTTTTGGTATTGAAATTAAAACTGTTTCGATCAAAATGAGGTGCCATTCTTTTAACAGGCGTCTCTTTTGTTTGCAGCTGCACAATCTATTTCAGATGTGAATATCAAAATGCGATCTGCAACTTATGGTCTTCAGTTGTGTTAAAATAATACACCTCCGCCATTTTAGAAAAAAGGACAGGTTCCGTAATTTGTACAGAAGGATTAGAACAGCATACTCACTCCAGAGACAACTTCCCATATCATTCCGTTCCAGCTAATGCCTTTGTCCCCCTTGCTGCCGTATTTGCCATCTGGTACGATGTACAACTCATAACTGAAGCCAATCCTGGCAGACAGCTTTTGGATCAAGTCCACACAGTAGCCTATGCAGTCATAGAAATATATCAACTATATGTATCCGCAGATCCGGTACCGTATCCTGAAGCTCAATTTTCACCCTCCTAATTTTGATTAATTAAAAACAAAATTAGACCAAAGAAAGTTAGAGCCGATGACTTAGCAAACAAAATTTCAGCAAACATTTTAACGAAAGTTTTCATTTTGAGCTTTAATTTCTCAAAAAAAATCATAATAGATAAATGAAGCAATAGTATAATAGTTCTTTAGACATTTGGTATATTTTATAGACAATAACTAAATATTGGTTTGCTAAAAACAACTATTCGCCAAGTAACGCGAATAAATGGCAAAAACAATGTCTTTTTTCTGTCCTGCTATCTCTGCATCCTATCTCTGCCTCCCATCTTTGCAGTTTAGACAGCATTTTTCAAAGATATAGTAAACAATCTTACAAACAACGAATTTAATTTTGCTTCAAAACCAACAAAAATGACCACAATGGTATTTTGAGAAAATATTTTTCAAAAAATTTGAAAATAATTCAACCGCAAAAATTAAAATACTTTCTAAAAGAAATTAAATGACGCATTTGAACTCTATAAGAAACGTTGAAAGCTTGACTACCGCACACAATGCATAGTCAATTGCAACAATAAAAGAGCTGTAGAAGGGAACAAAATTGGCGTTGAAAGTTTGTTTTATGATAATAATCAAACTTTTCTATAAAAAAAATTAACACAGCAACTTTTTCAAAGAACTAGTGCAGAATCAAACAAAAACTGCGTTGAAACTGCTTTCCAAAACATTCAAAATTTATCAGAAATTTAAATTAGAAAGAAAATTTTCAAAAAAATAAATAACAAGCAATTCAATTTATACAATTTATAATTTTGAAAGAAAATCATTTTTTGAACATAAACAACTCTCTGGAACGATGTTAAAAACGAAATGAGCTTAATTTTTTGAAAAAAACTATCGTCAAACTCAAAGATTGCAGATCTGTAGAAAAGGAAGAAGGACACGGGAGAGTATTTTAATTCTGATAAATCAATTTTCTTGTGATTACAAATCGGTAACCTTTTCAAAGTATTATTTGACTCATTACTACTGTGTTAAAAACGTTGAGAACCTGACTTTCTTTGCAAAGCTTTTTAAATCAAATGCAATGGTGAGAAGTCTTTAGAAGAAGAAATTATTTTTGGGGTTGATTACTAGTATTATACTAATAATACTTTTTTCTGACAGTACATTCAAAACCACAACTTTTACAAAGATCTATTGAATAATCCCACAAATACAGAATTGATTGTTATGAAAAATCGAACATAAGCTTTCGAAATGTAGTCTATTGAACCTGAGACAAATGGTAGTTAATGCCAGTCTTGAGTTTTTCACTTGTTTTGGATCCATCATTTTTGCTTAGTGTACTGAGGTTCTTCTGTAAAGAAGAATTAAACTAAATACTTAAGGCCTGGGGAAGGAGCAAGACATCTGAAACAAAATATTTATGGGCAAAAAGTTTGACAAGTGTCTTGCTACAGCATGAGGCAAGAGGTTTCAACAGGCGGTTTCAGCAAAGAAATAAAACGCAAATTGTTTGCCGTAGAAAATTCACAAAAAACAAGTTTAACTGAGATTAACTTAGTCCTAAACACATAAACTGCAGAAAGTAGATCTAACCATTATATTTTGATGTTCTATTTTCTAGTGAGAAATCAGTGAATTAAAATTTTTTCAGTTATGTTCAAATTTGGTGTTGACATTATAACACTTTTTACTAACACAGTTGACACAAAAATGTCTATAAAAAATATATTAACTGCCGAACATTTGTATAAGCTTGCTGAAATCGAGGGAGTTTTACTAAAAATCTGAACTTTACGCTTCTAAATTGTTTTTTATTCAAAAAATGTTGCCAAAAGACTTCCTTATATTTACTATAACTTGAATATGTTTTTAAAACTGCACTGTTGTGCTAACGAAAATAATTGATCTACTGCTTGTTGGATTTCAGACTCTCCTGACCCGTAAAAAGATTATCACGACATAAATGATCTTTTTAAAATATAATTATTGAAGTGACAATGCTTGGTTGCTAGGTGACAGCTAACCTACCGTCCAGTTATTTAAAAGCGGTACTTTTGTCCCAACTTTCACACTTTTGTAAACGAATCCAGGGCCTTGAATTTTTTTCCCCAGATCAAAATTAAATGTTTGTTCGTAATACCTAAATTGATCACACTGTTAACATTTTAAATTTTCAGTGTAGTCTACTCAGCAACATAAGTGCTCTACGGGAGCTGTGAACGGTTACCTTTTTGTGAACTAAGCCTGCCATATTTTGTCAGTATTTTTTGCATTTAAGTTTTTTCGCTGTTGTTATTAATGCAAACATAGATAATCCGATTTCACGTTTCACTTGTGTAAATTGCACCTATGTTTTTTCGCTGCTAAAATTGTTCAAAGATCCCCAAAAAGTCGCGAATTTATGTGTAGTTCACAATGGTAATTAAGATTATTATTGGCTGTGATGCTTTAATCACATTCGAAAGCACAGTTGAACAAATTCATTTTCTCGCGACTTGTCAAGTAGACTTTAATGTTGCTGAAGACTTAATTAAGTTAGCAAAAATCGGATTTAAATTTGATTCCGATTTCATAAAATTTGATTATTGGTCTAGTTTCGTCCTGAAGTCGACTTTTAAAAAAATTCGGACATAAATGATTGGTCAACCTTCAAGTGCATCGGTTTTCCTCCCGTTGTTGTCCAGAACATGTTGTGTGAAAGGCTTTTCCTGAAACAAAATATGTTATCCTGAAGCACATTTTGAATTGGTTTGTTTTCTTTGACAACCGATGATTATTATCTAGCTGTGGTTATTGTTTTCAATTATTTACAATTATTTTACATATTTTATATCTTTGCAATTATTTACAATTATTTTGCTTACAACATTACAATTGTTTTCAATTGACCGAACTCTCAATTAACCCTTTTGATTTTTTTTACAATCTCCGCTCCCAAATGACGCTCAAACTTTTTCCTCAAACTATTGATTGATCCATCAATTTGGGTAAGACTTTGGAGCAGTCTTTGTTTTTAGCTATTTATTAAATAGGTGATATGAATTAACCAGCGAAGTTCATTACGTTTTGAAAATCACATTTGCTGAAATCAGTGACAAAGAAAACATTGCAGACAAAATGTGAATAAATCGAAGCTTAATTCGTTAAATCGTTGATGCTATTTTAGCGAGAGTAGCAATGCGTAAATTGCAATGCGTAGTCTGATGAAATTATTTTATTGTAACTTTCTTTACCAGGATCGAAGTAATTTTGAAGTGTCGCAGTTTGTCAGGAATCAGTTTATTGTCCAGTTTTTCCCTCGCAGTTAGTTTGGACTGCTCGTTCCAACTAGCAACCTAAAATGCGTTTCGTTCCAACTAAAAACATAAAATGCTAAACTTCTTGTATCTTAAAATGTTTAATGTTTTTTTTTAAAAAAACCTTTTTTGCTGCAAAAATTCATTTAAAAAACGCGTCAATATTTGCTATGTTGCACACCTTTCTGTCTTGGTATCTTGTCAACATTTTTGCAACAATTGAGATTTGAGCAAAAAATTGGAATAGAATGTATTTGAAGGGTGTTTGTGACCTGGTGAAGTTTTTCGTATCCTTTGTATTGCCAGAGGGAACTGTTGACAAACCTCTCGTTGTGAGTTTTGAACCTGACATAGCCGGAGAACCCCAAAAAGTCCACCTACAAAGAAAGCGTTTACTGACCCAAAAATACAAACATTATAAAGTTACAATTAAAGTTAGAGTAGAAACCTTTCAGGCTTAACTGTTTTACAGTAATTCTTATCTTTTTTAAAATTAATCCACTGTTCAAGTCTAAGTAACGTTGATCTGTTTTATAACTGCAAAAATTAGACAATAGAAAAATAAATTTGACGAAAATACGATCATAAGAAAACATCAGTTATTATCGAAATAAAGAACGGTAAATAACTCTTTCTCTTATGAGTATATCATCAATTGTGGTCTTTTTTGCACTTAAGTTGGACGATAACCGTTACAATTTTGCCTCTTGTAGGAGAACCGTTGTTTGCAAGAATCTTGCAAAATCTTAACAGATAGGTAAGAATCTTGCAAGAATCTTACAAGATCTTGTAAGATCTTAGAATTTAACTGTCTTCGTTAGACATCGGGTCCATTAAAACTTGAAAAGGACTTTGAGGTTCTCTCAATTAACCATATGATGATTAAAATGCACCTCTTTTATAGTTCTCATTAGCTTCTGTCCGTACTGCCATTGCTCACTTTGCTGCTTTTTGGCCGGCCACGTAGGTTGTATGAAATCGTTATTAATATTATCACATGACATCGATGAGTCATCTAACCAGGCTGACTTGTGCTTCGAGTAATCTGATTCGTTGATATTCTCTTGCTCAAATTTGTTTAAGGTTAAGTTGAGAAGTGTTAAGATGTCGAGTGACAACAAGGTTTCACGCTAAAACAAAATTTTAATTTGGAACTGTTTCCACACGGCAGAATATGATTATGGTGTATGGTAACTGTCCGCTGATAACAGACTGCTACCACAGTCTTATATGACGACAACTGTTACCAGTTAATCGATCAATGGTTAATGCCAATCTTTGATAAATATATGACATCGAAACTCAGAGCCTAGATTACTCAAAAGTGGAATCAGAAGAAAAAATGTATCAAAACTAAACACGTTTAGCAGAACTTTTCGCTCACTTATTCTAGCAAGCCCCGAACGGAATTATGAGCCATTTATAAGAATTCGAACGCAACAGTCCCCTGGAGTCTCTACAATTTCAATTGTTCAAGTCAATTTCTGTTAGAGAATCAAGAGTAAATTTTTTTGACTGTGAATTTTCTGAAGCTTAAGTTGAGGCAATCTTTCTGTAGCGAATTTGGGTGCAACCTTTTTTATTTTGCAAACGGGAATAATTCAAAACAGATGAAAACAATTTAAATTATGAGTTATTTTGCATTGAATAAATGATTTTCCTGATTCTTATAGTCCAAAAAGAGCTCCAAATCAAAATTTCAAGTTAACGATTAAATTAAATAAAAAATTGGAGTAGAACATTAGCAGTTATTATTTGGGCAAGATGGTAATTTCAAGTTAACCTTAACCTATATGAGCAAAATTTTGAATATTACAATTGAAAACAAGCCAAAATAGATTTGTTTTTCAGTGTTTGTGTTACAAATGGAAAAATTAGTTCTTATATATTTTTCAATTTAAAATATTGACAATTTTTCGTAACTCCAATATCTCGAGTTGAAGGATTCTGGTGAATGCTAATTTAATGTTTCAATTACTTTTGTAACAATTGTGGAAATTTTCAATTGAAAAGTTAAGCAGAAAACCAATTCAACGAGAAGAAAGAACTGCTGAAAAAACTGAAGTGTTTAAATATTTTTTTCTTCGTTTTACCTCATTTTATTTTTCTGACGGTTTTTTTTCAAAACTCGTATTTTGTTGGAATGGAATCATTTATTCGCCGTCAAATGAAATTTTAATTAGCTAGAATACGTGGCTTGAACTGCCAATTAACATGAGTCACATTGGACATCGGAAACATGAAACAAAACTTATGTCTCTTATGTCAAAATAATGATAAAGAAAAACGTTTTTTATGTGTTCCTTTCCCATGTAGTTGTTTTTTCTCCTGTTTTGTTTTGAATGACGCTCAGATGACTTTTACAAGAATTTTTTAAACTTTCTTTTCCAAAGTTTTCTTTTCTTACTTCTCAATGAAATCAATAAAGCAGTGACTGCTTCCTGCATTCAATTTTCAGTATGTGAATATTGCAGTCAATTACAACCAATTTTTTGGTGTAATGTTGAAAATATTTTGCACAATAATTCAAGTTCGAATTCCTCTGACTAATCATGAGGAAAAGTAAACAGAAAAAAATGACCGTTCCCCCCGCAAAAAATAGATTTTTTGTTGTTCCACTTTTAAAACTCTGAATTTTTGAAATTGTGCAAAATTTCCAATATCTCAATTTTCTATCTCAATTTTAAGTGCCCGCAGAAAATTTATTTAATCTTTAAATTTAATTTGAAATGTATCAATAGTTTACAAATACTACCTCAATTGATTCAACAATTTTTCAAAAAAAGACTCTCAAACATAATAGGGTGTTCAGAAAATCAGAGAATTTCAATACATAGGGGAACAAGGTATTTCAATTTCGTTAAGTCTTTTTGTCCTTCTCTAGAAAAATTGGTCCATTTTTCGTAAAGACCAGGAGCATCACGAATGCATTCGATTTCACGCAATTAAGTTCACAAAAAGCTTTTATAATTGCTCTAAAAATTTTTAAGGAGTTCAATGGAAAAAAAGAAAAAACTAAAAATTTTCCTATTTCGATTTGTTAGAGCAGTTAAGTTAGTTTTTAGAGCCCTCTAATTAAATTTTTTCCGTTTTCACGTTTTCTAATGTCATGATTACGTCAAAATTTGTTGAATTCTGAATTTTTTTTCAAGAATAGCAATTTAAAACTGTAATTAAGAACAAGCGCGTGAAAATTTAGAAAATTTTATTTCGTGTTTTCTTTGTCTTTCCGAAAACATGGTTTTTTAAAAGTTTATATTTTGGATTTTTCGTCTTTCAAAAAATTCTAACGTAGCAAACAAATGTTCTAAAGAGTCACCGATTACCTTTTTTGAGTTATATCAGGATTCAATCAGAAAAAGAAACAAAAAGTGACAGAAAATGACAGCATTTTCTGTCAATTCCCGTTTATTTTGATTTTGCTAGTTTGACCTTCAACGTAATTATTAGGTTGCCTAATTCAATGGGCAACTAGAGGAAATTTTTTCAGTAGAAACAGTGAGTTAGGTAAGTCACAAATCAAGCGTGAAGTTCGTGACTTAGGTGATCCAAAAACGTTATCGAAACGTAAAAAGAATAAAAAACATATGTGGATGACTTCGGGAAACCAGTCGAAGAGTCCTTTTTGTCAGGAAAAGTAGTTTTCCAATGAACTGGTACTTACTAACGTGACATTTGAAACTTTAGATATGAGTCAAAAAAGAAAACAAGAATTAGAAACCGTCAAAGTTTTCATAATACCGTTACTCCTAAATAATTTTTTTCTATATTATTGCAACCATCAATTTACTCGCACAACAATGAGTCCAGTTGTCATAAGAACCTTTTTTTCAAAAATTTGCTGAAAAGTATATTCAACAATTGTCATTTTTCTTCATTAAAACTTAAAACCCTGTTTTATGCCTCAAAAATAGTAATGTTCTGGTAACGCTAAAATAGTTTGAGCAAAGTATTTTGTTTCAATTTCCAATGAATGCGATAAAACAGCGAATTAGCCAAAAAATTGTTTAAAAAACTTAGAAAAAAGCCGGATTTTTTTAAAAAAAAAACTTTTAAAACTCTCTGAACTCAAAACCTTTGTTACAACATTTTCATTTTTATGATATATTAACAGTTTCATCGCAAATTATTATAATAATTCAGAACTCACTCTCATCAATTCTTTTCGTTTCTCCTTTTTCTATTTTTCTTCCATTTTTTAAACAGCTCCCCCTTCTGAACATGCGATAAAATTTGTAGATTTTTGATAAAATTAAAAGTAGCCTCTAAGGACTACAAAATGATGTTTTTCTTTTTTTCGACAATTTGATATATCTTCCCCCATTTTTTGGAAAAAAATGTTGGAACAATAATGGCCTTCCTATCATAGTTTGAACAATCAAACATTCTTATCTCTTGAGTACTTTGCTCAGGCTTCAAATGACGCCATGGTAGCAATACGAAAAAATACCTTCCCAATAATCTTGAATGACTAAATCAAGGCCCTTAGTTAAAATTTGGCATATTCTCAAACGATACCGCTCGCAATTTCTAAATGGAATTATTTCAAAGAGTTACTTGGATATTTAGAGATACACAATAACATGTGGTTATTGTCATGCTTAGTTTTTTATTAGAGTTTTGAAATTTTTTATCATGGGTCATTTAAGCTTGTTGCTGGTATTGCATTTGAAAACTTAAGCCCATTTCCTTTACTATGATTTACCTTAAAGATTGAACTGAAGACAGACAGACACAGATTGGCAGAATTGATAATAAACAGAGCAACGAATAACCCAAGAACAACCCAATGAGAAACATTTCTCTTCAGGCCGCTGGCCAATGAAAACCTAACTCAAGAAAAATGATTTTAATTCAAATCTCTAAGTTCTCCAAACCAGGAACCGTTACTACATACCTTCCATTCTTCTCGTAATACATCATCGCTCTCTCTTTTGAATGTCATTGCATCTCTGTGTGGGTGTGAGGAGAACAGAATGATGTCTCTCTCCCTCGCCTTCTGCGCAACCTCGCAGTCCTCAATGTGTGACTGCATAGGTCCAACTATCACTTTAGCTGGAACCCGGTCCAGACCCAAATTGCTCACGTTCACTTCCTGAGTGCGGACAGTTTAAATTGGTTTAGTATTCTATATTGACTAGCACAATAAGAGGGGAGATCACAAAACTCAAAATTAAAGTCGAAATAGCATCAGATAAAACCTAAACTAAACAATTTAACTTTCATTCCAACAGAAAAGATGATGGACCCGTCTTTATAGGGGAAAATATCTAGTAGACAAAAAATCAAAAAGGGGCAAAGTTGAAAAAATACGTTCTTTCCTTTTGAAAACATTTAATTTAAAAGTCATGAAAAGCTTTAGAGATCAACAGAAAAAAATTAAATAGCTTCAATTATGCTTCTTTAGGAATTAGGAAGACTTCTAGATCTGTCATTATCCAAAAGTCATACGACTACAAAGAGAAAATTGAGGGCAAAAATCAAAAAGCCAATTATATTTTAAAAGAATTTTTTTGAAGCCGTTGCAACATATTCCATTCACTGAAATATTAGATATACCTCTGGTCAAGGTGAAACTATCTTGAAATTACCTCCATTCAATTGTTGAGACTATTAGTAAAGGTGAGAGAAAGAAGATGAAGATTGGCAAAGTTCCAAAAACCATTAAATTTTGTTGAAAACAAATATTTAAAAAGACAAAATAACCATAAATTTTCAAAAAAACTCTGAATTATATTAATTTGTGAGCCTCTTACCAAGCCTATTGGACCTTTTATTAGTGAAACTAAGTCACAAGACTCAAAAATAACAACAAATACATGCAGAACTCAAAGTTTCAGAAACAATTTTGCACAAACAGCGTGGAACCCAAAACACATATGCTTTCTATTGTACTTTTGATGTATGTTCACAGAACTTTTTTCCACTCAATTTTTATCTGCGCAAAGATGAGCTTCCTTTTGAAATAAAATTGACCTGTAGTTACCCTAAAAAAGATTACAATCCCAAAAACTTGCTTGGAATTCCCCGATTAGACCAAAATTAGTCATGCTATTGCTGATCGTCCAAGCCATCAAAATGATTGTTCCAAATGCTAAGTATTCGTTTATTTGTCATTTAGTTTTTTGATTTGATATATAAGTCACTATATCATAAACAGGTGCTGGATTTTGGATAACTAACTGTTTTTTTAGCGAAATATCCGTAGGATTCAATTGAAAGCCTTAGAAAGTTTCATTAATAGTTCCCTAGTTGACAAATCAGCCTTTTTATTAATCAGACTCAGTTACAATACTGCAAAAACAACAACAAAAGCAAAACTCAAGAGTCCATTAAAATTTAATAAAACATATTTTCGGGGCCATAGAATCCATACTCTGAAAAGAAACTTTTTATCCACTGGGCATCAATTGAACAAAAATAGGATCACTCATTAATTGATCCTCAGAATAACAGACTTGCTGTCACTGGGATGACAAAACTACATAAAAAATTAAAGGACAATGCCAAAATAAAATCAGAATCTTTTTTATTGCAAAAATCCTGGATGCGACCAAAAATGGCCATCAAATTTTAATTGCTACAAATAGTTGCGTAGTAATCATTTTGAAAAAAACAAAAATTTTAACATATCAGAAAAAAAATTTATTTTTTACAAATGCAGATTTAAATTAGCTAAGGTCGTCAAATTGTTAGTTCTGGAACACTTTCTTAGAAACCGAGGTTAAAAATAGTCCGATTCCGAATAAACAAATATTTTGTCAACAGCTATTTGTTCTGCACTACCGGTCAGTTTGGACAAAGTGAGGTAAAGAAGCGCATTCGGTGTCATATTAAAATAGAAAATGGAAAGAAGCTGTATTTTGAAAAAAAAAACAAGCCAAAATTTACCTAAAAGAAGCGATTAGAACAATTCAGCAACTGTATTTATCTTTAATTGTAAACGCATTCATAAGACTATTTTTTGACAATTTTATCATATTTTTAATAAAAATTGATCATAAATCCAGCAAAAATTGCGAAGAACAACGGAAGTGAGGCAAACGTTCACAAAATTTTGAACCTCCGAAACTCCTCGGAAGAAAATAGAAACTCAAAAAAAATCTTTTTAATTTGATAATCTATGTTTCACAAGCTTTCTAATGATACAACTCGCAACTCTATACAATGATTATATCGATTGGCCAAAATTGCCCGAACAAATAAACGAGTTGAGAATTTAGTTCCTCCCCCACTAAAGTGGGTCGGAACAAACTGCAGCCACGGAACTGTGAGATTACTTTCCAAGGTTTTTTACCCCAAAGTATGTGGAAATGTTTTGCGAGGAAACGGAGAGGTACCTGAGAAAAAATGTGTACGCAATATCGCGTTCACTCTCAGGCTACGTGTCAACTATAAATTGGCCGAGAGTGAAAATTAAATTTTCTGACAAATTATTCAACTTCATATCTGAATTATGTTACATGTTAGCTAAAAAATTTACCGGGTTCATGAGATAAAATGTGTAGTGGTTGCTCATCATTTGTCGAGACTTGGCCTGAAACAGAAATCTTAATCCTATATAAAGTTGTCGATTTGAATGGTAACAGTTTGAAACAAATATGGCAATCTCTGATGGTGTAATCTATGCTTTTGCAGCTTAATGGCAAGGGAGTTTTTTAAATAAATGACTTACATTTTTGATGATTTGTTTGGTGGTTGAAAGGTCCCCCACAATCACAACCTCGTAAGCCAGTGCGTCCTCTACCTGTCTGAAGAGAGCCTCGCAATCTCCCGCAGCTGTCACAGAGGAGTAGTAGATCACAATGTGAGGCAACAGAGTCCTCTCCAACTCATACAGTATCAGTTCAGTGTCTAAACAGAAGTGCTTTTCAAAATTAAAATGTTTAGGGATGTCTTGAAGTCGTATTTACTGACAAAAACTAAGGCAGGCCCAAGGTGGGCTCCTTTTACAGCCTTAAAGTATAAAGAGTTGGGGCTAATTATTTCTGCCTGCGAAGTGAACTTCCCTAGTTCTCTCAGACTAACCGACTGTGTAAAACACTGAAGATATACTTCAATTATAACGGTCTTTAGTAAACACATCACCGGAGTCAAGGTGTAGGATATGCACACAGTGCAACTATCTACTCCGCTAGGCTGACTGAAGAGAATAGAGTCTTCTCAGTCTCTAATTGGTTGGAGGTGTACATTTAGTATTTCATCTGCTACAAAAGGTACCGACCATAATTGTACTGCAATATGAAAGCCACTCTATCTGGGTTCTTGTTTGCGATGAAGTCGAACAGCATGAGATAGTCATTGGTGACCATTGACAGACTGAAGGGGTTGTATTGACTGTTCTTGATGTAGAATGGTGAGAGAGAAGGCAGGTGGTACTCGTTGGACAGAGAGTAGAACACCTCCTGTCCAATCGGAGAGGCAGGAGGCACCAGGAATCGAACACCCTTCGTCATCAGGTTACACACTGAAATTCACGACTGCTCAAACAAAAATAATTTAAAAAAATCTATAGCGTGATTTTATTTATCCTTTTTATAGCTCGATTAAGAAATCATTATAAAAAGTAATAGTAATTATCAATCGAGATCGCCGAAATAGAATTTTCAGCGCATTTATTTATACATTTCAGCCGTTTAGTGCACTCCGTCAAAATTATGCGCTGAGAATGCGCCGACAGCTCAACTGTGGGACTAGTCACAGAGGTCACCTCTATCAGGCGTATAATCATAATACGACACTCGGATCTTGTTTGAAAGTTCTTCAAACCCAGCTATGATAGCTTCACATCAATGAGAACACTTTGAAAATCGAATATACTGCAGCTGTTTCTCCTTCGGTGACCACTCTTTAACTCATTTATCCCTTTTTAGACTTAAATATGATCATTGTCAGCTGCAGAAGATATCCATCAAAATTGGGATAATCAATTGAGTCTATTACTAAAGGCTATCTTGCAAGATCTTATAAAATAGCAGTCGAACATGTAAGAATAGTTTTTAATATGTAAGAAAGTCTTACAGTTTTAGAAGTAGGGTAAATCAGTAACCTGCTTTGTAGTGCTGGTAGAGATTGTCTCTGTCCTTGTAGTCGACTGTCTCGTGAACAAGTTGGAATGTGAATGAGGAGTAGGAGGATGCCACGTGGGTATTCCACACACTCGAAATTGAGAGCAAGGGAGTGTACCCCACAGAATCAGTTTTGTACGCCACTGTACCTACACAACACAACGAGGCTCAGGGATCAAATTTTGTCCCTCATGTTTCCCTGTTGAAAAATCGACGATTCATTGCAAAATTATGCTACACGCTGGTAATTTGCATTGAAAACATCAGAACTAGTTTTGAAGCCAATTACCAGCAAAAATCTGATAATTTTTTCTGCATTTCCACAAAACGTTCACTTGTCCTGACAATTTCTTACAACAATATATGCAACAAGGAGGGTCGGTAATGTCCGTTCTCACAGAATGTTCCAACCTGTCCAATTGGAGATTTAAAACCTTTTTAACCTAAATACATAGAGATATTTATACGCAATAACTCATCCGTAATCTATAAGAAAGAATTGGCCAGTCATTATATATAATTATTTTGAGCTCCATTTGTCTCAATTTTCGTTGTAAAGTGTTACGACCCCACTTAGTCCCACTTAGTGTTCAGTCAATTTTGGCCGATCGATCTATTCATCGTAGAGAGTTGTGAGTGGTATCATTAGAAAGTACTCAAGCAGAGAAATTGAAATTAAAAAGATCGTCTTTGATTTTTGTTCTTTATGAGGAATTTTTGACAATTTAATTTTTTGTGAACGTTTTATATTTGACGTGACGTCGTGCATTTTTATCGTTATTTTTGTTCAAATAATTTTTTGTATCAAATTGTTGTTTCAAATTTTCATTTTATGCAAAATTATGGAACAATTGCTTCTTCTAAACACACCGAGAGCAGTAAAAAGGCTAGTTTCGGTCTCATCGGGGAGTTTTACAATAAAAATCGATTCGAATTCTATAGGAGCCGTGTTTTTCAGAACTCATTGTTTTTTAAGCACGTCACTGATAGAATTTGTTTTTCATATCAAAATTCTATTGCTGAAAAATCCTAGCGACGTTCAAATAAAGCTTCGTGAACATATATTTTGCTTTCAGCAGATAGCTCATGGTTTTTATGGGTCCAATGTGTTTTCGTGAACTCTTAATGAATTTTTGAGTTTTCCCTGAATTTGTCGTGCTTTCTATGGTATCACGACTTAGTCTCCTTAGTGCAACGTGCAATTGATTTCTCAAGAAAAGCGAAGTGAACCTATCTAAAGCTTCGAATTGATACTTATTAGCTGTTATCAGAAAATTTGGGGAATTTGAGATATTTTCAGGTTTTATAAATTAACTTCGGTTAACTTTTAGGTCAGTCCCACTAATGACGGCTGTCATATCGATTCAAATAATTTGTGTAGTGGTTTTTGTTATGAATTCATTTTATGATTTTATTCCAGTTTTCATAAATTTTTGAAATTGAAATGTTTTTTTTTGGTCCTTTACTGAAGTTCTTTCCGATCATCCCATTATCTATGGTTCCTACTTAGGCGTAAAAGACGTTTAACTTAAAACATAAAAAAAAATAAAAAAATGTTGAGTACTGTTTGATTTTCATAGCTTCAACACCTTCAACATTTTTTTATTTTTTAAGTTTTGACTGTAGTTGTTGCCCTTTTTTAGTCTCGGGACAAATTCTGATTATCGATCCGTCTCAAAAGCTTCCTCTTATCCTATATCAGTTTATGTGAATATCTTTGTTCTTTCTACCGAGAATTAATAGTTTGAATGGCTTGAATACTACGGGTTTTCTTAAAAGTTTTTTGATTAGTGAAAATTTATTCAAATTAATTAATTGGCATTCAAGTGATGTTATTACAGTATTGACTAATCCCATTGATATTGAAATTGGCCAAAAAGATGCTAAGCAAACGTTTCAGCTGAAAAGCTTATTAGTGTACATTTTCAATGTATTCAACGCTTTTCTCTCGCTTTTTTAATGATTTTGTACTTTTTGCCCTCGTTTGTTTTTTTTTTATTTGCCGACGTCAAAAATGTTCCGATTCGTGGATAAATATCTTTGTAGTAAAAAATTTGACATTTTTTGTATTATAAATAAAATTTTATGTAGTGAGACTACTACTTTTCAGAAAAAATTACGACTCCTCAGCATTTAAATTTCTTTTGATGTTTTGTACCATATTCACTTTCATTACAGTTACCGCTGGTTTTCGAATGAGACCCAAGGGAAAACATTGTTTTAGTTTTGAAAAAGGTGAAAAAATGAAAATGATAACTTATTTAATCTATAATATCAGGTAATAGCGGATGATTTTAATCTCTTTAAATATTTGTGTTTTCTCAAACAGTTTGTAAATAATTTGTAAACAATTGAATTTTTTCTGTCTGATGTTATTTTGTAGTTCCGTCCTTCAACTTATTTTCACCGAAAAGTGTTGCCATTGGTTTTTGGAGGAGTTAACTTTTGGTCTGTCTAGACTCTTTTACGATAAAAGCTTATGGCTTCTATGACTTTTGAAATTAATTGGCTACAAAAAATGGAATAAGTCGCCGCTTCTTCCTCTTTTGTCGAGTTTTTACCTGGGCCCACTGCAAACAGATCCCATCTGCTTACTACTTTATGACGAGTTAATTTCCATTGTTCAGGTTTTATGCGATGGAATTTTGTTTTGTTACTAAGGGATTTTTTATTTAGATATTGAGTTTTTGCGGTATTTAATGTTTTTTTTTAACTTTGTTGTTTGTTGTGTGCATTTTATTGTCTCGCAGTCTAGTAATGGCAGAGCTCATGGGCAATCTGTTGCGGCATCGCACTGTTCAATTCCTTCAATAATTTGCAACATCTTAAAACTCAAATATCTATTTTCGAACTTCTCTTCAATTGGGAGATAATGAAGTCAAAAACGTGAATGAGCGGGGTGGGAATATTATGTGCAATCGCACAGTACTAAGTTTTCTTGCTTCTTTCAAAAATTTAAAGAATGTTTGAACGATAAGTTTTCCTATTCAGAACGTTTGCATATTATTGACTTTAGGTAAATACACCTTGTCCTCAGATGACAAAAATAAAAAAGCTTAGGATGGTTTTTTTTGGAGGCAACAAAAGATAATTGTCTCGGAAAAACATTCAGTTCGATCACACCATGAACTACAGAAATGCACTCTATAATTCATAGGTAAATTTACGTGAACAGTGTGACTGAGCAAAGCTGCTTATCAAAAGCAGGAAAACAATTAATAACGGGAAAATTGAATCAATTATTTTTTTTACAGAAGTCGTAAGAAAGTTCACTGTTGCCAAATTCTACAATGAAAAAATTTCATTTAATTCACGTTAATCATAAAGTTATTCAATTAAGTTAAATTTTAGTTTAAAATAACAAAGTTCAGAAGTTATATGAATACTTTTTTTTCGTATCCTTTTCTTCTCTCAAACTGCTTCCTGAGTTCTTAAGCGTTCTTAAGCTAGCATACTTCTGCTCAACAGTTTAAAGGGATTCAAATAAACGCTCAAATGTTGGAGCAAAAACACAAACTGTTCCATAACTAAATATAATATCCAGTTTGTATAGTGCGGATTATAACAGCTGCGTTGGTTTGTCTTTCCAAAAAGCGTGCGTGACTTTTCTGGAATTGTTCCTATGGACATTGAGAATAAGTAACACAACGAATTATATCTAAAAAGAGAGTCTTAGTAATACTTGAAAGTTTTTCAAGACTTCTGTTTCTTTGATTAGATATAAAAAAGCAATTTAATTTTGCATTAGGTAAAAACAAGAGTGCAATTTAACTAATTGAAATAAATTTTGTTTTTGTCATAGGAATGCCGGGTACTTGGGACCTACTTTTATTCCTTGTTTATAAAAAACACTGGCATTTTAATGATTTTATATCAAAAAGGGCATGTGATCCACTTTACCCTCAATTGCTTTTAGAATTGTACAATTTACATTTTTTTCATTTTTTGTGTTCCAATTGACACCAAATATGAGTTGCAGTGAAAGGAGGAGGATCGCTAATGTGTGTTCGCACATAATGTTCCGACCACGCTCAGGCGCACTTTTGATTAAACTGTTTACGAATGACGAAGAGATAGGATTAATTAAAAATTCAAATACTGCTCGATAATAATTGGGGTATCCATTTAAAAATTGCTTTGAGCTGAAACCAAAGTACAACATAAAAATAACTCATTAGAGGGTCGGCGATATCTGCCATTAATGACAGTAAAAGAGAAGACAAAAACGAAAATTAACATTAAAAACAAGCTTTTTTTACAACCAAAATTCAATGTCCATCAATTTTTTCAATGCCTATCTAATTCAGCGTCAATCTACTTTTTTAAAGAAAACTTCAAGCTTCATGAAAATTAAATAGCATTAGATAAAAACTAAACTGAAACATTTGACATGCATAATAGCAGAACTGACATGGGACCGGTTTTTTAAAATAAAAATAGCCGAGAAGACAAATAACAAAAACTGCAAAGAAGACAAAAAGACAAACATCAATTCATTTATATTGTTGAAAATAATTTATATCAAACTTATGACAACCATTAGCAATCAGCTGAAATCTTTTAATGGCCTTGTTTTTACCTTGAAACAAAGCCACTGAGATCTGTCAATATGCAGCTTGCCATGCGAATACTAAAAAAATAAATGCAAAAATCAAAAAAATGATTCAACTATTCGAGGAAACGGTGTCGAAACCTATAGGAATCATAATCTATTCACTCAAAAGGTTGAATTTATTTAATTGTACTTTTGTTCAATGTCATTTATTTGATTTTGACTGGCCATTATAGTGTCATTTTTTTTAATCAAGCACAGCAAAGGAACTTCAAAAGTAAGAGCATGCCCAAAAGTAAGAAAAAAGGTTACAATGAAAACTAGTGCTACAAAAACTTTGAAACATTTAGTTAACTGATGACACGAGCCTGAAGACTACCTTCTACGTAACTAGAAAGAACATTAGATCCATCTGTCTCTCTTTCTCTATCTTTGATAAGATTTTTCTAAAATAGATAAGATTAAAAATGTCAAATCTCAAATAACAGATGTTTGTTTCTTAAACTCATAAATGAAGAAATTCCTGAGCTTTCAACTGAAATAAGTAAATAGATTAAATTTTTATTGCATAGAAAACCAACTGAACATGTCATTAATGAGCCTATTCAAACGACTACAAAATAACAACGGATCCGCGCGGAACTCAAAATTAGACAAACAGTTTTAGGCGAACGTCCATGAAGTCACTAAAAAATCATAAAATTTTGGCTGTAACTTTAATATATGTTCATTGGCCTTCATCAGGCTACTAAAATTTGGCACGATTCGATTTCAATAATTGAATTAAGATTTGAAATCATTCTGGTCTATGACTAACATAAAAGAAACGTGGGCAAAGTTATTGTACAAGCGCCCCTTTAAAATCTGAATAACTGTTGAACTGCAAAATTCCTCAAACACGCAAAACTTGATTTTTCTCTTGCTGATTGCTTTTTGAAACAAAAATGTTCCAAATGCTATAGAAATATCTAATTTTACTGCAAAGTCAATACATCAAAATCAAATGATGAATTTTTGACGCTTATCGCGTTATATTGGCTAGAAACCACTAGGTACCAAATGAAAGCTTTAGAAAAATTTTTAAATAATTGCTTAGATAACGAATTAGACATTTGATTATTTAAACTCAGTCATACAACTGCAAAAAGCGCAACAATTGCAGGCGAAAATCAAGAACAAATGTGAGATTTAGAAAAACAATTTGTCAGAGCCATCACAACGATCACCTTTACTCTGAAAAACCTGTATTTATCCATTGCAATTTAGTTGTTTTCGATTGGGAACTCTTATAATTGAACTTTTAATTGAAAACTGACTTATCTATAATTGGGATTGAAAAATGCAAAAAAAATTGTTTTTTTTTTTGGAAAATGACAGACTCAAAATAAAATCCAATCCCTTCTTCTGTAAGAAAGTAACGATGAGACCAAAACTGGCCTTGATATCGCAAAGCAGCTGCAGTTAAATACTGCAACTGTTCCAAATAATTGAATGAAAGATTTTTTGGCAAGCGAATTTATCAATTTACTATAAATGAAATATGCATTTTTATAAATATCAAATTAGCGGTGTTATTTTAGATTAGCTACAGAACACATCTTTAGGAATCGGAGGCACACAAAGCTCCTACCTGAGTAAACAAAGGCTGTGTCAGCTGTTTTTTGTCTCCACTAATGGTCAAGGTGGACACAGTGGTCCAAATGAGCATATTTGATTGTAAGAAAAAAATGTTTTAATTTCTATGAAAAAAAATGATCGTTTGCTTTAAACAATCCGCCAAAATTATAACCAAACCATTAGGTTGAAACAAAACAGAAATTCTCTTCTATCGTCAACCGTTAAAACAATGAGAGTATGTTAAACTTTTTTTCATATTTTAGCAGAAAATTATCAAAATTTAACCAAAAATTACGAAAAATGTGAACATAACAACGGAAGTTAATCTAACGATCACAAATCTTTGAACATCCGTAACTCATCTGAAAAAGCGAAATTCACAAAACTTTTTTAAGTTTGAAATTCTACGCTTGACATGCTTAGTACTGATACCAAACACAATCATGTATCGATCGGCGAAAACTGACCGAAAAAACCAGTTGAATATATAGTTCCTCCCCTCTAAACCGCATTCTACGGGCTTCACCGGTCTTTTTTGACGCATTTTGTTAAGGACCACAAAATACGATATTCTGTTGACTGTTCTCTGTAATCTTTAGCATCAGATCTCTCTTTGCTTCAGGCAAATTTATTTTTAGCAAGCCTAAAATTTTTGTTTTTTAAGTGTTACTAAAAGTTGGCAATTATGTGCTGCAAAACGCTACAAAAAATTGCGGTAATTTACGGTAATTTTATCGTTACAAGTTTAATGTTAATTTTACCTTATTTTTATCGTGACAAAGTTAAAGTAAATTTTTACCTCAACTCAAGTAAAGGTAAAGTGGAGGAAAATTTACCTTAACTTTGTTTAGTGTGAAGATATAAATAAGATAAAGTTTGCATATACCTTCCGTTAACATAGTTTTCGCCTGGAAAGGTATTTTAGCGGCATCATTTTTGTTGACACATTTTGACATGATATCAAAATAAATAATATTTAAAATACCTTGTTTCTTGAAACGCATGCGAAGATCTTGCTCAAATCTTGACTTTATCTTACCCGGAGTCTGTTCTCTCATATCAAATTGGGTCTGACATTTTTGGCGTGCTGCATTAGCATGCGCAAACCAGTTCTAGTAGATATTGCAATCGTTTTTTATACGTCAAATAAATCGATAGTGAAATGTTGTCCTTTTAAACTATGCTAGTAATGCAAATGAATCGTTGTGTTGCTTACCTATGGTGACTGTCTTGGGATACACTGACGCAGCATGATAAACAAAAAAGAGTGCAAATATTGACTTGTAAAGCATTGTTGATTGTGTTTGTTTTCGCTCTGGTAAACACACCGTGGCAGAGAAGTTTGAAAGGGTAAAAAGTTAACAAATTATCGAGTCATCAGTTAGACACAGGTGAAATTAATCCATCATTTGATTTATACTTTGTTATATCTAAGTTATAGCCAGGGCTATTTCATGTCAAATGGAAAATGATTCTTAATAAGAATAAAAACAAGCTAAATAACTTTGAAAACAAAGTGAAAACTCGAGGGCTTATCCAATGGTATCTCCATTAAGTAAAATTACCAGGCAAAAGTTGTATAGATGAAGTGTATTTTATCAGCGTCCACTTTGTGCAAAAATTTCATCCTTTCCTCTGGAACGAGCCGAGTTCCGGATATTTCCAAAATGAATACAAAAATTCCGTGAACTTTTCAGCGGTTGGTTAATATCAAGCAAATAATCAAGAGTATATATCCTGTCGTCCTAAAAAGTAAACAAAAAATATAAATTTCTATTTCGGGAGCGAAAGTAATAGAGACTAAATATCAAGATTTGGTTCCTTGGAGACTATTATCGGAAATTGGAAAACATCTTGACGGAGGAATAATTCACGCGTGTAAACAACAGATGCTGGGTTTTCAAAATTGTTTGCTTATCATTTAATCTCAATGATAGTGGCAAGAAATGAACCCGCTTTACTCTCAAATTATCAGCGGCCAATAACTTTATTAACGTTCCAGTGAGTTTTACTGCTGGTCCGTACATTAGATACTTAAACGACGGGGTTAATCGCGGGATCACATGTATAAACTGAGAGTTCAACCCCTAGTTCTACTCTTGGTATATAGTTAAGTACTAATGAAAGGTAAGTACAAATATGAATTAATAAGTTATGTTAGACAGCATTAAATATGAACCGAGCATTAAGGGATAGAATAGATAAAGTTATTAAGATAGATATAGCACTAGTTAGCACAGGTTGAAATATTCTAAGTTAACTTGTAACTTTGAGAGAATTTAAGAGATGTTATTTTATAGCTTAGAAAGTTTAACTGAACTTACCTGATTTCCAAAGTTGTGCTAAGTTAATATTTTCTGACTTAGAAAGTTCTTAGTTAAGAACTTGTCACAAAACGTTCATAGTTAAAATCTATCTCGAATAAGCTGAGATGTAAGCAAGGGAGCAATACGGGAGTATTATTTAAATCAGAAGTTATCAGAGACCAAATTGTGCTGGTCGTTGAGCGTGCAAGCTCCTTTTATACTTATGGACACGTGGTTCTCTAGTATCCTATTGGATAGAGATATCAGTGTCGACAGAGTTACCAAGGTTACGTTGGTGTTCTCTGTGTGGCGTGACAATATCACGTCATGGTATTCTCAGTTTAAGTTCGTGATCTTAAAATAGTAGCTTATTCAAAACTACTTAGTAATTTGATCACACGTTAAAATGGAATTTGTCGAAATCATGTTTGTGC
The DNA here is from genome assembly GCF_964194025.1 of Convolutriloba macropyga. Classification (NCBI taxonomy): domain Eukaryota; kingdom Metazoa; phylum Xenacoelomorpha; order Acoela; family Convolutidae; genus Convolutriloba; species Convolutriloba macropyga. Next base: position 26,579,555 of record NC_134474.1, on the reverse strand, counting down.
TTCACGCACTTTAACGTAAATTTTCAAAATAGCACTAATATTATCGAATAATGTTACTGAGTGTAGCACACTTCAGTACATCCCATCCCGGTCCATAGGTATTAAATTAAAACATCAAATTTTACATAATTGAATAATTTATTTAGCTTAACTTTATAATAATTAAGCATTTAAAGTTTATGAGGTAGATTAATTGGTTGAAGTTCTAACGTTCATCGTAGCTTCTTGTTTCTGAGTTCTCTCTTGAGGAAGGGTTGGCGATGTCCTGAGATACAAAGCTGTACAAAATAATATGTCCAATCTTTTTGGGTGGCCGTTATAGTAGACCGTTTGTTGTTTTTCTATAAAAATTGTACTGTTAATACATCTGAAGCTGGGTAATAAGTTGAAGAAAATACTGGTTAGTTTAATGGTCTATAATGACAAGCGAGGTAAATGAATAAAGAGATTAAATTGACTGCGCACAACACCATAAGTGCTAGTGTTGTTGAAATAACTCCCCAAATAAAGAATTCAGTTTCGTAATTCATCCTCATTTGAGTTTTGTTGAATAATAAATTAATCGAAGTAAGCTTTGAAGTTAAAATTTATAGAATTAATGTTTACACTTGGTTGACCATTTTGAATTATCTTCATAAAGTGATTAGTTTTGCTTTCTTTCATTAATTCAAAATAAATAACAATATTCTTTTGTTCTAAGTCTTCAAGAAATAGAATAACTTCGGCTTGAAATTCGGAATAAAATAAATCAGAGATTTTGTGAAGTTTATCGTTATAAATAATCTGTTTAGAAAAGTTAATCCACGCAGATTCAACATGTTCAGAAAATTGGCAATAATCTCTAAACCATTCGATACTAACACCTGCCTCGAAATATGTGTTCATTTTGAATGTTGTATTAATTCAACTTTTGAGTCTATAGCAATGGTGGGAATGAAGACAAACTAATCCTTGAAGGAAATTGACCGAAAGGTTCGAATAGTACCTAAACTATAAATGGCGGATGGCAATGAAGAAAATCTGTTAACGAAAGGTTGTAACAGTGTATGTATAATGTTCTAGATTAGTGATTTGGTCATCACCAAAGTGTTGAAGACTAACATTTTAATTGAACTAAGTGAGTGGTCGAAAGTGGTCGACTTTCAAATAAATTGTACTCAGGAATTTCATGAAAATAAACTAAAATTTCATTGGAATTGTTATCTTGCAAGAGTAAGATGATCTCTTGTAACTCAAATGTCCAATGAACTGACATTGGGGTATGGAATTTATTTCGGACTAAGAACGTTTTCGAAGTTTTGATAATTTGTGATTGAATAAATTCAGCGAGATCACAATAGGTTTTGAAGTACTTAAAGTCTACTGAAAGATTGTAAGACATTAAATAAATTATGGAATTCGATGGAACAATTAAATTATGATAATAAACTCTCTATTGACTAAGTTATAAGCAAGGTAAATCGATAAAGATATAGATGCATCTGTAAATAAAGAATAGCTTTTATTAGAGAAAAGAGAACAAATCAAATCCGCAATCTAAAGGTAAGAACGGACTCCTTGTTCACCATAAATTGCGAGTAAGAGCTTGATCGAAGAATTGATTAAACGGACTCAAATATTTAAGTGTTAAAACGAATGTGTTAAACGAATAATTTTCCTCACCGCCGGAGAAAGAAGAAGAAGTAATGAAGGAGGTACTGAACATCAACAACCACTAAGTTATCTATTCCATTCCGTGAGTGCTCAACGTGATGAGCGGATGATGTGGAGTTGATGCTTCAGATTTGAGATCTCCAGTTGGAGCTCAGTAATCCGTTGTTCGAGCTGTTGAGAGCGTTGCTTTTCTGTCAGAAGTTTTGCTGTACCTGATAAGTGAAGGTATCAAGCTGAGGAGTGAGGTTTGCTGTAATTTTATCAAACGGGACTTGTATTGTTTGTCCTTGTAAAGTGTGATTAGTTAGTAGATGAGATTCTTTATGTGACAAGTAACCAATGAGATTGAATCTGTTGATGTTAGGTTGCAACTGATAGGTTAAATTCGTATCGTAGTTCGGGTGTCCACTAAAACCGGGGGTTTTAGCTTGGAATTCAGCTTGATGTTGTTTTTGTAGGTGGTCTTGCAGGGGTGTAGTTGTGTACTGATGAAAATTAAGAAAGTTTGGTCGTGATGATTGGGTAGTTGTTGTGTTTGCTAAGACGTTGGGTATCGTACTGTTTGTCTTTCGTATATTTACTTCTAGCTGTGTCGCTGGGCTGAATGTCTCTCTAATGAATTGTTTACGCTGTTGTTTTTTTGGAATTGTATCTGCGGTTTTAGTTCTCCTTTTGGATGATGTAACTGTCGTTGATGAATTTGAACTGGTTGTTTGAGTCTGTACTGCTGAAACCTTGATAGTTGAGAGGAAAGTTTTAGATGGGGTAACGTTAGTTTTGGGTTGTAGCAGTCGGTCAAGTTGTTTAACTCCAAATTGAGTTTTAGAAGTTGATTGTGTATTGTGTTCGGGCCAACCACTTGAAGGTTACTTCTGAAAGACTGGTATCAATTCGTTAGGGATTGAAGAAAGTTCCTGAAATATCAAGTATTCTCTACTCTTATTCTATTCTAAGAGTAAATTTTTGTGAAGTTATTTTGCTAGTATTCTCTTTTCTTTTTTTGTATTCTCTTTCAAAGTAAATCAGTAGTAAGTATGAAGTCAGTCTGTACTATATGATCATTATATAGTTTGATGATATTAGAGTGATAGAGGAATTAATCCTACCCTGGAGACGTAGGAACGTTATGATTGTTTCTATTTTCGTCTCGACTATTCTCATCAGTTAGGTTTGGATAACCACTTTTATTCTCATGGGTTAAAGTTCGCATTCTATTAATATCATAGGGTAGGCTTTGAGCAGCTCTAGTTGTATTTTCAGAGTTTGGAACTTGCATTGTCCTTTCTTTTTTTTCTTCAGTGTTAGTATTCTCTGAATTTGTTGCTTCTTGATAGATAGAAGTCAGAATTGGAACTGACATTAGATCAAATGTAGCGGCAAAGAGTGCTTCAACAAAATGAGTAGATGCATCTGTAATTTTTGTTTCTTTGCATTGCTCGATTTAAGCATAAGACTATGTCGATGAGTAGCTTAATGAGTAAGAAAGCGGCAAAAAATATTCCGCTTTGCTCAATTATATATTGTATTTGCCAAAGGTTTCAACAAATTGATTATTAAAGAATTCGGGTGAAATGAATGAATCTAGATAAAGAGTTCTAGAGTTATAATAATTAGTGCCTGAAATATTTGAAAATGATTCTGTGCTATCTAATAATGACTTAGTAAAATGTTTGAGAACTCCTTTCAAATATGAGTTGAAAGTTAGTGCATTCCAGAATGCCATCATTTCTTTATATGTGTAAATAGAAGCCTGAATGCTCGCGGTAATTTTATTGGCAATTTGCTGAATGACTATGTGTGGTTTAAAGAGTGAAGTTCCTCTCACTTTTTTTATTTGTGGGGTTAGTTCAACCCATGAATTGTCATCCTCAACATCTAGTTGAAATAAGTTTGAATTTTTATCAGAGCACAATTGTTCTTCGGCTTCAGTGAAAGTTTGTCTAGAAATCGGATCCATGAAATGTATTTCATCTTCATAGAGAATTGGTATTCGGTTATAGCACTTACTAGGAATTTGTAAGGGTGAGTGAAATTCAGGACAATTATATAGCCAGGCAACATTGCCGTTTGTTTTAATAAACATAGATCTGTTTCTGGTTAAGGTATATCCAGCTAAACGCGGATTTTCATGAGAAATCTTTAAAGTATTGAGAATGGTTGAGCGTTCTAATTCACAGTCATTTGTTAATAGCTCTAGAGTAGAAGTTTGAAGTTGCCGAAGATTATTAAAGTGAAAATAGTCAGTTTTTGTTCCAAGATGAGCTTCGAAATCAATATTTTTATAAATTTGAAAATGCTTTGTATCAACTGTTTTGTTATCTCTGGAAAATTTTTTATTTTTAAGCGTGATAGCACCGGTATCAGCGTTAAATTTGTGAATGGGTTCTCCAGTGTTCATATCGAAACTTTCACGAAGACTAATATATAGAGAATCATATGGCGTAGGGCATGCTATTTGTGGAAGACTACATGAGGACTGTGGTTTATTATAAACTTGGAACATAAAGCTTTGTAAGTCGAAATCTGACTGAGCTGAAGTAAGTTTAGGATCCTTTACTATATAGTATTTGTCATTAGCTTTAATCATTTGAGCATCAAAAGTGCGAATCATAGTGAAAAGACAATTATTGGGTTCACCCCAAGTGTATGCAAATGGATCAGTAGATGTAGAATCGCAGCCTCCGGCTGATAAGCGTCAAGGTAGAAGGTAGAGGTATATTTTGCCAGTTATTAACTCTGCCCTCTCTAAGGTTTACATTCAGGCTAACATTTTGCATATATCTTTCATAGCTGTAGTGTGTAATCCAACCTCGAGAGTTACAAACATTTTTTCCAGTTCCAACATTGTCTGAGTTAATGTTTGAGAACAAAGATTTGTCAGAATCGAATTCTACTGAACTAGAAGAAGGGGAAAACTTTATTTTTTTTTCTTTCCTTTGCAAGTTTGCCTTTCTGAGCATCAAGCTTAAGTGAAGTAGTAAATGTATTATGTCTGGCATCTATGCCGCTAGAGTCAAAGGAATCGCAAAACCAACGTAATTGCTGTTGGGTTGCTTTACAGATAGTTGCTTCTAACTTAACTTTATAATTTCTTTGGTAGAGAGTGACTCGTGCTTGGTTAGTGCTAATTTTGTCAGGGCGAATTTCGCAAGGTGCTACTTTGTTGAGAGAATACATCTGGTTTGAGATCATTTTTGAGCAGTCAAAGTGGTTAACATGAAGATTAGGAGCTGTGTTTTCAAAAATACTGATCTTTTCAATTGGTCTGGCGTCAGTGAAAGAAGTTAAGAGTAATAATACAAGAAGAATTATAACAAAAATTAAATATGTTGCATAACAAGCTGTGATAACAAAGAGAAGGGCAAGAGGTATTATAGCAATTAGTTTAAGAAACTGAACAGAACGAATTTGGTTTCCTATGTAGGTTATAAAATATTCTATATTTGAAAAGAGAGGTTTCTTATCAGTAAGCTTTGCTTTGAAGAACTGGTCTCTCTTCAGTGATAGCGGTGAATGGTCGACAATTTTTGACCATATTTCCGAAATTGATGGCTTGTCAGGAGGCTCTAATAATTTAAGATACGGAATTTCTTCAGGTAAAGAATTATTTTTGTCTATGACACATTCTATGAAGTGTGGGTGAGAATTGTTATATTCAATGAGTAATTCTAGTCTTGCAATACGTTGTGCAATTTCAGATTCAATATCAGTTGCAACAGGTGGGAACAGAGTTAAGCAAAGTAATATGAAAAGAAACATTTTGTAACTTACCTTTGTTACTTCGTCTATTGCTGGTGAGTTTTTGACTTCTCCGTCTTCCACTTGATAAACGAAGACAGTATAAGGTGCGTCTAACAAATTCAAGTTAATAATATCCGTTAAGGTAATCTGATATTTTAGCTCGTGAACTTGAGCGGGATTATATGGTACCCAAAAAATAAGAAATTTTGCGATTTTACAAAGAATGCAACTATTCTCTGTTGATTAGAAACAAAACATTTATCAAGTGTTACAGTTTTATTTCCTTATTTCAATATTTTCTATAGGAAAATATTCTAATATAAGATAGCGGGCCGTATGCAAGGGTAGTAAGAAACTATGTTTCAAGGGAAAGTGGTAACATAGATTAAGGGTCTATAGTTAAGGGAGCTTCAATGATATCAAGGTTTATTTCGTCTATGTTGTTTAATTGGAAATGAAAGCGTTCAATATGTTCTGGTTTGTTAGGGGTCCAACAAACAATTATTTCTAAGTTTACAAACTGGTCTTTAACGAAGAAAAGAACAATGCTTTCTTTATATGAAATAAACAATCGATCAATTGTGGCTGACTTATTGTTATATTTTGAGGTTTTATGCGGGATGTTATAAGGACTGTAAGAAGTTGAGAAAGTTGTTCTTGAAGCTATAATCAAATAATCGTTTAACGGAATATCCATTGATCAGATGGTGGTTCTAAAACCAAACGAAGGACATTTGAAATATCTAAATCAACTAAACTTGAAGAATGAATTTGAAGTAATTGAGGGTTATATTTTCCCCAGAAGACAGCAATAGGGTCTTCGTTAGAGTTAGTAGAAAAGAACACTACGGTTCTTACTTCGTTAGACATTTGACAACTAGTTAAGGTGTTTAGTTCGCTGTTAAATTTCAGCTTTTGTTTTGCCTTAATAGAAATTTTCACATGTGTATCAGGGTTGATAGAAAGAAAAATAGGAAAACCATTTTGGTCAAATGAGACTGCGGTCATGAATTAGGATTGCTGTGTTGAAGTTGTTTAGTGTGAGTAGTATTTTTGGGATTTAAAAGACTTGAAAATTTTAGAATTGTCAGTCTTGTACTATGTTCAATCTGAAGGTTTATTAACTCCTTCAATAGTTTCTGCCTGAGAATTGGATTGAGAATTAATATTGAAAAGAGATACCTGGTGTAAGTGTTGTGGAGATGTGCTGTGACAAGTATTTGCTGGTCACAAATTGAAAAGCTTGAAAACTTTACTAAGTTTTTCTAATTTTCAAATTCCATTTCCTAAAAGTTGTGAACTATATTTTTGTGAATTCATGTTTAAATTTTCAGGTGTTAATCACACGTTGTCTAGAAACAGTATGTGTTAGACTATGAAAAATTGAAATCTTTTGGAATTCAACTGAGATGTTTCTGATCCGTGTGTTGTACACTTTTGTGAACTCTTAGAGCAAGGATGTGTTTATGCAAATATGATGTGGTCTAAGTTGTGGATGGGATAAATCTATCGAGCTGTCGCTCCTTGTGAGATTTGTGTAACGTTTGCACTTAAGTGATATAATTCTTACTTCGGGAATTTAAAAGTGAGGTTAGTTATTTGTTCATAAGTGCTTTAATGTTTGTTGTAAACATTCCGTTGACAAATATTGCTTAAATGTGCATTTCCGACTAATTGCGATTCAATGTGGTTAAATAGTTCCTAGGGGACAAGTTTCTGTACTTAAGGTGTTTAATTAGATAAGGTATTTGCTCCTGGGTGACTTGTTTCTACTTAACTTAGCTTTGGGTAACGTATGTTTTCAGCGATAGTTTGCAATGAAAGATATGCGAGAATATTGAAAGTGTATGAGTGTTAACATGTATAGAAGTTATTTGTGTGTAACAACTTGCAATGGTGATTAATCGTGTACTTTGTGTAGGATTTGCTTTTAGTGGGCTATTTGCTTTTTGCCTCTAACTCTTGTTGACTATAGTTGATCTCTTATTGGATAGTACAATTATTTCTTTTTTAACCCTTAGTTTCAATCTAACTCTCCTTTAATTTTTATCTTCAAATTTTTACATTCTTAACTTTCTCTCTTAATCTTAATTTTTTAATATTTATTCCCTTCTTCTTCGACTTTACTTTAGTTGACACTAATTTTCTATTACCATGGCTCTTTATACTCCTAAATATTTATATCTGAACCAGCAGATGGAGGACGACCTTGGACATGCTGAGTTTGATTTGTCGCAAAATGGCGTAGAGCTAGAACCTACATCTGGTTTTCGCAATACTATGCGCCGATATTTCTATCGTAAATACCTCTCCGGAGATGTAGTGGGTCTCTGTGCCAAGGAGTTCCTTTTCTATATGTCAACTTCTCATCACTACTCTAGACTGGTGTTGGGTGAGGAAGAGATCTTGGGAATAACAAGAGCAAAGAGGTATTTCAGTCCCTGGGAAAGGCGAGAGACAAAGTGTGTGTCAGAAGAAGTGGTTGATATTATCAACTTCTTCTTGGGGAAGGATGTAAGTTGTTTTGAAATACTCAGGTAATCTGAGCCTTGCGACGGGCTTTGTAGGGAAAAACATAAAGTATAAGTTAGGAGATTAGAATATGAAGAAAAAAATTTTAGGGTGTTAGGAATCGCAATTTTTGAAATATAAAGGATTAAAGGAGAAAATTTTTGTTACAGTTCTTCAATCGATTATTTGCCTAAAAAGAGAGAACTGCTGAAGAGTGTGACATGCAGGAGATAATAGGGAAGCAGTTGTGGGCTCTTAAGGAAACGTGGTGGTGCGTAAGAACGGGGCCAAAATTGCAAAAGATATATAAACAATTGCGGGAGTGGAACTATCAGCAGTGTCTCCATTTCGAAACGCACAATCTAAGGGCGTATTTAGTGCGAAAACTTGTGCTGACGTTTATGAAAGATTAACTTTTATGTGCTTTTTATTCAGCTTTGTAGTTGCTGTTTTCTGTTTTTCTTCTTTTTGAGTCTCTTACTTTTTTTTGAGTTTGTGTATCAATTCAGAAGGAATAGGTTCACCAAAGAAGTAGGTGCTTTTCTTTTACGCTGAGTCCTGCTCAATACTTCATTTGCGTCTTGTAAATTAGATATATTAGGTGAGGCTGTAGGTGTAGAATTATTAGGTGATGATATGGGGCTATTATGCGTTGCTTGTGGGCATAATTTACGTATAGCGTTAAATTTACTAGTTTATCTGGTGGTGTAGAAAAATTTTCTTGCTGTGGGCTATTAGGTGAATACATGTTTTGTCTAGGGTAGGGGGTTGAAATGCGTGGAGGGTAGAAAATTAGAAAAACTTGTGACTTGAATGTGTGTAGTGTTATCTACTCGTGTTTGTAACAATTCTAAGCATGAATCTTTTGTTGGGGTAGCCTCAACGTTAAATGTTGGCTGTAGCGTAGTAATAGGATTAACAGTATGTTGTGTTTCTACTAAGGGCCACTGCGAAATAGCAATATGTTGTGCGCCTCTATGAGCATTAGATTTGGCTATATTACGATTATTATAATGAGCAGAGTAATCACCAATGTCGTCTGGAACTACATATTTCTCAACTAATTCTTGTATTTTCTCTTTTTCTGGGTAATAAGGTACTATATGATTTCTATGGACGGTTTTCTTTTCGTTTGTTTTTTCATGCTGTATTTCATATGTAGTATTAAATAGCATTCGTTGCACTGTGTATGGTCCTGAGCGTAGCTCTTGTAGCTTCTCAGACTTTAGTAGTCCTTTAGAATGAATTTCTAATAGTACTTTTCTACCTTCATGGATAGGCTTTCCGAGTTTAAATCTATTTCTATACTTGTGTGCTTTATTCGTAGTTTGTCTACAATCAGTGTAGATATTCGAGTATATAGTTTTAAATGTATTCTCTTGCTTTAACATTTCGTTGGATAATCTGTTTTGTAACAATTTCTCTATTTTTTTGTTATTACAAGTTTCTTCACTATGCGAGTGTGGTGGTAGATTGCTACAATACTCTGATGTGCATTTCTTTTTATTATCGCGTAGTAGTCCTAGCTTTAGTGATAAGGGTATTTGCGTTTTTGTCCCAAATAGTATTTCATAAGATGTATATCCTGTACTGTAGTTTACTGCGGTATTGTAAGAAAATGCAAAATTACTAATATACTCGGATCAGTTAGATTCACTTTTACTAGTAAAATGTCTTAGGTAAATAGTTAAATGTTTATTTTGTACTTCTACTTTGCCGTTAGTCCACGGTGAATATGCAGTTCGGGGGCATAGTGTAATTCCCATTTCGTTTGTAGTGAACGAAATCATTACTAATAAAAGCATTGCCGTTATCATGTACTATTTGTTGCGGTATACCAAATGTAGTTATAAATTTCTCTAGTTGATTTACTGTTTTGAGAGCGTCGGCATTCTTGCTACGATATACTTGTATAAATCTAGGGGAGGCATCTACTATTACAAGACAAAATCTATTTCCTTTACTAAGTGGTCGTAGCGGACTTTTATGATCAATATGAAGTAAATGTAGGGGTATAGCTTCTAATTGTCCCCATGGTTCTAAGGGTGCTTCGTTTAAGTCTTTGCGTGCTAACTTATTAATTTAACAACTTAAACAATCTAACATTAACATTTCAATCTATTTAAACATACCGGGCCAATAGAAATATTGCTTAACTCTATTGTAAGTTGTGCTTTCTGCTCTGTGACCACTAAGTTCATGCGTATGTGCGACCTCAAATATTTTAATAAATAGTAAAATTGGTGCACATATCCTAACGTCAAAAGAGCCATCTTCACAAGGTTCAGAATGACAGAGTAAATCACATTGACTTTCTAGAAACAACAAGTTGAAGTTATTTCTATAAGTTTGTAATGCTTTAAATTTTTTAATTATGTAGTCCTTTTCTGGAGTTTTTCCAACTTTAACCAATCTCTAATTTTATCTATCGCGGAGTCGTTTACTTGTTCTTCAAGAATAATATCAGTGTCAAGATTAGCGTTTTTGCAAAATCTGTAACATTAGCTATTAAATCTAATGTATCTGTGTGGGCATCCTTGTCAGAGATGTTTCGGAAAACTTCTGGTTCAATAAGTTTCTTAAATTTTGTATGTCTAATATAGTCGGCTTTAGCAGATTCTAATTGATCAATAAGTGAAATTCCAATATTTTTTTCTACTAGGTCTTACCAATCTTGATCATCATAACTTTCTCAATCATCACTTATTTCAGCTATTTTGTCTATCTCGGAATAGTAGTGATTGTCATACTTACTAGTTAGTTCTGAAGATAAATTCTTTATTTGATTTATTTGTGTGCCGTAGAGAAAACAATCAGAAAAACTGCGTATAGCATTACAATGCTCATCTATGTAGTCCGGTGCATCATCTACACTAAAGTCACCTTCATCATTTATATTAAAGAATTTCTTCCTTTCGCCTTTCACGCAAGCAATAATTGGATAACAGTCGTTAGATGTTGCGTCCTTATCGTCTTGATGCAATAAACAGTAGTTAAGTTCTTTTCGGTTGATATGAAACTTTATATCTTTAGGTATTACTTTGTGTTCTAGTTGATAAAGTTCAGCATCTGCTAAAGAAAGGTTTCGGCTATGAATGTCAGGGAACGCTAAATTTATGCCTTTAGTGTATACAATTTGTAAGTTTTGGAACTTAGTTATTACTACTTGATACTTAAAGAAACGGTGTGACATTTGTCCGCGTCGTGACCGAAGAAATAGAATTGGTCTGTGATCACAGTAGAGGTAGATTGGAAATGGAGATCCAATAACGTAAAATTCATATGTTTGTAATGCAGATAATATTCCGCATAGTTCTCTATGTTGAGGAGACATTTTCTGTTCAGCCTTATCAAAAACTCTCGACTTTGCTGAAATCATACGTTTTCTATCAGGAAAATCTTGTATAAGAACACAAACGGTTCCTAAGTTAGATGAATCAGCGTGTATATGAAAGGGAGAAATGTCGTGACAGAATCTTTGTTTAAGGTCTGTGAATACCTTTTCGTGTTCTGGTAACCACTTGAATAATGTTGTATCTTTAGTTAGATCATATAGAGGTTTGCATATATGTGAAAGTTTAAAATATAGGTGTGATACAAATCCATCATTCCTAGAACTTTTAAAACTTCTGTTTTCGATTCTGGCGTTTTTAGGTTTCTAATATCATCTATGCGCGAAGCATTAGGGGATAGTCCGTCTTTAGATATAACATGTCCTAGAAATCTAACTTTTCGAAAGAAAAACATTGTTTTATCAGCGGCTGCTTTAAGATTTGCCTTTCGAAGCAAAGAGTGATACTCTTTTACTATTGTGAACTTTTCTCGCTTTTCTTTAGCTTGTAATAAAGTATCGTCTATGTATGTTATGGATTGTTTAAGCTTTATAAGAGGTCCATAACGCATTAGTTTGCTAAAGAAACTGGGTAATGGCTTAAGACTATAAAATCCTACTTGATAGGTGTACTGTATGCCTCCTACAATAAAACTTGTAACCTTCTGTGTATATTCGGTTAGTGGTACTTGATTATAAGCTGATGATAAGTTACTACTTGTAAAAATAGTTCCAGTTATTCGTGTGATTAGAACGTTTAGTGGTTCAAGTGGCCAACTGGAATTACTTGTATCAGTTAGAGTTTAGGTATCTAGCATCAATGAATAGTTTTACATAATCTTTCTTAGGTAATATGATAACGGGATTGACAATTCAACTATTCATGTCCTCGTTCTCATTGAGCTCTCTGATTATTCCTGCTTGAATTAATTCATCCATTATTTTTTCTAATTTATCTCTGAGATGAAAGCGTATTTTGGTAGGTCGTTGCTTTTTAAAGGTAGCGTCCTTTTTCAACGGTAAATGAAGATTATAATTAGTTCTGCCCATATCATACTTATCATTTGAATAGACATCATTATCCTTTTCTAGAAATTCTATGTCTTGGACTGTATGTCTATTTTGTTGAATTACAAAATCACTAACCGCTTTTTTTATGATTCGGTTGCTTTGTAGTTAATCTCTAAACTTAGGAAACTGGTCATTGACTTTAGGCCTACAGAACTCTTTGGCTTAGGTAGAGAAGTCTGTTGCTGATTTACTCTCATCTTTGCATTTTTCTATTAACTCACTTTCAATAATTTCGAGCACCTCTTCCTGTTCTAGTATATTGGCTTCTACTTTTTGTATTTTATCAATATCATCTTTGCTTGTATACACATAGATAGTTATTCCTGAGTTCTTAAATGTATGTTCAATTAGAGAAGATATCTCTCTCCAATCCATTTCGTCTAAACCACAAGCTATTTTTCGCATCGCTATACAGCGTAAATTTGGTCCTAGTGCGTGATCTCTCATAGCAAGTAGCGTTGTTTTGATTTTATCAGTTGCTGGCTTCTCATAATGATTAGTCTTAGTGATGAGATTATATACAAGGTTATTATCTGCTCTGAAAGTCATTATGTCACCTATATAACAGTTCCTACTTTTACACCAGTCCTCTAATAAGAGTATTCTTTTGGAGAGCGTGTTAGCAAAACCTTTTCTCATTTCTGCATCTGAGGATATTGTGTGCGCTATAGGTATATTAGAGTCAAATATAGATTGTGTACGAAAATCTACATATCTAATGCAAGAATTAGTTTGAACTTGCTCTCCTTCTTGTAAATTGTTTACTACTTTTTTTAGTATAAAACAACTGTTACATCTTCACTTTCACTTAGTATTGTACTTGTAATTTCAGCACATTTTCTGATATTATATCTTTGTATAGGTTTGTCTGTTATGTCGCATATAGATTAACATATTTTTCCTCTATTTATCTGTGTTGAGTAATTCTTTGGTTCTCCATGAATATGGGTAGAAATTCTTCAGGTTGTGGACAAAGTGTGTTCACAAAGACTAGGTCAGTTTTTGCAACAAAAATATGAGGCATGAAATATGTTCCTGGTGGAAACAAGGCTTGACAGGGGTGCTTTTGCTTGTGCAATTGTGTACTTTTCTGTTGCAGAAAGATCGGTTGGGCTATGTTTAAAGCAGTCATTTTAGTTATGTATGGATAGTCTTCCTCATTGTTGAGTGAGCCGTAGCAAATTAAGTCTCTTTCAGTTTTTAATTTTACTGCGGGGATATCGAAGTGAAGTGTTTTTAGAAATAAATGACAAAAATTAATACCTATTATGTTTTGTCTCTGTTCTTTAGTAACGAATATTTTATGAGGAACCGTATTTTTACCATCACTTTCAAACCTAGTTTGGATAGTTGTGTAACCAAGCATTCTGATTGACGAACCAGTGTTTGTTTTTGAATCACAATTTGTACTTTGTAATTGCAAATTTTGTCCAAGGTTTACTAGAGCAAGGCATGTAGGGTGATTGATAATGGTGCAACTTGATCCTGTGTCAATCATGAATTTTACTTCTAAATCACTCTTACTTTTAATGTCTCCGGTGGCAAAGTGATATAAGTTGAAGTATATTTTTTACTTAGTACTACTTTCTTTAGTAGCGTTCGGAGACTTTAATAGTTTAAATGAAAGAGGTCTTTTATAGCATTTACGTAGTCATCGTCACCTTCAACAAAACTTATTTGATTTGGTTGTTGATGAGTATTGTTAGGTTTTGATTGTCTTTGTTGTAGATTGTTATTTCTACTTGGTGTACAGAAGCTAGCACCTTGTTGTGACTGTTGCTGTTGTTGTGCTGATGGTGATTGTTGTTCAAGATTTGGTTCATTTTTTCTATATGTGTTTTGCTGAGGCAATGTCTGTTCGTAGGGTTGTGTAAATCTATTCCCATAGTTACTAAAAGATAAATTTTGTTGTTGGAAATTAGGCTCAATGAACCTAGGATTATAGTTTGAGTAGCCACCTCTTGAATGATAGCCTTGGTTCCTAGAACCATTGAATCTTGTATTGCCTCGGTTATTCTTTCTATAATCATTAGAGAATGTTATATTTGGCCTTCTTGGTTCAACTAGTTCCATTTTCAATTTGTTAACACTATCATCTCACTGTTTCCTTGTGCATCCAGATATGGAATGACCATTACTTCTGCAATAATCACAGAATCTATTACTGATAGTTCTCTTTTTTATGTTCGGGTCTCTAGGCCGGGAAGAATCTATAGCTTTCACTTCGTTGCTTTTGAAAAGACTGGTCAACTCACTAATTTTGCTCTCTAGTGTTTTTAGTTTATCTAGTACTGTAGCTCCATTAGGCCCCGTTGTTACAGAAAATGTTAAGTCTTTGACGACTAAGTGATCAACAAACTGTGTCCAAGTTATTGAAGGATTCTCAATAAGTTTCTCGTGCGCATCGTGTTTTAAACTTTGTGGCCTTAGTCCTCTTATAGCAAAATCTATGTATTTCTGACTTCGTTGTCTTTGTTGAATTTCCATCTCCTTTCTTATATTGTTATCACCTGTAATGCTTGTTGATATCTTTTCTGGCCAAACTTTATCAACTCCACTCTTTATTCTATGTAGATAGTTCTTTATTAATTCTCCTTCCTGCCTGAATGTGTTCTCAACCTCAAGTCTAAATCTGAATTGGTCTCTACTGTCTGTGAATCTTTTTTATAAATTCATCTTTTAAAGTATTCCAATTTGTAGCATCTGTAACTTCAATTTCAAAACATTCTAGTGCTGTATTAGTTAAAAGTGAGCCGAAAAAAGATTTTTGCCTTTTATCATAGCTAGTTTTTGCAGCGGGTGCTGTAGGCTTAGTTCCTAATGAAAAGAGTATTTTGTTTTCTACAGAGTTCCAAAAAGAAGTAGCATCCTGATTGGGATTATTACCTGAGAAAGATACAAGTGAAAAGTTTGGATGTGTTATCGGAGTTTCAGGTGGGGGGGTAACAGCAGGGGGAGGAGTACTACCACCAGGAATGGTCATTGCTTAAAGGACTGAAGATGTTTTTTGAAAACTGTCTAAAACAGAAGATTAGTTTAAATCAAATTCAGCAGAGAATTTAAATGAGAAACCTCTTGAATACTTAGATTAAACGAGTTACTTTAAGGGCCCCTCTGTTTTAAGTGAACAAGTTAATATCAAGGTCTTATATAATTTAGATGAACAAGTCAAATTGAAATCGCCTCTCTTTATTAAGTGAACAAGTTAAATTGAAATAGCCTCTCTGGGACCACCACTTATACTGCCGGTCCGTACGTTAGATACTTAAACGACGGGGTTAATCGCGGGACCACATGTATAAACTGAGAGTTCAACCCCTAGTTCTACTCTTGGTATATAGTTAGTATTAAAGAAAGTTAAATACAAATATGAATTAATAAGTTATGTTAAACAGCATTAAATATGAACCGAGCATTAAGGGTTAGAATAGTTAAAAATATTAAGACAAATATAGCACTAATTAGCAGAGGTTGAAATATTCTAAGTTAACTTGTAACTTAGATAGAAATTAAGAGATGTTATTTTATAACTTAGAAAGTTCAACTGAACTTACCTGATTTCCAAAATTGCGCTAAGTTAATATTTTCTGACTTAGAAACTTCTTAGTTAAGAACTTGTCACAAAATATTCTTTGTTAAAATCTATCTCGAGTAAGCTGAGATTTAAGCAAGGGAGCAGTACGGGAGTATTATTTAAATCAGAAGTTATCAGGGAGCAAATTGTGCTGGTCGTTGAGCGTGGAAACTCTTTTTATACTTATGGACACGTGTTTCTCTAGTATTCTATTGGATAGAGATAACAGTGTCGACAGAGTTACCAAGGTTAAGTTGGTGGTCTCTGTGAGGCGTGACAATATCACGTCATGGTATTCTCAGTTTAAGTTAGTGATCTTAAAATAGTAGCTTATTCAAAACTACTTATTAATTTTTTCACACGTTAAAATGGACTTTGTCCAAAATCAAATTTGTGCTTCACGCACATAACGTAAGTTCTCAAAAATAGCATTAATATTATCGAATAATGTTACTGAGTGTAGCACACTTCAGTACAAAGTATTTTTCGTTGGGAACAAATTTGGAAACAATAAACTTTGGAAACAACAATCTTTGGTCGAGTGATTATCAAAAATGCCAAAAAAATTTCCCCGTAAATTAAAGAAAAATCTTTTAACCTCTAATCTAGACAAAATTTATTAAACTATCTAACTATCAGATGTCAAATCTATTTAATTTGTAAAAAAAT